>NC_140505.1:120551988-121751988 GCF_964339955.1 Pipistrellus hanaki
AAAACATAGGGGAAGGGGCTAGTCTAGGAGGATTATAGATTTTGGTCACATTAAGATATCAAATACCCACATAAAGAGTTTGAGTTGGCAGCTGTAGATAAAATTCTGGAACTCAAGAGAAAAGTCCAGGATGGAGATATAAATTGGGGAATTATCAACATATAGATGGCATTTAAAGCCATCTGGAGGATAAAAAGACATGATATTTGATGAATCAGCTCTGGGTAATTCTAACATTTAAAGATAGATAAGATAAACATGCACTAGCCAGGGAGAAAAACCAAAAGAGAGTGGTGATCGGAAACTTTGAAGAAGAGGGGAAGGATTATCTGGGTGAAATGCTAGGAGTGAGGTAAGATGTCCTCTGGCAATTGATGTCATGGTGTCTAGCTGTGGAGGTCCCTGGTGTCCCTGACACTTGGTTGAAATAGCAGGCGAAAGCTTTATTGGAGCAGTTTTCGCAGGAGATAGACACAGATATTTAGAGACACTATTAACAACTTTTCCAAGAACTTTGGCTTTCAAAGGGAGTAGAGAAATAGTAAGGTAGCTGGAGAGAAATACAATTCTCAACATGCTTGAAACTCCTGTGTGTGAAAGAATAGTAAGAACTATATGTGGTAACAACTATGTCCATCTTGTTGACTGCTTTTTGCAGAGTAGAATGCTTGACCCAAAGCATATGAGCAATGAAATATTTCTTGAACAAATAAGTACTATTTCTGATAAAATTATAACCTGAAATTTGTTATGGCTTAGAAATATTTTCAACAAATGTTACTTTAAAAGAAATTCAGCAAGAATATGTTTTTTGACGCTGGTGAAAGCAGGAAGTGATTGTGGGTAATATGATCATTCCACATCTACTTACCAGTTTCTCTGCTGACTCATTTATGCTAAGCACTGCATACTGTCTTTATTTCAGAAAAACCTGAAATATGCAAATTAATTTGCTAAAAATATTCATAACAGGTTGCTTTAATTATGTATAGCAGTGTTTTTCAAACAATGGAGAAAATAAAGTAAATGTCTTTTTCTTCAGCAAAGTAGACTGATTTAAGTTTGGTGAGCATCAGGAAATCATTAAGTCTTTAAAGAGATGCCTATAGTACCATAGTTGTGTGTGAAAGTTTGATTCATTGCTAAGTGTTGGTATGCATCTATTTGAGGCAGCACATTTATTTGATATGAAGATGAGCAGTTGTAGTACAACATGGTATCCTAAGCTTGAATTCTGGCTAACTACAGAGATGAAGTCATGAAAGATCAGATGAAACATGTAGGTTGCAGATAGATAGGGGTGCTTAGCTTTCTTTGGTGGATAATTGAGAGTGTTTGAAAAATTTGAGCAGAAAAGGGAAATGATATGAGTTATATATCTATTATCTAATATGAAAATATTGGTTATAGAATTGAGTAGATGGGGAAAATCAGTGTTTTAAAAAATTATTCTGGGGTGTTTTATTGGGTGCTTCTTGAAAAAAAAAAAAAGATTCCATGGTAAATGAATTAGGAAATATGGGTTTCCCAACATTGGGTTAAACAAACTTAAAGATATTCCTTTACTGTAGCTTTGCTATACTTTTTGAATATCCAAATCCTGTGGAATATGGTACTCTTTGTTTAAGGGACCCTACTTTTCTTGGAATGGTTTGACAATTATGTACTGTATTGTTGTTATAATCTGGATGACCTGACCTGGACTTCAGAGGGATTGTGGGAATGGAAAAGAAGAAAAAAGATAACTATAGGCATGCCTTATTGACTAGTAGGTGAGAAAATAGGAAAGAAAAAAATCAAAAGGAAAACACATTGCTTCAAAAAGTTGATGAGTTTAGCTTACACAATGAACTTTAGAATGCAGGGGGAATGAACAAGCAAAAATCAGGGTGCTTTGATCTGGGAACAGTATTTAAGGCTGGAAACAAGTTTCAGAAGCACAGACACTTGTCTATAGTTTTGAAGAATAATCTTGAAATGGTTAGAGCATAAATTGAGGATATTGAAGAATAATAGCTACAGATTTCTTGATAAAAATTGCAGAAATCAGGCAAAAGACTAGTTTAAAAAAAGATACAGCAACAAGTACTTGAAAATAAGTACTTTTTTTTTATTAGTGTGAATAGCATAATTTTCACTATTCAGGCTAAGATATAAAAAGAAAAGTGATGTAAAATATGTTTTTGTTTTTTTTTTCTGTTCAGCATATTAATTCACCATGGCAGGAAAGAACAATGCATCCTTCAGAAATCTTGACATAGTCAGTGGGCAATCAGTGTTTTCTGACAAGCAGGGATTCCTCCCTGTTTAGCTTTGTCATTCCTCCTGTGAGTATTGCTTCATGATGATCCACTGTTCCCACATCAGGATTATAATCCTAGATTTACACCTCCTATCCTTGACATTCTCAGAGATCTACCTTCAGGGCTTTCTTGCAAGCCCCGCGTTCTCAGAGAAACCTTTGTTTGTTAGAACTGTGCTTGTCAGCACATGCAGGTGCATCAGGAAAAATGTAAGAATTTACAGAACAGCGGAAAGGATGAAAAGGCACCGCCACCTGAAACAAAAACTGAAAAAAAATTTGTCAAACTGAGATTAAGTAAAATACAACACAATATGTCCTTTTTCGTATTAATATTCTTTTCATAATTAGGTCTGCATGCATTTATGTTCATAAGGAAATCCATGTAACAAAACATGTAGATGCATTTTCAAGGTCAGAATGTAGAGTTTGGAGGATAAATATGGAGCAGACAGTAAATTCATAGGAAAATGAAGTCAGCCAGCTCTCCCCAGATGGTCGCCTTTATGCTGTTTTTTGTAGCTTGTGAATTAAGTACCTATGTTTTCTTCAACTCTCCCCTGACACGTGAATTCTTGCATTTGACATTTTAATTGCAAATAAAAACAATAAATCTTGATTTTTTTTTTCATAAAAGCCCACCATCTTTTTTTTCTTGGGATGCAATAACACATTCATATTTTGGGATTCTTAGTTATCTTAATTTTATAATTTATTGGGTGGTGTGATAATATTATAGAAATGCAAGTGTAATGAATGGTTCAATTCACATAAAGGCTTTCTTTTTGCATTTTTAAGGACACTGGCTTGAGTAATTTTTAGCGTTTGTTTAATTTAAAAATATGGATATTACAAATTTTCTATAAATATTTTTGAAAGATCTATGATAGAAAGATCTATGATTCATTATCAGAATAGTCATATTTATTTCATATTTAATTCAGTTTAAAGTGTTCCTTGAATATAATAGTCATATGTTAGGTACATCATCTAGCCTCATACATGAGAAGAACAATGCCTTTAAATAAACAATGATTTTCAGGTAAACGATATACTTTTTTCACTCCTTGCTTTCGGACTTCTATGACACTTGAACTGGCACTCTTCTTGAAATGTCAGAAAAAACGATAAGGCTTCTTCAATCAGTGCTTATAAATCAGCACGATAATTTCTTCTTTCTTTTGCATTGTTTATATTCATTAATAAGTGTTGACATTGAGATTCATGCACAAGAAAAGGGATTCTATAGAGAGACATATTAATTTTTTCCTGTATCTGTTAGAGATACCCTTGATAAATGTAACAGAAGAGTAAATGTGTTTAAAGCAAGAGTAAAATGTGATGAATTACTTTGCACCTGAGATGAGGTATTCAGTGAATGTGTAATTAAAGATAAGATAAAACTACTCAGTAAATTATGGCAGGAGTGGTTTATGTTAAAACCACTTGAAAAATAATGCCTTTCAAATTAAACTTGTTTATGTCTGAGTAATTTGTCTTGTGTTAAAAAATGTGATATTATACTCAGATCAGAGCATTCAGATCGTGTTTTTCATGTTTGAAAGATAAAACAAAGCTAAGCTTATTTTATTTATTCGTCTCCAAAATAGTACAAAACTAAATCATTTACTATAAATTCAAGGCTTTGTTGAACAAGTCATTTCAAGTTTATTGCATTTGCCTGTTTATTTTGAGTCAATTTGATTCTAATGACTCATGAACTAGAAAAGTTACAATTATAATTTTGGGACAATTAGTACTCTATGGGCTTAAATAATTTTTATCTGACAGGAAAATATAAAATTATTTTTAAATCTAATATGAGGTTCCAGCATGTTCTTACATAAATAAATGCTTTATTTGTAAATTTTAAAATTCCTCATTTATAGAGTCTATAGCCCAACCTTCAAACTTCATCTCTTACAATTTTTAAAAATCACATTTAAAAATAATTCTGATACATTTTTATGTACATAGATTGAATTATTATTATAAAGTAGTAAACAATCATTTGAGATGTGTGTGTTCAATAACTTTGAGCCAGACAACCCTATCCCAAAACACTTCCTTCATCTTCTGGACTGGTATTTTCTTTTGGCTCATTATTTATTCAATAAATATTTAATGAGTGCCTGTCATGTTTTGCGGACATCAAAGGAGAACCAAAAATAATCATGGTCTGTTCTCATGAAGCTTACAATCTACAGGAAAGACAAATAATTATGGAGATAAATGTAAAATTACAATAATAATAAAGACTAAAAAGTAAAACTATATGGTACTATGAAAGAATCATGGCAATAGTAGGCATTTAATAGTAGGCAGTTAATATTTGTTAGCTGGATTAATGAAAACTAACAATGAAAAGGATAACATGGAGAGTTGTTCTAGAGAAAGCTTCCCTGAGGAAGTCATATTTGACTTGAGATCTGAAGCATGAATAAGCATTTAGTTGGTAGAGAGTGTAGGAAAAAGGTCTCAAACAAAAAGAAAAACAAGGCTTTATGTCAAGATTGAACATGACAGAAAAAAAGAATGAGCCTGTAATAAGAATTTAAAATAGAACATGGTGCCAGAGGAAGCTGGAGTGATTGATCTTTATTCATAAAACTAGAGGCCGGATGCACAAAAATTCTTCCTCCAGCTGCCAGCACCAGCCTCCCTCTGGTACCCAGGACCCGGGTGGCTTTCCTCTGAAGCTGACTTCATCCAGAAGGATGTCAGGCCTAATTAGCATATTACCTTTTTATTATTATAGATAAATGTCTATGTAAAAAATTTTTAAAATTTACCAAAAAGCTACTAAAACTAATAAGTGACTTTAGTGAGGTGAGAAGACACAAGGTTAAATAAAAATATAAATTGTACTTCTATATAATAGCAATGAACAATTGGAAACTAAATTAAAAAATAGTAATATTTATAATATTTATAAAATCATTAGAGGCCCAGTGCATGAAATTCGTGCACAGGGGTATGTGTCCCTCAGCCCAACCTGCACCCCCTCCAATCTGGGACCCCTCAAGGGATGTCCGACTGCCAGTTTAGGCCTGATCCCAGTAGGATCCCTCTCACAATCCAGAGATGCTGGCTCCCAACTGCTCGCCTGCCTGCCTTCCTGATTGCCCCTAACCACTTCTGCCTGCCAGCCTGATCACCCCCTAACCACTCCCCTGCCAGCCTGATAGATGCCTAACTGCTCCCCTGCCAGCCTGTTTGCCCCCAACTTCCCTCCTTTGCCAGCCTGGTCACCTCTAACTGCCCTCACCTGCAGGCTTGATTGCCCCAACTGCCCTCCCTTGCAAGCCTAGTCCCTCCCAACTGCCTTCCCCTGCTGGCTACTTTGTGGTGGCCATCTTGTATCCACATGAGGGCAGCCATCTTTGACCACATGGAGGCAGCCATCTTGTGTGTTGGAGGTCAATCTAAATGTTACTCTTTTATTAGATAGGATAGAAGCCTGCTGCATGGGTGGGGGCCGGCTGGTTTGCCCTGAAGGGTGTCCTGGATCAGGGTGAGAGTTCTCTTGGGGCATGGGGCAGCTTGGGTGAGGGGCCTTCCATTCCCCCCTCCCACTCCCCCCCACCCCAGCCCCCCGGCGATGCAAGTGGAGGTCCTGGTAGCCTTGAGTGGAGCCAAGCCTCCTGCTTGCTCCATGGCCGCAGCCATTTTTGTTGGGATTTATTTATCTTCTATAATTGAAACTTTGTAGCAGAGGCCAAGGCAGGCCAGGGCTGGCAGAGTTTGGCTTCCTCCATCACCGGGGGCAACCCAAGTCTCCTGCTCTCTCCAGCTCCATAGATGCCGCCATTTTTGTTGGGATTTATTTATCTTCTATAATTGAAACTTTGTAACCTTAAGTGGAGGCCTGGGCTAGCCAGGGCAGGCAGAAAGTTTGGCTTCCTCCATTGGTGGGGAAACCCAAGCCTCCTGCTTGCTCCGTGGCCTCAGCCATTTTGGTTGGGTTAATTTGCATACTCGCTCTTGTTTGGCTGGTGAGCATGGCTTGTGGGTGTAGTGGAGTGATGGTTTATTTGCATAATACTCATTTATTAGGTAGGATGGGATACTTAGAGTTAAATTTTACAAAAGATGTGTAAGAATTGTATACTGAAATGTATAAAACATTGAAGAGAGGAATTACAGATCTAAATAAATGGGATGGTATACTATATGGGATCAGAAGACTCAGTATTGTAAAGATGTTATTTTCTCCAAATTGTTACATAGACTAAACACTATCTCAGGTACAAAGTCAGCAACCTTTTTGTTTGTTTGTTTTGGTAGTAATTGACAAGTTAATTGCAAAATTTATATGAAAATGCAGAGAATATAGAATAGCAAAATTGAAAAACAAGAACAAAGTTGGAGGGTTTAGAGTTCTATATTTCAAAACTTAGTATAAACATAGTAATCAAAAGAGTGTGATACTAGTATATTTATATGTAGATCAATAAAACAGAATAGAGTTCAGAAATGAGCCCGTAGATATGTAGCCATTGATATTCAACAATTATGTTAAGGAAACTCAATGGAGAAAAGCAAATCCTTTCAATAAATACTACTATTAAAATTAGACACCCATATGCAAAAATATTGAACCACAACATACTCAAAAATCAACTCAAAATGGGTTATAAATCTAAAGGTAAGTCCTAAAAGTATATTCTTTTAAAAGAAAGTATCTCTATAAAAGAAAATCTTTGAGACCTTGAGTTAATCCAATATTTCTTAGATTGATTGTAAAAAGCAAGAACAATAATAAAAAAATGATCATAAATTTAAAATTATTGGTCTTTGAAAGATATTGTTAAGAAATTTAGAAGACAAGACAAGGATTAGGATAAAGTATTTATAAAGCATCTGATAAAGAATCTAGAATACATGAAGAACTCATAAAACTCAATAATTAAACAAAATAAATGACCCAATTAAAAAATAAAATACAGCCGGGACCGGTTTGGCTCAGTGGATAGAGCGTTGGCCTGCGGACTGAAAGGTCCCGGGTTCGATTCTGGGCAAGGGCATGTACCTTGGTTGCAGGCACATCCCCAGTGGGGGATGTGCAGGAGGCAGCTGATCTCTCTCATCGATGTTTCTAACTCTCTATCTCTTCCTCTCTGTGAAAAATCAATAAAATATATATTAAAAAAATCAATAAAATATATAAAAAATAAAATAAAATAAAATACTTTTAAAAAATAAAATACATTTGAATAGACACTCCACCAAAAACGTATAGATGGTAAATAAGTATATGAAAATATATCCATAACCATTAACCTTTATGGAAAATAAAATTAAAAATACTCCACAATATCTTTACCAGAATGCTTTTTAAAGGGCTCATTCCTGTGTGTGATTTTTTTTAAGGAAACTTGACTCTGAGTCACTATTGTGTCAAGTACAGAACAGCTCAGAAATGGCTCTTTCCTCATGCACTATCTGTTACCTAGTCTCAGTGCCTTCAGTCTTCTCTCTCCAGTAATTAGTTTCCATTTGATAATAAACATTCATCCTTGCAAATTATCTCTATGATCAAAACCTCAGGCCAATCATTTGATGTCCTTTGTCCTCAGTTTCCTTCTACTTAAGAAGTAGAGGCTGGAACATGAAGTTCCTTCCAACTCTGTGATACTAGTCTCTCTCCTACATTTGATAACTTTTTGATAAAAATCAAGCAAAATTAGCATTTTTCATCTACATTTAACCCATCTATGGCATCAATAGATGCATACAGATATATATTCTGGTGAGTCACCTCCATATACAACTGTGCATACCGTGTTCTCCGAAAATAAGACATCCTCTGAAAATAAGACCTACTTACAGGTTTCCTTCTGAGTGAAATATAAGGCATCCCCCCCCGGAAATAAGGCCCCCACTAAGCTAAACATGAGAGATTTGGTCCAATGATTCTGAAAGAAATGGAGTCACAAGAAATTCACCAGGAAATACAGGAATTGGATTGTTATGATGATGTTCCAGAAGATGATGACATGATTGTCATTGAATAAATGAGTAAATTCTTGATACTGTAGGATTCACAATTTGTCTGGTTGTGTTGACAACTACTGTACTACCATACCGTATACAGGTAATAAATTTCCTTTGTTTTCATTTAACAATTAATGTGTACCGTATTCTTCGTGAAAAAATAAGACATTCCCTGAAAATAAGACCTAGCGTCTTTGGGAGCAAAAATTAATATAAGACACTGTCTTATTTTTGGGGAAACAGGGTATTACAGCAATAGCATTTTATAAAAATATATATTTTATTGATTTTTTTTTTTTTACAGAGAGGAAGGGAGAGGGATAGAGAGTTAGAAACATTGATGAAAGAGAAACTTCAATCAGTTGCCTCCTGCACACCCCCTACTGGAGATGTGTCTGCAGGCAAGGTACATGCCTTTGACCAGAATCGAACCCGGGACTTTTCAGTTTTCAGTCCGACGCTTTATCCACTGAGCTAAACTGGTTTCGGCATATAGCATTTATTTTTATAATTTTCATTAGTCTTTCCCTAATCAGGTTGATTTCTGGTCAAGACACATGGTTTTATTGTAACTCTTATTATATACTGGTGTAATTGATTTCATAAAAATATAAACATGGATCTAAAATAGATATGTGAATGTGGATTTTTAATATGCTGGAATAATAATTGGCACATATTTGTGTATACAGCAAGCTATTTTTAATTGTAGCCAAATGTAATGCAAGTCTCAACAATATCAGTTAAGCATTGAATAATGTAGTGGAAAAAGATCTGGCCTGGGATTCAGAATATCTTAGTTTTAGTTCTGGCTTCATGATTGATATTTCAGGCGACTAAGAAATGTTCAAGACTAGGAGTGACTGAACCATCCCACCCAGTGCAAACCATCTCTTTATTCCTCCTTGCCGAGGTGGCTTTTTCTCTGCCACTTGCATACCTCCTAGTCTTCGATATTGGAAACTGTACCCACTGACAGCTGGATGAGAATACCTATTAGATTGTGGAATCATACAGTTTAATCTAAATAGTATAAATATTAAATGAAAACAAAAAAAAAATCGCCAACTTTTTGAGAATGAGCATCTTTTAAAAGGTACCTATCTCAAAAATTATCACAAAGAAAATAGAATTATTAGAGCAAGCAGAGTACATGTTTTGATTTGCTGGTCAGGTGGTTCAGTGGGCTGGAGCATCATCCCATACACCAAAATGTTGATTCCTGGTCAAGACACATGGCTTGGTTGCAGGCTTGATCCCTGGTAGAGGAGCATGCAGGAGGCAGCCAATCAATGTATCCCCTCCCCTCTCCCCTCCCCTCCCATCTCCCTTCTCCTTCCCTCTCTCTGCCCCTTCTTCTCTCTTTAAAGAATCAATTTAAAATATTAAAAAAAATGTTGACTCTGAAGTGTTGGAGGACAGGGAAACAGGGTATTACATTACAATAACAAAAGTTGGCAAGAAAAGCTAAATACCTAACAAAGACCCAGGTGCAGATGAGTTTACAGTGACCTGGTGTTTAAACAACAGACACTTCTAAAATATTTTTACTATTCCAGAGCATATGTTAAAATTAATAGAAAAATATTTGGTAACTCAGTACGTGAGTCAGAATTCTATTACTTTGAATATAAAGAATGATTTGATAACAGAGAGAATGATTCTCACAAAATGAAAATTTTAAAGAAATGGAATTACCATATATGCATGATTATAATTCTTTTAAAAAAAATATATTTTATTGATTTTTTACAGAGAGGAAGGGAGAGAGATAGAGAGCTAGAAACGTCGATGAGAGAGAAACGTCAACCAGCTGCCTCCTGCACACCCCCTACTGGGGATGTGCCCGCAACCAATGTACATGCCCCTGACCGGAATCGAACCTGGAACCTTTCAGTCCGCAGACTGACGCTCTACCACTGAGCCAAACCGGTTTCGGCGGTGATTATAATTCTTAGAAAAATAATGAATTTTGGGGCTTAGAGAAAATTAAATAAAATAACTACTATTTTAAGCTAAAGTAATTCATTTGTTAAATCATTGTACATAATCTTTGAAAGCTTTTATTTTAAATTTAGAAAAATAATGATTAGTAATAGTCTTTATAACATACATAATGTGTTAGATGATTTTTAAGCAAATAAAATATATCTAAAGCATAGGACTAGGATTCATACTTACTCTATAAATTCAGCAAGATGGAGTTTATTTTTTTAATTTTAAAAAAGCACTCAAGTTTGATGATCTTTAAATTTATTCAATGCATCAAATAACTATACTTATGACAAAATAACACTTAATTAGTCACTAATAGCTTACAATGCAGATGCCTTTTTCTCCATTTTTTAAAAAAATTCTCCTGGAACATATGTTTTTAATGATTTGAGAGGAAGATGGGGAGAGAGAAAACATCAATGTGAGAGAGAAACATCGATTGCCTCTCATACAGCCAGGGATCCAACCTGCAACCTGGGTGTGTGCCCTGACCAGGAATCTAACCCCCAAGCTCTGGTGTACTGGATGATGCTCTGGTAAACTGAGCCAGATTGGCCTGCGCTTTCCTCCTTTTCTATTCCAGTGTTTGGTTTATAAAAAGAAACATCAATAGAAAGTCTGAGAAAGCCCTTAGGAATTTAACATAATCAGGAAAAACTCATCATTTTATAATTTGTACTTGGAATTTTTAATAATCTTTTATTCAACTTGATAGTAATCATGCTCTCAACAAAATACATAAACTATTGACCATAACGGTTTATACAAACACCATGCTTCCTTTTGTCCTCTCAGCATCTTTAAAAGATGTGGATGGCACCACACTAACTTCACCATACAATTTTCCAAGTAACTAAGAAACTGATGACAGTATGATATAGTAGTGATAAGGTAAAAGAGGAAACATATTATTAAGGAGCCTGATAGCAGAATAATATATCAAAGTGTCAGCTTAGATAAAAACATTCATCTGTTTTTTCTAGTATAGGAGATATTTGAGGACATGAAAAGTTAAATTTGTAAGGTTTCTTTACAACAAGCTCTTTGAAAAACCCCACTTGATTGGGTGTCTCTCCAGCAATTTCCTGATAAAACCTCTCCCTTCCAACTTCTTGAACTCTATGGAAAAGGGAATTGGAATTTGTTAATAATAATTACAAGGAAAAACTCTCATTTTTATGATATGCACAGATGGGATCAGTATCTATATAAAAGCTTGGTGTTTGTAAGCTAGGGAAATATTGCAACTCATGGAGCTGAAAGATATGCATCTTTTTATGTCTAGTGTTTTAGGATGCCTGACAATAATTATTTAACTAACCTTGAGTGAATTAGGAAATTTCCTGATTTGTACTTGGAATTTTTAATAATCTTTTAAATAGGGAATGGTAAAATAGAGACTTCAATTTAAACTGAAAGCTCTGTGCATGGTGTCTGTTTTTTTATCCTGCTGCATCTAAAATGAGTGAGGTCATAGATGAAATGTAAACAAGGAATAGTGTGGATGTGCAGGCCTCATTATAGCTGGTGGTGTCATATTGCTAGTCTGTTTCTACAGAAATACCTCCAGTGTACTTAACTAGCTAATGAATAAGTGCACATTAAATCCATTTTCCCCCCAAGAAACTTCAGAAACAATTTGTCTGCATAGAAATTGTAGTTTGGGCAATGTACTTTAAAACAACTGCCCAAAGCCCCTAGCCAGTTTGGCTCAGATTTCCTGAGGTCTGGTAACGGTAGGCAAATCAGCCTGGATTTTATTCCGGTCAAGGGCACGTACCTAGGATGCAGGCTCAATCCCTGGACCTAGTCAGAGCATGTGTCTTTCCCCTTCCCTTCCACTCTTTCTAAAAATCAATGGAAAAATATCCTCAAATGAGGATAAAAACAAAAACAAAAACAAAACAACTGCCCAGAGAGCTTAAAAATAAGATTGCCTTAAAAGTATTCATAAGTGCTAAAATGACCTCTGCTCACTTTCAAGTCGTACTTATTAGTTCTTCTCCCATTTATAAATAAAATTTGAGCAGAAATTATAGAAAGATGGAGTTCAGTCCCTTAAATTCTCACTCATAATTTACATTTTGTAAGAAATCTAAATCTTGTCAAATAGAGGTTAACACAAATATCTTTGTTAGCTATTGAATACAAAACTTATATAAATATGAGAAAATATAATTTTGTATAATTAATTATGTTGGGTAAACAATTTTTAAGTACCTACAGTTGTCATTATTATGTGTGGGATACAATGGCATATGTAAAAATTAATAGATGCCCGGCTGGCATGGCTCAATAGTTGAGTGTTGAGTTGACCTATGAACTAGGAGGTCATGGTTCGATTCCAGATCAGGCACAGGCATGAGTTGTGGACTCATCGTTGATGTTTCTATCTTTCTCTCCCTCTTCCTTCTTCTCTAAAATCAATAAAAATATATATAAAAATTAATAGAATACAGGTGATTTAGTATTTAGAAGAAAAGAAAAAAGGTCAGTAGTTTCTTGAGCTTCTTTGAGCCACGCAAAAACTGATTACATTTTGGCCAGGTCTAATCCCTCATAGACTCACAAAACATAATCAATCTGCATGGATGCCAGGAGGCTAGAAATAAGTGAAAATGAAATGAGTTAACTTGAATGTGATTAGGAAGATTGTAGTTGGCTATTAAATATATAAAGACATATATGCAAGATTAAATAGAAAAGTGAGGTAAAATTATAGAAGAAAATGAAAGACATCAAACACAATAGAGATGAGAGAAAGCTCAAACAAAAATGAAAATGGGACTTTTGATTTCCTGAGGTCTGGTAATGGTAGGCAAATCAAGCCTCAATTTTAGCTATTTGGGAAAATTAGATGATTTTTTTTTAAAGAAAGGAAGAAAAAGAAAAGAAAAAGAACAAAATGCTGAACAGAGTTACTAGAAACACTGGGAACACATTATTCATCAAAGCCACATAACAGAGATTGTTTAACAAAGAAAGCCATAGCTTAAGCTTTGCCTACCCAAAGGTTTGTTTATTGCATATCACTTTCAAACGAAATAGCTACCTTCCATTTGAGAGAATCTCTTAGCTGCTACAGCCTTTCATTTGGAAGCTGAGCCTGGGACAGGATTTTGTCATTCTATAAATTTCTAATTTAAAAATTCTAGTATATCAAACTTTTCTATGATATACATCAATGTCGTCCCAAATCCCATGAAGGGAAGGTCACTTGGCATTTTATAAGTATAAATTGGGATAATTTCAACAGCATAATGAGTAAAGTTTTTTAATTTGAGCACATTTAAATTGTGTCATTCCTCAATTGGAGGATTTACCAGTTAGTCTACATTTAAGGAACATGGCAAGTTGTCAGATTAAAGCAGAGATGAATTTCTGAGGATAGGGACACTCTGATGGTTATGTCTCATTAGTAACTTGTAAATTGACAGTTTCCTTTCATATCACAGCAATGGAGGTACAGAGCATTATTGGCCATTTATTTTATTTTGTTGGTACACATTCTCTGTTGTATAGCATTAGATTTTTAAACTGGGTATTCTTTGGCCCAATTTTTAGATATACCAAAAAGCTAGTGATAAGCCAATATTTTACATACACCATTTAAACTGTAGTCTTAATAATAGCTTCTATAATACTGTGCATGAAATACTGACTTAAGGCTTGATATAGTATTTATAGCCATTTTACTTAACTGCTCAAATATGAGTATGTCTTTTAATGAAATTTTACTATTTGCAACACATGGATGGACCTAGAGGGTATTATGTTAAGAGAAATATGTCAATCTGAGAAAGACAAATACCATGTAACTTCACTTATATATGAAATGTAAAGAACAATATAAACAACAACAAAAATGGAAATAGACTTACAGATACAGAGAACAGGTTTATGGTTGCCAGAAAGAAATGTGCTTGGGGAACTGGGTGAAAAAGGTAAAGGGAATGAGCAGTACAGATGGGTAGTTACAAAATAGTTATGCAAATATAAAGTACAGCATAGGAAATACAGTCCATAATATTTTAAAAACATGTATGGTGCCAGGTGGCTATTGAAAATATCATGAGAACACTTTATAAAGTACGTAATTGTCTGATCACTATGCTGTACACCTGAAACTAATACAAAATAACATTAAATGTAAATTGTAATTGAAAAAATTTTATTCCAAGAGTATGTCTATTAAAAAAGGACATCTAATTACCTTATCAAAGAAATTTGGATAGCATAATTTTCTGTCCATAATTTTACATTTTCTCTTAAAACATTATCACAAACAGAATAAAAAGTAAACACTCAGTAAGGATTAGGAGTGAGAAAGGCTTAGGAGAAAAGATGAGCTAGATCTTATATCATAGGCCCCGTGCACAAAAATTCTTGCATTTGGGTGAGTCCCTCAGCCCAGCCTGTGCCCTCTCAGGAGCCCTCGGGGGATGTCCGACTGATGGCGTAGGCCCGCTGCCATGGAGGTGGGAGAGGCTGCTGCCACCGCTGCTGTGCTCACCAGCCAGGAGCCAGGCTTCTGATAGAGGTGGCACACTGACCACCAGGGGGCAGCTCCTGCATTGGGTGTCTTCCTTCTGGTGGTCAGTGCACATCATAGTGACTGGTCGATCCACCGGTTCAGTCAATTTGCATATTAGCTTTTTATTATATAGGATGCCAGGCACTCTATTAAAATCTCATTAAACTACATTCTCATTTAGACCTTATGGTGACTATATGAAGTCAGTGTTGCTACATTTTATTTCTCAGGTCTCTCTGACTTTCACGTTTATCCCATATTATTCAACTATTTGTCACAGTGATAAAACATACATAACCCTGTACTGACTCTGAATGAATGGATTTTATATGGACAGGGGGAGGAAAACAGGGGAAAGTACTACCCTCTTATTATTTTTTAAAAAATAATTTTGTCTTCAGGGTGATGATTATTCTTGCAATTTATTAAATTTAGCCAAAGAATATATATGTGTAACCCATAGACACGATCAACAGTGTGGTGATGGCCAGAGGGAAGAGGGGCCAGGGCTAGGGAAGAGGAGGCAGTTAAAGGGGGGGGAAAAGGACGTCTATAGTAGTGTCAACAATAAAGTCGTTGCCATCATTTGAGTATAATTAAAGCAATAGCCACAATTACTGATGAAACACTAAGGCATGTGACGGTATTACTAATAATCCTTTTCTGCTTAAGAAACATCCTGTTGAGACCTCATCATATAGCTGTGCACCCTCAGGTGATGATTATTCTTCTGCCCACCTCTGCTGTTCATGCATTACCCTCCCCACTGCCACCATGCCAGTCTGGCTTCACCATCTTTTGCCAAGGCCAGTGTAATAACCTTCTTCCCAGCTGGCCTCCTGTGTATACCACTGGTCCACTTTAATTCATGTTCCAAACAAAAGTCATGCTGATATTTATAAAATGTGAATAAGATGATGTCATCCCTCTGGTAAAATCTCTTCAATGGCTTTCTTTAGCAAAGTGTACTAAACTGTAATCTCTTATGAAATATTGACACCAAACCTGGCCCTGTTTACTTCTCAAACTTTGCCTTCTAGCTAGTGGAGTGCTGGGGCTGGTGCCTTCTTGTTTTAAGAACTTATTGTCAAATAGTCAGGAATTTTGCAAGCTAGCGATATCATGTTGGTAGCTTGAAAGAGACAACGGTGGTAGTATTCACATTACTGAAATCAGCAAATACTACAAATCAGAGCTTTTTTGCTTTTTTGTATTTATTTAGGAGAGCTGATTGTTAATCATTTACCAGTATGACACTGTTGCTATTGCTCTCTGCCTTACGCACCATGTTCCACTGACCCTGGTTTTGTCCATTCTTCTAACAACCAAGCTTGCTCCTCTCACTGTGGGGTCTCTGCCCTTGCTATTCTCTTTGGGTCATTCTCCTTTGGACTGTCCTATGACTCTGGCTCCTTTCCAACATGCAAGTCTAAATTCAAATGTTACCTTCTCAAGAGGCTTCCCATGGCTATTTAATTAAAGGACCACCATTGGTGACTAGTTTCTTAGAGCATAAACTTTATCACCGCTGCCTAAAGTAGTGCCTTTAAAGTCATGTGCTCTTGTGCCAGCTTGTATTTGGTTGCAAGCCACAGAAAAATCAAATAGTAAAGCACGTATTTGTCACATAGATAAGAATCATGGTGTTGCACAGTTCAAGGCTAGTATACCAGCTCAGTGATTACATTAAGGAACTTCCTTCTTCCTGCCCCACCTTTCTTAGCATGTAAAAATCATTGTCATAACCACAAAATGGCTCTTTCACCTCTGGGCACTTTAAGATGTCGCAGCTGGCAAGAGAATAGGGACACAGGAAGGGTGCAAAGACTGAAATGCTGAAGGCATAGGCCAGCAGTTTGTCCATTTAAAAAGTTTTCTTGGAAGGAGACTATTCAGGTGAATATCTGAAATTATATAATTTTATTAACTAAGGTCACCCCAATAAATTCAGTGAAAAAAGAAAACGAAAAGCTTTCCTGGAAACCATACCCAATGACATTTTACACTTGTAACAACTTGGCCAAATTGCAAGAGTCTAGAAAGAGAAGTATGTTTGCTTTCTAGCTTTTGCAGTAGAAGAAAGCAAGGAATACTCTGGTTTTCTCTGGCTTTGGGTCAAATAACTTATATTGTATCTAAACATTTTTAAATGGAAATAGTGAACAATATGCTTTAAGTGACCAGCTCCATCTTCATCCAAATTCCACATTCTGATAAGTCATGGATTCAATTTGGCAGTCAAAATGTCAACCAAGTTAATTAAAATTCATCATTAAGGAAAGAGATGATAATTGTACTATTCCTGATAACTGGAGTTCATCTCATTTAAGTTGCAATATTTTGTTGTTGCTTCTAGTTAGAGTTTTCAACCTGTTTTGAAGAAAAAATTTCCAAAACATATTTCCTTATCATCATAGGCAATTGATGATGATTGATGATTTTTCAATGTGATAACAAAAGGTGTTGAAGAGTTACCTTTGGGGACTTTGGGCACTATTATGACTGTTTTCCCCTCCTTACAATGATCATGATGCTATATTTAAAAAATAAATTTGCCATATCTATATCATTTGATCTTTAATCTCTTTTCTGGGACAGAATAGATAAATAAATAAAAACATGGGCATTGGAGTCAAACACATCTGGTTTTGAGACCTGGCCCTGTTATTTACTAGATGTATAGCCTTGGGGCAGATAATTCATCTTTCTGAGACTTCTTTGTTGTTATTTTTATTTATTACTTTAACTATAAAATGGAAACAGAGAAATCCTTTCATACACTCATGGGAACTTAATAACATGATCTAAATAAGGCAAGTGAGTACTGAATAAATGATAGCCATCAACTTCCTTTGTTCTGGGTCACATAATAAACTGTCAGTACCCTGTAACATGCATTTGTGAGCCACTTCCTGCATCAGAACCACCTGAGATCACTAGTAAAGGCAGACTTCAAGCTCCATGCTTAGCTTCTTCTACTTCTCTTTTAAAAACTTTCACCCAAGGATGTGTTTATTGATGAGAGAGAGAGAGAGAGAGAGAGAGAGAGAGAGAGAGAGAGAGAGAGAGAGAAATTTTGATGTGAGAGATAAACATGGATTCATTGCCTCTCACACATGCCCCAATCAGAAGGCTGAAGCTGCAACCTAGGCTTGTGCCCTGACCTGGAACCTGTAAACTTTTGGTGCATGCAATGACTTTCAATAAACTGGGCCACACCAGCCAGGGCGGTGGCGGCTGCCTCCTCCTCTCTTCCTCCCCCCCCTCCTCCTCCCCCCTCCTCCCCTTCCTCCTCCTCCCCTCCTCCTCCTCCTCCTCCTCCTCCTCCTCCTCCTCCTCCTCCCCTCCTCCTCCTCCTCCTCCTCCTCCTCCCCTCCTTCTCCTCCTCCTCCTCCTCCTCCTCATCCCCTCCTCCTCCTCCTCCTCCTCCTCCTCTTCTTCTTCTTTTTTTTTTTTTCTTCTTCTTCTTCTTCTTCTTCTTCTTCTTCTTATTATTATTATTATTATTATTATTATTATCCAAATCTCAATTTTCAGTAAATGGTCCAGAGTTAAATTTTTATGTTGACAAAAATTTGAGAACCACTATTTTCAGCCTTCAAGCAAAGATTTGTTGATCAGATTCACTTAATCTCTGTGTATAACCTTGGGGAACAGGTGCTGGGGATGATTTTAAGGATATGGATTCCTGAGGCACATCTCAAATACAGCCCGGATTCTGGAGCCATAATGCCAAAATTCAAATCCTAACTGTACAACTTACTGGCTTTTTCCTTGGAGAAGTAATTTTAACTCCATGTGTCTCATTTTCCTTTTACATAAAATGGGGATAATAATAATACCGACTTCATAGTGCTGTTAAGAGAAGGAAGATGTTTAGATCAAAGTCCTATTAAACACTACGTGTGTCCACAATTAGTATTATGAGTAGCATTGCTATTAGTGTCTCCAGGATGTGCTTTGAGAGTCCATATGAGTGAGTCTCAACAGCGCCACACTTTATGAAGAAGAGAAGCTCTGAAAATTTTAATGTCCAGGCCGTAGCCCAGGACAATGAGGTCAGAAATATATATATGGGAAGGATCTAGGTATTTGTTTTTCATTTGTATTTCTCCAGTGCTCCCAGGTTACCCCAGTGGATAGACAAAGCTGAGAGCTGTTCCTCAATTTCATTTGAGAACTCTCCAGGTGATTCTGATGACCAGGGAGTACCAACTGAGAAGGGTGTCCAGATACCTCTTGTTCTCCTGCACTTCAGTTTTTGCACATAAAGAAGCTGGCATTTTTACAAATTGAAGACAAGGACTTCCATCAACAGAAAGATTATGCCTCATTTTGTTGGGATACTTGCTTTATTGCAGGGGTCTGGAACCTAAACCGCAATATCTCTGAGGTATGCCTGTACCAGTGAATGGACTAGGGGTTAATCATTATTGAGGGAAGAAGGATTAAGAGCTCAGCCTCTGACCAAAAGCCTGCAGAGCACAGAGCTGTTATAAAAGTACTGAATGTTGAAGGGAAAGGCTGCTAAAAGAAAAACTGTGATTGGAATAAAAATAAAAGGCACATGGTTTTGAATCACTTAGATTCAGATTCCAAACCCAGATCTCCTATTTATTATTGAGATACTTAAATTCTCTATAAGCCTCACTTTTCTTTCATTGCATAACATGGGTTTTTTAAGGATAAAATGGGTTAAAAGATATAAAGTTTTTAGCATACAATGACCCTTGCTTCATAGACATTAAATAAAAGTGTATTGTTGTTGCTTTTAGAAGTGAGGATTAATGGAATGCTGAGTGTAAGAAAGAGTGAGGAGTCAAGGGTAATAGCTAAGTATCTTGCTTAAATAATGGGATAAATGGCAGAGGTATGAACCCGAGAATTTGCAGACAAGAGGAGTTTGGTTTCTGAGAACTTCATGTTCTGTTGTTTTGTAAATCAGTCTCCCTAATATTTCTTTCAATCTGAACTATGCTAGTAAACCCAGACTTATATGCCAGTAACCAGATTTGATAGCTTCATAAAATAAGTGTAAGGAAGTTCTGAATAAGAACCTTCAGGGAACTCACAAATAAACTCGATACTCTTTATTGCAGTCATTTAAGAACAAGTACTTTGCTGATAGAACAAGTACTTTGCTGATTCAAAGGCTTCTTTTGCTGCCTTCCAGGTGCAGGCAGATTTCTGGCGCTTTTACGGACCTAAAGGGAATCAGAACTCCTATCCTGCTTGTCATCCCCACCTCTTTGTTTGCAGCACCAACCAGGTCTGGGCTTGGGGGACCTAAACATCACTTTTGTTTTTCAGACTTATTTTGGCCTTTTAGCAACTGCTGCCTATCCCATAACCCTTGGGTGGGAACGAGCAAGCTGGTCCAGGTCCACGTGAGCGCTGCTCCTCAGTTCTGTGCCTCTGATCAGATGGGCAGAGAGGGAGGCAGATCAAGTCCATTGCCTGTGCAACCAGGATAGAGATCCTTGTCTCCCTTCTTGCAGGCACCCTCAATGGCTACAGTGGGTTCTGGTGGAACACTTCTCATATAGTTGATAGAAGGGAAGCAAAAGACCTAGTATGCTATATAAGTTAATGACTTAGCAAATCCCCGTGAATTTTCTTTCATCTCACAATTATGTGTTTATAAGGTCTGGAAAAGGCCTATGGTATAATGTAGCAGGGCTGGCTCAGCTTTTAATAAGTCTTAATGGGATGTGTCTGGTTTCCTTGATGGTTCTTTTTGAACTGATATTTCTCAAATTTTGATGGTCATAGGAATCATCTGGAAGCTATAAAAAATAACTGATGACTAGATCCCACTTTCAGAAATTTTTATTTAATTGGTCTGGAGCAGCAGGCTGGTTTAAAAATTCCACAACTGATTCTAATGAGCAGCTTTTGCTAAGGAATACTGGTTTCGAATGTGGATGATAACTAGCACTAATTACTTTTATTCACGGGCTTTTAATTATTCTCCTGGAAGAATCCTATTCAGTATCCTGTAGCATAGGGTATTAAAGAATAACAGAAAATGCAAGAAGAGTTCCTGTAGTACTGGGGCTGAGAGTTCATTTTGTTTATGTTCTCTGCTAATGGGATCTGTGAACCCACAACTTCAGAATCACCAAGCATCTGCTTAAAAGGCAAAATGTTGAGCCTTATCCTCACACCTCCTGAATAAATCTCTCTAAAGTGGAGCTGAGGCATCAGGAACCCATTTTAATAAGTTCGCCTAGATTATTCTTGGACACATTCATGATTTAGAACCATTAATCTGTACCAGAGCTTCTCAGCCCTGACTGCATTAGAATCACTCCGGGGCTATAAAAATAGCCATGCAACTAGGCCAGGGGTTCTCAACCTTGGCTGAACCTTCCCATCACCTGGAGGCCTTTTAAAAGCCTCATGTCCAAACTCTACCCTGAGCCAATCCCATCAGAACCCTCCGGGGCGGGGAAGAGGTACCCAAGGGATCTGTAGTTTTTAAAGCTTCTCATGTGATACCAATCTACAGCCAAGGGGAGAACACACTGTTCTGAATATTCTGGTTCAGTTTGTTTGGGGTGGGTCTTAGGCATTAATCATTTTTAAATGCACTCCAGATCATTTTAGAGTGCAGCCAAGGTTAAAAACTGATGACTATCAGGTTTTGAACTTCCCCAAGTGTACTTACTCAATACCCTGTAGTCTACAGATTCAGGCTTTCCCCACACTGGCTCCAAGCCAGTTTAGACCAAGGCTGACAGGGATGGTCTCATGAGAATTTACATGTCCACCTAGACATAAACCTCTAATCCTTGACTTTCTGAACCAGTCTCATTTATTAATTTGTCATTCATTCAACAAATGTGTACTAAACACCTAATATTTGTTAAGTAATCTGCACTAAACTATGGATACAATGACAAATACAGTATTATTCCTAATAACTCAAAGGCTTATAGATTTGTAAGGGTATCTTTTTTGTTTTGTTTTGTTTTTTTCAAACAGGTATTGTGGAGAAAATTATTACAATGGATGAGTGAACAAAGACCTGTAGGAATACAGATATGGTAGCCACTAAATCTGCCTTGGAAAAACAGGGAAGACATGTCTAAGTCCTCTCAGTTCTTTGAATGCCCACACTCTCTTGACAATACTTCAATTTGCATTTATTTTCCTGGAACATTCTTCCCCCTTTCCCCACCTGCACTTCCTACCTAGACTCTGCTTAGCTGCTGTTACTGCCACAAAGAGGTCTGACCTCATGGATGAGGATAAGTGTCTTTATTATACGTCCATGCACTAACTTGCAGGAATTCTTTCATAGCACACACTCTCTTTATTGCATGTCTATGACCCATCAGGTCTGTAAGTTCCATGACTCCTTTACCACTGTGTGCCCTTCGCACAGCACAGTTCCTAACACTCCCAGATGAATGAATAAATTGCATTCCAAGAACAGGGGCTGCTATGTACAGAGACATAGAGGCATGCAATTCTGTGGCATATCCTAGAATAACAAAACTTTTGGGTGGCCCATGTATAAGATGGGCAGGAGGAGGTCTCTAGAGGTGAGTCAGAAGAGGCAGTTGTTAAGGGGCTTGTGCGTAACCCTGAGTGGTCTTGACTTCATCCTGGAGGCAGTGGGAAGCCAGAGGAGGTTTATATGGGGGAGTAGAATAATGAGGTTTATCAACCAGAACAATCGTTCTGGAAGCAGTGTGGGAGATGGACTGAGAAAGAAAAGATTGATTTAAAGAACAGTTAGTTTTAGTACTATTGGCAAAAAATAACAAAGGCTTCCCTGAAGTAATGAATCAGAGGGGCTCTGTTCAAAAAGCATTTTTGAGATAAAATCTATAGCACTTACTGACTAACTGCTTGTGGGGGTGAATGTGAGAGACGATGCCATGGCATAGCTTAGAAGACAGGGTGGGTTTGGAAATATGGAGTATAAGCAGAGAAGAGCTAGTTCCAGGATTTTGTTTTTTAAAGCTCATTTTTAAACAGTTTGATAGTTTCATCTATCTGAGGACATATAGGTGTAGGGACTCTTGTGCAATTAGAAATGCATAAAATTCTTAGATTGTAACTTATTGACCGTGGATGTGGCTGGGATTGTCCAATTGACTATGTTGACTTTTGAAAAGGCAGTGTCACATTGATTTTATGATTTGTACTTCTTTGGACCACCATTGCCAAACCATTTGGCAATATGTCAAGGAAAAAATTTTCATTTAAATAACTTATTGGTTAATTTTTTTGGTTAGATACATACACCTAAGAAAATCCCACCCGAATTCTGAGGTGATAATGATTTTATTTTAGGTAGCTATGCTGTAATATTCCATTCTCATTTGATAGTGAGTTCAGAAAGAGAGAGAAAGAGAGAGGCACAGAGAGACAGAGAGAGACCAGGGATCCAAACTGCAACCCGGTACATGCCCTTGACTGGGAATTGAACTCATGACCTTCTGGTCTGAGGGCTGAGGCTCTAACCGCTTAGCAGCCAACCAGGGAGAAAAACCTCGATTCTATACATAAACACCTAAGTGACTTTTCAGTAAGTTATTGACTACATATAGCAACAGAAGTAGAAGAGACCCCGGTAGGCATTACTAAATGGCCTTTTATCATAGCATTTTCTCTTGGCAATGCAAAACCAACCTGGGAATTTTAAAGCTATGACCATAAAATGCTATGTTTCTTGACAGAGTAACCTTGGATATTGTTCAGTGAAAGAGGAACATTTAAATTAATTGTTATTAAAACTTTTTTTTGCTTGGTACTGTCCTAAAAGCTGATAGGTGGGTACATGATCAGATTTTTATTTTAAAAAGATTACTTTGTTAACCGTATGAAGAGGCTGGAGGAGAAAAAAAATGATTCAAGTTTGACAGAAGAGAGATGATGGTAAAGGCCTGGAATAAAGCAATGGCGGTAAAATGGAGAGAGGCCATTAACTAATTCATTCATTATCAAATATTTATTCACTGAATTATACCAGACTCTGGGGCTGCAGTGATGACCAAACCAGATAAATTCCTACCACCTAGGAATTTATAGACAAGTGTAAGAGATGCATTTTAATCAAATCATTATACTAATAAAGGTGAAACTGCAGATGTGATAAATGTGGTGTGATTAAGGAAAAGTCAAACTGAGAAACCATCTCAGAAAGAAAATTGACAGAACTCATTTGGTTATAGGGGTATCAGAATAAATAAAAGACATGTTTCCTGCTCTTTTTCTGAAAGAATATTCAAACTGATTTGTGTGACAGATATTATACATGAAATGACATCAAAGAAAATGTATTCAGTGACAAATTGTGTGGAACAGATTTAAATGACTTTTTAATCAAAAGATTAGATCAATAAGCTATGAATTGTAAATTCTGATTTTGCAGTTAATTCCACTTAATTTTTGTCATGGCTATTCAGTTGGAATGATGGTACTTCGCTGATGAGACACAGTTACTCTAGATCTTTTCACTTCATTTTTTTTTTTTAATTCAGATGTGGCCAGAGCAATTGAATTATTGGAAAAACTACAGGAATCTGGAGAAGTCCCAGTGCACAAGCTACAATCCCTTAAGAA
The DNA here is from genome assembly GCF_964339955.1 of Pipistrellus hanaki. NCBI lineage: Eukaryota > Metazoa > Chordata > Mammalia > Chiroptera > Vespertilionidae > Pipistrellus > Pipistrellus hanaki. The sequence continues at coordinate 120,576,396 of NC_140505.1, forward strand.
AGTGCTTCAGAGTGAGTTCTGTACTGCTATTCGAGAGGTATGACACTAAGATTCTATAACTATGTTCAGCCATATGTGTTCTGAATGGAAGACATATCTTTTCCACACAAACAGTTGAAATAGTTAAGATCAGAACTACATCTTTGCCTTCTATTTTTAGCTCCTTGGACAGATGATAAAATATAACTTAATCTGTTAAATTCTTTATTTAGATTCAGTCAGGATTTACATGGTCATATAAAACCCAATGTTTATCTTATGGTACCAATAAAGTGACTACCTTCGCAGGTTAACTATTACATGTAAACTATTTAGCAGTCACATGAAGTTATCTGGAAATTCAGTTAGAAATAGTCATAATTAATGAGGGCTGAGATTTTCTTTAAAGAATATTCATCTAAACCCAAACTGGTTTGGCTCAGTGGATAGAGCGTCGGCCTGTAGACTGAAGGGTCCCGGGTTCGGTTCGAGTCAAGGGCATGTACCTTGGTTGCGGGCACATCCCCAGTAGGGGTATGCAAGAGGCAACTAATCGATGATTCTCTTTCATTGATGTTTCTAACTCTCCATCCCTCTCTCTTCCTCTCTGTAAATAATCAATAAAATATATTAAAGAGAAAGAATATTCAACTAAGTCTTTCACAGGCAAATCTGAAAGAGTAATAGCCTACTGATTAAATAGTTATCCAAACATTGCTAGTACAGTGATTGTCAACCTTTTACTAGTACATCTCATGGCATAAGGTAATTACTTAATTCTTTGGCAATCCAAAATATATGGTTTTTGCCAATCTGACAAAAAATAAGTATAATTTGATAGATTTGTAAAAAATAATAATAGTAATTGTCTACCCTTTTTGTCCCAAAGTTACTTTAAAAAAAGCAGGTGCCTATACTTGTATATAGGAATTTCTGGTATCAAGAATTAACCAAACAGACACAACCTTATTATGAGGGTTGACCAATAAGATGCAACTTTGTTATATGACCTATAATTTACCATTCCAGACAGGGAATTCATACTGGATGGCTATTATTGTGTTGGTTGTTGTCATTTTTGTATTTGACAATCTAAGAGAAAAGAGGTCAGTGCTCCTGACTAAATAGTCAGGTGTTGCATTTTAAACATTTTTGTGGCACATCAGTTGAAAATTGCTGGTCTGGTGCAATAATGGAAAATCTCTAAACAGGCTGCCATGACCTTCTAACAAACTTTGTAATGCTCTCCTGGCTAATGGTTTTAGGATTCCTAAAGTGAAAAACAAAACAAAATAAAATGTGTTATAATGACCATCTGAATAGTGTATTGACTTGTGGTAGAATTGACTTGTAAACCAATGAATTTAATTGTTTACAAGTTCACTTGAGAGATATATGCTATGTTGCTTTTTAAATGAAATTATATTCAGTAAACCTATCACCCCTTCCCCATCATGTACTAAGTGATGATTTTTTAATTAGAGCCTAAAGTCCATAAATCCAGCATATATGCCTTGGTAAAAGTCCCTAATAATGAAGTACCTTACATCTTCCCCAAAGAGTGGAACCCAATGACTACCTGGAGAGTTTGCTGTAGCAGAAGTCATACACCTCCCTCTTTGCAACTCTGCATGTGGCTATGCACATTTTAAATTATTTATTTATTTATTTATTTATTTATTTATTTAATCCTCACTCAATGTTTTCATTGGTTTTTAAGAGAGGAAAGAAGAGATAAAGAGGAAAGGAGGGAGGGAGGGAGAGAGGGAGGGAGAGAAAGACAGAGAGAGAGAGAGAGAGAGAGAGAGAGAGAGAGAGAGAGAGAGAGAGAGGAAACCATCAATTGGCTGCCCCCCCTCCAACAGGTGATCAAACCCTCAATCTAGGTATGTACCCTGACCAGGAATTAACCCTGCAATGTTCTGGTATATGGGATGATGCTTCAACCAACAAGCCACTTCACCAAGGCAATGTACATTTTTTTTAATTATTATTATTATTTTTTTTACTGCAACAATCCTAACTATGTGTATCCCTAGGTGGGAACAATCCAGGTGACTAAGGTAGAGACATACAACACCTCTGTCACTATAGATTTAAAGTGCAGCCTACCCAATGTGGTTACATTTGGATTTTGCTGAGCTTTGATTTAGAGTGTACTTGTGCTAAATCTTTATCTACAAAGTTGTTCACTATTGCATTTTTGTTTATAATGACCACAGCTTGAGTAAATAACCATAATTTTATCTCCAAGTTTTAATGTATAAATTTGACCAAAAGTTGCAAGGAAATTTCTCAGTGTAGAATTCTTGGACACCAGCTACTCAGTGAGAAAGGTAAAAGATATGAGAAACCCCATGGGCCTCCTCTTGTTTAAACTCCTGCAGTCACTCTGTAGAGTATACCAAGGTTAAATCGCCTATACGTCCTTTTCTTTCTTCACAGAGTCCTACTTCCCTGAGATTTGGTGGCTAACTTTTCATTTTTAGATATTCTATCACTTCTTTAACATTCCAGAGGACTAACTAAAGGATATAGCACATCAAATATATATATATATATATATATATATATATATATATATATGGAACTTGGCTTGTGATCAATGCAAAGTCCCTACCTTCATGGAACTTATATTCCAGTGAGAAAATGATGATAAATATGCAGTATAATGTCAGAGAGTGACAAAACTATAGAGATAAAGAAAAAAGGATTAGGGGAGTAGGATTAAGGCACTATTAAGTTAGGATGATACAAAAATAACCTGTTTAAAGTAATGGAATGAGTCATATATATCAGGGGGTTGGGGGTAGTGTAGTGTTTTGGTCACAGGAAGCCACAACTGCAAAACCAGAGGCAGGCATGGCTGGCGTGGGCTCAGTGGTTGAGTGTAGATCTATGAACCAGGAGGTCATGGTTCAATTCCTGGTCATGGCACATGCCCAGCTTGTGGGCTCCATCCCAAGTGTGGGGCATGCAAGAGGCAGCCGATCAATGATTCTCCCTCATCACTGATGTTTCTATCTCTCTCACTCTCTTCTTCTCTGCCATATTCTCATTTCTCACTTGATCTATTCTTTCTTTTATTGCTGGATTCCCTTATTTCTACTCCTGCAAATGCACATCTGTTTTTTCACAACAGTCAGAGACTTTTTATTACAATTTCTTTTTTTATTGATTACAGAGAGGAAAGGAGGGAGAGAGATAGAAACATCAATGATGAAAGAAAATCATTGATCGGCTGCCTCCTGCATGCCCCACTGGGGACTGAACCCTCAACCCAGGCATGTGCCCTGACCAGGAATCAAACCATGGCCGCATGACCTCCTGGTTCCAAAATTGATGCTCAAAAACTGCACCACGCCGGCCAGTCACAGAGACCAGTAGAAATCTAATCAAGTCTGGTCAAAACTCTTGAAAGGTTTGCTGTCATTTATTTTAAAACTGTATTTTGAAAACTATATAATGTTATTAAGCAATGTTACCACAATAAATTCAATGAAAATTTAAAAATAAAAAATGAAAAGTACAAGTAGGAAGTATGATGAATAATCTCAAAATTACAATGGTGAATATCTAAAAATTAAATTTTGCTGATCCAAGAACCCTTTCATTCTTTGTCTCTAGGGTTTTGACTGCTATGCTGGCATGAGAAGTTTTGGTTTCTTATTCAAATAATGCTTAAAATTTTTATGGTTACATTATTTGAGTTTTGAGAAATATTTGCTAGTTAATCCTTTCCAGTGTAAAAGTTACGATTTTTTTCATGACTGGTAGAGAAGAGAAAAAAAAAGTACAGTGGTTTTATTCTTAGTTGCATTTGTCAGAGCAAAAACAGGACAGGTCATGTCATTGCCAACATGACTGTAAAATCCACATTACACTCAAAAAGAAAGTAGGGCAATAAATGCCAAATTTTTAATTGCCTTACACAAGCATAACAGTAGATATTGTTACACACTGAAGCAATCCCATATTTTGTTTTACATTTTGATTAAACCTCTTAATCAGCATTTGGCATATGTGCGGCTCTTATCAGGGAAGAATAGTTTAATGAAATTTTGTTTGTTTTTTTTTACTGATAATGGATGATTAAAATGTTTTTTTTAAATATATTTTTGTTGATTTTTAGAGAGAGGAAGGGAAAAGGAGAGTTAGAAACATCAATGAGAGAGATACCAATCAGCTGAAGAATAGTTAAATGAAATTTCATTTAGTTTTTTTTACTGAAAGTGGATGATTAATTTTTTTTAATATGTTCTTACTTATTTCATAGAGAGGAAGGTAAAGGGAAAGAGAGATAGAAACATTAGTGAGAGAGAAAAAGCAGTCAGCTGCCTCCTGTACACCCCCTAGTGAGGATGGAGTCTACAACCCAGGCATGTGCCCTGACTGGGAATCAAACCAGTGACCTCTTGGGGCATGGATCCAGGCTCAAACACTTAGCAACACTGGATGGGCCTAAAAATGGATGATTAAAAGTGATTAGATGTTTTCTCTCCTTAACTATTTCTCTGTAATCTGTACGTCTTGGGTACATCAGTACTGAAATACGACCATCTGTGTGTATGACTAAGAAAGGCATTGGTTTATTAACAAATGTCTTTCAGTTGAATGCCAATCCACAAACAGATTTATTCATAGAATACTGATAATAGTGGGCGATACTTACTTTGCTTGTGTTTTATTACTGAAGGAGCTGGAAAGGACCTAATTAAGAATTAAATTGCAACCATTCTGTGCAGGAAATTTCAGAGAACAGGACAGATGAATGGGCTGGCACTCAATGCTGCTTCTCCGTCGTGAGAGGCGATGGCTGACAGGAGAAGGTTCACGCACATTTCTGAATGAAACATAGAATTGTAAAAGTCCTCTTACTGCCTTGGCCGGTGTGCTCAGCTGGTTGGAGCATCCTCCGTTCAGCGAAAAGCTGCTGGTGCAATTTCCAATCAGGGCGCGTTCCTGGGCTGTGGGTTTGACCCCCTGTTAGAACACGTATGGAAGGCAACCAGTGTTTCTCTCTCGCACATTAATGTTCCTCTTTGTTTCTCTCTTTCTCCCTCTCTCATAAATGAGCATATCCTTGAGTGAGAATAGAACAAAACTTATGGTACTGATAGTCCCAGTGAAAACCATTTCTGTGATTTTAAGTGGCTTCCCTAAATTTTTGTTCGTTGCTGTATTAATTAGCTTGAATGATCTAAACTTATACGTTAGACATAAAGAAATTTAAGGGTTGAAACATACAGGTTATAAGATGTTGCTCTTAGATAAAATAATTTCTTAAGAAAGTTGAATTGCTGTTCAAATAGCTATTACCAAGAGATTGACTTTCCCCCAACACTTTATATTCTTTGGGCCTTAGAGGGGGGAAAACAAATCAATAGTATATGAGCGGTCATATTTTCAGAGGACATCCAATTTCTGCAACAGAATACACAGTAGTTCTTTCTAAAACTACAAAAATCAGAACAGAACTAGCAATCTATTTACCACCATAATTTTCCAACTTTAAAGCATCTAGGCTTCCTGCTCTCCCGGGCGATGTGCTCATTGACCTGGCGAGTGAGGTGCTGCTTAGAGAGGTTGGGGTGAGGACTTACTCTCACGCTTATGACTGTCATATGCACATTTGACCCAAAAATGCAGACCTAAATAACAGTCATCATAAACTGCCGTCCTTGGGCAGTGACCAGCGTATGTTAGTGTTTCCTAAAGTAGTAGAACTGAAGAATAAGAAAATAAACCGACTCCGTATGGAATCTATCATTTTGTGATAGTAGGGCTGCTGAAAAATAGTCCAGTTCTCTTCTCCTTCAGCTAGGGGTGGCCATGGCAGCTGCTTTTGCTAAGGAGATGCGAGTGGAAGTGATCTGTGCCACTTCTCATAGAAGCCCTTGAATCAGTGCATGATTTGCTATGTCTTTCCCTTTGCCAAGTGACTAGTGATGTTTTAGAAGATAAATATCCATCAGCCTGGGTTGCAAAGTGAGAAAATGAGAAGTATAGGCTTTTAGCCAACCTGTCACTAATGTGCTACCTGCATAAGAAGTAACCTCTGTTAACCTAAGCCTCCAAGATATTGCAGTTATTGTACCATAGAATAACCCAAGTTATTCTGACTGCTAATGTACAACCACTAAGTCAAATATACTTCGAATAAAGGATATATGCAGCTTCATCCCTTTAGCTACTGTGGTAAAACAAAATTAATTTTAAACAATTACATCGTATGTTTAGTAAGCTGTGATAAACCTTCTTAACACTATATGAAATTGGTAACCAATGTAAATACCCATGCCCATTAGGTGGTGAATGCTTTTTTAAAAATTTGAGACATTTGGATCATAGATTGTGTTTGCTTCTAGATTATGTCCCATTTGTTCCTATTCCCAGTTTTTTCTTTCCAATGAGGTTCCAAACTTTAATAATACGTTGACAATATGGAATGGTCTTATTTTAAGGCGCTCAAAATAGTAAGAATAACATGTCATAAGACAAAGAATTAAGGACTTGATAATATTTAGCCACAAAAAGAGGAAAGTTGTGTTTAACATGATGCTTGTCATTTGCTATTTGGTAGGATAATGAAAGAGGGAAGTAACTAGGCTAGACCAGTGGCCAGCAAACTCATCAGTCAACAGAGCCACAGTTTGCTGACCACTGGGCTAGACCACTGGATGATACATAGAAGAACACAGGTAACTAAAGATAACTACCAGTCCCAAGCAATGATTTCATTGGTAATGTAGGAAGTTCCTATAACTACAGTAGAGGCTAGATCTTTGTATGTCAGATCACTTTAGAGCAAGAGTTGTGGGGTGTTTTTTTTTTATCCCTCTTATTTTTTAATTAAACTAATTGGGGTGACAATGGTCAATAAAATTATATAGGTTTCAAGTGTACAATTCTATGATACATCAGCTGTATATTGGACTGTGGGCCCACCACCCAAAGTCAAATCATCTTTTATCACTGCCTTTTTTTTTTATTTGACCACCTTTACTCTTCCATTACTAGCCCCCCTTTCCCCCTGGTAACCACCATACTGTTGTCTGTGTCTATAAGACTTGGTATGTTTTTTGTTTGTTTGTTTATTTGTTACTTTCAGTTTTGTATCCCACATATGAGTGAAATCATATGGCTCTTAATTTCTTCGGTCTGACTTATTTCACTTTGCATGAGAGTCTCATGTCTATCCATGTTGTACCAATGCAGTATTTCATTTTTTCTTATGTTTTTGAGTAGTATTCCTTTGCATATATGCACCACATTTTCTTTATCCAATCACCTAGCAAAGGACACTTCAGTTGTTTCCATTTCTTGGCCACGGTGAATAATGCTGCAATGACGAAATAAATGTTTTCAAATTTTGGGGGTAGATACCCACAAGAGGGGTTGCTGGTAATTCCATTCCTAATATATATTACTGATTTTTCACAGAGAGGAAGAGAGAGGGATAGAGAGTTAGAAACATCGATGAGAGAGAATCATGGATCAGCTGCCTCTTGCACACCCCCTACTGGGGATGTGCCGGCAACTAAGGTACATTCCCTTGACCGGAATCGAACCCGGCACCTTTCGGTCCGCAGGTTGATGCTCTATCCACTGACCCAAACCGGTTTTGGCACATTCTTAATTTTTTGAGGAGCCTCTACACTGTTTTCCATAGTGAAATACTAGCTCACCTTTCCACCAGCAGTGAATGAGGGTTTCTTTTTCTCCATAAACTCTCCAGTACTTTTATTACTTGTCTTGTTGATAATAGGCCTCAAACAGGTGTGAGGTGGTAGCTCATTTTGTTTGATTTGCATAGCTAGGGAAGTTGAACATGTTTTTATGTATCTGTTGGCCATTTGTATTTCTTTGTGGGGTAACTGTCTGTTCAGGTCCTCTGCCCATTTTTTTAATTGGGTTGTTTGTTTGGTGTTGAAAAATGAGTTCTTTATATAGTTTTGATATTAACCCCTTGTCAGAGATGTTGTTTGTAAATATCTTCTCCCATTTGGCTGGTTGCCTTTTTGTTTTGCTGTTGGTTCTTTTACTGTACAGAAGCTGTTAGTTTGATATAGTCCCATTCATTTATTTTTACCTTTACAGTCTCAGTTCTCAAACATCTCCCATCTCAAAAAGTTGTTCATGGAAAAAATGTCTCAAATGTGGAACAAAACTTCAGTTCTGGACCTGACAATCCTTTCATGCAGATGTTTCAGCATGACAGAAAGTGTCTCTCAGGCCACAAACAAAGGAGAGAATGCAAGTCAGTTTACTGATAATACCACAGTAAATTGGGCTGTGAATATTTTCATGTGGGTTTTGTTTTGTTTTGTTTTGATTTTGTTGTTGTTGTTTTGCTGGTGAAGTAGATGATCAGCACAATTTTAGAACATAAAGAGGGCGTCAAGTATGCCAGTGTTGCCCACCTGGTGTGGCTCAGTGGTTGAGCTTAGACCTATGAACCAGGAAGTTACGGTCACACCTTCCAGTTGAGGACTCTATCCCCAGATTAGGGCAAGCAGGAAGCAGCCAATCAATGATTCTCTCTCATTATTGACATTTCTATTTCTCCATCTCCCTTCCTCTCTCTGAAGTCCAATAAAAATTTATATTTTAAAAAAGAATGCTAATGTTGCTAAGGGTGTGAAAGAAATAATGATCTTAGGCAACTGAAGAGGTAGGAAAACCTGTTGATTTAGATAAGCAAAAAGCAGTTAGCTGGTGACAGCATTTAGAAGGCCGCAATATGTGAAAAAGCAAAGATGCTGTGTACTGACTTCCTGGAAGACACCCCTGGAATGAGTGCTGAAAACGATGCATTTATGGCTAGCAGAGGGTGGTTTGATAAATTTAAGGAAAGGAGTGTTTTGTTTATAGATTAAGCAGTACATTAAACATGTACTGTACAGAAGGCAGGTTAAAACGGGAATCATTTGGGGATCTAGAATGAATTAATTCAATTTACATTATTTCTAATGGGAAAAAAAATGATGTGGTTTTCAAACAAATCACTTCTTGAACAGTTTTCTGGAACAAAAGTCAGGTTTGAGAACTGAGATTCCACTGTACTTCTCTTGCCTTTGAGATCAAATTCATAAACATTTTCTGTGACCAAGATCCATTAGCTTAGTGCCTATGTTTTCTTCTTTGTAATTTATTGTTTCAGGGCTTATATTTATCTTTGGTCCATTTTGAGTTAATATTTGTTTATGGGGACAAACAGTTCAGCAATTTTCAACTTTTTTCATCTCATGGCACACATAAACTAATTATTAAAAATCCTTGGCACACCAAAAAATATAATTTCTGCTGATATGACAGAAAAAAAGGCACAATTTTTGATTTATTCACACTGGATGACTATTGTTGTGTTGGCTGTTGTAATTTTATTTGAAAGTCTAAGAGAAAAGATGTTAGTATCCCTGACTAAATAGTCAGTATTGCATGTTTAAAAAATTCTTGCGGCACATCAGTGTGCAGCAGCACACCAGGTGAAAATTGCTGGTCTCGTTTCATTCCTTTGCATGTGGTTTTCCAACTTTCTAAGACAATTTATTGAAGATGATTTCTTTCCTTTATTGTCAGTTCTGGACCTGACAACCCTTTCCCAGCACAATTTATAGAAGAGCATTTCTTCTATTTTTTACTTCTTTATTGAAAATTATTTGCTCATATACATGTGGTTTTGTGTCTGGATTCTCAGTACTGTTCAATTGGGTAGGGTGTCTGTTTTTCTGCCAATATGACGCTCTTTTTGGTTATTATCACTTCGTAGTATAATTTGAAGGCAGGAATCTGGGAGTGTGATACCTCCAGCGTTGTTCTTTTTATCTTAGGTTTGCTTTGGCTGTTCAGGTTCTTTTGTGGTTCCATATAAATTTGATTTTTTTTTTTTGTTTTATTTCTTTAAAAAAGTCATTTGGATATTTATGGGGATTGCATTAAATCTGTATATTGGGGATTGCATTAAATCTGTATATTGCTTTGAGTAATATGGACATTTTAATTATGGCGATTCTTCCCCACGAATGCAGAATATTTTTCTATTTCATTGTTTTTAGAATTAAGTATAGTTTTTAGAATTGATATAGTCCCATTCATTTATTTTTACCTTTACAGTCTCAGTTCTCAAAGGATGTGAAGGAGATTAAGTTTATTCCTAGGTATATTATTCTTTTGCAATTGCAAAAGGAATTGTTTTTTTGCATTTATTTTTCTGAAATTTTATTCTCAGCGTATAGGAAAGCTGTGGATTTTTGTACATTGATTTTTGTATCCTGCAACTTTACCGTATTCGTTGTTGTTTCAAATGGTCTTTTGGTAGAATCTTTTGGGTTCTCTATGTACAAAATCATGTCATTGGCAAAAAGGGACAATTTTACTTCTTCATTCCCAATTTGGATACTTTTTATTTCTTTTACTAGTAGTTGCCTAGGACTTCCACTACTATGGTAAGAGTGGAAACCCTTGCCTTGTTCCTGATCTTAGAGGAAAACCTTCCCATTTTTCACCATTGAGTATGACAATAGCTGATGGTGTGTCATCTATGGCCTTCATTATGTTGAGGTACTTTCCTTTTATATCCATTTTATTGAGTGCTGTAAGCATAAATAGGTGTTGTATCTTATCAAATGCCTTTTCTCTATTGATAAGATCATATGACTTTTAGTCTTTATTTTGTTAATGTGGTATATTACATCAATTAATTTGTATATGTCAAACCATCCTTAAGCCCCTGGAATGAACCCCACTTGATCATGATGTATTATTTGTTTAATGTATTTTTGTATTCGATTTGCTAGTGTTTTGTTTCAGAATTTTGCATCTGTTTTCATTGGATATATTGTTTTGTGGTTTTATTTTATGGTGTCAGATTTTAGTATCAGGGTTATGTTGGCCTCATAAAATATATTCGGAAATATTGACTCTTCTTCAATTTTTGGAAGAGTTTGAATGTTTGGTAGCCTTCACTAGTAAAGCCATCAGGTCTTGGGCATTTATTTGTCAGGAGGTTTTGTTTTTGTTTTTGTTTGTTTGTTTGTTTGTTTGTTCTAATATATCTTTTATTGATTTCAGAGAGGAAAGAAAAAGGAGAGAGAGAGACTGAAACATCAATGATGAGAAAGAATCACTGATTGCTGCCTCCTACAAGTCCCACACTGGGGATGGAGCCCACAACACAGGCATGTGCCCTGACCAGGAACCCAACTGTAACCTCCTGGTTCATAGATCCATGCTCAACCACTGAGCCATGCTGGCCAGGCTGTTGGGAAGTTTTTGATTGTTTCAACTCCCTCACTGTTGATAAGTCTACTACCGTGTTTCCCCGAAAATAAAACATCCTCCGAAAATAAGACCTACTTACAGGTTTCCTTCTGAGTGAAATATAAGGCATCCCCCCCGAAAATAAGGCCCCCCCAGGCTCTGTCTCAGAATGAAAATTAATTTACTATAAACTGGTTGCTAGGGCTGCCACGACTAGCGTCTAGCAACCAGTGACAATATGCAAAGTCCTGACATCACTGCTGTGTGGAGGCGGAGCGGAGGTCGGAGTGAGCAGTGAGCTTGGGGCCGGGGAGAGGAGGAGACTTTTGCAGATGCCTGTAGAAGAACAGGAGGATTAGAGCAGATGGGATGCGGCCAAGGTGGTGAGTGCTGGTCTGTCTCTGGTGACACTACCTGATGCTTGCGGCCGCCCTCATGATGACTGAAGGTTCTCAGTCAGTGGCAGACCCTGCTCCAGCCCAGATCCAGGCCCCAGCAAGCCCAGTGACAGTCCCCAGGCAGGCCCCAGGAGGTAAATGTCTGATAAAGGGGTAGGGTGGATGTCTGGTGAATGTGTTCAGTGGCACAGGGGTGGGGGAGGGGGATCACTTAAAATGACACAGAGGATCAGAGGGGGCAATCAAAATGACACAGGAGGATCAAAAGGGGTTACTAAAATGGTAATCCCCCCTCTGATTCTGCTGTGCCATTTTGATTCCCCTCTTTTATCCCCCCGTATCATTTTAAGTGATCCCCCTCCCCCCACCTTGATACCCCAATTCCTTTTTTTTTACCCCTAGAAATGAGCGCAAAAAGAAAAAGCTACTCCATGGAGTACAAGAAATGAATCATGGAAGACTCTTGGGGCCAAAATCTTACTGCTTTCTGCAAAGAGAAGATGTTGAGTATCCGATTGGTCTGAAAATGGTGAGCAGAGTATTGTAACCTCATTGAACAAGTGGACAAGGGAAATGCTAAAAAGTGCAAGTGTGGATGAGGTCGGCAACCATTATTTTCCGAGCTGGAAGACCTGATCTGTGAATGGGTTGTTGACGGGAGAGCAAAGGCTTTGCTTGTGAATAGGGCTCAGATTCAAGAATTTGCCCTTGCAATGGCACCGCAGTTTGACATAGCCCCCAAAGACTTCAAAGCATCACAACACTGGCTGGATAATTTCCTTCAGTGAAGTGAACTGTCTTTAAGAAGATCTATTGGTACAACATTGTTTAGGTTGGAAGATACTCAAGTTATTAAGCGAGCACTTGCATTCAAGTCCTTTATTGATGATGCTGACTTCTCTAAATACAATCTTTCCAACATGATTGCTATGGATGAAACTGCAGTGTTTATGAGCCAATCATCTCAAACAAAAATTGAACAGCAGGGTGCCTCCTTAGTGTACATTCCCTCCACTGCTTACGAAAGTGCACATGTTTCCTGTATTTTGGCAATTCGTCTGGATGGCACTAAAATACCACCTTTAATCATTTCTAAGAGCAAGAAGGAAAAGATTGAACATGTTTTGGGCATTTTTATTCTTGAAACTGAAAAAGCCTGGGCCACACAAGCAGTTATAAGGAAGTGGGTCGATTTAATGCTGCTGCTTGTTATGCAAGGGAGCCAAAGAGGTCTGCTAGTCTGGGATGCAGCCAGCACTCACCACGCTAATGACATGAAGACATTTCTTCATGAAAGAAAAATAGATCAGATAATGATTCCCTCAGACTCTTGATATTGCAATAAACAAGCCATTCAAAGACAATTTGTGCATGGAAATTAATGACTACATTGAAAATAGAATGGAGAGAAATCAGCGTGGAAACTTTGTGAAACCTAAACTGCAAGAAGTTGTGACTTGGGTGAAGAATTCATGGGAGAAAATCACTGACAGTTGCATTGCAAATGCACTGCGAGCAGGCTATCTTGACAAGAAGTACTCATTTAAAGATAGTGCTATTACTAAACATGAGAGATTTGGTCCACTGATTCTGAAAGAAATGGAGTCACAAGAGATTCACCAGGAAATTCAGGAATTGGGTTGTTATGATGATGTTCCAGAAGATGATGACATGATTGTCATTGAATAAATGAGTAAATTCTTGATACTGTAGGATTCACAGTTTGTCTGGTTTGTGTTGACAACTATTGTACTACCGTACCATATACAGGTAATAAATTTCCTTTATTTTCATTTAACAATAAATGTGTACCGTATTTTTCTTCATGGAAAAATAAGACATCCCCTGAAAATAAGACCTAGCGCATCTTTGGGAGCAAAAATTAATATAAGACACTGTCTTATTTTCGGGGAAACAGGGTAGTATTTAGATTTCCAGTTCTTCAAGATTCAGTACAGAAGGGCTATACTTTCTTAAAACTTTTTCGTTTCTTCCAGGTTATTACATTTGGTGGTATACATTCTTTCATAGTATTATTCTTGTATGATTCTTTGTATTCCCGTTGGTGTCTGTGATAACTCCTTTTTTAAATTTCTGATTTTCTTTATTTGAGTTCTTTTTTTTTTTCCTCAGTGAGTCTAGCCAGAGTTTTGTACATTTTATTAATCTTTTCAAAGAACCAGCTCTCTGTTGCATTAATTTTTTGTATAATCTTTTTGTTCTCTATTTCATTTAATTCTGCTATCTGTCCTGTGGCATGCAGTTTGTTGTGCTGCTCTAGCCCCTAAGGCAAGATGGTGCCCTAGGTCTCTCTGACACTGCACTTGCAGTATGGACTTGTGACCTGGTGCTTGGAACACCAGTTCTCACCAGCAGCTCTGACCTGAGAGGTGGGTAGGGCATGTGCCAGGTGACAGGTCTGTCTGTGCTGATGGCAGATCACCCACTGGCTCAAGGCTCTGCCTCTGCCAGGTGCGTAGCACACACTGGGCAGCAGTTCTTTGTTAGACTGAGGTGCGCCCCAGCCAAAGGGTCTGTCTGTACTGGCCCCGAGTGCACTCTGTCTTTGTCTGGGTGTGGGGCACTCGCTCAGTGAGGGCTCTGTCTGCAGGCAGAACATACTCAGTCTATGCTGGTGGCTGGGTGCTGGCCCTGTCGGTGCCAGAGGTGGAGTTCTCACCCTGCAAGGGCTCTACCTAAGCTGATGACGGAGCGTGCTCAGTTGCAAGGAGCAGGGCACTCACTCTGCCTAAGCTGGAGTGTGCTCGGTCTGTATCAGAGGCAGATGCTCGCCTGGCTAAGACTCTCTCTGGGGAGGCGGGTAGCACACAGATGGCTGAGGTTCTGTATTGGGATCTGGGATGGAGCGTGGAGTGGGGAACCCATGGCTTCTACTCACAGCGCTAGAACCTAAAGTGTGGGATCTGGGGATGATGGTTTGGGGCTCTGGTTAGGAGGCTCAGCTCCAGAGGTCTGGCTGATGTGCTCTTCCTGGAGATGTCTGGGACCCACATTGCATTGCTCACTGCCAGAGCAAAGTGGTGGCTCCACAAAGGTTATGGCTGGCAAGCGGCTCCCAACACAGGTCTGGGGGTGCTATCTGAGGTCAGTCCTTATGTTCATGTGGCAGCACTCTTGACTTCCTTTGCTCCCCTCTACAAGATAGCGTGTTTTCCGCATCAAAGCCAAGCTGGTGAGGGGGTGCCCACTGCTGAAGCAGGGGCTCCCCATCTAGGCAAGCCAATCTGCCAGTCCCTGGAACCCCCGAGATACCTATCTGCTCCTCACTCACCAACCCACACACCACACACGTCCACATATGCTCCTCTTGCTTCTTTACTCTGTCACACTATCTCCCTTCCTGCAGTCCTATGAGCCACCATCTCCAGAATCCTCCACTTTTTTATTGTTGAAAGTATTACAGATGTTTCCTCTTTTTTTAAAAGTTACATGTATCAATTTCGTATGTGTGCAGTAATTAGGTTTATATAAAAGAGTTTCACATATACGGCGGCTTTGTTCTGCATGCATCTAATTTTCACCTCCCGTTGCAAATTCAGATCTTTACTCCCTTTTATGTTTCTGTTGTCACAAAATATCCTTATTTATACTGTGAGTTCCTTTATGAATGCAGTGGCTATTGTTTTGTTCCCCCTTTTCAATGCTATTACCTCCTTCAGCCTGTATGTAATGTTTAAGTGTAGAGTACCCTTACCTAAGAAAAGGTTGTAATGTCCTGCTCCTGTCATAGTTTTGTGTCCTTTTATTCTTTGTTCCAGGTAGAATAACCTCCTAAGAGTAAGAGTTTTGATTTCAAAGCAAATGTATATTTGCTTTATTTTTGTTTGTTTTTTTTCTTTGTGTGTAGTATATTTTTATGGCAACATATGCTTTGAATGTTTTACTTTCAACATGAATAGAGTAGCATGAATCCATTATGTAAACTTATCATCTTTGTTATATAATGACATCCAGAATAGCGTTACTGTCATCAGAAGAAACAATAATATCAGACATTATGTTTTTGTATAGCTCTTTCTATTCATATTGAACTTAGCTTAAGTTGGGGAATGACAAAGGAAATAAAATTTGCTGGCTCTTCATTTCCCTAGGTTTTATTTGCATTGCTAAATGTGATTGGACACAAAAGCCAGACTGTTTCTTGTGTGCTAAGTTTCCTGCCAACAAGAAATCAAAGAAGCTTATTTCTGAGAATCCAGAAAATATATTACACAATATAGAATTTTTATTTTCTGGAGCAAAAGTCCAATTTTAAAAGACTAGAAGTTTATCACAATTTACAATTGCCCGAACGTGTCTTGAGATGTTTCCAAGCAAAAGGTACCATAAAAAAGTGGAGAAAACTTTATTAAATTATGTACTATAGAAATGTTTGAGATGGTTGGTTGTTCAGGGCAACAACAAAACAAAAATAAAAGAGTGCCTCTGTTCACTTGATATAACCTACTTCTGAACTCTGACATTTTGCTAATGTTTTGAAGCTATTTGTCAAAATAACAGCTGTGCCATTCCCACTTGGCATGCTATTTGATGAAAAAAAGTGATTGTTTCAGTAAAACTCTGATTTTTATCTATCATACTAGAGACCCGGTGCATGAAAATTCATGCATTGGCGTGGGGGGGTCCCTCAGCCTGGCCTTCCCCCTCTCACAATCTGGGAGTCCTGAGGGGTGGGAGGTGACCTGGCGATCAGGGGAAGGTGATGCCTCCATCACACCTCTGCTGCTGCCAGTGCTGACAGTGCAAGCCTCAGCTGGCCCTGGTTACCTGAGCCTCGGGTGGCTGGGCAACCCACATCCGAGGCTTGCCTGGGACTTGGGCCAGTTCTGAGCAGCTGGGGGGCTGACGGGGCTGGGGGATTCCAGAGGCAGGCACACAGCAAGGCTGAGTCCAACTGGGCTGAGGGGCCTGGGTGCCACCATCTTGTGGCTATGGGCACCACCATCTTTGAGGGTGTGACAGTCAATTAGCATATTCCCTCCTTATTGGCTGTGCGTGCCTCCATCTTTGCAATGGCATGAGGGCCATTTAGCATATTCCCACTTTATTAGATAGGATGAATGTTGATGTCCTATTGTGTGCATATGTGTGTGCATATGCATGCTTGCATGTGTGTGTGTGTGTGTGTGTGTGTGTGTGTGAGAGAGAGAGAGAGAGAGAGAGAGAGAGAGAGAGAGAGAGAGAGAAGAGACCAACTCTATGTATATTTTTAAGATCCAAGTTGTTCTAACAACGAATTATTTTTGTCAAGCAGAATTCTTAATGTAAGAGTAATCTTGATACTATATGTACATGTGAAGTGCATAGGATATGTACATATGAGGTGCATATGGAATTTCTGGGTCAAACATCCAGCTTGATTATTCTGGTGAAGACATAGGTTCTACTTTTTATACAGACTTATTACTTCCAGCACGCATTAATGGCAAAGACTCTGAAGATTATCCTGAAGAACGCCTTTCTCCTCCATGAAAAGTCACCCAGTAATTTTATAGCCAGAGCCTGGAACCTGTATTTTCACATTTTTATTTAGAAATGGAGCAAAATGTGTTCTTTTTACTGTTAATTTTTGTTTTAAGTAAAGGATTGTTGTATATCTTAGAACAATTTGATAACAATATCTTAAAGAAGTTTATCAGTGGTTTGACCTTCTTGTAGACTTAAGGAGGGTAGTGGTTAGATTCCAGATTTCCCGAACATGTCTGGTGCTGCTGGAAACACCTGCCATTTTGGAGGAAGAGATTAGAGCCCAAAATGTGTGACATTTCCCATGTTGAAAGGTGGATATCTACAAAGGAGAGGGAGTGGAAAAGGAGAAAGCCTTGTCAACTTATTCATGGGGAATAGCTACCTCTGGAAAGACTGTAAAACTCTTTTAAATGTTACTTCTGCTTAGATGACTTAAAATTGAAAAAAGGATTCAAACATCTTTCCTTGCTGACACAGGCTGCATTGTTGATGCCAACCTTTCCAAAAATAACTTCATTTGACTTTTTACAGAATTTCAGTTCAACTTGAAGTGTCTTGGAGAAAGCACAGGTGTCTTGACCCAAGTCTACTCTGCTCTGATAGGAAATTTAATTCTGTTTGATGTGAGTTACAACTTTGAACAGTTGCTGTTATTGAAAGAGACTCAAAATTGATTGAGCACTAAAAATGACAGCAATATTTCCATGTAAAGGATAATTCCAAATTTTAATTTCTTCCAAGCCAAATAAAATAGCCTTCTCACTGAAATATATTTTAAACAGGCAGACTTTTCTTTTTATATGGTTTAGTTCATTTGGATTTTTATTCAGAAAACAGCCATTAATTTCTATCAAAAAAGTAATAACTCAATGTCTAAGGCAAAAATATGTCATGAATATTTAGACATGAGTGTGTTTTTCTTGGAATAACAGTATAACATCATTAGATTCTCAAAAGAGTCTAAGATATCTTCTCCCGTTCCCACTCTCAACCCTCAAAACTAAGACTACTCTCTACTAAGGGATTCAGGTATCAGTTGAGAAAGATTACTTGAATAGTTGGTTTCTTTCTTTAAGGTCCTTTCAGTTCCATCAATCTATAGTTACGTAGCAAGTAATCCATTTTTTTTCATGTAAATTATATGGCATTATGTAAGACTTGCATGTATGGGTGGTAGGAATACAGTGGTGCCTCACACAACGAACTTAATTTGTTCCAGGAGCAAGTTTGTTATGCGAAAAGTTCGTTATGTGAAACGCGTTTTCCCATAACAATACATGTTAAAAAAAATAATTTGTTCTGTAGCATAAAATATGCTAAGATGACATAAAAAAAGATAAATTTTTTGTTATTATTTTTATTTAGATACATCTAAAAACATAATTTTTTTAAAAAAAAACACACATTTTTTTAATTTTAAGACAGACTAAGTAGAGTCTACCGAATCTTGCACATCTTCATCCATTTTCTGCTTTTTGGCCGATGGTTTCATGAAAAACCTGTCCAAAGTCGTTTGTTTTTCTCTTTTCTCCAACATCTGCCGGAAATAACGGACAAGAGTATCGGAGTAAAGATCGTTGATCCTGTTTGCTTCAGCTGAATCCGGATACAGTGTATTGAGTTTAACTTAAAAGGACGACTGCCGTGATACGTGCGTGATTTAATTCGTAATGAAGAACGATTGCTGCGATACGTGCTTAAGTTAAGCGCAGTGACTAACGACTGCCTGCAGTGCCTGCGCGGAAGGATGCAATACATCGGCAGCGATCGTGGAAGCTCGGGGCGAAGCAGTCGTGGAAGCTCGGGCGACTTTGTTGTGTGAAACGAAGTTCGTTGTATGAATCATGAAATGAAGTTCGTTGTGTGCAGCGTTCGCTGTGCGAGGCGTTCTTTATGCGAGGCACCACTGTATGTGATTATGTGAGACTATATGAATAGGAAGGGAAGACAGCTACTATTAATATTTTAAACTGATAAAATAGTAAAAAATAAATGTCATTTTATTAAGCTTTTGCAGAATATAATCTAAAACTTTATTAAAAGAAACTGTAAAAACAAAATGACTATATCACTGAAAAAAAGAATTTCTATACTATAGTTATAGTTCTATTTCTGCAACTTTTTCAGAGAAAAGACATATTTTTACTATTTGAGGCATGTTTATATAGTCAACATGCCACTTTCTGGTAGCAAGAACAAGGTCTGGTGGCAGGAACCATCCTAGACTATAATTGCACTAATGGGTCATTGATCTGAAAGATATGTAAACAGACCTTCACAAATAGTCTTAATGACTCTGTTGGGTAAATACTCCACTCAAGTTTTTCAATTTGCTATTCAAATGATAAAATAAACAGTACTTCTTTCCAGAAGCTTGTAATTACATATACTTACACTAAAGTTTGAAATAATAGAGTTCACAAAGTAGTTGAATTTTTATCAGCCAGATAGAGTGAATGTTCTTCCTTCTGTTTACATCATGGAACTGGAAATCAGAATTTCTATTTTTGGCACATGCACAACAACTTTTTTTGTCCCCCCCACCCCCCGCCCCTTAACCACTGCCCCCCAGTGAACAACTCATTTAACCTTTTCTTTATTCGGTATTGCCAACATATGTAGAGACAAGTCCATTTGCACAAGCCCTCTAAAAGGAATCTTAAGTTAAAAAAAAAGGCCTTTTTATCAAGTGTGCTGTTAACCTTCAGTATGATTTGCGTATAGAAAAGGAAATGAAATTAGTGTCACTCATAACTCAAACATATGCAAGGCAATTATTAACTTTTTACCTTTCTCCCTTCCTTCATACAAGATTTAGGGCTGAAAACTGACCACTATATCTGTAATCATTTTTTCCTTGCTTTTTATATAGTCTGTGGGCTTGTATATTTTCCTCAAATATTATACTATTTTAATTTAATTTGTTTAGAATGTTATAAAAGGTACTAGAAGCCTGGTGCATGAAATTCGTGCACTGAAGGTGGGTGTCTCTCAGCCCAACCTGCCTCCTCTCACAGACTGGGAGCCCTCAGAGGATGTCCTACTGACGGCTTAGGCCCGCTCAACATAGGGAGCGTACCTAAGCCACACTCTGGCCTCCCCCTGCGGGAGGTGACAGGGCTGATGACAGTGCCAGTCCCATCACCCTACTGTTGCTGCCACTGCTGCAGCTGCCAAGATGTTTTCATCAACATGGACTCCAGTCCCTTCACCACAAAAAGTGACAACTTTCTTTAGGCATTTTCAAGATGTGTCTTTCATAAGATATGACATTTCTTTCTTTCTTTCTTTTTTTATCTTCGCCTGAGGATATATTTCCATTGATTTTTAGAGTGTTTGGAAGAGAGAGGAAAGACAGAGAGAAACATCAATGTGAAAGAGACACTTTGATTGGTTGCCTCCTGCATGAGCCTTGACCTGGGCCCTGGCCAGGGAGAAGCCTGCAACTTAGGTACATGCCCTTGATCAGAATCGAACCCAGACCCTGCGGTCGGCAGGCTGAAGCTCTATCCACTGAGCCAAACTGGCTAGGGCAGGATATGACATTTCTTAGCCCTCCAGCAGTGGACCTTAGTATTTTCCTCCAGGAGTGAGGTGGAAAAACCTTAGATCACCTTCTTGGATTCTTATTACCCAAGTTACCAAGAACACTGTTAGTGGCAGCGTACAGGGAACTTAGCCAATGAGCAGTCAGAAAAGGTGTTTCTTCTGCAGCTAATGCACAGAGGGTCCCCTGCTTTGTGTCCACTGGGCTTCTGTCTGCTGGGCTCTATCTGCTGGACTAGGGGCGTGCCCTGAGCCACACAGCAGCCACTGAGGGCAGCCCCTGCCCAGCAGCCCCATGTTGTGTCTACAGTGCTCCCTCCCTCTGAGTCCTGCCCCAGCTGCTAGGGTCACCTCCATCTTTGTTGCAGAGTGACTGTTAATTTGTATATTACCCTTTTATTAGATTAGATCATGCTGATGAAATCTTTGTGGACATATTTTTACATTTAATATCATACTGCTAAGATTCAATCATTTCTTTGTTGTTGTTCTTACTGCTGTAGTTCATTTGTTATACTGTTGGGTGATATTTCATTGTGTAAATACACCACAGTTTAAATTCATTCTCCCATGGACAAGCATTTGAGTTATTTCCAGGTTTGCACTATGGTTATCAGAGCTATTAGTAAAATATTATACATGCATTTCCTCCCAGCTGGAAAGCTCGGTTGGTTGAGTAGCATCCTGTGCACCAAAGGTTGCTGGTTCAAATCTTGGTCAGGACACATACCTGCATTTCAGGAACATATGAAAAGCAACTAATCAATGTTTCTCTCTCACATGGATGTTCCTTTCTCTCTCTCTCTCTCTCTCTCTCTCTCTCTCTCTCTCTCTCTCTCTCTCTTTCTTTCTTTAAGCATGTCCTTGAGTAAGGATTTTAAAAAAAGAGACACGAGTTTCTTCTTAGATGACTGAGACTTCTTTTGGGTATATATCTAGAAGTGGAATTTCTGGATCATTAGGTGTAAAAATGTTCAGCTTTAAGAACTTTAAGAGATACTGTAAAATCATTGTCAAACTGGACCACTCCATTTTATACTCCAATAAGCAATATGGTAGAAATTGTATATCCACATTACCTCTAAAACTTGGCGTATGAGAAATTTAATCTTTTACCAACTGAATATACTAAAATGGTATCTTATTGTAGTCATCATTTACATTTAAGTGACCATCAAATTGTTGAATACATTGTAATTATTGTTCATATATCTTTCTCTTTCTGGGAAACATATATTCACATATTTTTCTACTGATTTGTGCTCTTAGAAACACTTTTATACGTTATTGTTACTAATTATTTTACTGGTGGTGTAGTAAATATGCTCTCCTTCTTTGTAACCTGTTTTTAAGATGTATTTCATGAATACAATTCTTAATTTTAAATATTCACATTGTTCATTTTTTAAAATAATACTTTTCTGGTATATTACTTAATATCTCAAAGATATTCACCTATATTTTATTCGAAAAGTAAAAACTTTATTTTGGATAGTTTTTTCTTAATTCACCTGGAGTTGATTTTTGTAAATAGTATGAAATAAGGATTCCATTTTTACTTTTATCTATAAGGGTAACTATTTGAACTTTGTTTATTGAATAATCCATAATATCCTCCCTGATCTGTCACATTAACATACACCAAAGACAATACACGTGGATCTGTTTTAGGATTTTCTGACAAATTGTTCAATTTATTCCTTCATTATCGCCCTACTTATATCATTTGGGAGAGCCAAGAGAATCAGTTTTGAGTGGGGCAGGGCATAGTTTTAATCCTAGCTCATTGTGAACCTAAGCTTTTGTTTCAGTAGGAGGTGTGTATTGTGTGTGTGTGTGTCTCTGTGTGTGTGTGTGTGTATGTGTGTGTGTGTGTTTGTCTGTGTTAAAGTAAATTAATAAAAACAAGCCATCCATGAATTAATGGACAATGATGAATATATGCCATAACTAAAGATTATGATAATTCCAATTCTGTTTCTTGCACCTGAGGTCCAATGGGGAAAGAAAAAAAAGAACATAGTCTAGTGATTTCAAACAGAGAATAGTTCCGCATTCATGATTTGTGAGTCTCTTTTAATTTCTTTCATCAAGGTTAATTAATATTTTAAGTCAAGTCATCTATCTTACTTGACTGAAGGCAGTTTTTTAATCATCACAGCAAAATTAGCACCTAGCATTGTGTCTGCCAAATAATGAGCATTTAATAAATATTTGTTGGATGTATGAAGAAATTCATTAAGGTGGTTCATTCATCAGTACACAAACATATATATTTTTTCATAAGGCTTGAATTTTAAGTGAGCTCATACAAATTCCAGATAAAACATAATCATACCTCTAGTTCAGAATAAGATTTTACTTACATTAAAATAGCTTCTAACCTTGAAAGGTGATATGTAATTATAATAAAAACTTTATTAAAAATGTAAAGGGGATGGAGGTATGTGGACTTGATTAAAGAAGGTGAGGAGATTGACTGAAGATCATACATGCATAACTCATAGACACAGACCCCAGTGGGGTGATAGCCAGAGGGGATGGTGGGCTGTGTGGAGGTAGGCAAAAGTGAGGGAAATGAGGACAGCTGTAATAGTGGCAACAATAAAAATACAATTAAAAAATAAAAATTGTCCCTAACCTTGACAATTGATCTGTAATTAGAATCAAACTTTCAAGGTATTGTATACATTGGTATGAATGTGCAAATTTGTGCGTTTTCATTTAGTAAATGTATGAATTTTGTAATGTGTACAGGGTGAAATAGAAACCTTAGAAAGTACCCAGTCCTGTGGTTCTTAGCCTTTAGAATGTCATAAACTTCCTCGTGAATTTGATAATTAAATTTTGGTCTGTTTTCAGGGATTATGTACATGTCACTAGTGAGTTAGTGAAGCCCTGAAATTGATCCATTTGGTACCTTGGCCTGTTAAATCCTCTTAATATGCAGATGAGAAAGTAAGATCTGGAAAGCATCAGCTGTTTTTCAAACCAGTGAGTGCCTGAGTTAGTACCAGAACAAAGTCTCCTGAATCCTGATCTAGTTCTAGGTCCACTTGCTATGATCAGTGACAAAACCAGAACATTCTGAAATGTAAAAACAATGAAACATCGTTTCACTACTTATCAGCACTAAACTAAAATAATTGGGAAATTGCATCACGATTCCCATTTTCATAATTCCTATTCATATCTGTGTCCCATGTGTGTACCAACAGCATTATTTTGAATTTTTGCCTCTAGTTGTTTCTTTGCCTCATTTAACACATGACAATGCATTGTGGTTTAGTAATATATTCTCTCATATATTTGTTATTCAAATTTCCAGGAGGGAATGTGAAAAATGAGTTACTAATTATTGTATAATTGGAATTATATAATCAAAACACGTTATGGCAGTTCCAGAAAATTTCAACCCCTTCTGGAATATCTAGTATTTTTAAGACCAAACTTTAGCAAGTGTGTTTTAGGATCTGTCACAAATATGCATGTCTATTCAAAAGTACCTATAGTCCTTTTCTTAGTAAGTGAGCATTAGAGTCAAATCACATTGTTTAATTTTTGTTAAACCCATAACCACAATGTTAATGAGAAGCCCTGCTCTTCTAGATAAAAATAGAAGCGATGTTATGTGTAACCTTGTCTTCTCAAACTATGTTGTCTTTTCATGTCTTCTTATTGACCATAAAAGGGACCCCAAATATTTATTAAGCCTGACACTTGGAAACTTTTGAACTACATTTTCTCCATGCTGCTGTTTCCCTAGGTCAGCAGTGGTCCAGCCCAGACTTGCCCTACTGCCTAAAGTCCAGCCCCAAATTACTTACTTATCTATTCCCCATTTGCTAGCACCTGGAGGTACAGTCAGAACACCTAGACTTATCAGTTGACGGGCAAGAGACAGCAATTATTATGAAAAGCATCTTTCCAAGTTGTTCAGGGGTTATGGAAAGAAATAAGCAAATAGAAAAATCAAAGAAAGAACCAACAAGCAATAACAAAAACAACACAAAACCCCATTTACCTTAGAGTCATTGAGAGAGGGATTAGGGGCCAGCAGAGGTAGATGCTCCTCCTCCCCTCAGACTTGCTTCTGGAAAGATGGGACCAGTGCCCAGGGACACAGGTGATAAGGATGGCATGGAGGATAGCCAACAGAAGCATCACTTGATGACAATCAGAAGATGTGTATTTTTCATGCTAATTGTCAATGCTCCTTTTTCTTTTAGGTCAAGAAAGGAGAGGGAAATTAGTCTTTCTCCAACACCCAATAGAATAGATTTCTCTTTTTGCCAATTTCCTTGACATCATTTTCTTCTCATACTCTTCTAAATAATTTTCAGGTTCTACCCGAATATCAATTGGCATACAAGGATGACAGTGCCTCACACATATTTCTAAAGAATTTTCAGGGCTAACTATTTCAAGGAATATAAACCCATAGGGAGTCAATGTGGGAAAGGTTATTGACAGTATAACAATATTAAAGAATCCTATCTCCTGGGGTTCCTGATGGAAAAGACATTCCTTTCAATCTCCTCAATGGCACCTGCTTGACTATCAGGTATCTGTGACATTGTCTTCCAGAAAGTGAGTTATAATTGGAGTCTATTAACATTTCATTGAAAATCATTTGATTTCCTCACAGATGGGACAGTAATTACTTCAGTGTCCAGGACAGATAATAACCAACTGCCACTACACATTCAGAGAATTGTGATTGCTAAGTAAATTAGACATTCCTAAACAAGCTATAAAATATGTCCTTTCTTCAGATATGACAAATATTTGTGTTAATTATACTTTAATAAAAATTAAAATAGCCAGACAATATTGGAAGAAGTCAAAGTCTCAGAAAATTATAAAGACACCATAGTAGTTCAAAAAAACTTTTCAACAATAAATACTTTAAGTCTTTGAAGATAGGTTTATGAGAGGACAATGATTTATTCATTATTGTGCTTCAAAATTTTACAATTATGAGTGTGATTTAAATCACATTGTTGATAGTTCATGCAAAATACCTTGTCAAGCATAAGCAACTACTCCAACAACGGTTCAGAGGAAGAGTCATTTAGAATGTTCGTTTGCCTTAATTAATTTTGGCCCGCTATTACAGCGGAGGGAGAAATGTGGACTTATGGACTGAAAGTAATAGAATCACTGAATAAAATTAATACCCAGATTTTTATTTTAGAAAGAATGAACTTCGGCAAGAAAGAATCCACTTAAAATATTAATCTAATCATCATGGTATAAAATTAAAAAATGAAATTGACTATTATAACTATGGCTTTACAATATTTGCATTAACAAATGCAAAGACAAATTGAAGTATATGCATATTTGAACATGTGACTATGCAAATAAGTTTTCCTCAAATTGAATTTCTATGTAATGAAAATTGGGTCTTGTTAAGTTATAGCTTTATAAAAATAATCTCAAAATATTTATTCTGTTTTTAATTTAGTTAACTAAATAGTTATAATGATCTGCTAATGAGAAAAAGAAATATTGAATAATGTGATCTTTTTAAAGAACACTTTCATTTTGTAGAATAAAAAATGATGATTTGCTCTCATTCAATTCCCAGTGATAAGAAGTTTTACATTTGTGTGTTTATTAAAAGATTCTAGAAGGTATTTGACCATCAAAATGCATTTAATTTTGAAAGATGTTTCACAGTGATGATTAATTAAACATGAACTTATAAGCAAAATATTCATAAGTTAATCATGGATTTGGTTACTTTGTTTATTCACTGCCAATGGTCAGGTATTTACAAATACTGATTTCCTTTTCAAAAGGCAGTATTTATAATTATTAAAAAACATATGCTTAATGAGCCATATTTTAGTGTATTAGGTATTCATGTACATATTGGCAGCTAAAAATAAGGGTAAAAGGAGAGAATATATACAATATCTAATTTGAATATATAACATGTTTCAATGGATTTAAAAACAGTTGCATTATAATTAAGCTTATTGATTTGCTCTGCTAATAGAAATAAACTGTTAGAGATATTGTTTCACACACTGCAATCAATATATGCAATTTTATTTTAATGTAAGTTATTTAGGAAAGAAAATTCTCTCTATGTTGTGTGCTCTCTAAGAGACATTTCCTGTTTCCCACCCTTCTCCCTCACCTTCCCTTTCATGTGGCTATTAAAAACCAAGTAACCACTGATATCTTCTCTTTACCTGTTTTTATCCCACTGCCTTTATTTTCTAACTAGAGGCCTGGTGCATGAAATTCCTGCATGGGGTGTGGAGTGGGGTGGAGAGGGACATGTCCCTCAGCCAAGCCTGCACCCTCTCCAATTTGGGACCCCTTGAAGGATGACATCCCTCTCACAATCCAGGACTACTGGTTCCCAACTGCTCACCTGTCTGCCTTCCTGATTGCCTTTAACTGCTTCTGCATGCCAGCCTGATCACCCCCTAACCACTCCCCTGCCAGCCTGATTGATGCCTAACTGCTCCCCTGCCAGCCTATTTGCCCCTAACTGCCCTCCCTTGCAGGCCTGGTCACTCTTAACTGCTCTTCCCTGCAGGCCTGGGTCCTCCCCAACTGCCCTTCTCTGAAGGCCTGTTCCCTCCCAGCTGACCTCCCCTGCTGGCCTGATCACACACAACTGCCCTTTCTTGCAGGCCTGGTCCCTCCCAACTGCCCTCTACTGCTGGTCATCTTGTGGTGGCAATCTTGTGTCCACATGGGGGCAGCCATCTTTGACCACATGGGGGCAGCCATTTTGTGTGTTGGAGTGATGGTCAATCTGCATATTACCATTTTTTTCCAATATATTTTATTGATTTTTTTACAGAGAGCAAGAGAGAGGGATATAGTTAGAAACATCGATGAGAGAGTAACATTGATCAGCTGCCTTTTGCACACCCCATACTGGGGATGTGCCCGCAACCAAGGTACATGCCTTTAACCAGAATCGAACCTGGGACCTTTCAGTCTGCAGGCCAATGCTCTATCCACTGAACCAAACTGGTTTTGGCTGCATATTACTCTTTTATTAGATAGGATAGCCTGGTGCATGGGTGGGGGCTAACTGGTTTTCCCTGAAGGGTGTCCTGGATCAGGGTGGGGATTCCCTTTGGGTGTGGGGCGGCCTGAGTGAGGGGCTTGTGGTGGTTTGCAGGCCGGCCATGCCTCCTGGTGACCCAAGTGGGGGCTCTGGTATCTGGGATTTATGTTTATTCTATAATTGAAACTTTGTAGCCTGGAGTGGAGCCAAGCCTTCTGCTTGCTCTGTGGCAGCAACCATTTCTGTATTTACCTTCTATAATTGAAACTTTGTAGCCTTAAGTGGAGGGCTTTACTGGCAAGGGCAGGTGGAAAGCTTGGCTTCCTCCATTGCAGGGGAAACCCAAGCCTCCCTCCTGCTCTCCATGGCCTCAGCCATCTTGGTTGGGTTTATTTGCATATTCACTCCTGATTGGCTGGTGGGCATGACT
Organism: Pipistrellus hanaki; assembly: GCF_964339955.1. Classification (NCBI taxonomy): domain Eukaryota; kingdom Metazoa; phylum Chordata; class Mammalia; order Chiroptera; family Vespertilionidae; genus Pipistrellus; species Pipistrellus hanaki. The sequence goes on from NC_140505.1 coordinate 120,604,543, forward strand.
GGTGGGCGTGGCTTGTGGGTGTAGTGAAGGTGCTGTCAATTTGTATATTACTCTTATTAGATAGGATGTGTCTGGAAGAAGGAGAATGAGATGGATGCACTTACCCCACTATTTTTAGCCTGAGCTTGTTTAATTCTGTCTATGATATTGGTTCTTTATATATATAAAAAAAAAAAAATGTAGCAGTTACTAGTTAAATGACCTGGAGGCTTAGATTATTTTTCTGCAAATGCTTTTTCTAAAGCAGAAATTTCCATTGACCTTTTCTAAGGTACACACACAGAATAACTTTTTAGACTCCTATTTGCTGCTAAACATAATACAAACATATCATACATGTAGTCTTTATTTAGATGGTAAATTATGTCCCACATGAGTGAATCTGAGTGTACCTATGATAGTGCAACAAAAAATATTTTTTCTGGTTGTCTATGCAAATTAATTTTGCATCAACGTACGAACCATGAGGTCACAGTTTCATTCCAGGCCTCTGCTGTGGGTTTGATCCTCAATAGGGGGCATGCAGGAGGTAACCAATCAATGATTCTCTCTCACCATTGGTGTTTCTGTCTCTCTCTCTCCCTCTCCCTTTTTCTCTGAAATCAATAAAAAATTTTTTAAATAAATAAATTTTTCCTATACAAATAAATATTAATTTTCAATGGGCAGCCAGCACCTGGAGGAGCTCTTTGGGAAGTGTGTGACTCTGACATACATAGTCTGGCCCTAGGCTTGGCTCAATAACTTTTCTCCTCATAATGTCTAGTTACAAGATTGTCTTTCTCTGTGATCTCCCAGTAAGCCATAGATGATGGTGCCAAACACTTAGGTGTTTGTTGTGATTTAGTGCATCATTGGAACCTTTCCTCATTCCTCTATGTCTGCTGAGCTCCCCACCTCTGTTTATTTGGCAGCAGCAGCTTGGCTTCCACCCAGGACTTGGCCGGTATTTGTGTATAGCATCAGTCCTGATCACCTGGACTGGCAGGATTTACCTTGCTCCTTATCGATGAAGAGAGTGTGCTTTCTTTAGCAATTCCTCTGGAACTCCTCAAGGGCACCAGGCAAGACTGTGCCCTGCACACTTTAGGGACTCCATTTATTCTCATGCTCATCTGGATTTGAATATTTATCATTAGTTTCCTGACAGATGGCTGTGTCTTGAGGAATGACCAATTTTTTTCTAACATGCACAGAGGCACCAGTTGTGCTAAGTACAGGACTGGATTCCTATGGCATATTCTTTGTCAGTTTGTGCATTTATAACTGAGGGGCAATATTTAATACATTGAAATTATAAGAGAAATCCCAAATCTATTAGGAGTTAGCAAAAGTTTCTGGAGCCTTACAACTTAAAAAGTTTCCTCTTTCTGACTTAATTATCCTCATATCTTTTCATTTCCTTCATAAAGAATAGTTTCCCATTCTTTCAGTCATCTGGGTACCTCTTAACACATCCCAAAGTTCATAAGCAATGCTTACTGGAAATACTTGATTCTATCATTTTATATTTTACTAGTGACTCAGTGCACAGATTCATACACATTGAAAGGAAATTAATTAGAAGGTGGCCTGTGGGACAGGACTGAGTGAGACAGACTGGACACACCCTGGAGCCAACCTCCCATGGTCCCTCCCTGGCATCTGTGGAGTGAACAGGGTCCCTTCGGCAGGTGGGGTCCCTCGGCCTGGCCTGTGGGGATCAGGATGAAAACAGCTCTCTGACATCTGCTGAGGGGTCCCAGAGTACGAGAGGGCGCTCTGCAAAGTTGCTGTCATATAGGGCGTGGAATGCAAATGCAAGTGTGCAGGAAACCAGATTTGGGGCCAACAGTGCCCCAGCAACAACATAACCCATGGCAGAAGGTGGGATCCCACAGCTCCACGAGGAAATCGGACACCCTTCTCTCTGGTTCTGGGGTGCATCACCCGAGAATTGCCCCTGCCAAGTCATTACAACTTGGCAACTCCCGCATTGAGTGTCTGCCTCCAGTGGTCAGTGTGTGTCATAGTGACTGGTTGGATGGTTAGACACTAGCATATTGGCATTTTATATATAGATAATGTTGGTTTACATGCAACACTGTTATATAATTCAGTACCCCCTGGGCCAGATTTGAAAGCATTCAAGTGTAGTGTTCTCTTAGAGTAGGGGTGTCGAACTCAATCAGAGAAGGGGCCAAAATCTAAAATCCAGCCTAAATCGCGGGCCGAATGGTTTACTGAACAGTCATAAACTGACAATGTCATAAACTGACAGCGGAGTGCAGTGATGACAGCGCGGTGCGGGCCACATTGCAAGGCCTGGCGGGCTGGATTTGGCCGACGGGCCTTGTGTTTGACATATGTGTCTTAGAGTGAAAAGAAGACAATTTGCAAAAAAACTATTAACTTAGACATTTAGACATTATTCAATTTAGTTATTTTTAGTAGCTATACAGTAATTTAACTATATATTTTATATATATATATATATATATATATATATATATACTTCTTAGAATCTTCAAAAATAGATGTTATTTAGTGAAATAAGTTCCAACACTTTTATAATTAAGGATATATCCATTCTAAGTACACCTGTGATACAATAAAAATAAAAAAAAGGTCAGCAGTAGTAACCATTTTCAGCCCAAACCTCTGCGGACTTTTGCCGAGCTTATCCCACAGTGCTCTGATGAAATGCAGCGCCCATTGCCTGAAGATCAGTCACATCCAGCCACTAAGCCATCTACTCAAGCCATTTGAGTTGGGTAGGAGGGGTAGACATATTCCACTGTTCCCAGACTGCCCTCACCCCTCTGAGAAATTCTCTAATTCTGATTGAAATGCTCCATTTATGTGTGACCAGAAAACCATATGCATCTTTAATATTAAATCCCTTCCCATGAAGCCTTGAGCTTTGTAGGCTTCTGCTCATTTGTCTCATGAACTACAATATTATACATGTCATTTTTCTTTGTAAAGCTTAATATACCTTGGTTTAAACAGACAAATGCCAATGCCTTTTCTCCATCTAAGCCCAGACTTGGGCCACCTTAACTTCACCTTCTGCTTCACCTTGCAGCTTCTTGCTGGCAATTGTGTCTTTGTTTAGATTGGGCATCACATCGCTGTCCATCTTCCTTAAGTGTCAAGTGCAGAGCAGCTAAGATGCAGTGGTTCTGGTTTTTGACACTAAAGGACAATCCTTGCTCTCGGATTTCCTCAAGCATGAGTGTGCCCTGCTACTGATAGTGATTATGCCTTATGGGAACCCCTGGGTTAACCGGCCCAGAGGCAAATGCCGGCCTTCGTGATCTTATCCAGCAGGCTGCACCAGCATATGCTCACTTAGTTCACTAAAGCTGAGCCTCAGGTCTGCTGAGCAGCTTGGCAGGCAGCATTTCAGATCTGTATTCAGGGGACAGTTAAATGAGATACTCGCCACCTCCTGGTTTCTGGATTAATTAGTTCCTGGGAACGTAGACCTAAATTATACCAGAAGACACATAACACACAGCTGTGAAGAAAGGTGTAATCCCGTCAAGTTCTTTCCTGTCTGACCAGCACGTTGTCTCTTCATCCTTGAGTAGGCGAACCCTGACATGCTGGGGGAACTTTGTGAGCGATTACCCTGGCGCTAGGCAGATGGCCTCCATAATTACTGTTGCACTCTCCTGGGGGCAACGTCAGCACTATTGGAGAGAAGAAACGCCACCAACGTGCCTTCGTGCCTCCGGGTTGCTAACCATCCATCCATTATTTCGCTGCAAGAGGCCTAACCTAGCTGCTTCTGGCTCTCTCTTTGCTTTGCTGTCAGTGTAGTAACACTTCAGGGGTACATATTTTTATGTGGACTGTAAGTCCTTAAATGTAAATAGAAACACTCTGGGCATGTTACATTAGTAATATGAAACACTTGCCCACCATGGTGAAGACACCTATTACCTGGGTGAGGGTCAATAGGGAAAAACAAACAAACAAACAAATAAATAAACCAGGCATCTGTAATACTTTCAACAATAACGATAAATTTTAAAAAATTGCTGAAGAAATTTTTTACACATTTCTAGGCCTGCGGAGGATGGGCTGCAAATACTAGCAAAGTGTCAATTAAAAATAATCAATGTTTACTATAAGCCCTTACCGCTAAGACATGCTTTGAGAATGCGGTTGTTTTCAGTTGATATTCCTCTGAGCCCTGATGTCGTCATGATGGCTCATTTTTATGGAGCATAATGTTCATATGAAGATAGGAGTGTAAAAAAAAAAACAATCACGGAAGCCTTGCGGAAGGGGGAACCTATCCAAATAGATGGCAAGCTGTGAATGGAGTAGAATGTGGAGAAAAGGAGAGAGCAGATAGATATTCTGGCTTTCCTACCAAACTGCTTCTTTCACTTTTTCTTACAGGGAGAAAAATACGATTTTATTCAGGTGCCTACCGTATTTTCCGGCGTATAAGACGACCCCCTAATTCTACAGTTAAAACATAGGTTTAGGCCTATATTCGCTGTATAAGACTACCCCCCACTTCCGAGGCAACACCAGTTCTTTTTTTAATAGACCGCCTCTCTGACTCTGGCCAATCTGAGCAGGTTTTTTACTAGAACACAGTGTATCTTCGGGTACAGAACATGTACACTGTGTTCTAGTAAAAAACCTGCTCAGATTGGCCAGAGTCAGAGAGGCGGTCTATTAAAAAAAGAACTGGTGTTGCCTCGGAAGTGGGGGGTAGTCTTATACAGCGAATATAGGCCTAAACCTATGTTTTAACTGTAGAATTAGGGGGTCGTCTTATACGCCGGAAAATACGGTACACCCCCTACCTCTTCATCCTACGGTCCACATGACTCAGGGAAGGGTGACCCCAAGCTTGGCTAAATCTGATTGGTTTTAGAGTGTCAGTCCCAGTGAGTGATTTGTTCCCAGGGTGGTCTTGCCAATGTAGCCTGAGTGGATGTCCCAGTAACAGTTTCTGAGAAATACGTGATAGTTATTTATTTATTTATTTATTTATTTATTTATTTATTATTATATTTTTATTGATTTCAGAGAGGAAGGAAGAAAGAGAGAGAGATAGAAACATCCATGATGAGAGAGAATCATGGTTTGGTTGTCTCCTGCAAGTCCCTCACTGGGGATCAAGCCCACAACCTGGGTATGTGCCCTTGACAGGAATGGAACCTGGGACCTTTCAGTTCGTAGGCTGACGCTCTATCCACTGAGCCAAACTGGCTTGGGCATATAAGACCTATTTTAAAGGATTTGTAGGACCCTGAGAGGTTTGAGGGCCACAGGAGAACAAGCCTCCAAAGACAAAGCTGACTCCCTAAGCCTTTCCGAGGAGGAAAAACCTGGGGCCTTGATGACAAGATTAAGTCTTTAATCGAATTCTCTGGATTCACTTTACCTTGAATTTTCTTGTGATTAGCCATTCTCAGTGCTTGAGCCAGTGGTTCCCAAACTTGACTGCACCCCAGAGGGCTTTTAAAATCCTGCTGCCCAGCTCTCACCCATTTGCAATTTGATCAGAATGTTGGGTGGGAGCCAGACATCAGTGTATTTGAAGGGTCCCCAGGTGATTCCATTATGCAGCAACATTTGCGAGCCATCTGGTCTGGGCCATTTTGAATTTTATCTTTTGTTATTTCCATCTGAGTGCTTCCTATCTGAAACAACATTATTTAAAGTAAAAAAAAAACAACAACAAAACAAAACACACACACACACACACACACACACAAAAAAAAAAAAAAAAAAAAAAACACAAAAAACAAGCAAACAAACAAAAAACAAAAACAATACCATTATTTGTATGAGTAGCTGCACTGGGTTAAAAAACAACAACCCAGAAACAAGAGTGTCAGAAAAATGCTTTAATAGTTTTCAGAAGGAACTCCAGGTCAGTTACTTAGCAATCTAATTGAATGATATTCAAATGCAATCAAGTACTTACTACTCTTGGTAGTCTTACTGATTATTTCCTTTTATAAAGCTTTGTATCTGTTTAATTATCTGAAGATTAATTTATGTAAGGTAATTAAAAGTGAGACAACCTTTCCATCTTTATAAAATTTGCTCTTTGAAGATTGTGTGGACATAATAGAAACAAAGATTGGTTTCTGTTTTACAATAATATCAAGAAGGGGAGATTTATTATCTGTGTCAGCTGTGGCAAGTCCTCCCAAACACACACACACACACACACACACACACACACACACACCCCACACACACAAAATGTTGTTTGTTTTTTTTAAACTACTGGTGAATCATAGATTAAGACCCTGTCATATTGTAACTTCTTGCCTGGTTCATGATTATTGTAGGATTGAATTTAGGAAACCATCTAAAACCGATTTGCAACCTTTTTATCTCACGGCACTACTAATATCTAAAGTTCCACCAAAAACTATAAGTTTTTGCCAATCTGACAAAAAAAAAAAAAAAAAAAAAAAAAGTAGGGGTAATTTTCATTCATTCACAACAGATGGCTATTGTATTGTCTATTGTCATTTTAAAACAATTTGACAGTAACGGAAAGGAGGTCAGTGCCCCTGTCTAAACACTCAGGTGCTGCATGTTTTAAGAAATCTTGGGGCACACACTGGTGTGCCTGCTGTGACACACTGGTTGAAAAACCGCTGAGCTAAGAAAGAGCCCTTATCGACTTTATACTCCACACAGGAGACACGGGCAACAAACCCAATAGCTCACTGTGAATCCTGGCAACAATTCTATGACAACCAATTTATAGAAAGAACATTTTCTATGCTTATTTTGAGAAGTGGCCTCTTCCTCTACCTCTTCAAGGTAGTCATCACAGAGTGGCAAGTCACCTACTCATCCCCTTATCTCAGAGCCAGAGGGCAGTGGCCCATTTTTCTGGTTACACTTTCATAAAACACGGTGCAGTGGACTCAAATCTTGCTGATAACCTCAGTGTCACCTTACAGTCTAAGAGGAGATATTTTGGTACCCTAAAATAGGACACTGTCTGTGACCGCACTACATCATGATCTGATGTGAGAGCTGCTGGGGGAAAAACAACTTTTAGTTTTGGGGGAAATGTTCTCCATAGCTCACACATCTTGATCCCATTCCTCTTCACTGCATACTCCTACTTTGTCTTCAAGCAAGGTGATAAAAGCCAGATAGATGCTACACATACCTAGTCTCATAGACAGCACGATATGCCATTCAGTTTTAAAAATAACAAGCCTATGTTTGGCTCAGTGGATAGAGCATTAGCCTGTGGACTGAAGGATCCCAGGTTTGATTCCGGTCAAGGGCATGTACCTTGGTTGTGGGCACATTTCCAGTAGTGGGTGTGCAGGAGGCAGTTGATCGGATGTTTCTCTCTCATCTTTGTTTCCAACTCTCTCTTCCTTCCTCTCTGTAAAAAAAAAAATCAATAAAATATATTTTAAAAAAAACATACACACACAAAAAAACAACAGCAACAACAACAACAAAAAACAAGCCTGGGAAATTGACAAATAAATGGGCTTTGCATTTCACTGGCATATCAGTGTGTAGTTTCCTTAATATTATAATACAGACAGGTAATCTGCTTAACAGATGAGAAAAGTGACTACCCAATCTTGTTCTTTAAATAAAAGATTAGAAATATGTATTTATATAGGCAGTAAGTATACAAAGAGGACACTATTGACTTAGAAAGAGGCAAGCAATAAGATTTTTAATATATATATATATATATAAATTTCAGAGAGGAAAAGAAAGGGAAAGAGAGATAGAAACATCAATGATGAGAGGAATCATTGGTCAGCTGTCTTCTGCACACCCAAACTGGGGATTGAGCCCACAACCTGGGCATGAACCTTGACTGGGAATCGAATCATGACCTTCTGGTTCATAGGTTAAATGAAGTTTAGTTCATTTTCAGGTTTGGGCTTTTTAATGAGTTAGCATCTCCTCTGACAAGTGGCATTTACAGCTTTGCCTGCCAGATGGTTTTTCTGACAGTTGTGATAATGATGCAGATGTTTTTCTTTGTGGGGATCTTCCAACAATATCCCTGATGAAAACACAAGCCTGTTTCCTGGCAAATAAAAAAAATCATTACTGAAAAAAAAAATTCAAATGCTTTCATCCTTAGATGGCAAATGTAAATAGTCCATTATTTTCTTCACATAGTTTTGGCTGTTTTCTGTGACAGCAGGAAAGTGACCGTTTTCTTTGGCTTCTTTTTTTCCTGGTCTTGAGATAAAACCAACTTGAACAAAATCTTAAGCAGATCCACGGGGAGCTGGGATTTTCAGTGCCCTGGGGTTATGATTAGAGTAGAGGGGTCAAGCCTTATGAAGTGACTCTTGAATTTGACTTGCTATGTCATCTTGAACCTTATGTCTAGCTAGAGAAGCTGAATTGGTTTCAACAACAACAAAATAAATAAATACAGTTGCTATAACTATTATTCCCTTAAACTTCTGAGTGTAATTTTTGTCTTTTGAGGTTTCCATGCATGGAAATAATGAAAGATCTGTGGAAATAATACTTAATAAATATTTTTAAAGTTGTGGTATTATTGACATATGTAACAAATCATTTTATTAATGTGAAGTTTTGGGGAAAAATGCCGCTGTGATTTTTGCAAAACTAAACTCTAGATATATTTTGGGGTTTAGGAGAATGTTTGCTTAGTGTGCTTCAAAAACAAGCCTTTTACCAATTAGCTATAAAAAAAAAAAGAATTTCCGATTGATTTGAACAAGAATGTACTTACCCTAACCTTTAGTATATTGTAATAAAAATACTTAACATGAGATATAATTTTAAAGTATGTAATGTATAATGTTGTTGACTATAGGTACAGAACTCTAAGATTTGTTCAGCTTGCTTAGCTGAAACTTTATGGCTATTGTTTAGTAATTGCCCGTTTTCCGATTGCTCCAACTCCGAGTAACCACCATTCCACTCCTTGATTCTATTAGTTTGAATTATTTAGCAGAACACATGAAAAAAGATGAAATGGAAAACTCCTTTTCATCATCTAGTGTTTCTGTAACAATGCCAGGACAATGTCAGGAAAGTGGAGCCTGCTCTGATATTCTTCATTCTGTACCTCCTTAAATGAATTATCATTATACAATCCATCCTCATTATTCATGGATTCTGTATTTGTGAACTTACTCCTATTTGTGACTCATTTGGATGGAATGATGCAGTGTTTGCCTCTCTAGGACTAGCATAAACAAAAGACAAGTGTTGGTGATGATGTGGAGATATTGGAACCCTCACACCCTTGGTAGGAATGCAGCTGCTATGGAAAGCAGTATGGACTTACCTAAATTTAAGGAAACTTCTGGGTATTTATGAAAAAGGATTGAAATCAGGGTCTTGAAGATATATTAGCACTTACCCTATTCTTTTCTCTTTAACTTCTAATATTATTTTGCATCGGTTTTAGGTAGACAGCACAGTGGCTAGACAATCATATATTTTGCAGTGTTCCCCCTGATATTTCAGTAACCACCTGGCACCATACATATTTATCACAATATTATTGACTATATCCCCTATGCTGTATTTACATTCCCTCACATACCTTCTTCTTAAGCACCAAGCATGACCACCTTATTCATGAGCTTCACAACAAGCCTGACCCACACCTCCAGATGGGTACAAAACAGAGTGAAAATAAGACATGTTTTGTTGTACCCATTGCTTGTTTGTGAAACAGTGGTGTTTTAATGTATTTATATGTGTTCAGAGGAATAAGTCAAATGCCACATCAGATGGGCCACATCAAAATATTCTTATTTTCAAAACGTATTTACCTCATGAGGGTTATTATGAGCCTCCCTTCTCTCGTACTTGGGAGACTGTGCCTTCATAGGTGTTAGGTCATGTAAGTAAACAGCTCACCAAAAATGGAGAAGGAAACGATCTGGATAATTTAAGGCAAAAATAACCTGTCCTTACAGCAGTTTATGTACACTTACGGATAGGTGATTTTGTTCTCTCTCTTATCTTTGAGAAGATACATTGACTGTTCTTTTGTATGACCAGCGTTGGGACATTTTTAGGCTTAACTTTGATAAACAAAAATTATGTTTATTTACTTGCTCTATTTCAATTACCTCTTTAATCTTAAGAAAACAGAGAACAAAGTCATTATTTCTGAGTGCCCACTTAGTCCTTGAATGAATGAACTTGAAATAAAACTCTAACAGAAGTCTGTCTTAATGCCAGCAGTTTTTAAATTCCCTTTCATTTCTCCTTCTTTCTTTTTATCAAACCTGTGCATTTTAAAACCTAAGGGTTATCTTTGGTCCCTAATTAGAACTTAGCGACTGTTTTATAGCCATAACATGCCCTTTATGAAATTCATTATACAGAGCCAAGTCTGATGCCTTGAACATAAGTTGAATTTATTAGAACACATGAGAAAAGATGAAATGGAAAACTCCTCTCCATAAAGTGTATAGTCTGGTGTTTTCATAATAATGAGCCAGGAAAGAGGAGCCAGTTCTGATATTCATTTGTAGTTTCTTATATGAATTATCCTTATACAATTGATCCTCATTATTCATGAATTCTATATTTGTGAACTCACCTACTTCCTAATTTTATTTTGTAGTCATTATTTAATTTGCAGAGTTGTGAAAAATTTGAGTCACCCACTGAGCACCCTCATTTTTCAAACATATTTTTATAAATACATTATAGCACATTTATAAGATCAAATATGATGGCACCATTAAAATAATGAAAAAGTATTTAATACATAGGGAAACTATATCCAATATTTAAGTGAAAATCAGATTATTAAAAAGTATATCATGAGTAAGTAGATATTTATTTTTTAAGTCAATAAATAAGACAGAATAGGAATATGTCCCCCAAAATGTTAACAGTGGCTGCATCCTGGTATAGAATTATATAATTTTTAAAATTTATTGCTTGTATAGTTATATATTGTACAAATTTTCTGTAACATATATATAAATTACTTTGCTGTCAAATCACTTAAACATTTATTTCTTCGTATTTTCTTTCTCCTGAATGTGTATCATTTTAAAAAGAGTATATGTGAGTTATTTAAATTTAAAATACTATGCCTTACCTCTAGAGGTTAAACAAGACTAAGGCTTGGTTTATAGGTTGCCTAAGTAGATGTTGGAACCCATCAAAAATCTCTCTACCTCTCAGTCTAAATTTCTTCTAGAGGATAACATAGACACCAAGGGCTTCATTTTCCAACTAAATAATATGTATTTAGCTGAATACTGAACATCTCTTAGAGATCACAAGACAACGCAAATAACATTAGCTAAGTCAAACTTATCCCCTATTCTGCTCACATGACCAAACTGAAACCCTTCCTATCTGTTCTCACTCAAAGCTTACCATCACCGAGTTCTGTTCAATTTACTCCTTAATTGAACTCACTATTTTGCTCTGATTTGTATCTAACCTTTCCTGCCCACCAAACTAAAATAGTTTCCCTCCAACCATAATCTGTTTATGAAGTCCAAAAATTTATCATTGTTTCTCTGAAATTCAAATTTAATTGCACATTCTGTATTTTTAGTGCTACCTCTGGTAACCTTATTGTTAGCTATAGTAATTTTAATTCAATCACTGGAATATTGAGGTTGCTTCTTAATATGTGAGCTAATTTTTTTTTTCTTTAGTGTTCATGGTTTAGCTGATATGGCCAATATGACAATAATATTAACCTAATTGATCCAAAATCATTAAAGTATTTTCCAGATAAAGACTTATTTTAAGAAGTAGGGACTGATTTTACAACTCTTGAAAACTTTGAGCTACACCAGTCATCTCAAGCCTGCTGAGCCAATATCCTAGCACCGTGGTTGGCAAATTGAGGCCCATGAGCCACATGCGGCCCTTTGGCCCCGTGAGTGTGGCTCTTCCACAAAATACCATATCCTGGGTGAGTCTATTTTAAAGAACTGGACTTGGAAGAAGCTTAAGTTTAAAAAATTTGGCTCTCAAAAGAAATCTCAGTCGTTGTACTGTTGATATTGGGCTCTGTTGACTAATGAGTTAGCCGACCAGTGTCCTAGTGCATTGGGATCCTTCATGAGATTTCCCATTGTCCTAATTCAATCAGTAAAAGGACTCTGATTTAGGCCCCGAACTTTGTTTGAGTTTTACATTTTAAAATAAGAAAATACAGATCCAATCTCTTTGAATGGTGCTATCCTAATTAGAAATGACATTTCCCCCCAAATTTGCTCAGACATCTCCTATAACAGGGGACTCTGGTTGTGTAACAAGGACAGAACCAGAACAGCTGCCTTAAGGAAATTCTTTTTTTTAGTCAGCCATAAGGAAAGAGATTCCTCCCTGGTGGCCTGGCCACTTGCCATGTGGACCCTGTGGAAATGCTCAGTTATTTGTAATCTCACTTTTCCTTGCAGTTATTAAACGATTTTCACAAAAGACTTAGTTTGTACTACCCTATGAAAGCTAAATGTGTTAACCCACTAGGTAATATAAGCCAGTTATAAAATAAATAGAGAACTTAATGCTTAATAGCACCACTTAAAAAGTTATAGTAATTCTTTAGTTTTATGACTCCACAACTAAATTTTTCTGCTTTTATGTAATAGAATATTTAGTTGTGAAATTATGAAACTCAACAAAGTATTTTCTGTTCCCTTTGGAAAATGAAGTGCATGGCATAGTCATTCCAATTCATTTAAAACAAGTGATATAAATAACTTCTGGAAATTTCAAAATTGATAGAAATTCTGAGGACTGTGTTATGTAACATATCAATAGCCCTGATGCTTCCCTAATGAGTTCCTACAGAGCCAAAAACAAATTAAAGAATGTGAAATTTACTGTCACTCAGGAGGGAGCATTAAATCCACTTTGTTAAGTGCTTCCAAAAGACCTTCCTTAAAGATCCTCTGATCCTTCTTCCATCATTTAGAAGGTAGAATAATAAATAACTTTTTTCATGAGTCCTACTCATTAGAATTAAGCTATAAACAACATTTCAGAAACAATCCCAGTTCCTTTGTAACTTGGCTAGGCAGATGGGAAGATATTTAAAGGCATTACTCTGTCCAAAATGTTCTTCATCTCAAATTGATCTAAATCTAAGCATTGAAGATCACTTGTAATTTGAGACTATATTTTTTTCAGTCTAGTAATAACATTTTCACATAAATTCACTGTAAGATACAAGACTGGTAAAAATCACAGACCCTTTCAATTTAACTTATCTATTACTGTAACTTACTTAATATCCTTTAAAGCAAATCATAAATGGCATTTATCATATTGGAGCAGGAAATCTGATTCATGTAATTAATCTTGGAAATAAATGTGTGAGCTGTGAGAAATAGTTTGAGTTTTCAATGCTATTAAGAAGGTACATGGCCCTAGCCAATTTGGCTCAATGCATAGAGCCTCGGCCCTTGGACAGAAGGGTCCCAGGTTCGATTCCTATCAAGGATACATACTGGGGTTGTGGGCTCTATCCCCGGGAGGGGGCATGACCAAAGCAGTGGATCAATGATTCTCTCTCATCATCATTGATGCTTCTCTCTCTCTCTCTCTCTCCCTCTCCCTTCCTCTCTGAAATCAATAAAAATATATTTTTAAAAAGAAGGTACATGATATTGTACATAGAAAGTCTTAAAGATTCCATAAAAAACTACTAAACTTAATAAATAAATTTGTCAATCTAGAAGGATACAAATTAACACCCAGAAATCTATGGCCTTTTTATACACCAATAATGAACTCATAGAAAGAGAAACTAAAAAAACAATTCCATTTACCACTAGGTAATATAAGCCAGTTATTAAAATAAATAGAGAACTTAATGCTTAATGGGGATTGCAACAAAAAAATTAAGATACCTAGGAATAAACTTAACTAAGGAGATTACTGAGAAAACTATAGGACCTATATTCCAAAAACTATAGAATTTTGAAAAAAGAGAAAGAGGAAGACATAACAAATTGAAGAATATACTGTGCTCATGGATTGGTAGACTCAACAACTTTAAAATGTCTATACTACCTAAAGCAATCTATAGATCAAATGCAATCCCCATTAAAATACCAATGGCATATTTCACAGGCCTAGAACAAACTCTCCAAAAATTAATCTGGAATAAAAAAAGACCCTGAATAGCCATAGCAATCCTGATAAAGAACAAAGTTGGAGGGATCATAATACCAGATATCAAGCTATATTGCAAAGCCACTGTTCTCAAAACTGTCTGGTACTGGCACAAGAACAGACATATAGACCAATGGAACAGAACAGAGAACCCAGAAATAGACCCAACCCATTATAGTCATCAATATTTGACAAAGGAGGCAAGATCATACTATGGAGTCAAGACAGTCTCTTCAATAAATGATGTTGGGAAAATTGGACATTTACTTGCAAAAAAATGAAACTAGACCACCAACTTAACACCATATACACAAAAAAACTCAAAATGGATAAAGGATGTAAACATAAGATGGGAAACCATAAAAATCTTATAAGAATCCATAGGTAGCAATATCTTTACTAATACAGCTCCTAGGGCAATGAAAACTAAGAGAAAATAAACTAATGGGACTACATCAAAATACAAAGCTTCTGCACAGAAAAAAAACACACAAACAAAACAAACAAAAAACAACAACAACAACAAAAAAAAACACACAAAAAACAAACCATCAACAAAACAAGAAAGCTCACTGCATGGGAGAACATATTTGCCAATGTTATCTCTGATAATGGTTTAATCTCCAAAATTTATAGGAACTCATACAATTTAACAAAAAGAAGATAAACAATCCAATCAAAAAATGAGAAAAGGACCTAAATAGACACTTTTTTTAAAGTGGACATACAGAAAGTCAAGAGACATATGAAAACATGCTCAAAGTCACTAATAATCTGAAAGACGTAAATCAAAATGACAACGAGGTACCATCTCGCACCTGTCAGAATGGCTATCATCAAATCACAAGTGCTGCTGAGGATGTGGATAAAAAGGAACCCTTGTGCACTGCTGGTGGGAATGCAGTCTGGTGTATCGACTGTGGAAAACAGTATAGAATTTCCTCAAAAAATTAAAAATGGAACTCCTAGTTGACCCAGTAATCCCACTTCTAGGAATATATCCAAAGAAATAAGAAACACTGATCAGAAAGGATATATGCACCCCCATGTTCATAGCAGTGTAATTTAAAATAGCTAAGATTTGGAAACAGCCTAAGTGCCCATCAGCAGATGAGTGGATTAGAAAACTGCAGTACATATACACAAAGGAATACTATGTTGCTATAAAAAAGAAGGAACTTTTACCATTTGCAACACCATGGATGGACCTGGAGAGAATTATGCTAAGTGAAATAACCCAGTCTGAGAAAGAGATATATCATAAGACCTCACTCATTTATGAAATATAATCCTATCTAATAAAAGAGTAATACGCAAATTGACCATACCTCTGCTACACCAACAAACCACACACACCAGCCAATCAGGAGTGAGCATGCAAATTAACCCAACCAAGATGGCTGCAGCCACAGAGTGAGCAGGAAGCTTGAGTTTCCCTGATGATGGAGGAAGCCAAGCTTTCTACTCAACCAGGCCTTCACTCAAGGCTACAAAGTTTTAATTATAGAAAATAAATAAATCCCAGACACTAGGGCCTCAGCTTGGGTCTCTGGAGGGCGTGGCCAGCCTGCAAACCACCACAGGCCCCAAGGGAACCCCTGCCCTGATCTGGGACATTCTTCATGGCAAATCAGCCTGCCCCCACCCATGCACCAGGCCTCTATCCTATCTAATAAAAGAGTAATATGCAAATTGAACATCACCCCAACACACAGGAATGCTGCCCCCATGTGGACACAAGATGGACACCACAATATGGCCAGGAGGTCAGGGACAGGGTCTGCAGGGGAGGACAGTTAGAGGTGACCAGGCTGACAGAGAAGGGAATTTGGGGGTGACTGGGACTGCAGGGAAGAGCAGTTGCAGGCAATCAGGTTGGCAGGGGAGTGGTTAGAGGGTGATCTGGCTGACAGGCAGAAGTGGTTAGGGGCAATCAGGAAGGCAGGCAGGCGAGCAGTTGGGAGCCAGCAGTCCTGGATTGTGAGAGGGATGCCTGACTGCCCATTTAGGCCTCATTCTTCCAGGATCAGGCCTAAAGGGGCAGTCAAACATCCTTGGAGGAGTTCCAGATTGAAGAGGGTGCAGGCTCTGCTGAGGGACACACCCCTAATCCCCAATGCATACATTTTGTGCACCAGGCCTCTAGTGAACAACATAAACGAAAATAGATCCAGAGACATAAAAGCATTGAACAAACCTTCAAACTTCAGAGGGAAGGCAAGGGAGGGAATGGGGTGGTAGGTAGGGGGGCTGGTGTGGGGAGGTAAAAGATCAACCGAAGGTCTTTTATGCATGCATATGAGCATAACCTGTTGACACAGTCAGTAGGGGGGTAATGGGCATGTGCTGGGGTGGTGGGAATGACCGAGGAGAGGTCAATAGGGGGGAGGAAGCCGTGTGTAATACTTTAAACACTAAAGAACTTACATTTTTAAAAATGTATCAAAGGACACTGATTGTTTTCATGTCTTAACCACCATGAATAATGCTGCAATGAACATAGGGGTTGGTAAGTCTTCACAAAGAAATGGTTTCATATCTGGGGGTTATATATCCAGGACAGGGATTGCTGGGTCATATGAAACTCTATTCTCAATTTTCTGAGAAGCCTCCATACTGTTTTCCCATAGTGGTTTTCCAGTTTACATTCCTAGCATTAGTGAATGAGGGTTCCTTTTTCTTCACAACCTCTCCAACACTTGTTATTACTTGTCTCATTAATAATAGGCTTTCTAAAAGGCCTGAGGTGATGATATATCATTGTAATTTTGATTTGCATTTCTCTAATAGTTAGAGAATTTGAGCATCTTTTCATATATCTTCTTGAGAGAAGTGTTTGTCCAGGTCCTCTGCCCATTGTAATTTTGATTTGCATTTCTCTAATAGTTAGAGAATTTGAGCATCTTTTCATATATCTTCTTGAGAGAAGTGTTTGTTCAGGTCCTCTGCCCATTTGTATTGCATTGTTTGTTTGTTGTTGAGTTGTATGAGTTTTTTGTATATTTTGGATATCATCCCCTTCTTGGAACTGTTGTTTGCAAATATCATCTCCCATTCAGTAGGTTGACTTTTTGTGTTATTGGTTTCTTTTGCTGTGCAAAAGTGTTTTAAGTTTGGTATAATTCTATTCATTTGTTTTTGCCTTCACTTCCCTTGCCTGTGGGGTTAAATTCATAAAATCTTCTCCACAAATAAGATTCATAAGTTTAGTATCTGTTTTCTTTTATGTAATTTACTGTTGCAGATCGTATATCTCATTTGATCTATTTTGAATTAATTTTTGTACATGGATACAAACAATAGTCTATTTCCATTCCAATTTTCCCAGCGCCACTTAGTGAAGTGGCTTTTTCTTCATTTTATGTTTTTGGCTCCTTTATCAAAAATTATTTGCTCATACACGTTGGTTTTTTTCTAGGCTCAATTCTGTTTCATTGATCTGTGTGTCTGTTTTTTTTGTTTTTTTTTTTCTGACAATAACATGCTGCTGTGTGGTGTTTTTTTTTTTTTTTTTTTTTTTTTTTTAATTATTGTCTCTGTGT
Source organism: Pipistrellus hanaki (assembly GCF_964339955.1). Classification (NCBI taxonomy): domain Eukaryota; kingdom Metazoa; phylum Chordata; class Mammalia; order Chiroptera; family Vespertilionidae; genus Pipistrellus; species Pipistrellus hanaki. The sequence goes on from NC_140505.1 coordinate 120,622,206, forward strand.
GATTTCAAGGAATGTGAAATCTCCCAATTTGTGTTTTTTCCTCTCAGGATTGCTTGACTATTCAGTATTTTCTGTAGCTTCATTCAAATCTGACAATTTTTCTTTCTATTTCTTTAAAATACTAGAATTTAGTAAACTGGTAAAAAAGACATGTACATATATGCAATGGAATACTACTCAGTTATAAGAAAAGACGAATACTGCCATTTGTGACAACATGGTTGGGCCTTGAGAATATGATGCTAAGTGAAATAATCAGAAAGAAAAAGTTAAGAACTATATGATTTCACTAATATGTGGAATATAAAATTGAAAGCAACAAATGAAAAGAAAAAGTAAAACAAAACAACTCATAGATACAGCCTAGTGGTTAGCAGAGGGAAAACAGATTGGAGGCTTTGTAAAAGGTAAAGGGAGTCAAATACATGGTGATGGGAGAGGATTTGACTTTGGGTGGTGGCTACACAGTGCAATATGAAGATCATGTATCATAGAAATGTAAACTTGACACATATATAATCTTATTAACCAATGCCAACAATTAATTTAATAAAAAGAAATAAAATACAATTATAAAAATGTTGGTACCAGAGCCAGTGGTCCAGGCATGCTCAAATCCTTTTCTTCATTTCCTCCTTCATTCTCAGGGCGTTACCAACCAAGGAAGCCAGGTGAAAGGACCATACCAAATAGGAAACAAATGACCACCTTGGTTTTAGCATGGGACGCGCACAAATCCTGTCTACTGAAACTTTATCTGGTAAAATATAGGTTAGAGAATGCAGTCTGGGCTCAGATGTCTCATGGACCTCTCCTCTCCCACTCCTTTTCCTCCAGTCTGAATCTGAGATGTGTTGTTGTTGTTTTTGGTCTAAGAAGGTGGAAGATAAAATGAGAGGACCACCTACATCTGCTGCAAAGCAGGTAACCTCCAACCTGAATTCTTAGCGACGAGTAAACTGTGGCTCATGCAGGTCCTGGGTACTGACCAGGGTGTTGGTGCAATAAGTAAGCAGGTGCGCAGAGGCTAACATGTCAGTGGGAGAGCCAGCATGTCACATTTGTTTTCAGTCTTCAAGATTCAGTGGTGTGTTTTTGTTTGTCTGTTTTTAATGACAAGTAACGCTGCCCTCTGAATGGATAACAAAGCAAGACCCTTACAAATGCTGTCTACAAGAGACTCACTTCAAATTGAAAGACACATACAGAATGAAAGTAAAGGGATGGAAAAAGATTTACATGAAGATGGAAGCAAACATAGTCTTTAAAACAAAAGCTATATAGCAAGAGACAAAGAAGGACCCAGCAACGCCATGTCTGAGTATTTATCCAAAGAAAGCCCATACATTAAATTGTAAACACATATGCATTCATATATTGATTGCAGCATTATTTACAAGAGCCAAGGTATGGAAGCAACCTAAGTGCCAATTGATGGATGGATGGATAAAGAAGAATGGTGCATATAGTCAATAGAGTATAACTCAGCCACACACACACACACAAAACAGAATGAAAAGTTGCCATCGCAACAGCATGGCGGGAGCTAGAGGGTATCATGCTGAGTGAAAAGCCAGACATAGGAAGACAAATGTCATATGATTTCACTTAGGTGGAATCTAAAAAAAATAATAATATTGTAATAACTATGTGTGGTGCCAGATGGGGACTAGATTTATCAGGGTGATCACTTAGTAAATTTATATGATGTCTAATCACTGAATTGTACACCTGAAACTAATATAATACTGTATGTGAATTGTAATTGAAAAATTTAAAAAATATTTAGAGTACTAAGTTTAAAAATGTTTTTTAAAAATCATGCTATTTTATTGTGATGACTTGCTTACCAGATGTATTCTGTGTGGATACAACTGAAGTAGGACACTGTATTAAGGCCAAATTTATTTATTGAAGACAATACTTGTATCAATAAGTGTTAACTGAGAGTTTCTTCTTCAGTACTAAAGGAAGTTCTGTCTGGTCAAAGGCATTTACTATGTTCTGTATCAGCATGCTTGAAAACAATAGCAATGAAGTAATGAAACATACTTTCAGAAAGAAGGTCCTTTGGGGTGCTTTGTGACTAAAATCTACAAGAGTCCTTTTGTGTTTCCCTTCCCAGTTTGAGGTAATAAAGAGAACTTCCATGGCACTGTTGTCACTGAACACAGGAGAAATGCTTCCTCTTCAAGTCCATGCCCCATTTCTGGAAGGAATGCCAGTCGCCATATTGATTTTACCAGTAATATCATCAAACGTCTGCTTTAATGACCAAATCCTTTTTTGTAAATCCTTTCAACCTAATAGAGATGTATTGTCCTTGTCTTCTTCATACCCATCAATATTTTTCTTGTCCAGTGGGTGGCATGTTGCCATCAAAGTTGATGGCCATATAAAGAGATACAGACAAATACATTGCTCTGGAAATTTTACCTTCTTCGATTTTCACAGGATTGATTTGATCCTTGATGGTCTTACTGTAGCAGATTTGATTTGTAACCAGTGTGCCATTTAATTTTTTCTCTCACAAATAATCATTGGTTCTAAACATTAAATTTTATATCCTAAATTATTTAGTTTACAGGAATTCAAACATGGAACTTTTGAAACATTCCATAGTCACAAAAGCATATGGAAACTATATATGATATAATTTATTTATTTATTTATTTATTTGAACATATAAATACTTTTATGGCTGCTGTTTTCCCAAAATGGAAGGAAAACTCAAGGCAGAAATTAGGTGTTTGGGGAATATATTTTTCTTAGTAGATGATCCAATTTTTGATTGATCTGGATTTCTACAAAACTTCCTAAAATAAGTAGATTATGTATTCAGTGATGTAAGCTCTATTTCTATTTTATTCCAGTCATATCAAATGCAGTACTTCACTTCAGAGTACTTGATTTTTGCATAACTGGTTTTCACTCCACTAAGTACAATGGAATTTAGAGGCAAAAATTTATTTTAGATACCCTTTTTGTCCTAAAACCTGCTTTCAGAAAACTTGTCATTTTTATTATCCTATATAATAAAGAGGTAATATGCAAATTGGCCCTCATGCCCTCACACAAGATGGCTGTCCCCATGTGTTCAAAGATGGCCACCATACGATGGCCAGCAGTGAAGGGTAGTTGTAGATGATCAGGCCAGCAGGAAAGGGCAGTTAGGAGCAACCAGGCCAGCAGGGGAGGTCAGTAGGGGGTGATCGGGCCAGCAGGGGAGGGCAGTTGGGGAGATTGGGTTGGCATGGGAGCAGTTAGGAATTGATCAGGCTGGTGGGGGAGTGGTCAAGGGGTGATCAGGCTAGCAGGCAGATGAGCAGTTAGGAGCTAGCAGTCCTGGATTGTGAGAGGGATGTCCAACTGACAGGGATTGGGCCTAAACTGGCAGTCAAATATCCCTTGAGGGGTCCCAGATTGGAGAGGGTGCAAGCTGGGTTGAGGGACTACCCTTCCACCCCAGTGCATGAATTTCATGCATTAGACCTCTAGTATTATGGTAAAAAAATGTAGTGGTATAATATTGTAAATGACGTTGTCCAAACATTCAGGTTGACTGTAATTATAAAAAGATGAGGAGGGACTAAATCTTTACTTTTGTTATGAAAATATTTAAATTTTTAGATACTTGTATGCATGTATAATATATAAGCATAACCAATGGATGAAAAACTCTGGTGATGGAGAGAATGTATGGGGGAGGGGGCACAATGGTAAGATATGCACTCATATAATACCTTAATAAAAAATAAATGAAAAAAATTTTAAAAAATAAATAAAATAAAGTTAGATACTCCATCAAATGACTTTTTTTTAACTCTTTTCCAAGTCTCCAAACTGAAAAACAATAAGCCCACCTGAAATTATAGCTAAGTATAGATGTAAATATCAGTCTTACTATTTACATTGTTTTTTATTAGCAAAAAGTACATTCTTGCTTGCTTTTTAAAAAATATACTTCTTTATTGATTTCAGAGAGGAAATGAGAGGGAGAGAGAGAAATAGAAACATTAATAAAAACATGATGAGAGAATTATTGATCGGCTGCCTCCTGCATGCCCCCTACTGGGAATCAAACCTGCAACCTGGGCATGTGCCTTGACCAGGAATCAAACTGTGACCTCCTGGTTCATAGGTCCATGCTCAATCACTGAGCCAAGCCTTCCTGGTTATTAGGCCCTTATTAAAGATAAGCTTATCACCCTTGCTTGCTATATATATATATATATATATATATATATATATATATATATATATATATATATATATATATTAGGAGCCCAATGCATGAATTCATGCACCTTGAAAGGAACTGTGGGCTGTGAGGTTGCAAGGCTGTGGTAGGCACAGGGGCGAGTCTTGGCCCATCTTCCATGCCCCCGCCCAGCTCCTCCCAACATGCCCCCATCACCTGTCTGCCTGCAGTCCCACTCCTGCTGCCTAGACTCCCACATGCTGATGGCACTGCTCACACCTGCTGAAGGCACAATTGGGGCCAGCGCTAGCAGCGGGTTTGAGCAGCAGCTGCGGCCCCAATCGACCCTCAAGAGCAAGGTTAGGTGGAGAAGCCCTCAGGAGAGATGAGGGCCAACATTGCCACTCGCACCCACTGATGGCGCGAAGCGATTAGGACAGGTGCCGGGTACCAGCAGCGGGTGTGAGTGGTGGTTCTGGTGCCAGCAGCATATGGGAGCAAAGAATTTTTAGTATTCACCAGAAGCTCGACCTGATGACAGCTACTGGAAAACCATCTTGGTCTGGTACCCTACTCATCTGCTACACCATCCCACCGCAGCTGATGCCTACATGTTCCATGCATTCCCCTGGTGGCCATCGCATGTCATAGCGACCAGTTGTTCGGTTCCAGTTGTTCTGCCATTCAGACTATTTGCATATTAGCCTTTTATTATATAGGATTATATATATATATATATATGGAGAGAGAGAGAGAGAGAGAGAGAGAGAGAGAGAGAGAGAGAGAGAGAAGGGGAGAGGGAGGGAGGGAGAGAAACATCAATTTGGTTGTTTCACTTATTTATGCATTTATTGGTTGAGTCTTGTATGTTTCCTCACTGGGGATTGAACCCACAACTCTGGTTCATGGAGACAACATTGCAACAAACCAAAACACCTTGCCAGGGCTTGCTTGCTTTTTCATAGGATCTATCCATTTAGTAAGCCTTAATGAAGATGATAATATGGTAGTACTTGGGCTATATAATTTTCCCAATGATAATATGGTAGGACTTGGGCAATATAATTTTCCCATTTGGATTTTGTTTTTTTTATTAATTTTCTCTAATACAGTAATTTTGATAATGTCTTTTTCTTCTCTCCCTTGAGGTAACTTGGTCTAATATCATTTTCATTTTTAACAATGTTGTTAAAAAGTTTATTTATTTATTTATTCATTTATTTTTGCCAGTCACTGATATAGAAGGGTTTATTTAATCCTAATTGTAATTCTGTTGACATTTTTGCAGCCAGCCTATTCATAATGAAGTAGCACAAAATCTGGAGCATCCTATATTTGAAAGACATATAACCAACCATTTAAATATATCTGTTGCTTTGCACATTTACAAATTTTGAACATTGAGGGCTAATCTCATTGTTTTGTTATATTAAAACTTTCTTAAATATATATAGGTCTTTGTGTTTCAAAGCTCTTATTTTTAGTTTCCAAAATTATGATTAAATTTTGAATATTTTCACTTTTAAAAAGTCAGGTTTATTGAAGTATAATTAACATGGAGTATAATTAACATTTCCCCTTTTCAGCATATAGTTCTAAAAGTTTTGATAATCACCTACTATCACGTAACCATCACCAATACCTATTGTATTAATTGATATACTTGCATTTAATTATTCATTCACAGTTGAAAGCTATCTGAGTTATTTCCAGTTTGTGGCAATGATAAGTAAAGCTACTATATATGTTTATATCTAATTTTTTAATGAACATACACTTTTTTAAAAATGTTTTTGTTAATTATTGCCCAAGGATATATTTTTTTCCCCATTGCTATTCAGGAGTGGAAAAGAGGAAAGGAGGGGAATAGGGACAGAGGAGAGAGAGAGAAAAAAAAAATAATCTGAGAAAGAGCCATCGATTGGTTGCCTCCTGCATGCACCCCAACCAGAGCCAAGGTTGGGACCTACAACCCAGGTACATGCCTTTGAGAGTCAAACTTTCAGGCCGACACTCTAATGACATGACCATGGCTAATGAACATACATTTACATTTATCTTAGATAAGTAGCTAGAAGTAGATAACTGAATCCTATAGTAAGTGCAGATTTAACTTTGTAGAAAACTGTTATCTTGTTTTCTCAAGTAGCTGTGCCATTTTCCATTCCAATCAGCAATATTTGAGAGTTATAGTTGTTCAACATTCTTGTACTTATTAGGTATTGTCAGTATTTTCTTAAACTAGACATTCTAATAAGTGTGTAGATGTACTTAGTTATTGTTTTAATTTGTTTTTCCCTAGTGACTATGTTGAATATCTTTTTATATTAGTCACCCATATATCTTCCTTGATGACATGCCTGTTCAAACACATTACCCAATTTTTAATCAGGTTGTTTTCTTATTATTGACTTTGGAGAATTCTTTATGTGTTCTGGATATGAGACTTTTATCAGCTATGTGTTTTGCAATTATTTTCTCCCCGTCAATTTGTCTTTTGTTTTTCAAAGAGTTAGTCTCTACACCCCTTTTATTAAACTACCATTTTAGTCTATCCTTTATCAGTTTCTAAGCCCTTAGGTTAACAATCTGCACCAATTCCTAATGAGCAAATTATAACATAAGTTTTGGAATCTGATAGGGATAGAAGATATCCAACTTGAAAGACAACATATTTCTATATATGATTTATTTGAATACTATAACAATTAGGAATTCTCTTGGCTGAAATTACTAAAAAGTTGAACTTTAGTGACTTAAACATATAGGACTATTTTTCCTGGTTGCAAGTTGAGAGAAAGGCAGCTACTTGCCAGGATTCATTATATCCACACTTAGGACAAGAAGTAGAGAAGGGAAAAGAACAGAACTTGTATTAAGAGAGCAAAACTTTCACAGAAGTCTCTCCTCTACTTTCAGTTGAATTTTCATTGGACAGAACTGGGTCATGAGCCAGGCAATGCTCAACAGAGCAGTTTGGGTTAGGAGGGCCTACCTAGTGTCTTTCTCACAACAGCAATTTTAAAAATTTCTTTAATATATTTTTATTTATTTCAGAGAGGAAGGGAGAGGGAGAGAGAGACAGAAACATCAATGATGAGAGAGAACCATTAATCTGCTGCCTCCTGCATGCCCCCTACTGGGGACTGAGCATGCAACCCGGACATGTGACCTGACCAGGAATCGAATCAGTGACCTCTTGTTTCATGGGTCAATGCTCAACCACTGAATCACATCAGCCGGCCGATCAGTTCTTCTCATGAAGTGTGGATGAACTTCATGCCCTAGGAAATTTCTTTCCAAAAGATCAGTGCCAAATAATGTAGAAAACATTAAATAATAATGATAATAATTAAATAATAACAATAATAATTACCCCAATTATATTAATGTAAGGCTTAAACATAGATCTATTAGTCAGCATAACCTTTATTCTTTCTTCAGCATCATTCTGCATCCAGATTCTACTCCCTTCTTACTATTTCACCTTAAAAAAAATGGTAATTTGAGCCCATAGTTGGTTCGTTGCTCTACGTTACTAGTTTTAAAGACCTCTTACTATACTTGTCTTCGTTCTGAATACATTTTTGTCTATGAATTCTGAATGTGTCGAGAATAGTAGCATACCTACCAACACGCAAAGAAAAGATAGTTGTCCTGGTTTTGTGGAATATTGATTTGGAAAACTATTTTGAAAGTGTTACATAGATTCAAGAAGTACATTTTTATCACATATTTTACCGATAGAGCTATATATAATGGTAAAATATCTTTACCAGCAAAGTAATTTTTATAATATATAGAAGAAGAATAAATGTGAGTTTCTATATTTGGTAAATATGGATAGCCAAATATAAAACCTATGAATAAAAGTGATTGCCTCCTCTGCCCCAAACTCCATTCTCTACCCCCTAACTCTCTGCCCCCCACCCCACAAAAAAAAATAGGAGGGATTTTTGGCCCAAGGCATCAGGATAATTGATTCAGATCTATTTTACTTTGTGATAGGGAACTTTTGTACTGAAATGAAAATGTATCATATTGTCTGCAATGAAAGAATTACTATTCTTAATGTTCTTACACATTCTTTTATTATGTGAATATTTTAGGTGTATCAATATATGCATGAAACGATAACTGTTAATGGCTGTCCCGAATTCCGTGCCAGGGCCACAGCAAAGGTAAGGCTTGAGCAACTTTAAAAATATACTTAACCCCAGTGATCTAGTAATTGATTGTGCGCGTGTGTGTTTCAGGTATTCTCGTGTGTACACTGTAAGAGAATTTAGACATCAGTGGCAGCCCAGAGTCTAGAACCAGTACTACTTCCCAGGTAAAAATCCTAATGGAAAATTGAACGTTTCTGCTGCTTCTGTAGCTTAAGAAAGGAGAATGATTTCATTAAACTCACTAAATGTCCATTTGGCACAAGCAAATCTACTCACTCGTTGTATGAAATAATACCTGGTTTTCTAACACATTCCTCTGATCCAAAAGAACCTGCTCCCTATTCAGTGCAAGAAGATTTATTTGATCAAGTATGAAGATCTGACTTAAGTTAATCATTGAGAGAACTCACCTGATAACCAACGATGTAGGATTCGTCCATTTGTTCAGCTGGGCAGTGGGTAGCTGAAAGAATGTGATGCTGACCTAAAGGGAAGGCCTGTCACCTTTTGTGGTAGTCACCACATTTGCTCTGTAAAAACTTGAATCCAGATATTGCAGAGGCCCTACTAATGGAAATGTTATAGCAATAGAATCAGGAAATTATCTGGAAAATAAATCATTAGGAAATGGTAGTTAAAAACTAAAATCACTAATGCAGTTCTTAGTTTCAAATACAGGAATATTACAATGCATACACACTTGCTTTTTAAAAGCTTTTCTGTTTTTAATCGTGTGTAAGAAGAACTGGTAAAAAAAATTAGAATTTTTCATTTAAATTTTTTTGTGTTACATCACCTCTTATTTGATTTCCTTTTTGTAACTGAACACGATAGATTTGTCAGTGTGTTTGTTGTTTTTTTAACCCAAACAAAACGAGGATACTATTATCATTACATCATGCTTTGCTTGTACTGAAGTGGAACACACACAGAAAAAATGATCCCTCCATGGTTTAATTAAGGGGAAAGTGAATTATGTAATGTTTTACCATTCTCATTTCTTATTCATGTAGAACAGCAGGATAGCAGCATAATGTTGCAATAGCCAATATTTTCTGGTTGTTTCTGGGCTGTCTGCATTGCATCCATGTCAGCCATTAAATCTATGCATGACAACAAGGTTTGCATGAGCAAATGCATGAAGCTAAAAACAAGCCATTATTTCCATATCATTCACTATCTTTCACTAAATGCAGACAGTAGCATAATGCTGAATTGATGTGATAATGCTGTGTGTGGAAAAGAATGTACAGTAGTTGCAAATCAATATTTTTATAGTGTTGAGTGAATCACTTATAGTAGGCATCGAATCAACTATACTTAAGAAAGGTTAATGGAGGTGGAAAATAAGCAGGCAGAGAATCTTTTCTTGATAGGAACTACATCATTGCTCTAATTTTATTTCCACGAAGGGTTGGAACTAATGGTAAGTTGTTTCCTTCAACTTATTTTCAAAAATTAATAGTAATGAATTAAAAAATATGATAATATCCATATTAAATGATATTTTGTACAGCTAGGTATAATATCATAGACTTTTCATTGTGCCTACATTGCTACAATAGTTGAAATATTAATGTAAAATGTCAGGGGATAAAACCTGTGCCAGAGAAGAGGACCTCTCAAAATAATCCTATATAATAGAAGGCTAATATGCAAATCAACCGAACGGCAGAATGACCCGTTGCTATGACATGCACTGACCACCAGGGGGCAGATGCTCAATGCAAAGGCTCCCCCTGGTGGTCAGTGCATTCCCACAGCGGGAGCACTGCTCAGCCAGAAGCCAGGCTCAAAGTCAGTGAGTGGAGGTGGCAGGAGCCTCTCCCATACCCATGGCATTACTAAGAATGTCCAACTGATGGCTTAGGCCCTCCCCCCGAGGGCTCCTGGACTGCAAGAGCACACAGGCTGGGCTGAGGGACCCCACCCCCATGTGCATGCATTTTATGCACTGGGCCTCTAGTATGAAATATTGATGAGAAATAATAATCTGTTTGAATCTATTATTTCATTATAGCTTTTATTTTTTTAGATATCCCCACAAAAACACCAAATTTGCTAAGGCAGTCTTCCAATAGCAAAATTATAGATATATTTACCAGCTTTATACATTTAAGTGTTCCTCAGTGTAATGAATAAATATTTATGAAGATTTGTGTGCAAGCACCAGGTTAGACTAGTGTCATACAAAGAAGTGGAAGTCACAAACTCTGCCCTTCAGGTGCCCATAGTCACCATACATACATAATAATTATAGTATATGTGCCATATGTAGATAGCATATGGACCAATCCTTTTTGGAGTGCAAGAATAGGAGGTATTCCATATGAGGTAATTGGGAAAGATATTTCTGTACAAGGTAAATTATTATCATTATGGATAATGTCTAGAAAGCTGGAAATAGCTGAACTTGTCTTTACCAAGGGAAAGGAATCAAAAATGACATCTAAATGAAGAAAGCCCTCCGTTTTGTGCTTCACAGGAAAAAATGTTATGAAAATATGAGGAGTTGCCTGACCTACCCACTGCACAGTATAGGGTTAGCCTTCCTTCCTTCCTTCTACTACCAAATTACCATCTTGTCTTTCCAGGCAACAGTTGCAGCTTTTGCTGCTAGTGAAGGCCACTCCCACCCTCGGGTAGTCGAACTGCCAAAGACTGATGAAGGCCTTGGTTTTAACGTGATGGGAGGAAAGGAGCAAAATTCCCCCATTTATATCTCTCGCATCATTCCTGGAGGGGTGGCGGAAAGACACGGAGGCCTCAAAAGAGGAGACCAGCTGCTATCAGTGAATGGAGTGGTATGTTCATAACATAACCAGAAGTTTTCTCTTTAAGCACATTCTCTCTCCCTTTCTCCTCCTCTTCCTCTGCCCCCCCAGCACTTCTGTTACTGGAGTCAGTGTTGAAACCCTGGAACAAATCATAATCTTGTGTCCAAACAGCTTTCTAAGTATTGATGGATATTAAACTAGCAAAAATAGTGATTTTACAGGTTTTAAACATATTTTGTTTACCTTTTTTAAAAATAAATCTTTATCGTTCAGATTATTACAGTTACTCCTCTCCCCCCCCCCCCCCTAGCTCCCCTCTACATGATTCCCCACCTCACCCCATGCCCTTACCCCCTGCCACTGTCTTCATTCATAGGTGTATATTTTTGTCCAGGCTCTTTCCACACCCTCACACCCCCCCCCCCCACTCCCTTCCCTGAGAATTGTCAGTCCACTCCCTTTCTATGCCCCTCATTCTATTATATTCGCCTGTTTATTCTGTTCATCAGATTTTTTATTCACTTGATTTTTAGATTCACTTATTGATAGGTTTGTATTTGTTGCTCATCATTTTTATCTTTATATTTTTCTTCTTCCTCTTCTTAAAGAATACCCTTCAGCATTTCATAATAATACTGGTTTGGTGGTGTTGACCTCCTTTAACTTTTTCTTGTCTGTGAAGCTCTTTATCTGACCTTCAGTTCTGAATAATAGCTTTGCTGGGTAGAATAATCTTGGTTATAGGTTCTTTCTGTTCATCAATTTGTATATTTCTTGCCACTCCTTTCTGGACTGCATAGTTTCTGTTGAAAAATTAGCTGACAATTGTATGAGTACTCCCTTGTAGGTAACTAACCATTTTTCTTTTGCTGCTTATAAGATTTTCTCTTTGTCTTTTGCCCTTGGCATTTTCATTATGATGTGTGTTGGTGTGCTCCACTTTGGATTCCTTTTGTTTGGGGTTCTCTGCGCTTCCTGGTCTTGTACCATATTTTCTGGCGTATAAGATGACCCCCTAATTTTACAGTTAAAACATAGCTTTAGGCCTATATTCGCTGTGTAAAACTACCCCCCACTTCCGAGGCAACACCACTTCTTTTTTTAATAGACCGCCTCTCTGACTCTGGACAATCTGAGCAGGCTTTTTACTAGAACAGTGTAACACAGCGAATATAGGCCTAAACCCATGTCTTATACAGCGAATATAGGCCTAAACCCATGTTTTAACTGTAAAATTAGTGGGTCGTCTTATACGCAGGAAAAATATGGTAAGTCTATTTCTTTCACCAGGTAGGGGAAGTTTTCTGTCTTTATTTCTTTAAATAGGTTTTTAGTATCTTGCTCTCTCTTCTTCTGGCACCCCCATAATTCTCATGTCGGTATGCTTGAAGTTGTTCCAGAGGCTCCTTACACTATCTTCATATTTTCAGATCCTTTTTGCTTTTCTGGTTGGGTGCTTTTTGCTTCTTCATATTTCAAATCTTTCACTTGATTCTTGGGATCTTCTAGTCTGCTGTTGGATCTCTGTACATTATTCTTTATTTCAGTCAGTGTATGCTTAATTTCTTGTTGGTCCTTTTTCATATCCTTGCGGGTCTCACTAAATTTCTCAGAGGTTTCTAGAAGATTCTTAAGTAACCTTATAACCGTGGTTTTGAACTCTATCCAGTAGTTTGCTTTCCTCCATTTCTTTTATTTATGACCTGTTTCTTTGTCTCCACATTTTGGCTGCTTCCCTGACTTAATAGAGTGGCTTTGTATGCTAGGTGTCCTATAGGGCCCAGTAACCTGAGGTGGACACTCTTGGTGCAACCCTTTGTGGGCTGTGTGCATAGTCTTGTTGTAGTTAAACCTTTATTGTTGTTGATCTCACTGGGAGGAATTGACCTTCAGGACAATTGGCTGTGAGGTTCAGCTGTATCTACAATGGAAGAACTTCTGTGCTAGTGACACCTTATGGAGCAAGGCTTGCTTCAGTGGGGCACTGGTGCTCACTGAGTCTGCCCCTTGAGTGTGTCTCTTATGGATCTGAAGAGTTGTAATCTGGATGGCCTCACTATGACCACTGGGTACACTGACTCTTGGATGTCCAAGGAGGTGCCTGAGGCCACCTAGCAGGAGCTATAGAGATATCTACAGAATCCTTCTCTTTGTTTGGGGTTTGAAGGTGCCCAGATGAGGCCCAGCTTTGAAGCAATGCAAGCTGCTCTGAAGCCTTGGGCCTTCTTTTGGAAGCTCTGGGACTCTCTGACCCAGCTACAGTTTGTTAGGTAATTTAAATTGCAAAAGGCCAGTCCATTTATATGAAAAAGCCTCTGTGCACAGCTTGGGCAGGGTTGTAAATTGGGTGGGATGGGGTCTCAGGGAATCACCAGGGTGGAGCAAACAGTAATGGCTGACTGTCATCCCTGCCTGGAAGAGGTTCCATGTCTCTTGTGTCTCGCAGCACCATGCAGGAACAATGATTGCTGCAAGTACCTCTGAGAGAAAGCCTCTCTCTAGTCCCACCTGATGCCAGACAGTCCAGTTTCTCCCTGTATGAGTCTGGGTCCCCAGACTCGCCCGGAACTGGAGTTCAGAGCAATTAGGAGTTTGTGTCTCCCTCCTGATTGAAAAAGACAACAGCGTACTCAGTTGCCAGCCCTTTTCCTCCCGAGCATGCCTCCATACCTCTGCACTTCACTTCCACACCTCCGCACCTCCTCTGAGTCTCAGTGTGCTTTTCTCTTTCCTTCTAGTTGTAGAATTTTCATTCAGCCAACCTTTCCATGGTTCTGGATGATATCTGTTTTGTCTTTTAGTTGTAGTTTTGAAGTGGTTATGCAAGGTAGCAAGTTCAGGTGTTTACCTATGCTGCCATCTTGGTTTCTCCTGATTTTACAGTTTTTATGTCTCATTTCATTTTGTTCAGATGTGATGTATATGAACTACTTGGAAAATCATCCCAACTCGTAGAATTTCTCCCATATATACTTTAAATGAATTAATAAAGAACATAATAGTTTCTCTTTATTCAATTTACTATAAGCAAATACATTTTAAAAATAAAGATAAAACTCTTCACCCTAAATTTTTAATTTTAATTAAAGAGGAAGGATAATTTTCATATACATAATAATATATATGGAAAAAGGTAATGCACAGGTAATTCTTTAAGTCAAGTTTGCAACAATAGTATAATAAAAATATGCCAGCCTCTGAATATTTGATTATATTATCTATTTTATATATATATATATATATATATATATATATATATATATATATATATATTTTTTTTTTTTTTACATGAAATTAGAGTAAACTAAAGTAAGTAACATTTTAAAATAAAAGAAGTAGAAACATACTTTTTTATTTTTTTTATTTTGGATACCATTACTTCCAAGTAATAATGAGTTGCCAAAAATAGCTTACTCTAAAATGAATAATTTTATCCCCATAACTTTTACCTACATCAAAAATAAATAAACTAAAAATACACATTTCAGAAGCATAAATAGGAACATGTCAATGATTATTTTTCTATTAATCTAAGATCTTTTTATTAAGAACTTAAGATTTTAATAAATAAAATCAATTTGTGAGCTTTTCTGTGGACACATGATTTCTGCTTAGACTATCTAAAATAAAATTCATTTTAAAATGTAATATTTTATTGATAACTAAGAAGGAAATTATTCTGTATTTATATCTTGTGTTTTATTTCTTTTTTTATTTTTAGTCTGACTAGTAGTTTTATAGAATCCAAAACCATTCAACTCTGCTGGTTTCTGATGTGCTTCAAATCATCAGCCCATGGATATTATATATCATTTCAGCATTTGAATTCTAAAATTATCATTTCATTTACTTTTCTCTATGTAGCAATACTTTGAGATGAGCTTTTTATTGACTTTTAGATAACTGTGACTTTTTCAAAACCTGTTTCAACTGATAATTTCAGAGTCAAACTCTAGTAGACTACTCAAGAGCTTGGTCATGTAATTACATCACAAAGTAATTAATCTGTGCCTCAGAGTATGAATTCATAATTTCTCTGAGTATATCGGGTAGATAAAAAGAAAGTATGGGTTTTAAAACATGAATAGTACAAAAAAGAAACAAAAAATATTTTAATAGTAATTGAAATTATATAAAGCAACAATAAATACATATGAAATCACTTTAATAGGTACTTGACTTCTAACTATCTGTCAAGGTGAGCTAAAAAGTCTTTATTTAGCCCATACACTTGCAGGGAACACACCTGTAAGCTTTTAATAATTACTCATTCATTCCTGGCAATGACCAGGTGGGAGTGGGAGTGGTGGGTGAGGAGATTAGAGGAATGAAATCAGACACATAAGATTCTGCCACCCAGTACCTATATGATTATGGATTAATGTCCCCTAAACTTGAATTTCCTAATATCGATAAGGGGAGTAGTGACTCGAAGGGTGCTGATGAAGATTAAAATAAGACAAAATATCTGTTGAGAAGTGTCCAGTGATCATTTGTTCACACACATCTTTGATAGAAAAGGGTGGTTACCAATGCAGGTTGAAGAATGTTAGCAATTCTCCTATTATCATACTAATGCTACTTATGTTAAAAGTAAGCCTTAAACCAACTTTTGCTAAACTTACAGGCATATTTTAGCAAACATTTATTAGCAAAAAAAAAAAAGCCTAATAGATTCATGCAACCTCTTCAATAAGTTTGGTGAAATCATAGGAAGGTTTATGCCACTAATTTTGCCAATGAGATCGCACTTCTGCCATATTTTTGCTAATAAGCAAAACATTATTTGTTCATTGAAATAGATATAACAAATGCTTTTATAGAAGCCATCCTCTAAAGTGTTTGCCTTTCTGATATAATGCCATCTGACCGCCTTGGATTGGTTAAAAAAGCTTCTAAATTTGGTGTTTAAGATATTGCACATCCATATAATTAAGCCATACATTATAAATGACCTATTTTAAAATATTTACAAGTAACTTATATACATTTTAATAGTGGCTAATATTTATCAAATGTTCATCAAGAGCTGGTTTTCCTTCTGTCAATGAGAAACTGCACGGCCCAGTGGTTTCCCACAGTCACACAAAGAGTGGTTAATCCAAGGCAAAGTTCCGTATAGTGTGCTTGATAATGAGTCACTAATTTCACCAATGAGAACGCACTTCTGCCATATTTTTGCTAATAACACCAATCCAGAAGTCTTTTTAATATAATTCCAGTCAAACGGAAATATTTAATTAAAAAAATTTACTCTGTATTGAAAGGGCCAAAAAAGAAAAAGAGAGAAAATATTAGCAAATGATCAAATTATTACTATGTACACTTAAAGAACCATTTGGGGAAATTAATATGGAACATTTTCAGAACATGCCATTCTAAACTGAGAGCACATTCTGGAACAGCATGATTTGTAGGGCTGACAACCACTCAGGACTCTAGGGGAAATTTCCTAGTGCCCTACTTAGAAAGTAAAGAAATTATTCCACAGATCTTTAAACATCTGAAAAGATAAAGCATCTTAGAAGTCCAAAAGAAGGAAACTCATACCAGCTCAGCTTTCATTAGAAGAATTTTTATTTTTACTATCCCTGAGCTCCAAAAGAAATTTCCTATGAGATTTTTACTAATGATACATTGAATCATCTAATGCATTTTTATAGAAAATACAGAGGCCTTTTGTGTATGGCTGCTGCTAAAGTCAACTCTCGGTAAAAACTTAGAGCTGAATTCTCAATAAAAATTTAATATTAACAGGAAGTAAAAATGTTGTAGATAGAATTTATAGCTATTTAATGATCTCCTGTTCACCCTTTTATGCCCAAGTGTTTCATCAGCAATTTTGAGAAAAGACTAAAGGATTTTTTATAAAGGCAACAGCTGAGGTGGAGCCAGTAGATAAATTTAGTGAGAGTCCAGATATAAAAAAAAAAATCTCAATAGCATGTCACAATAGGCCTAAATGACTAAGAATCTACATGAAGTCCTGCTCCTACACCCAGAAAACTAGCTACCTGTGTGCAGAATTAAGGAGAAATGGCTAAACATCATAACCTGGAAAAAAAGACGAAATGTCTGGGGGATTTCCATTGCTTTTAAGAAAAATATGAGGCAAATTGGGAAAAACAAAAACATGTTAATGTGATTGTAGGGGCCATGACTACAAATATTGTACACAGATATGCCATATTAGTCCAGTTCTTGAATATGCTGTTCAGCTCATAGCTCATTGGGCTGCCCAATCCTGATTCCATCCTTATGAAGAACAATAAGCTAGTTCAGAAATTGGCAGTCCTGCACAATGAACAAGTTAAAGAAGGACTTGAGCTTTTAGGATAGAGAAGAAAACATTAAGGGAATGATGTCTGTCTTCAGTCTTACTGCACTGTGTGAGGCACCAGATGGCAGAGCCAAGACCAGTGGATAAGTCACAAGGAAGGCAGATTTCAGCTTATTAGAACAGAGCTTTTAAACACTTAGAACTCTATAAACAGAGAAAGACTGAAGTCATGAAATAGTATGTGTCCCTCATTTGATGTACTAATCAGAGATTAGATGGCCACTGGCAAGAATATTTCAAAATTTCTGCACTGTGTAGAGCTAGAACAGGCGGCCCAAAGTCCATTCTAACCCTGTGACTCTGATTCTGTGTCTGCAGATGAGATTTTTGTCTATACTGCCATATAATCCTACACATACATACACATTCACACATCTCCTTATACAGGTAAGCAGGCTCCACCTAGTCTCTATGCACACAACTGAGACATTTTTCCTGAACAGAAAATAGAAAATGTAAATGTACTACAATATAATACCTATTATATTTTTATTTACTTAATATTTTAAAGGGAGAACGTCTAAAAGAATCAACCTGCATATGATATCCTACTGGCACTGAGGGGAAAAAAGGCAGGTGGGAAGCAGGAAGCAAAGGACAAAAAGATAAAATAAAATTGCAAGAACTTTAAAAATATGTCATAGAGAAAGGAGGCCTTCATTAGCATCTGAAATCCAAGCATACTTTTAGAGCATCATTGGTAAGAAAATTGTAGTCAAATCCACCCAGCTCTTTAGTTAATCCTAAATAAAGCCATCGATACAGTGTATGCACAGTGCTAATTGATTTTTAAGCATAACAGATGAATGAGCAAAAATTTAGGGGTGGAACAGAATAAATTGTTTTCCTGGAATCTTGCCTTTTTCCATTTTATAAATATCTATGCCAAGTTAAGAGTGAGTACTCACAGCTCAAATTATTTATGCAGGAAGACTGTCAGGTGTGGAATGAGGATGGAAAAAAAAAATTAGAACTCTGGATTTGAAGCTACAGCACATCAAGAGGAAATGTATATTAAAATCTTATTTCTCTGTTATCTAAACAAAGATAAAACACAAATAAAAATATTTTTAAATTGCTCTGAAAAACTAAGATTTCTGTGAGAACGTAAGCTCCATTTTAAAATGCCTGCCCCATTGTCAGCAGTAATTTTTTTGTTTATTGCCTTGTCTTTAGTCTTAGAACAGTCCCTGAAATGCAGTGGAAGCACCATATGCATTTAAAAAAAAAAACCTCAAGGCACCACTGTAAGCACTTTACATAATGACTTTATGATTTCCCCATAATTATCTTTTGTAGTAGGTGCTATTATTAGCGCTCTCATTTTACAGATGAGGAAACTGAGGAAGAGAGAGACCAAGTAACTTGTCACACAGCTTCTGAATGACAGCTGGGAATTCTAACCCAGGCATCTGGCCTTATTCATGATAATTGAAGGGTAAATAAGCATCTTAGTCATTGCTCAATTAGTATTTTCATATATGGTATAGGAAAGATCAAGGTGTCTTCATCTTTATGGGTTTACATCAGAGCATTTTTTTGGCGGGGAGAGGGTCTATTGCTTTTCTCAATTCACCTAAGACCTTTAAAAAATCGACAACTTAAAAATAGTCACATCTTAAGAGAAGGAGATTACTTGAATTCAAATGGCTCAGAATACGGAAAGGGCATGGAGATTTGAACTGTCCCATACCTGCCTAACTCATCACTCCACTTTGTGGCCTGAACAGCCTGTGTAGCGCTGATGCACACTCACTCTGCACATCCCCTTGACTTAGAGGGGATCACAGGCAGACAGAAAGAGGGGGAGGCAGAGCCTCAGCCTGGGCTGCCCCACCTCAGTTCTAGGCTAAGGCCTCAAGTAAAGCAATTCTCACATCCTCTCTCTGCCTAGCAGTCACTTACAGATTCTTTACCTTTTTTGGCTCTGAGTGGGAGATTTTGGGGTTATAATTAAATAGAAGCGGAGACTGGAATTTCAGGTAAATGTTGAACATTTTTGTTCATTGAATGGCAACATGTGATACTCCATTCACAATTGTGAAGGAGCCAAGACAAGTACAATTAGGTTGTTTTATTTCATTCACCTTTGGAATGGCACAAACAAGGCAGGGCCATCCAGTATATTTTGCAACACTAAGCAGGTGGCATTGAGTCCCCTTCATTCCGAGTTGGCTCATGACAAGAGTCCTTTTCATTTAGAAAGTGGAACAGGGAGGTATTGTGCTATCCTAAAAGAACAAGTAACAAGAGCTCACCAGCCAAAAGTGCTACATTCTCACCCTGCCCTGTGATTTCAGCAGCCGGAATGAGCACCAGGTATATGACTTCTCAGATTAGCTCTCAGACACTGTTAGACCAACTTGAGCTTTGAGCAATACCCTGAGATTGTGTTGATAAAATTGATTGAAAATGTATCAGTGGAAGAACACACTCACATCTAGCCAGTGTAAAAGCATACATCTCCAGGTGCTAGAGAGCATTCCCACACATGGGGTCAGACTGACCTAAATCTCCATTTAGATGGCTGATAGTAGATAGTTGACTACTCAATTTAGTTGCTGGTACAGTCTTTTTCATAGTTAATGCCATCATTTTCTTACCATTTGTTGTTTGTGTTTTCCTCACGTACTATTTTCACAATGTTTTTTGTTCATTCAACAATTATTTGTAGAGTAGTTATTTTGTGATAGCTGAGCTAAGCCCTGGACATATATGGTAAACAAAGCAGAAAAAGTTACAATTCTCTTGGAACTTTCTGCCTGGTAGAAGGAAAGAAAATGATGATGATAATAATAAATATATGCATATACGTTTATATGTAACTGGTGATATATCCACCCTGTGTCCCACCTTAAAGGAAATTCCCCCAGTGATTCAGTTCAGTTCTAACTGGTCAAATAATGAGGCTTTTACTCCTCATGTGTATTAAGTTTCTTATGGCTGTTGTGACAAATTACCACAAATTGGGCTTAAACAATAATTTAAAAAAATGTTGTCTCTTGGCTCTGGAGGACAGAAGTCAGAAATCAGCTAGAGTGACCCAAACCCAAGGTGGGCGGGACTGTGCTCCCTCCAAAGGCTCCGGAGGAGACTCCCTTTCTCGCTTCTTCCAGCCACTGGCGGCGGCCTGCACTCCTTGACTTGCGGCTGCCTCAGATCTCTGCTTCCATGGGAACATTACTTTCTCTTCTGTGTGAAATGTTCCTCTACTTCCCCCTTGTGGGCACCCTTGTGCTTGCATTTAGGGCCCACCAAGATAATGCAGAATAATATCCGCCAAAGCCTTAACTTAATCACATCCGCAAAGACCCCTTTTCCACATAAGGCAACAATTACAGTTCCAGGGAATAAGATTTGATGTCTTTGAGGGCCATTATCCAGCATTCTAAATGTGTTTAGATCCTAAATCCAGAGGGCTTACACGTGTCCAGGACAAGGGACCAGTTGTCCACAGATCCTGGGCACGTTCCTTCTTCCCTCCCACTTTGGGTACCTTTATCTTTTATAGTCAATGAAGCCCCTCCTCCTCATTGCCTTCCTTCTCCCAGCCCCAAACCCTGTCAAGTCTTTGGATGGTGAAAAAATTTCTTTCTACCTTACAGCTAAAGGCTTTCAACTAATTTTGAGTCTTTTTATTTTATTTTATTTTTTACTCCAGGTGTGGGCTGAAGGAAGCAATGGGGCAGGGGAAATACACAAAGAATACAAATTTATACTTCAGGATATAACACTGTCTTATAATTAAATGCTATGACAAGTGTTAAAGGGGAAGAGGGGAAAGAAAATAAGGTGTCATGTAAGAGAATAAGAGGCACCATCATTAACAGTGTTAGGTGTGGCCTTTTTGAGTGGTGACATTGAACCTGAGGCTGGGGGCCAGGAAGCGCCAGTCACCATCAGAAGAAAGCTTGTGAGAAGGTTCCCAGATAAGGAAGTTCATGACTTGCCTTGTAGGAGCAGCTGAACGAAGAACAGAATGACGGGGCATGGAGTGTCAGATAAGATAGCTAAAGAGTTGGTTGGGAGCCAGATGTGGCACAGTAATAGAGGAGCTACAAAAATGTCTATTTTGTTTTAAGTACAAAAAGAATGTTAATGTTGTCCAACTCTTAAATCTAGTGAAACATTAAGGATTTTTAATATCTATGACTGTTCATTAAGAAAGAAAAAAATGTTTTTCTCTATTTCAGTAACTATTAATTTCCATATTATAGTTTTTATGTACTCTAAACCATGTCACTAAGTTCTGACAATAACTTTAAGAGCCATTTTGTCTTTCTATTGATACGTTTAATAGACATTGGAAAACTCTTACTTTATTGTCAATTGATATTTTCAACATTTCAAGTGAAACATTGCATTTTGAGTTCTTCCAGTTTCTGAGAAATTTAAGATATTCTAACCATAAATATGATCAGTTACTTTTTGAGACTTGTTTCATTGTCCATAAAGAAGAAATAACAATACCTTTTTCAAAGTGCTGCTCTGCAGATTAATTGAGAGAAAGTATGTGAAAGTATCTGCCACTATGATGGGTACTATTTAAAAATACAATATCTGTTCATTACTATTAACTATTTATTATTAGTAGTAGTAACTGTTAATATAAATTCCTTTCCTCTAAGGCAGTGTTTCCCAAACTTTTGACATATGTGTACTCCTTCTATAATTTCCATAACGCTGAGTACCCCTCATACTCATGAGAACGTAGAATTAGGTGCAGCTAACCACGGTGCAGTGCATATCCCCACCAAACTCTGGTGCAACACATACCCCCACCAAACTCTTCCGTACCCCTGGGGGTACGTGTACCACACTTTGGGAAACACTGCTTTAAGACATATAATATCCTCCTTCTATCTTATAATTCCCGCAAATAGACTTCTATTCTCAACTCAGACTAAGCTATTTCCTCTGCTCTCTGTTTAACTTCAGGAGACAGTAAAAGTCCCCCATTGAATATTCTAATTCAGAGGCAGTTGAATCCCACTTATCAGAAGGTATTGACAAGTCCTTGGATTTTTTTGGCATCTGTACATCTGCAAAACTGTTGTAACAACACCTGTTCTATCTATTTTTCAGAACAGGATAAAAGAGAGAATTAATAAGTATAACACTGGTAAAAATAAGACCTTATCTTTCCACAAAACACATTCTACATTCCTGTATATTATTATTAAACAGCTTTTAAAAAAATTACACTCCTAGACGGGTCTTCCCATATTTACTATTGTGACAAAGTCTCAATGTACAAAAGCAGAAAATCTAGGTACTGCAGGAATCATCCTTTTAATATTGGCTGAGAAATATGTGGTTCATCTCAGGAGAACACAGAGTTTGCCTTTAAATTCTGTGCTAGGCCAAGTTCTGGCACCATTCGTGCTTTGTGGAACTTACCAAACCCAATTACCAGTTACTGTTTCAACCATTGGTGGAGAGGCCAATTTCTATTGCCGAAAAGCTATGCTTTATGATTCATTTGTTGCCTAACTTGATTGAGAAGGATCATTCTTCTAACTTATTCAGCGTGAGTCTATGGACTGCCGGCACTCACCTAAAGCAGAGCTAGAATGCTGTTAATTTGCCATAGTTGCATAAGTATACCTAATGAGATGCAAGCCAAATTAAACCTGATTGCACACAGTTATTTATAATGGATTTTGATCTCATTGTCTTCTTGATTTTTCTCAAAGAAGAAAAGAGACTAATACGAAGGGAACTCAAAGAATAGGTCATAAATTAAGTGTGCTTCCTGGGAGATTCATGTGAGATGCCCAAACTCTAACTTAGCTGTAAGGAGCTGCGCCTCAGATGTGGGAAATGCAGTGAGAGAGTTTTGACAGTTGTGGTGCAGAACCTCACCTTTCTTAGTTCAGCCAAAGGGTATGGCCAGTTTTAAGAAGTTTTATAATACTGATACAAACTAATATTTCAATTTAAGAATATACACACATATATAATAAAAAAGATTCAAATGAATAAAAACATCTTATTTAAAAATAATAAAATCTAAATCAAAGTTTAAAAAATAAAAAGAAGTTGCTTGGTATGTCATTTTGAACCACAGGCCTTCCCTTCTTTGTTTGCTCTGTTTTCTTGTAGACACAGGGTCATTAGTTGGTAATTTTTATTACTGTCGACTTTACTCTAAAATGTAAATTGCATTGCATCCCTCCAGTGGCACCTAAACTCTTCTCAAAAGAAGTTATATTTCTATTCCTATGTGTGTGACTATTAACACCAACTTAAGTTTTAAGAATGTAACTTTCAATACAAACCCAGGCAGAGACTTTACCTCCTGGAGTTAAAATATGCATATGTTGTCATTATTTTTTTTTTTAATTTAAAAAACTGCAAAGCTGGTATGTACCAGATTTGATCTCCTAGCACTTGCTTAGCCTGGTTCATCACCCAGTACCAGAATCTCAGCTTAGCTTTTTCATTCTGAGCTCATTGCCACATATGCACTAGTCATTATATATTCAGAAATATAATAAGATGTGATATTAGAAAAGTTGAGGATCCTATACTGTCTCTGAGCTTCTACCTCTGAGAGCCAAGGAAGCATGAGGTTGCAATGAATTTGGTTTTGCAAAGGGCTCTCCTTGAAGTAGGAGTGATAAATTTGACTACTGTGTGTCCAAGAGGAGATCATACAAAACAGTGGAGATGACCAACTGGGAATTGTGTCCAACTCAACAGGAAATGCCGCCTTGCAGTTCCAGCCAGTTATTGCCATTGGGGAAAGCCAACAGTGTTGGCAGATAATTCAGAATTTAAAAAAGAACAAAACAAAACAAACAAACAAAAAACAACAACACAAAAACCTTCTGGTTTTATAGAAGATATGTAGGATCTTATAGGTTAAATACTAGTCATCCAGGGAAATGTCTGAGTGAGTGGGTTGGTGCAAAAATAGTTCAGGCAGCCGGGACCGGTTTGGCTCAGTGGATAGAGCGTCGGCCTGGGGACTGAAGGATCCCGGGTTCGATTCCAGTCAAGGGCATGTACCTTGGTTGTGGGCGCATCCCCAGTGGTGGGTGTGCAAGAGGCAGCTGATCGATGATTCTCTCTCATCGACGTTTCTAACTTTCTATCCCTCTCTCTTCCTCTTTGTGAAAAATCAATAAAATATATTTAAAAAAAAATACTGCAGGCAATGTGGACAACATATGCAGTAACATATAAGAAACAGCATGCTGTGTGACTGATGAGTAAGGCAAGGTGTGGTGGTATTGGGGTTGGAGAGGACGAAGCCCCCTAAGCCATGAGAAGGAGCCTGAACTTGCCATTGAAGGTTGTAGGAAGTGGCAAACAGAGCAGGGCCTTGTTCTGGTGAGTGCCAGCTTGCGGGAGTGCAGAAGTGGAGGAAATCTGAAGGTGGCAAGACCAACTAGGATTCTCTTAGGAGTTTTGGAGGGATGTGATGAAGGTCTTAACTGGAAGAAGAGGAATTGGGATGGAGAGAAAGGAAGAGATTTGAAAACTATTTTGGAGGTAATGATTGATTGGATGTGAGACAAAGGAAAGGGAACTACCAGGGCAGTCCTCTGGTTGTATTGACTATAATTTGACATATTTTGCACGTTCCACAAAGAAGCCCAATCACTTTAAACCTGTGTGGTCTTTAATAAATGCATTTAATTGTTAAGGAAAACCATCAAGCATTTAATTATGTGCAACTTTTAGTAGGCATGTTTGATTATTCTATGAATAAAACAAATCAAATAGAATCATCAAAAATTCCTGTGATGCACTTGTAATTATTTGTAGGTATGCAGGGACTTGAGTCAGATTTGTAACTTGAACTATCCTTGTTGGATTACTCGACCTAGATCTCTGCATGATTTTCTTCTTTCTCTAATAGATTAGCTGCAGTTATTCCATCAATCCCTTAGTTTGAGAGATATTATATAGGACAGTAAGCTGACAAAGTATTCATTAATGACCTGTGTGTCTATAGCATATATGTGTCCAAACAAGTTTAGATAACATTTCCTGGACACAGTCTTCATATTCACTTATTCATTCAAAGAGTATTTACTAAGCATCTATAGCATACCAGGCACTATTTGAAGCAGTCAGGATTCTCTGATAGAGAAAAATAAAAGAAAGATTTTTTTTTTCCTTCATGGAGTCTATATTTCAGTAGGATAGATAAGCAATAAGCAAAACAAATAAGTAAATACATTTACTGTTAGATGGAGGCAACTAGTAAAGAGAGAGAGAGAGAGAGAGAGAGAGAGAGAGAGAGAGAGAGAGAGAGAGAGAGAGAGGGAAAGAGAGAAAGAGAGAGAGAGAGAGAGAGAGAGAGAGAGAGAAAGGAGGACAGGAAGTGCCAGGGTTTGAAAGAAGTGCCTGAGCAGAGTAGCCTAAGTGAGAAGGTGATATTTGCAGAGTGGATTAAAGCAGGTAAGGGGGTGAGCCACCTGAGTATCTAGGGAAGAACATTCCACCCAGAGGAAAGAGTCCAAGTCTTTGGATGGAAAAGCATTGGCAGATTGGAGCAGCAACAAGGAAGCTAGACATGAGTGAAGTGATAGAACCTCATTGAAAAAAAAAAAAAAAATTTAAAGTTTTTGCTAATTAAAAAATTGCAACTTTTAAAAGTATATTTTCTACTTAAGTTACATTAAAATGGTATTTAAAAATCCCCACACACTAGGTTTAGAAATAAAGGGGCAGTTCCCCAAATGTAGTGAAAAATTGATAACAAAAGGAACAGAAAAGCTTTGCGTTGAGAGCTAACAGGCCAGGCATTTGCTAAGCATTGAGTGCAGTGGGCCATTTAATTCTCACAGATTAATTCCTTGTGATTTATGGAGTTGGAGGAGTAATTTGGTAACTTCTCTAAAATTTAGTTTCCACATTGCTAAGAGATGGTATTAGTGTAAGGTGACCAGATTTTAACATTGGTAAAGCGGCACACCATTGACAAGGGGTGGGGGGGGGGGGACCACGGGGAGTATTCTTGATTAAAAATTTGGTCTATATGGAGCCACAAAAATTTTCATAGAATGCAAAAATAGTATTGTAATATATTTTTTTAAATTTCAACATAAGTACAATTTACAAATAGAATAAATAAAAAAATATGTATAGTCATAAGTGTCACTTCTGCTAAATTCAAGAAAATTTATGTATTTATGAAATAAATAAATAACTTACTTACCTAAATTATCTGGATAGCTGGTTTGTAATAACATCACTTGTTTAACTAGCTTACTAGCACACAGTACGATGTGTATCATCTGAGAGACAGTTACAAAATGTTTTGTCATTGCCAATCCCAAAAAATGCCATTGTTCATTAAGTCAAACAATGGTGGTCGAATTCTAACAACTGATCAACAATGCGAACTTTGATAAGCAGTTCTCCATAATCAGTTCTCAACAATTATATGTTATTATTAAAGTTTAACGTTATAAAATTAACAAAAATAATATAAAACTCATATCCTGGCTAAATAGCCACATGGCCGCCGAAAACCGTATATTCCCTTCCCGTTCTCCCTCCTTTCCCTAGTTTGTCCTGCATTCTTTCCAAAAATCGGGACTTTTTTAAAACTCCGTGGGACAAATTATTAAAAATCGGGACTGTCTTGCCAAAAGCGGGCCGTCTGGTCACCTTATATTAGTGGCTACCTTGTTTTTATGATACAACATGGTTCCTAACACATAATGAGTACTAAATAAGCATTGTGATAATTGCTGCTAGTTCAATATTGAGGCTTCAGTCATTGGTTTAAACAAGAGATCATTGTTTTCTCAGAGAAGTGATAGCATAGTTAAGTCACAAATTTGTTGAACAAACATTAACCAATCCATAAAACTTAGATACTTATTTAGTCATTCATTTGGCAAAATATTATTAGGGCTGGCATTTAGTCCCTAGTGAAATAAAAAATAAATACCCCTGATTTCATGCTTATAGGAATGGGGAGGAAATAGGCAAGGAAGATCATCTTCACAACATGAGTTATTTTATAAATAATGATAAGTATGGGGTTCCCTCAGAGGTCATAGAAGGGGCATTAACCCCACGTATAGGAGGGTCAGAGACAGTTCCTCCTGTGGAGAAAAGCTCATAGACAAGTAGGTATTGGGTAGGTGATTGGAGGCGGTGGGGGTGGTGGTGGTGTGTGTGTGTAAAAACGCTATAAGAGGGAACAATATTAGAGTCCAGACACTAGAGAAAATTGCCTATTCTTCTCTTTGGAGAGTTCAGAGTTGGCAAATGAGGCTGAAAATATAAGCAGGGGCCTGCTTGTAATGAGGCACACTGACCTGAAGACTTTGAGCTGTATCTGAGCAATACGGGGACTCAGAAGGATTTTAAGCAGGAGAGTGACTTGATCAATTTGCATTTTAGGATGATTGCTGTGATTGCTATGTGAAGAGTGGCTTAGAAGGGGCCAGAATTAGAGGCAAGGAAACCAATGTTATATCTATGAGAGGGAACAGACCTCATTATGCAGGGAATAGCTGTTTGTTTGTTACAACACACTTATTTGGGGGAAAGGAAGGAGAGGATCAATAATAACCATAGCAAAGGAGAAATAGAAAGCCAACTCATTTCATTTTCAAAAATATTGCTAGGTTGACTGATTTGTAACTCTCTCTGGGATTTCACATCTATCAAGCTCAAAGTCACTGCAGTTTTTCATCTTAGGAGCCATTAGATGAAAAGCAAAAATTTAAACATGCAGTATTTCATAATTCTTTCTCCTCATTCCCCAGTCGGACATGATTCCGTGAAAGCCTGGATTTATAGCACTCACACTTAAGCATGAATGATCTACCAGGCCATATCACTGTAATGCTAGCACGGATAAATAAACAGCCGAGGAGAAATGGAAGAAAAAAAAAAAAGTCAGGTTTCAACACATGAAGGGTATCAGGAGAAAAAGCATTCCATCCCGGTCCTTTCAGCAGAATTTCGGTGGCAACCCTTTATAATTGGGGCTTTGAAGCAGCCGCAGACCACATTTCTAATTCATAATTTCTGAGGTAATGCAGCTAAAAATGCCTTCATTTCACCTAAATTACCCAGGCAGTTTCAGTCGCAGTTGATTTTTGCTCAAATCACTTCAAAGCTGTGTCTCAAAGCACTTTTTAAAGAAAATTACTCTTTGCCTCACCTTCTCTAGTTTGTTCTAAGATGACTTTTCCTCTCATTTTCATTTTCCCCATGATGCTGCTGCACTAATGTATTAAAACAAATTGTACCAGAAGTATGGGACTGTGTGCTTATGAGATTTGCAAATAATTCCTGGTGAAAAGACTGAAATCAGATTGGAAAGTCCCTTTAACCACTCACCTCTACTTTCCTCCACTCCAGTTCCTTTCTCTCCCCGACGAAGAATCGCTCTGATGATGTGCTCTCATCCACATATTTCCCTTGCACTCAAGTGCACCTGCACACTAGCACACAAACGTACAGTTATTTTATTAATTTCTAGAGATAAACTCATGATACTGCAGTGGCTAAAAGGCCAAACTTGGAAACCGTTAACGGTGTGCCCATTGAAATTTACTGTGCCTCATTTTCCTCATCTACAAAAATGGAGTGATAACATCACACCCCCTACCAGGTTGTTAGGGGGAGTAACTATTTTGATAAATTTAACGCAGATAAGAGAATATCTCAAGGAATTTTAGTTGTTGTTATCATCATCATTATTATTATATGTAAGTTGTAAAACCAATACTAGTACACCAATATTTTATTTTTTTCTTTATTGATTAAGGTATTACATATGTATCCATATCCCCCATTATTCCCTCTACACCAGTATTTTCATATACTTACTTTATGACTTGCTTTCTTAGTTAGAAGTACGTCTTGGATATTGAGCCTTGTCAGTACTTACTTAGGTTTTGAAATCTGCTGTATAGTATTCTACAGTATGTGGATACCATAGTTAATTTAAACATTCTCCTACTGATAGATATTGAGTTTGTTACCCCATTGGTTTTTTTGTGATTATGAACATGGCCTCAATGAAAATCTTTATGTATATGAATAACTATTTTGGGTGGTGAATACTGGTATGTGGTAAGCTAGGTTAAGAGGATATGGGCATAAATTCATTTAGCAGATACTGCCAAATGGACCTCCAATTTCTATTTCCATATTGTATTTCCATACACGTCTCACCAAATCCTTGGCAATGCATTACCATTTTTTAAAAGTAAATGACTCATTTTTATTTCATTCTGGTTTTCATTTGCACCTCCCTAACTAAAGGTAAAGTTGATCCTCTTTTACCTGAGGACTTTGTGAGAGGGAACTAGTGATACAAAATCCTGGCAGGAATGACCCAGGCATGTACAATACCAACCAACAACAACAATAGCAACAAAACCTCCAGTGTGATTTTGGATAGGAATGAGAGAGAAAGTCTTAGGAAATGAAGTTGGAAAGGCCGGTTGGGAATAGAGAGTGAAGGTCTTGTAGGCCATTATAAGGTATTAGCACTTTATTTTGGGCAGGAAAATTACATATTAGAGAATATGTGTTATTTGCAGTGAACTTTGAATGATGAGGAGGGGGTGGTGGTGGTTTACTAAGACAGGAGAATGGAGAAAGGATTTTCTAGGCTAAGGGAATAAACAAAGTATGGCCCCGGCTGGTTCAGTTTGTTGGAGCTTCTTCATATACCACAAAGGTTGCGGGTTAAATTCCCATTCAGGGCACATACCTAGGTTGTGGGTTCAATGCCTGGTTGGGATATTTAGGGGAGAGAACCAATCAATGTTTCTCTTCTTCCTTTCTCTCTCTCTCTCTCTCTCTCTCTCTCTCTCTCTCTCTCTCTCTCTCAAAATCAATAAGCATATCCTTGAGTGAGGATAAAAAACACACAAATAAAAAATAATGGAAAAATGAAGATATGTGGTAAAATCAAAAGCATGGTGTTGTTCATATACTGAAGATAAATATAAAAAACAGAATTGGGTCTGCCTCTTTAAGGAAGTGTTGCATGCTATAGGGCATTTTTATTTTCATTTTTGGAAAATGAGGGAATATTCATGGGGTACCCGCATTTACTGGGTGCATTCTGTGAGCCAGATTTAGTCTTAGTACTTTACATAACGATTTCATTAAATCTTAAAGGACATCTTTGAAGAAAATGTTACTCCACTGTTTAGTATGTGTGGTGACAGGTTCAGGGAGATGAAATAACTTGTCCTGAATCATACAGTTGGTAACCTTCGGGCATAAGCCTCAAAGCCAGGTTTCCCTGAACTAGTAAGTAAGTGCTGGGAGGGACTATGCACTGTGCTGGGTCCAGGGGAGAAACAACCAAGGCAGCGCAGTCCCACCAATGACAGCGTCCACCACAGCTGTGTCCTTTCCTCTCTTCACTGTATTATAAACCAGAGCTTGGAAAGACTGTGTGATTCAGAACAAAATTTGGAGAAGAGTTTATACGAGAGAGAGAAGCTAATGGTTATTTTATAACCCAGACAAGAAATTGCAAGGATGAGATGGTAAATGGGGGTTAACTATCAACCTGAATGATAACTAATTGGCGGTGGATTGAGGGGAGAGTTACTAAAAAAGATGTCCTCGGGGTATTAAGTTGGGGTGACTGCATGGCTGGTGATAGCAGGAACCAGAAAGAAGGGGAGACAAGAATCTTTGGAGGTTAGAGCATTTTAAATAAGTAAGTTTTATTTGGTAGACCTACCTGAAAATCTTAGCACAAGTCACTGGTGACAAATTCCAAGAATATTCTGTGGGTGTTCTTTTAATTGGAAAAGTCATTTATATGCAGAGCCTGAGAGATATTGGACAGTAAGCCTGATTTTTTTTTTTTTTTTTTTTTTTTTAGTTTCCACTTCTCCTGCAAGAAGGCATCTGCATTGTTGAGTCTCTGCAATTTAATTAGATGTTATAGCTATGATTAACGTGTTTTATTTATGGCACACAGCAACATAAAGGTCCCTGCTGCTTTACACTTCACAGGAAATATATTTGACAGCTCTGGACTCAGACAACTTCTATTTAGATTTGTGGGGTTTCTCCCATCTGCTATATATTAATTGTCTGAGCACCTAGGATTCTGAAACAGGTTGAATAATGGAGTGTATCCTTTGAATAATTTCAGGAACCTATTATTGTCTCTGTGACACTCCTTGGAAAATTATGGTCTCTGTGAGATCACTAGAATAAGATGCTGACGGGAGAAAAAAAACATCAGCTATTCTGGCTGACAAAATTCTGGGTCCTGCAGCATAATGCATGCTGTCATCTCTAGATAGAAGATAGGATGATGAATTCCAGGCTTATTAGTAAAATAAGGTTTCCCACAAACTTCTTATAACCTCGCATGTGGGTTTTTGTAAGTTGAAAAAAATGTCATAGAACCTTCCAGCATTAGCCCTGTCCCCACCACAATAACAACCCACCTGCCATAAAAGTCAGTGGGGACTACTTGAAGGGTGGGCTTTGGTATTGGTCCTCAGGGATAGCAGCCAGGGTCCAGGTTTGCAGCACTGGCTCATCAACATGTAAAAACTCTCCCCTGAGTCTGGGTACTTCTTCTAAATTAGCGTTGCCATTCTAAGTCCAGCTCCATCATCCTTGGGATTCTGCAGTGGCAGGCGATCATGCTCC
Source organism: Pipistrellus hanaki (assembly GCF_964339955.1). Taxonomy (NCBI): domain Eukaryota; kingdom Metazoa; phylum Chordata; class Mammalia; order Chiroptera; family Vespertilionidae; genus Pipistrellus; species Pipistrellus hanaki. The sequence continues at coordinate 120,654,318 of NC_140505.1, forward strand.
ATGGTGCCAGGTCTGCCTCGGGGTCTTGGCAGAATTGCAGAGAGCGAAAATGACATGGGTGGCCTCTACTTGCCTTCCTCTTCCTCATGTCCTTTTGTGTTCAACGGGCAGGGGGAGAGAGAGAAACATTGATGTGAGAGATATACATGGATCAGTGGCATTGAACCTGAAATTTGAGTACTGTGGCTGGGAATCAAACTCATGATCTTTCAGTGCATCAGACGATGCTCCAACTAACTGAGCCACCCCAGCCAGGGCCCATGCTTCTTTGATAAAATTGCTACCCTTCCCGACTACTGAAAATCCAAATTCCCCAAGGGCTGCTGATTTCAAAAACAAACACAAAAACAAATATCATGTACCAGAGACGCTACTCCTCACTCTTTAATCTTTGCAGCATCTTCCTGTGTCTTCATAGGCGACCACCTGTTTGCCTGGGACGGAGGCATTTCCTGGGACCTTCACTCCTAAAACTGGCACTGTCTCTCCTGGGGAACAGAGGCACAGAGGCAGAGGCCAGGCTCTCAAGGTCATAGTTCTCCTCAGGGAATTGTCTACTATTCCCACCCAGATCTGCGGACCCCAATCACTGGCCTTTCTGCCCTGTCACTTGGCTGTACTAAGGGTCGGTTTGAGGATTGATTTGATTAAGAAGTGACACTAAATTTAATGGCTGAGACATATTTGCATCTCTCTGTAAAAGTGGCTAGTACGAGAGGCAGTTCTTGGTGGGCATGTGGGGGATGGTGGTGATCACATCTCCCAACTCCTCCCTTGTGCCAAACAAGACCCTCCTGCTTCCGAACATTTGCAGGAGGCCTTGCCCCTGGGGGATTTAGTATCACCAAGTGCGGTGGCTGGGAGATTGTGGGCAGGCACAACATGTGTTTTGGAGGCACAGATCAGTCTGAATCATGACTGGGAGGAGTTCCCTCTAATCTTGACTTTCTAGATAAAACCTGCCACTAAAACATTAACAGACTGACCTATAGATCTAATTTTCTAGGAATACTTTCCCACACAGCTTTGTTCTGTTTTCAAAGTGCTCACATTTGTGTTATTGACAATGGTTGTGTGTGTGTATGCGTATAAGTATATATGTATATGTGTATATATGTAATGCATGTGTGTATGCATATAGACATATGTATGTGTGTACACGTGCATACGTGTGTGTGGTTAGTGTGTGTGCATGAGTATATATGTGTTTGTGTACAATTGTGTGTGGATGTGGATGTGTTTAATATTTATCCTAACAACCATCAGAATTGTTTTTTTCAGTCTTTTGGTGCTAGAACAGCAGGAGTTGAGCAGAGTTACCATAAAGCATTAAAACTTGAGATGTAGTAGCTGCATCTGTTTCCAATTTTAGTCTACAGATCTGAAAGGTGGGCTTGAGATCAACCAATTGGTAATATATAATTTCTGGCACTGATTTTTTCTTTAAGCTGTTGCTCCCTTCAGGTTTTCTGTCCTTGGGCCTGCTGCTCTTCACATTCACATTCCAAACTTTTTTATATATTTTTTTTTCTTTCTTTCTTTCTTTCTTTCTTTCTTTCTTTCTTTCTTTCTTTCTTTCTTTTTTTTTTTTAAATAAATCTTTATTGTTCAGATTATTACAAATGTTCCTCATTTTCCCCCCCTCCATTGCTCCCCTCCACCAGGTTCCCACCCCACCCTCTGCCCTTTCCCCACCCCCCATTGTCCTCATCCATAGGTGCACAGTTTTTGTTCAGACCCTTCCCACACTCCCCACTCCCCTTTTCCCTGACAATCGTCAGTCCGCTACTTTTAATATTCTCTTTTTGTCTTTTGCTCTTGGAATTTTAATTATGATGTGTCTTAGTGTGGTCCTCTTTGGATTCTTTTTGTTTGGGGTTCTGTGTGCTTCCTGGACTTGTAAATCTATTTCTTTCCCCAGGTGGGGGCAGTTTTCTGTCACTATTTCTTCCAGTATTCCTTTGGTATCTTGCTCTTTCTCTTCTTCTGGGACCCCCATAATTCTGATGTTGGTTCATTTGAAATTGTCCCAGAAGTTTCTTACACTATCTTCAACTTTCTGAATTCTCTTATCTTCTTGCTTCTGTGGAGGAGTGTCCTCTGGCTCTTTGTGTTCCAAATCTTTGACTTGATTCTTGTGATCTTCCATTCTGTTTTTAGGACTCTATATAATATTTTTTTTTATTTTATTTCAGACAATGTATTCTTTATGTTTGGTTGATCCCTTTTCATCTCCTCATAGGTCTCATTTATTTTATTGGCCTTTTCTAGGAAATTCTTGAAAAACCTTATAAGCATGGTTTTGAATTCTATATCCAGTCGCTTCTTGCCCTCCATTTCTTTTGTTTGTGATTTGTTTCATCGTCTAGGCATTTTCACAGCTTCCCTGAGTTGGTAGGGTGGCTTTGTGTGCTAAGGTGTCCTATATGGTTGAGTGGGTCAGCCTCCCAGTTACCTGAGGTGGACAGTCTTGGTGTAGCCCTTTATGGGCTGTGTGTGCAGTTTTGTTGTTAAGCCTTGCTTGTTTTTGGTATCACTGGGAAGTGTTGATCTCCAAGCCAATTGGCTATGAGGATCAGAAGTGTCTCAGCTAGGAGGGTTTCTGTATTCCGCTTGGATGGGGCGGAGTCTTGGGGTGGCACAGCCAAGCTTTGGTGAATCCCGCAAGATTGGTTGCAGGTGCGTACACCTCTTTGGTATAGGCGCAGACAAGCTTTGGATTCCTGTCTGTCCCTCCCTAGGAGAGTCCTATTTGCAGCTAATGAGAAAGCGAGCTAGCCACTGGAAGGGCTTCTGTGCTCCATTTGGATGGGGCAGAGTCTCGGGTGGTGCAGACAAGCTTTATTCAGCCCCTCCCTACTAGGGTCTGGTTTTTGAGTCCCGCATTAATGGCCGCTGGCTTCACCAGCACTGCCTGACAGTCTGGCCTCTCCCTGTCTGGGGCCGTCTATCAGAGCAATAGGGTGGTTCTGTTTTCTTCCCGAACAAGAAAGCTAGCCACTGCGCGCAGGGAGTAAGCCAGTAGTGAACTTGGCCAGCCCTCTCCACACTCTGCAAATTAGCCAGCAGCAAAGTCAGGCAGCTGCCTTTTCGCACGCACACAGTTCTCCGTACCTTCACAGTTCCTGAGGTTCAGCGTGCCTTCTCTTTCCTTCCCAGATGGTAGAGCCTCCTCTCAGCCAGCCCTCCGGCACTTCAGTGCGATGTTTCCCCTGTTTTCCAGTTCTAAATTCAAATTTGTTGTGGTATGCTGCATTCAGGTGTCTACCCTATGCTGCCATCTTGGTTTCTCCCAAACTTTTTATATTTATAACTACTCTCACAGGATAAAAATATGTGTAATTATATATGCTTTCCCCCTTTTAACCTCTTTGCTCTTTTGCAGTGTTTGGTTATTTGATGACTTTCCCCTTGCAGGTTCGCTCACAAAGCATGATCTATTAAGTGAATCTCTTGTACAAGATCCTTACCTTAACTGAGTGTGACACTGTGAAGAGACTGAGACCAACAGTTTTTCACAAACAAATAATGATCATTTGTAATTAGAATATCAATTGTATGTATGGAAATGATGCTTCTGTGTTACTTGAATGTGATCAGAAGCAGTTGACTTGCCTAAGTAGTTTTAAACATTCTTCCAATGAACTCTGTACACTATTAATTTATTTCGTAAATGTTTGCTTCCTAGATAACATAAAAGAAACTTCTACCTCCTGCAAAGGCAAATTAGATTTTGTTGTTGCTGTTGTCTTTAAGTACTTGAAGCACTGCAGCAAGATTATCACAGAGGAAATTGTTCAACAAAGAATTAGTATTTGTTGGATCTCTTTAAGAGCCAGATGCTCTTCCAAAGTGCTTTATGTATATTAAATTTAATGCTCATAATGGTCCTATTAAGTAGATACTCTGTGATACCCATTTTACAGATGAGCAAATTCAAGCTTAGAAATACTATGTTCCTTGTTTTACTCACAAAGCTGATAAGTGAAGAAGCTCAAATTCAAACTCAGTTCTGGCTACTTAACCAGATGATAGATGATAGATAGATAGATAGATAGATAGGGCTTATTCATTGACTATTTACTGAGCATACAATAATAAGGGTCACCTTGCCCTTGGACAGTCTAGTGACAGCAGAATGATTATAAACTGATAAATTACTGTACACTGAAACAGATATTAATATTTAGGCAGGAAGAAAGTACTATGAGAGAGCATTAGCATATTTTTCCCAAGGGATATGTGTGGTGCTTTTTATACACTTGCCACTTTTCTTCAGCAGTACATTTAGAACAGGAAATTAATATACAGTATTTGAGAAAGGAAAGTATTAAAGTCATAAAGGGTTTTTTTCTAAATATCCTGTAGCTTGTGCAGAGATAGTTCATTCTTAATTAACCCAATTAATATAAACTTTTCAAATGACCCAAAATGCTGACTATGGAGCTATACTAAGCCACAATTGTAAGACTTTTCTTACCTAAGCCAGCCCTCTTTCTGCTCTCAAAAAGATATGAATAGAGAAAGCCACCAAATGATATTTACTTTCTCTTTCTTATCTTTTTTAAGGCTGTGGATTTGTAGGTAAGAGCCTAGTCTCCAATTCTTGTCCATCTGTTCTACTTACTACCTGAGGACCTAGGATAAATTTCCTATAGAGTTGTTGTGATGATTAGATATAATGTACACATGGCTGCTAGCAGTGCTTAGCACTTAATAAGCTCTCAATAACATTAAAGTACACACACATTTATAACTTTAGACACACATACTTAACATAATATCAGAACACCTTCTTTGAATAAGAGCAACTCTATCATAATGATCAACCACCATAATCTTTGTGGGAAAGAAGTGTGTCAGTCTTTGACTCTTTTGGACCTTTCCAAGCTGAGGATCATAACTACTAACAGTGGGCTCTTCATGTAGCCTCACACAGCTCTCTCACTGCACAACTTATTCTCTGTGAGGATTAGAGCTAGGAATTGACAGATTTTAACTTGGTCACTAATTCTTATCCTTCTACATCACATAAAAACCAATCTACCATGGTCTGCGTTAGTTAATTTAGAAAGGCAGAAAGAGGTTGTTGAGAAGGCAGTCATCAAGAATCATGAATTCTAATCCAACTGTGCAACTAACAAATTTACAATATGAACCAGGGCACAGCCATTCTTGGTGTTTGTTTCCTTACACATTAAGTAACAAGGAAATAACAAGATTATTTCTAAGGGACTTTACAAGTATAATGATCTGAGTTTCTGAGCGACTTATTTGCACTAAAATACATTATAATCTAATACCCTTGATAACATTTATTCCCTGATAACACCATTTGGCCCTTAATCTAAAGGAATTATGTGTCATTTAGGAGCCTATGTGGAAACCTAGACTAGATAAGCCTAGAATAACTGATAGGTATAGCCAACTCTCGGTTATCCAACAAAGTGTTTAAGCAATTTATCAGCAAGCTGGGTCAGGATTATGTTCATGTAAACCTCACAGAGAAAGACTTTCATATAGACTTGGGTATAGGCCATTGTGCAGTGATTATGCACAGATAACTATATTCCTCCCCAGGGCAGGCATTTCTTCCATTTGCAGTCTTGCAAGGGTCATAATTTAACAACTATCACAGGGGATAGAGCACATATCATGAGCAAATTCATGTATGCAGTGCAATCCAAGATTCTCTCTTAAAGAGGACTTGTAATCAACCAGAAAATTGGACATACCAAAAATGCTATCCATTTTGATATCTCATAATGGGTGGGGATAGAAAAACAACTCAATGATCAGAATGCAACCATGTTTGACCCACCAGCCACTGAGTTGCTAAATTTCCATTAAGTTAACTTACTTTAAAGCTCCCTAGGCTTACTACTGAATGGGACTGCTAATAAAACAAGTATGTATCTGGTTATTTAGTGAACTATTTTCTTCCCAGCTTTCTGAATAAAAATATATCCCTTTACCATATGGCATCATTACAGAGGTTTCCATTTTTATAGTTTAATGCCATTTTAGTATTTTATTTATGCATTTGGAAGTGGTAATAAAATTATTTGGATCCTCCTTCCCATATTGATTTCTATGAGTATCCTTTAAAAAAATAGCAGGAAAAGATAGAAATATTTTCAGGATAGGGATGTCTATTCTTAGTATATTTTAATGTATTTTAGAGAATGCTCATATCCCTCTGCCTTCTTTGCCAGCCCTTACCTCCTTAATTACATCCAGCTTTAACCAGATAGATGCTTACTGAAAAGTCTTATTAAATTAATCCATGTCGATGACTTCCTCAAGTTTCAATCTAAAAAACAAAACTCTAAAAGCCAGAGGCAAGAAAACAGGGCACGGATGGAGCTCAGAGGGAAGGGGGAAGGGATGCTGTCAGAAATTAAACAAATAACTTACATGCATATATGCATAATCTATGGACATACTTGTATTAAGAGAGAAATATAGACTCAGTCCAAAGTAGGAATAAATTATAAACTTTCAGGGCTCAAGGAATTCCTATTAACAAGTGTGTATGTCAATGTGGATACCCTGCATGGAACAAGAACTCCATGGGAAAGCAGTCTGCTTTTTTGTTCTTATCTTAAAAGAGAAAGTAAGAAGAGATAAAACTGCCTTATTCTTATTAAGAAGTTATCCCAAGGGACTAAAAGCACTCCAGTGATCAATAATAGGTTAAGGAGACTAGCATAAGCACTCAAAATATCCTTAAGAGAGGCAAAGAGAGACCCTGAACAATTTTTGAGATAAGGATTAAGAATTTTTTTGGAAAACAATTAAAAACAAATTTAAGGAATGTTTGAAATAATACATTCTACAAACATTCTTATATTTCTACAGATCTCTCTGTAAGCAATACCTCTTATTTTCCATTATACTGTTCAGTTGTGTAATTTATATTATTTTAACTAAGCGCTGTTAGTAGTAGAAATGAAGAAGTATGACACTGCCTGGATCTGAGGCAATGGTTCTGTGCACTGATGAAGAGGACAAAGTAAAAGGTGGCTTAAACCAGGAGACCTGTTAACTCTGCGGAGCCGGAAAGAATCTGAGTCATTGTTGAAACCAGAGATAGAGCTTCAAGGCAAAAATGTTTTATTCAAAGACCATGGATTCTGCTGTTCATAAGCTAACTGTGCTTGGGGACAGCAGAGCAGGGATGGGAGAGGGTAAGCCTGAAGTGCTGCAGGGATGGGATCGCACACCAGCCGTGTGTGGCTCAGCTATTCACTGTGGTGAGAGCCTAGTGGTCCCACAGCCCTCTTGTGGCAACTCTAAACTGCAGGCATAGGGCCTAGACTGGAATAATGGGCCTCTACAGGTCTGGCCTAGAATTTCCAACCCTATTAAATGAAAACTAATAGAACAAAAGCCAAAAAGTATTCTGGGCCTAGAGAATAGTGAACCATTGTTAGGGAAACATATAAACACCTAAGTTTTAATATTAAAAAATAAATGAGAGAAGGGAATTGGTAACCAAATCACGCAGTTTCCCTTTTAAAGGAGAATTCCATACATGAACAAGTCACGTGGAGGCAAATTACAAAGAAGTTACACGCACACTGAAAATAGAGTTTGTATTGTACAAAGTTTCTTTTGTCCTTTATGTTCTTTTAAAGGACTATAACTAGTAAAAGTAAATGCTTAATAAACACCTGCTGAGTGACCAAGTCAGTGATTGAGTGAATAATGAAAAGAATGATTAGTCAATGAACAAGGCTATTTTCCTAAGCTTCAGCCAGAGATAAAAATTCATCCTGCCCATCAGTTATTTATAACCCTTGCTCTCTGTGTAACCCAGATTTGGCGAAGGAGTGGTTATATAAGTTGCCTCCAGGGCTCACAATGGTCATTTCTTAAACTCTTAATATCTGCCTGTTTCCTGACTAATGATTGAAGCAGTGCTCTTAAGGGTCACTGAATGCCTCATTGCTAAATTCAAACCTTTTTTTTTTTTTTTTAATCTCAGTCCACATCCACCTTGCTGAAGCTGATGGCAGAATGGAACACAACCTCTTAAATCTCCTGATCTAATCTGTACAATAATAGTAGGAATATGAATCACAAGATACAATTGAAGTGGGTTTGAAATGCACTCAGTATGAGATCCATATTTAGTTTCCCTTTTACTTGGGTTAAAATGTAAGCTCAACCTGTTTAGAGCGACCTTCTCTGCCACTTCAGTGCCACTCTCAGGTGTGCTGGCCATCTTTCAGCCCTATTTGTCTCATCAGATAGAAGTTTCTTCTCTGAGCAAAAGCAAGCAAATCAGAAAGGCCTTTGTGCTTCTATCCTGTAAATTGGGGGTTATATAATCTGTCCTTGAGAATAGCTGAGAGGGAAGGACACTGTCTCCTTTAAAATGTCTGCTTACAACTCTCCTTGCCTTGCTTCTGCCTAATTCCAACACAGAGAAGCTTTAGCATGTTTGGGAAAAGTCTCTCTGTGTTTTTACTTCGAGTAAAGATAGTTTCTCCAACTATTATCTATGCCATTGTGTTCAAGTGATTACTTTGAAATTCAAAAGCCAAGAATTAATTTTATTTTTTGCATTTTGTTATAACTACTTTATAGGGGTGTGTGCATCTTTGATTATATTCTTCATACATTCCACTGACAATAAAATTATTTATTATAAAATATTTGACATATAATAAGAGTGACCTCCAAAAAATTATGCCAATTTTTGAAATTATTATTAGTGTATGAGAATCCCATTTTCCTACATTCTTGTTAATACACTACATTTGAAATATATATTTATGGTTTTTAAATTAAAAATGAAATATTTTGTGTATAATCTATATTTGTTTGATTACTAGAGAATTTGAACATTGTTCCATAAATTTATGGTACATCTGGATTTTTAAATTATTGCTTGTCATCAATTAATTTGCCCATTTTGCTAGATCTTTATTGACTTGTAAGAGAGTTTTTCATTTGAAGAATACTAACTAATTGACTGTTGCATATGGAAAATATGTTTCTGGTTTATTTTTTACCTTTTCATGGTGTGTGAGAAATTAAAACTTACAATTTTAAAATCTGATTTTGTGAATTTTTTATCTTTGGTATTTTTACTTAAGAATTATTTTTCCATGCAAGATGATGACTGTTCCCTTATGTTACATTTTAGTTGTTTTATGGTTTTATTTTTACATTTAAAAGTTAATCAATTTGTTATATTTAGCATTGACTGTGAGATTGGGGTCATTTAATTATTACTTGTCCCAGCATCATTATTTAATAATCCTTTTCCCCTTTGATCTAAATTCCATGTTTTTCATATAATAAAATTGACATATAATGGGTCTGCTTCTGGACTCTGTTCTGCCTCTCAATACACCAATAAGACTCGACTTCACCCATGTGAATAAATACTGATATCTGGTGGCTTACTATTTCTTAATTTTTCAAAATTTTCCTGACTAGTACATTTACTCTTCCAAATAAAATTTAGAAATGCCATTCTAAATGTTAGCATTATATTTTAGGTCATTATTTCTCACCCTCTTCACTTGAAGCCCCACCCAATCTATTCTGTTCCCTAGTGCCATGGTCGGCAAACTGCGGCTCATGAGCCACATGCGGTTTTGGCCCCTTGAGTGTGGCTCTTCCATAAAATACCACGGCTTGGGTGAGTCTAATTTGAAGAAGTGGCATTAGGAGAAGTTTAAGTTTAAAAATTTGTCTCTCAAAAGAAATTTAAATCGTTGTACTGTTGATATTTGGCTCAGTTGACTAATGAGTTTGCTGACCACGGACCTAGTGAATCTTGACCTGATTATAGTTCAACTGCAAAGTACTAAATAATAATGATGATGGCAATAAATCCTATTTGCCATTGCTTCTCAAAACTTCAAATGTTAATATTTTAATATGATACTAATTTCAGATTTGTCACTCAAGAAAATGAACATGGAAATTCTCCACTTTAAGAAATGTCACTGTCTTTCCAGAGTGTAGAAGGTGAACATCATGAGAAAGCTGTGGAACTACTCAAGGCTGCTAAGGACAGCGTCAAGCTGGTGGTGCGATATACCCCGAAGGTCCTGGAAGAAATGGAGGCTCGCTTTGAGAAGCTACGGACAGCACGGCGTCGGCAGCAGCAGCAACTGCTAATTCAGCAGCAGCAACAGCAGCAGCAGCAACAAGCACAGCAAAACCACATGTCATAGGTGAGAAGAGCCTTTCTCTGTGCAGGGAAAGTCCATTGCATATTCCAGTGTTTGTTTGTTTGTTTAATGTATTTTTATTGTTTTCAGAGAAGAAGGGAGAGGGAAAGAGAAATAGAAACATGAATGATGAGAGAGAAACATTGATCAGCTGCCTCCTGTGCATGCCCCTGCAGGGGATCTAGCCTACAACCTGGGCATGTGCCCTGACTAGGAATGGAAGAGATATCTCCTGATTCATAGTCAATGCTCAACAACTGAGACACACCACCTGGGCTAGTGTGTGTGTGTGTGTGTGTGTGTGTGTGTGTGTGTGTGTGTGTGTGTGTTTTAATATGGTTTCTTAGCTGGGATAAAATTATTATATTTAATAATTAAAAATATAGTCAAGCAAATAACAATAATCTCAGAAAATGTAAACACAGCAGATGCTGCTTCGTGTGTCATTCAGCCACATTCTTTGTAAATGCAAGGTATTTTGGAAAATAATATACTTTGGGAGGACTGGGTACAGACGCTTGATACCTTTTTACAAATTAGGAAAATTCAGCCTCTCTGCAAACCCAGATCCTCAGGCACAAAGCCAGATGACTAGGGTGGAGGCTGAAATCCAGCTCCCAGCTCACTCCCATGGCCAGTGGCCTTGGCAAAGGGCACAGACTAAACAACCTTTAGTGCTGAGGCTGGGAAGACCCTCTTTGGAATATTGAAATACAACTGGTTAGGAAACTGTTTCACTGAAAAGAAAGAAGTATAGACTTGCCATTGTCCATGCTAGGAGAGGTTTTGAAATTATCTTTAGATGTTCATTTAGAATGTGCCCAAGATGCATCTGCCTTTTCCTATATTCCACTTTGTGGCAAAGAATACTCATATTTTTCTATATAGCTTAAGAAAATTCAAGGAAAAAAATCTTAAGAGTCTTTGAAGTATCTGCTATGTGCTAGGCCCTTCTCACATGTTATTCCTCACCCTCAGAAGAACTCTTTAATGTATCATGAAAACCCACTTTTTTTAGATGAAGCTCCAGTAATTTCAGTGGAGTCCCCACAACCATAGTTACAAGTAGCACAGAATTGTTTTTACTTTTTGCTCTACCAGGTATTTCATCTGCTAACATTAGGTATTCTGGAGTCATATAAATTTATCTTGCTATCTTTTGGAGGCCACAGTTTATATCGTTGGATATCCCTACACTATGACATCTGAAAATATTTGTTTGAAATGAGGTTCAAATGCTCTTAGAAAAATTACAAAGGGTACTGGTGATTTTAACTCCTTCAATGTCAGATTATTATTTGCACAACCAGAAACATTGGATATGACATGAGACTTTCAATTTTTTGTGACACTTATGAAAAGCAGAAGCTGCATGGAGAAGTCAAAAGTATGGGATTTTTCCTCAGAGAGTTGGGAATTCAACAATCTATCTTGTTTTTATAGCATTTTAATATTATTATATATACATCTTATTTTGGTGTCTTTATCTAAACCTCCATTCCATTCTAAAAGCTGCATTTATTCAACAATGAATTTTATTTAGCACTACGATGGGCAAGGTACTGTTCAATGGGCTGAAGAACCAGCACGAGCTAAGAAAAATTCTTGCTCTCTTGGTGCTTACATCCTGATTAGAAGAGATAGTTAATAAAAAAAAAAGTAAACTAAAATATCCTAGAGGGGCCAGTATTTTGCAGAGTTAAAATTAGAAACTGGTTAGATCACGACTTTCAATTAGGTGATCAGGGAAAACTTCTCAAAGGAGGTGACATTAAACTTGAAATTGATTAGGAGAAGCCAGGAAAGAGCAGAAGAGAAGGAAAAAACCAGTGTAGTAGTTCTAAGGCTGACATGAGCTACTTGATATTTGAGAAACAGAAAGAAAGCCAGGGTGGCAAGGGAATAATGAGAAGACAGTGAAACAGATGGGGGCCAGGTCACAGAAAGCTTTTTAAATCACTGAGGGAAGTTAGATTTTATTGCAATTGAAGCCACTCAAGGTACTTAAGGAGGGGAGTGACATGATCTGATTTAGGTATTAAACATGATAACTCTGGCTGCTATCAAGAGAATAGATTATTGCAGGGTAAGAGTGAGAACAGAGACCAATTAGGAGGCTATTAGTTAGTCGTCTAGACAAGTGATGTGCTGGTTTGAAATAGGATGATATCACCAAGAGGGAATGCCATGGATGCACATGGACAAGTTATTTTATCCATATCCTTCTCTCTCATCCATTCCGAATGTAAAGGTACTTTACATTCTTTTACATTTATATTTTCAAATCCTTTTAAACGTCTCTTTGCTATTAACAATTCACTATTTTTTAGTCAAGCATTGACACTCATTTCACTAACTCATTTTCTTCCATCCTCATATTATAGACTTGTACCAATTCTTCTCATTGATATGCCACTGGCCCACAGTGCCGGAAGCCAGTTCCAGCATGTCATAATTGCAAGAGTTTCATCGAAAGGTTGATGGAACTTGGGGACTCAATAAGGGCTGAGTCACATATGTTATCACCTGCTGGGAATGACTGAAAGGCATTTCCCCAAACTTGAAAGGGATGCATATATTGGTTGCTTGCTGCCAGACAGCTAAGGCATCTTAATCTACATGCTATTGCCTCCTACTGGCCAAACATCTGATTGGTTATTCCCCAGTCTGACAATGGATTCTGTACCTAACCCTACCCTTTGATGTGTATATCTCCACCTTGCCTTAGGACAAATTGTGTCAATAAAAAGCAAGGGATCCTGAGTCAAGGAGAACTTGATTTCTCAGCCAAGCTCCTCTGCCCTCCCTCCCCCAATGACTTTCAAAATTATGTTTGGTCTCTGGATTCTTATTTAATTTATGCACAGTGCCTTCTCCAGGTTCATGAACCCTTCTAGATGCTGGATCAAGACCACCAGTGATAACACAGTTAATTTTTTTCTGAAGTATTTTGAAAGAAATATGTTACCATTCTGACTTTTGAGGTCTGACTAAAAACTTAAAGCTTTATGCTCACTCAATCATCTTTGGAAGTATACAACTTGGCCATAAATATTTGCTGGGCCATAAACTCAACATCATTTCTCTGTTCTATCAGCCTTCATTAAACCACTTCAGAATTTCCTACTGCCTCACCACCAAAGACGAACATTTTTAATAAAAGGCAATTACAAACGATGTTTTTTCTTTGCACATGATGTGGTAAAGCTCTATTTAAGTGAACATTACATTTATATAAAAATATATACTTGCCAGGACAACACTTTCAATCTTACACAGGCATGGACCCTTGACATAAAAATGTGGTGACCATTTCAAGCACAAGCAGAATGAAACTACCCAGTGTCACTCAGGGATTTTATGGTGAATTTATAGTCAGAGACCTACATTAGCTCTTGCTCAACTTTTAATTAATTAAGATTTTTAAGGATTAAATGAGATTTGCTACACTTGCTAACTCATGCTATGGTGGCTTTTGCAAAGACATTTGAAGCTAATGTGACATATTTACTTTGAACAGATCTCTGATATTTTTTAAGTATGACAAATCAAGAAAAGATTAGCTAAAGCAAAAGACTTGTCAGATATTACCTTGCTGCTTATACCACAAAATATAATTTCTATTCTCTAGAAATAACTTTTTAAAAAATCTGAGATGCTATGAATTATGAAGTAATTAGCATGGTAACTGCTGAATACAAATGGAAAAATATGTTGCATGCAGATTGTATGGGGAGAACGTCCCTTATACCTACTTCTAATGTTAAACTCCATTTAAGTAAAATGCAGTTGTTTTTTTTCTCCAGCTTCCATGTTTGGTAATAAGAAAGAATATATTACATTTTCTAAAATGTAGTAGATATGATCACTATACAATTATATCATGGAATCTTAAACAGAGTGTATGAATATAGGTTTTTTAAAATCTATATTCACTTTTCAAAATTTTATTTTTTAATTACAGTTTACATTAAATGTTATTTTGTATTAGTTTCAGGTATATAGCATAGTGGTTAGACAATCATGTCCTTTATAAAATGGTCCCCCAATAGTGCAAGTACCCACCTGGCACCATAGGTAATTATTGCAACATCATTGACTATATTTCCTCTGCTGTACTTTACATCCCCATGATTGTTCTGTAACTACCAATGTGTATTCTTAATCCCTTCGCTTTCCCCCCCTCTTTCCCCCAACCCTCCTCCCCTCTGGGAACCATCAATCTGTTCTATGTTACTGTGAGTCTGTTTCTGTTTTGTTTGTTTACTTTGCTCTTTAGATTTCATATATAAGTGAAATCATATGGTATTTTTTTGGTCTGACTTATTTCACTTAGTATAATACCCTGTAGGTCCATCCAAGCTGTCACAAATGGTAAAATTTCATTCTCTTTAATGGTCAAATAATAGTCTATTGTATCCAATAGTTTATTGATGGGCACTTGGGTTGCTTCCATTCATGGCTTTTGTAAATATTGCTGTAATAAACATAGAGATCCATATATTCTTTTGAATTAGTGTGTTTGAAGTATTACATTAATTCAGCTTTAAGCATCTTATTTTTTAAAGACTGACTTTATATACATCTATAAAATATGAAAATATATACTTTATATTTTACCTAGATTCCAAATAATAACAATAGAAAGAAAGAGGAGTACTTCTAGAGATGTCAGCATTATGAGGAAGTCTAGACCACAAGCCTTTTGTATTTCTCTGACCTTCTATTGCTGGAACAAGGATAAAGAATTCATTTACATTCAAAATCAGGCAGGATCTTAGTAGATGTACAAAGCAGCTGGCATTTGCCAGAGGCCTCACTGACTCTTTCTGTGTCCTCCTGCTATTCAGGCCCTCATTTTCTTATTTTTTCCACTACTGAGTGTTCTATACCTTCCAGCATCACGGCCTCAGCCATGGCTGGTTGGCCTGATCCAGGGAACACTGCCAGAGCTACCAGCTGCTCACTGGGAGATCCAGGTCTCAGAGGATGACCAATAAAACTAAATCCAAGGAACCCAAAGTAAGCAAACCAAAAACTGGACCAGAAATAACCATCATAATGCTGGATTCAAGAACTTCATATATGTCCTGGCCGGTTTTGCTCAGTGGTCAGAGTGTTGGCCTGGGAACTGAAGGGTCTTGGGTTGGATTTCAGTCAAGGGTACCTACCTCGGTTCAGGCTCAATCAGGGCCTGTGCAGGAGGTAATTAATCCATGTGTCTCTCTCATATCAATGCTTCTGTCTCCTCCTCCTCCCTTCCATTCTTTCTAAAAATCAATGGGATATATATCTTTGGGTGAAAATTAACCAGAAAGAAAGAGAGAGAGAGAGAGAGAGAGAGAGAGAGAGAGAGAGAGAGAGAGAGAGAGAGAGAGAGAGAGAAAGGAAAGGAAAAGAAAGGAAGGATGGAAGGAAGGAAGGAAGGAAGGAAGGAAGGAAGGAAGGAAGGAAGGAAGGAAGGAAGGAAGGAAGGAAAAAAGATAGAATGTCACATAAATTAAATGGTTTAATTTTCACAATAATCCTATGAATAGTACCCTGTTTTCCCCAAAATAAGACAGTGTCTTATATTAATTTTTGCTCCCAAAGATGCGCTAGGTCTTATTTTCAGGGGATGTATTATTTTTTCACGAAGAAGAATACGGTACACATTTATTGTTAAATGAAAATAAAGGAAATTTATTACCTGTATACGGCATGGTAGTACGGTAGTTGTCAACACAAACCAGACAAACTGTGAATCCTACAGTATCAAGAATTTACTCATTTATTCAATGACAATCATGTCATCATCTTCTGGAACATCATCATAACAATCCAATTCCTGAATTTCCTGGTGAATTTCTTGTGACTCCATTTCTTTCAGAATCAGTGGACCAAATCTCTCATGTTTAACCTAGGGGGGCCTTATTTTAGGGGGATGCATTATATTTCACTCAGAAGGAAACCTGTAAGTAGGTCTTATTTTCGGAAGATGTCTTATTTTTGGGGAAACACAGTAGGTACTGTTTTTAATCTCATTTTAAAGAAGGAAACAAGTCAGGTTGGATTTAAAAAATTGACAGAATGTTTTTCGAAGTTTGTAAGCAATAGGGCAATGATTCAAACCCACAAACATGGGCTTCAGAGCTTCTGTGCTACTTGGCCCCTTTCTTCAGTGGCACCTGCCCTCAGATTCCTGTCTCTCCTCACAGACACATTCCCATGGGCTTTCCGGAAATTCATTCTCACACTAATTGGAGTTGGAGCTATCCAACTCACCCTCACCACTTACTTTCAAAGCAGTGCCCCATACTTCAAAGTACTTCATTATCACAGCCTATTAGTTTCCCATGATTGCCCTAAAAAATTACCACAGATTTTGTTACTTAAAAGGACACAAATTAATTATCTTGTAATTCTGTAGGACAGAAGTCCAACGTAGTCTCACTGGGTTCTAGAAGGCTCTGGGTGGAATTCATTTTCTTGCCTTGTCCAGTTCCCAGAGGCTTCTTGCATTCCATGCCTTGTGGTCCCATCGTCCATCTTTCAAACCAGCATGGTGGCAGAGAACTGCACTGCATTGTGCACTTCATCTTTCTGAACTCTATGTCCATCATCACATCCCCTTCCCTGACTCTCTTCTCACGCCCTCTTCACTTTTCATTATACAGGGCCTACCTGGACAATCCAGGTTAAGCTAGGGTAACCTGCCTATTTTAACATCAGCTGCTTAGCAACCTTCATTCCATCTACAGCCTCAATTTCTCTTTACCATGAAATCTAACATATAACATATTCACTGGTTCTAGGATCCATTATTCTGCTTACCACAATGGCCCATTTAAAAGTTAGCAAACTGCCCGGTTGGCATGCCTCAGTGGTTGAGTGAAAACCTATGAACAAGAAGGTCACAGTTGGGTTCCCAGTCAGGGCACATGCTCAGGTTGTGAGCTCCATCCCCAGCATGGGGCATTCAGGAGGCAGCCAATCAATGATTCTCTCTCATCACTGATGTTTCTATCTCTTCCACCCTTTCCCTTCCTCTCTGAAATCAATAAAATTATATTAAAAAATAAAAGTTAGCAAGGCAAATTAATCAATGGAATTTAAACTTATATGGGGAAAAAACACTAACCTATTGAATTATAAATCTTGGGAAAGAGGAAAATATGAGCAGACTTGGGGCAGATGGTTCTTCTCCTTGGACACTACAGTGGCCCACATCATGGCTGCACAGAGTTCTCTCAGCTGCCGGCATGTTCCACAGGCCCACTCCCCTTCTTGATGGATGAGGAGATCCAAGACTCTTAATAATATGTACTTGTTCTGAGACCCACTCCCTTGGGACATGTAAATATATGTATGATAAATTTATTAAAAACAGAATCTCTAAATTTCTGTCACTTGGGACTAACAGGTCATTATTTAATCCAAGTTTCAGTAAAACAGTCTGTTGTGGAGATTAAATAAGCAAAAGCATGTAAAACTCTTACCAAAACATGGGGCAAGTACTAGGTTACTAATGCGGATTTTGTAATCAAAGAAAACACGATAACTTCAAGAGAAACATCAAAAGTGCTTTATTCAAAGTAATGCCCATTGCTAGCTACACATTTCCCCCGTCTTTTAGTAATTTGTGGATACCGTCCCAATAGCACTTCTCTTGTTTTGAGGCAAACCATTCAGAGACCCAATTTTCCACTTCTTTGTACCTTTTGAAGTGCTGCTCAGAAAGTGCCATCGATCAGAACAACTGGTAATCTGAAGGAGCAAGGTCTGGTGAATACAGTGGGTGGGGTAATACTTCCCAGGCAAGATTTTTTTAATGCCTCTTTAACTGGTTTTGAAGTTTGTAATGGCGCATCATCATGAAGCAAAATTACTTTGCCGTGTCTTCTGGCACATTCTGGTAGTTTCATGATCAAAGCCTGGTTCAAAATTGATTATTTGTTGTTGGTAGTGATCAGTATTAATGGTTTCACCTGGTTTTAGAAACTCATAATACACCACACCTTTTTGATCCCACCAAACTCAGAGCATTGTCTTCTTTCCGAAGCGATTTGGCCTTGATGTTGATGGTTGACCTGGATCAACCCTTGATTTTGCATGTATGGGATTCTCAAAATAAATCTACTTTTCATCGCAGTCATAATTAGATCCAAAAAAGACTATCTTTAGTGCCATTGAAGCAACATTTCACTGATGACTCTTTGGTTTTCCATTTATCTTTCATTCAGTTAATGTGGCACCCATTTTCCTTCTTTTAAAATCTTTCCCAGTGCTTGTAAATGATCAGAAATTGCTGAGCAATGTTTAATCTTTCTGCAAGTTGTTTTTTAGTTTGACACACATCACCATCCAACAGTGCTTGTAATTTTTGGTCTTCAAACTCTTTCGGTTGACCTGCATGTTCTTTGTCTTTCACATCAAAATCATCACTTTTAAAGTGTTTAAACCAGTGTTGACAAGTATCTTGAGATGGAGCATGTTCACTACAAGCTTCCCAAAGTATAAAACAACTTTTTCTGTGAATTAAAACTTCCTGAAAATGCTCTTTTTTTGGCATAAAAATTAACATTTTTAAGCATAAAAATATCTATGATGTTAACACCTTCAGCAAATTTGACATGAAGTTTTGAAGCTTGCTGTCAATACAACAAAATAGCATGCATATTAAATCACATATATATCAACATATGTGTAACTCCATCTATTGAAAAAAATCTGCATTAGTAACTGGTACACCTAATAAGTGAGCACCCTAGTAGTAGTAGTCATCACAGTCGCCCGTGTTGGAGGTGATGTCATAGGTAATGTCTTACTAGGTGTCTTCTGAAGAAGCACAGTGGCCTCATGCTTGGTTTCAGTTCCACTGTGTGAGCCCTCAGGCTTTGAGCCACATCACTGAAAGGCATGGCAGTTAGAGAGTGCACGTACCCCTTCCCATCCCGCCCCCCACACACACATACACACACACACACACACACACACACACACTTTCACATCAACCAGAACAACTTATTAACATATGTTTTGTACAATATATTGTGCACTGCATTCATAGAAATAAAAATATTTGCAGCTTTAAAATCAAAGGTTGAAAACCAGTGTTCTCTCTGAAGGAAATGTCTCATCAAGGTGGAAGAGTGATAGGTCTCAGGAGTGTTTGGGGAGGCTGCTCCCCCAAACCTGACCACATGGGCAGCTGCTCACTCTGTTGTAGCTGATGTCAGGCTGGAATTGTGAGAGAAGAAACAGACCTAATACCTGCTTCGGAGAACACCACTAACTGCCCCTCAGAGTCATATAAAGCTTAGCTATTCTTTGCCTTCATGTAAAACAAACAAACAAACAAACAACAAAACCAGCTACCTGGAATTGGGAGGAAGAAATGTTTTACATTTAAGATGTTTCCAAATTGGTGTTCTTTATTTCATTTTAGGGAACAACTGGTGTCTTTTCCATCCTCATTCAGCAATTACTTCCTTTGCAAACATCAGTGTTTGGTTTTTGTTTTTGTTTTTGTTTTCATATATGGAGGATTGTGTATGAATGATAGAGCCCAAAATAATCCCCGCTGTTCTCAAAGAGAACATGCTCTATTGATATTTTTAGCAAATTGTTAAATGAATGTTAATCACCAATTTCTCTTCACTCTTTTTCCTCTTTCAGGTACTTGAAGTAAAGCGACTTGATCAAACATCCGATAGTCACAAATTTGAAACCATACGTCTGAATCCCAGCACATAGTAAAAAGAGAAGACAACACTGATCATTATACCTGTCAAGAAGCTGTGAACGCGTGGTGTGTAAATTCTTTACCAAGGCACCTCGACACCTTCTTTATCTGGGCTGCACCCGGGCTGCCTGCTGCTCTTCACACACACAGCCCTTCCGTTCGCTGCAGTGGGAATCCGCTGTGTGCCATGGAGAGGTTTTCCCGTCTGCAGACTGAAATAGTGTGAACATAAAGTCCATAACTTTCAGATTAATCACCAGGGCCAGGATTAAGCAAACCTTGGGTCTATAGCTTTCCCAGAGATGAACAAAACCCTCATTAAGCTATAGTTCAAACTGAATCAGTTCAATATTGTCGCCACTTAAAACCTACACATTGCCCCTTACCCTGACCTGTTTCACGTCCCTATTGCTGAGCTGTCGGAATTAGAAATTCAGTTAATTGCAAAGTCAACATCTTTTTCCCCTCTTGAAAACAAGTAATTACACTATATTTATACACTCTTCAGGTTCTTGAAGCAATTGGCTTTTTATTTTGTTTCCTTGAATTTTATTATGCATTAATAGAGTAGGCTGATATAGCTCAACCTTTAGTTTGCTAGAAGCAAGAATAGAGAAATCTAGTACTGTAATTTTTTTTAATTTAAGCATTGCTTGTATCTATTATTAATTCAGCAGAATATAATGTATATTTATTCCACAAAATATATATTATTAGAGTGTGTTTGTTACAAACTTAGGTCTTTCCTTACCAAATATTATGAATCTGGTAAGAGAATATTATTAGCAAAGGACCTGGTTTCATGAACTGATCCTCATATGATATTTATATATAACCCTGCCCTCAATATTATTTTTTGGTTTTATATTTTTGATTGATAGGCTCTAGAGAAATCTACACTCTTTCTGCCTACACTAATGTGCTGTCATAGAAGTCTATTTGATATTTTAAAGCTTACAGCTTTAACAAAAACTAAATTATAATATGTGTGCGTGTATATATATACAAATATGTATGTCATACAAAGTTTACATAAATTTCTTCAATTATAAAAAGGAGATTTTTGGCAATCTATGATCCAAAGTATTATCCCTTCTAAAATTAGGCATATGTGAACCAGTGATACTAATATTGTGAATGAAAAGACACTGCTGCTTCTAGGGGGTAAAGATACCACCTTCATTCCACAATTCATGTAAGTAAATAGACAATGAGGTAATCATCTTTCAGAATCTATAATTTATTGGAAAATGATCTGTTAGGTTAGAGCCACATATACAGGTTATAACTTTTTAGCTTATGGTAAACCTAGGCACATAAGTCTGGTTTTACTCTATGGAATGAATAGGGAGCAATAATTATTGGGGCATTTAAATATCTTAAGCACACAAGTGTACCTGAAAAAAAGAATAAATATCCAGTTGAAGTATTCTAGGTAGATCATTAAAACTGAGGCAAGTATTTGAATATCTCCTCTTCTCAAATGCAGAAATTGATCACCAAAGATAAAATAGAATTCTCAAATTTCAGACAGCCCTGCAAATAAAAAATCTATAAAGCTTAGTTTAGGAACTGTTTTCAAGAAGATAAACAAATCAGGATTACCCCACACATTTTAGTTTGCCCTGTCCGGTGACGATGTCATCAATGCCAAGTTCTGCCTACTCTTCATAGCCCATCACCCAACAGAGGATAAACAGCAAGGAAACTAGGAGGTATACCAACTTCAACAAGATTCTGCTGTAGTAACAGATTCTCAGGCTTAAAAACATCATTTTTTACTAGACAGAGCTGGGTGGAGGGCAAGGCTAAGGACTCTGAATATTGTGTAAAATAGGTTTGCAAAAGAGATAAGCATGACTAAAGAGAACAAATGGAGACCACTTGAGTATTATTCAGTTTGAAAGAGGTAGCTCTCATTTTTATAGGAAAAGTTTAATAAAACATATATTTTAGTTATCATTTAACAAAGAAATATTAAAGGTATTCAGGCAATGCCACTGATTCTCAGAAAGGGAAGTCATTGAACCTTTGTAATGAGGAAATGGTCATTTCAACACATTTTAATACATTGTATAAATTTGGAGCTTAAGGTATGTTTTTATTTAGCTGTATTTGGTTAATGTTAAATTATCATGTTTTAACATCAATATACATATTTTCATGGAATTACAGAACAATTAACAAATGAGCAGATACCTTACATTTGTGTTTTCTAGAAGTTTTTGTATTTTTGTGCTTCATTTGCATAAAGATAAATGCTAATAAATTTTTGCCAGGCCCTTTGTCACAGTGGATGGGCAATCCATCACACCTAAGACATTTAAGAACAAAGTACATATCCCAGTGTTCCTGCATACAAGTGTCCAATCAAATGGCCACATTTCTTTAGTAAAATCTAGTTGTTGAAATGTAAATCTTCCCCTAAAGTTTTAGTCAAAAGTAACTATGCCCAAGACTTAGAGAGGGGAGGGGAAAAATAAAAGCCCAACCAGTGTGGTTCAGTGGTTGAGCATCAATCCATGAACCAAGAGATCATCAGTTTGATTCCTGGTCAGGGCACATGCCCAAGTTAAGGGTTTTATCTCCATTTGGGGACGTGCAGGAGGCAGCTGATTGATGTTTCTCTCTCATCAGTGTCTCTGTCTCTCTGTTCCTCTCCCTTCCTCTCTCTCTAAAATCAATAAAAACGTGTTATTAAAAAGCAAAAGACTTAGAACACTTGTGGTTCTCTAAAGTCTCCCAGAACCTATAGGGAATGGAAAAAATGACAACTTGTCTTTATTCTCTTTATTATTAATGATCATGTTAATCACTATTCTTATGTCCAAAATCATATTAAAGATATAATAGTTACTCTTACTTGAAGCTCAGTTTCTAATATAATAAACAAATTAGATATTAAAAGTTAAGGGAGTAGGGGATCTGTTGTTACTATTCATCAGTGATCCCAGTGAATTTTAGTTCTTTCTCTCGGTTAGGTTGGTGGCTGGATTTTTCTAAACTCTTTTTTTTGTTTGTTTGTTTTTACTTTGAAAGCTAGTACATGTACCCAAACTTTTTCACTGGGCATTTATGTTTTAATTCTGATACCATTTGAAATTGAAATAGAACATCCTTGGGGAGATAATGAGTTCAAATTACAATTGACTTTGGAAAGAATAAAAGACTTTCCATGCTTCATGTAATCAATAGGAAATTCTCTATGTGAATTACCACTATTTCGTAAGACAATGCTAAGATTTAAATACAAAAAGTTGGGACTTCAGGGCTGTCTCTGAAGAACTTGCTTAGAGATGAATCGCACCAGTTTACAAATGCAGTTTTCAACCAGGACAAATCAAACAGGTCTGAGGACAGTGTATTTTACTCAGTGGTGTCTGTAAGACTCTAAGACATTGTTATGTTTTGTGGACATTATTTTAAACATCTATAGATGTTTGTGGGAATGTGAATAATACCTGAATTTCTCAATTTCTAGCTAGTTTGTGTTTATCCTACAGACTCAGCCGGTTAGACCAGCTGTAGAAAGCATTGCAGAGTGAAAATCAACACTCTAGGATTCAGGAGGCCAACTTAAGGCATCTCCCCAATCTTGGGATAGTCCTACCCATGTCGACTCTTCTCGATCAAGGACTCAGTGAGAAAGAGCTGTCACTGTCTTGTGGACTGCCTTATTCCTGGCATCTGATATATAAGGTCTGGCACAATGTAGGCAATCAATATTCATTGAATGAATGAATGACAGAACAGATGAATACACAAATAAATAAATTTTCCTCTGATCACTTGAAAATGTTTACCAACTTACACAAATTAACACTATAATTTAAGAATTTCATAGTGATAATTAGAATTGACTTCATAAATATTTTCCAGATATATGAGTTGGGAATCAATTACTTTGAAGGCTTTAAGTATTTGAGGACATTTACACAAGGAATGATTTGGGGATTCAGAGTTTTTATAATGAGTAAAATTCAACCTTTCTAGTTCTTTATGAAAGAACCTTAGCAAGGATAATCTAAACATGGAATTCCATTAATAAATTTTATAAAACATATGTTTTTATTTAAAAAAAATAAGAAAAGTTACATCATCAAACATATTGTCAATATCCCCTTTGATATTTATTAACTTTTTTCTAAGGAGTTCATAGTAAGTGGTGTTACCATCCCTAAATCTTGCCTTGCTTTCACAAGATCACTCTCATATTTGATTTCTAGAATGTGCCTGAATTTAAGATTAATCACACAGCTATTAAGAGTTTTTCATGTGTTTATTTGCTTACCAAATGTCCATTGTGTAATTAATATGTAGTTGATTCTGGAAATACGTGGCTAATAAGACAGACACAGTGCCCTCATGGAGTTTACTGTGAGGAACTACTCAACACTTACACTAAAAATAACTAGAGTTTCCTATTCATCAGGTTCCTTGATAAAGAAACTAAAATCCCTAACCTCATGCAAATCATGAATACTTCATGCACATATTCCTGAGCTGGGTTTTCTAAACACACCACTCAAAATGCTGCTTAGTTTATCCATACACCATCCCAATGAGGTACGTAACTATAATTTACTCAGAACTAACATTTAGCTCCTACTGGGTTCTACTGTGCTCAGTAGTTTCATAAACTTTCTCATTGAATCCCTTCAACAATTCTATTAAGTAGGTTCCATTTTATAGACAAGAAAACTAAAGCACAGTATGTGACTTATTCAAGGTCGCACAACTAGCAGGTGGAATTAGGATTTGAACCCATGCACTGTAACACAGGAGCTCATGTGTCTAACCATCATCTGTGGTTTGGGGGACACCTTTTCATTAAAATAAACGAGTCACTGTATATAAAATATTTTGAAATTGTAAAGTAGTATACAAAAAGATATCTGTAAAGTATTTAGAGTCAACAAACCATGTAAGTGGCAGAAACAAAACGCAATCTTATGGTGTAGCTTCCTCTCATGAACACTTCAAGCCAGGGTAGTGGATAAAAAGTACAGGTCCAGAAAACTTCTGACATGTAATAAATATTCTAATGATTTTTTAGAATTATTGGTTGTTAGCTACTGTGTCTATTTGGTGCTACAAAAAAAAAAAAAAAAAACCCTGAAAGAAACAAAATCCCTTGCTATAAGGGTTTATAATAAATACACAGTGTGAAGAAGAACCAAGGATAGTTTACATTTATAGGGAAAGATGGGCAGTAGTACTATTTTCTCACCATTGCATGTGATTGTGTCTTTCCAATTGTTTTTATTATTTTTCTGAAAGAGCTGCAAAATTGTGCGGTGGTTCAACCTGACCAAAGTGGTATTATGCTGCTGGGAAGTAAAAATATTAAACACTAGACTGGAAGTATTGTCTTCATTGTCAAATGACTTTAATTTCTTTTAAAGCATAGATGTA
Organism: Pipistrellus hanaki; assembly: GCF_964339955.1. Lineage (NCBI taxonomy): Eukaryota > Metazoa > Chordata > Mammalia > Chiroptera > Vespertilionidae > Pipistrellus > Pipistrellus hanaki. Next base: position 120,679,653 of record NC_140505.1, read on the forward strand.
AAAGGATTTTTAGATGCTTAAGGCACCTGGACACCAAGTTCCGTATCCAATGTGTTTCTCTATTCCAAACCATAGTGTGGGGTCATACTATTGAGTGGTTAGATTCTGAAGCCAATATGAAAATCAAACTTCAGGTTGGCCTGACTACAATCCAATACATCAATGTCCATACTTCCAGAGGCTAGCAGGAAATGATACCTTCTGTGGGAAATATAAACTCATGGCTCCCTATCATTGACTCATAAAGAGGAATTGCATGCATTATTTAAATTTGTTCTCTCTTTGCCCCTCTCAGTTAAATGGGCATGTGATGTAACTTAAATGCTGTTCCATATTGGTGGAAGCAAGGAGTAGTCTTAAGATAACTTTTTATCCCATTCTTTCCTACTACCAATTTGACCCTTCTAAATAGTTAATGTTTTAGGAAGTTTAACATTACACATAATACACTAGAGCACATGTGTCAAACACAAGGCCTGCGGGCCAAATCCAGCCCGCCAGGCCTTGCAATGTGGCCCGCACCATGCTGTCATCACTGCACTCCGCTGTCAGTTTATGACATTGTCAGTTTATGACTGTTCAGTAAACCATTCGGCCCGCGATTTAGGCTGGATTTTAGATTTTGGCCCCTTCTCTGATTGAGTTCGACACCCCTACAGAGGATAAATTAAAATGCCTATGTTTAAAAGTCATACTTGTTGACTTCTCTCTGTCTCCCTTTTGACAACTTTATTTCCACGGATATTACTATTCTCTGCACAAATGTAGTCTTCCTTCTCACTTCCATTCACATCAATTCTTAGATTCTTTACATTTTATCTTGACAAAGTCTCTTGAAACTGTATTCTCTTATTCATTTCACTAGTTCTGCCTATGTATGCACCCTACTAGAATTCTTGTGAGCTTTTATCTATTTTCCCAATTACATCATTTCTCTTTGTTTTTCCTGCATATTCATGCTAGATAAATCCCCATAAAGCTATTCCTTTACACACATCAGATTCTTAGTCAAGATTCTCTGAACCAAAACACTAGTATGGTATTGGGGACATTATAGTGTCCTATCCACAAGTACAACATACAGAACAGGAAATGTGATGCTATTAAAATCTGGTCATTGGACTGTGAAATACTATCATGAGATTCCATGACACTGAAAATGTCACAAGTTGAAGAAATTAAATACTATGAGAGAATAACAGTGTTGTATGGTGAAGATATCTACCAAAACTGCATCTGATTATGACCCACCAATTCCAAAGTATTTGCTTGGTGTGTGGGGGGTAGCAGGGAGGAGAGGGGTGTGTGAATATGTGGAGATAGGCAAATGTGCTAACATTAGGAAGAGGTATAGCTTATGATGTGTATTTTTCTTCTACATAGCATTGCTCTTTTAGCCTTCCTGTTCTATCTTGCAGTTTAAGGTGGCACTATCTATTCCTGAAAACTGCCCCAAATTTCCTGCTCCTGAGGTTTTGATTATTTCTGTAATGCCTCTTTCCTTACCTTATGTATGCCTGAAAAATATCTTCAATTTTAAAAGCCAATTTCCAATGATTCCTCTTCCAAGAAGCTTTTTCTAATTTTTCCAGGGCTGATGTTATCTAATCCATCATCAATTCCCATTGTGATATTTTAGCCTTTCTTTAGGTCTTTTTCTTAGCTTGCCTTATAGTATACCCATTTGTATCTTTACATTCATAAGTTCCCCTGCAGTAATTAATTATGCATGGAATGAGTGCTTAATATTTCTAAATGGAACTACCTTTTACTTGTCAACTTCACAGAATGGCTTATGGTTATTTTAGGATCTATCTCAGTTCTCTGTAGCTCACACAAGAAGTTCATTTGAATAGAGAACTCAACACTAGATATTTTTAGAGGCAAAAAGAGCTTGAATTGTGGAATATTATGATTTTAAACAAAAAATAAAGATAAAAATGTGATATTTATAAACCAAACAAATTCAACATCTAACATAAATATGGTATTAATTCTCCCTCCAACCCCCACAAGGATAGGAAACACAACATCCTAACAGAAAATTTCCACAAATAAACTAAGATGCACTTTTTTCATTCTTTAAGTTAAAGTAATTACAAATAGAACTTCAAGAATTATTCTACATGAACACAACACAATTTCAGAGTCTAATTGCAACCTGCCCAATAATTCTTGGTTCCCGTGGGTGTTCATTTATTAACTGCATTATTGTGTCTAAAAAGACTGTAAGAGTGAGAGGTTGACAAGCTCCCACAGGAGACCCATAGAGGGTCTGTACTTGGATTTTTTTTAATTATAACTTCCCAGCATCTGGGTCTTAGTCTTATAAAGACAAGCTTGCTTGTTTTTTTTTTCTAGGAAACCTGGGGAAAGTCTTATCAGAGTAATTATTAATAGCACCCTCTTTGCTTTCAGAAGTACCTTAATTTATCCCTGGCCAGTTTGGCTCAGTGAATAGAGTGTTGGCCTGTGAACTGAAGGGTTCGATTCTAGCAAGGGCACATGCCCAGGTTGTGGGCTCAATCGCCAAGAAGGGGTGTGCAGGAGGCAGCCAATCAATGATTCTCTCTCATCATTGATGCTGCAGTCTCTTTTCCTCTCTGAAATCAATAAAAAATATATATATTTTAAAAGTACCTTAATTTAGACAACATATTATAGTGTCAACCTGACTAGAAGTGATAAAGCACTGGGATGATGGTTCATATTAACCTTCCTCACTTCACCAGATAATTGGAAGCATTCTTTTTGTTGTAAATACCTAAACCAAAATTCAATAGAGCTTGAGTAAAAAGCAATAAATAAATAAATAAATAAATACAATAAATACAATAAATAAATAAATAATTACTGCCAAAGCAGGCCAGATCCAGGGTCTTGATATAGATATACAGGAGGAGATTTATTATAGGAATTGACTTATGTGCTATGGAGGTGAAGAAATCCCACAACTTGCCATCTGCAAACTGGAGAACCAGAAAAGCTAGTCATGTAATTTAGTCCATGTTTGAGCCCTTGAGGCCTCCCTAGAACCAGGCTCAGGAAAGATGAATGTCTAGATTAATTAAAGGGAGAAAATTCACCCTTCCTCTGCCTTTTTGTTCAACGCTGGTCCTTACTGAAGTGGAAGTTGCCCATCTACATTAATGAGGGTGATCTTTACTTTCTTGTCTACTGCTAAATCCTTCCAGAAACATCATCACAGACACACACAGAAATAATGTTTTAGCAGATATCTGGTCATCTCTTAGCCCAGACAAGTTGACACAAAAAATTAACCATCACAGATAGTTTCAATCTTATTCTCCCAAACAGAATGTAACTACTAACGCAGATATATAATGTTGAGAGAAATTTTTTTTCTATTGGACAGAATTATGGCTAAGAACAGAAGCTGAAATAAGAACTATATATTTCCATAATCTAAAGAAAGCCTTGGAATTTCTAAAAGGTAATACAGTTGGCCTCACTCTCTCCAACCCCTCCCCTCCAGCTAAGAATTAAAACTACAGTGAGAGATAGAAGTAGATTGAGAAACAAAGACAGATTTATATGAGAGAGGGAGTGAAAGAGGTATAGGGAATGCAGCTTTTTGGAGAGAAAGTTTTCCATCTCCACTTCACCCAGCTGAAGCATGTGAGAGAGGGGAGCTTTAAGATCATCTTGCATAAAGATGTAGGGATAACTATAAGAAAACATTACTAGCCTTAGCCAGTTTTCTCAGTGGTTAGAGTATCAGCCTGTGGCCAAAGGTTCTCAGGTTCGATTCCCAGTCAAGGGCATGTATTTCAGTTGTAGGTTCCCTGGCCCCAGTAGAGGCAAGTTTGGGAGAAAATCAATCAATGTGTCTCTCACACATTGTGTCTCTCTCCCCCTTTTTCTCTCCCTTCCACTCTCCCTAGAAGTCAATGGGAAAAAAATATTCTTTGGTGAGGATAAAATTATATATATATATTAGAGGCCCAGCCTGCACCCTCTCCAATTGAAAACCCCTCAGGTGATGTCTGACTGCCAGTTTAGTTCTGATCCCTAGGATCGAACCTAAACTGGCAGTCGGACATCCCTCTCACAATCCAGGACCGCTGGCTACTAATCGCTCATCTGCCTGATTGCCCCCAACTGCCCCCTCCCTGCTGGCCTGGTTGCTTCTAACTGCTCCCCCTCTGACAGCCTGGTCACTCCTTACTGCCCACCCCCTGCCAGCCTGGTCACTCCCACCTACCACCCCCCCTTCTGCCAGCCTGGTTGCCACCAACTGCTCCCCTGCCAGCCTAGTTGCCCTTCACTGTCCCCCTACCAGTCTAATTGCCCCCAACTGCCTCCCTGCCAGCCTGGTCACCCCCAACTGCAACCCCCCACTGGCCTGGTTGCCTCTTACTTCCCCCCCATAGCCTGGTTGCCCCCAATTGCCCTCACCCAGCCAACCTGGTTGCCCCTCACATTCCCTCACCCCTGTTGGCCTGGTCACTCCACACAGCCTGCTGTTCAGTCATTTGGTCATCCCTCACTAACCCCCTGTCTGCCTGGTCATAGGCAGCTATCTTGTGAGGGCATGATGGTCAATTTGCAAATCACCTCTTTATTATATAAGATTAGAAACTCACTCCCTAGCTGAATGCTTGTTAAACAACATAAATCTATCATTCCTAAATGGTGTCATTGCTTCTGTAGCTGAGTGCAATGGGGAGGTTTCTGGAGAGCTTTGGAACATGTCCTTTGAGGTGTGAGGGTATAACATGAGCAAAAAGAATAAAGATGGAAAGCTTCTTGCAGGGCCTGTGACAGCAGGGCTTGAAGGGAATGTGGTTCCCGGGAAGAAGATGGGACCAATGGCCACTTCATTTAAATTCCCTGCGGCTCTCAGTGTTCACAGCAGAGGGTCTCAGCCATGCGCTTGGAACCATGTGTTGAAGTATATTACTTAGATAAGGAACTGAGATAGGCTTGGGCACTACATCAATGTCAGGTTACTATACGAACTTCTAAATGCTTATTCTCACTTAATTTTATTTACCTTTGACCAGTAGCATACCATTTGAAAACCAAGTGTCCTTTTGGCTTTGAATAAATTTATCTTTAAATCCTGGCTCTAGAAATAATATTTTTCTATGTATGTATCCCTCAGAGACCAAGCCTTTCCCCCAGATAATCAGCAACACTCTGCAGCAGAAGACAGTAGCCAGATCTGACTAATGATTGCAAAGTTGGAACCTCTGGCAGGCTAAAGATAGTATCTTGCTATAAACTATGTTTCAGCTCCTAAGCCCTAAAGTGAAACAATTCCCTGGTTATTTTCTTAAGAAACCAGACAGGGAAAGTTAGAACAGACCTCGGAGCTTTCCTTTAGACCTGAAGAAATGACTCATACCCTTACCTCATCTCCAACCAATCAGCTCCCAGCATAACCCAAACCCCCTAACACATGTGTCTTGTCATTTTGTCCTACATAATCTGTAGCCCATACCCCATCAAGAGTTTGGGCTTGAGCATTAGCATCTCATTCTCCTGGATGGCACCATTAATAATAAAATACTTAATATTTATCCACTGCAATTCTTGATTTCTAGTGTTTGGATCTGTCAACACAAGGTGTACAAACTTTTTTTCTTTGGTAGCATATTCATGGGTCAGAAAGTCTATTTGCCACACTTTGAATAGCACAGCGAATGCACACTCTGGAGAACTTCGAATCAAATATAAAGAATTCCATTTTAAATAGAACTGGATTTAATTTCAACAAACATAAGAAACTCAAAGTTTTCCATGATATTATCACAAAGGATTGTAAGGTGGAGGGGGGAGGGTATGGATTTTTTTAATGAGGCAGGTTAGTAAGAAGCTAGGCCACTGGAATAGGAAAACTGAGACAGATAGCTGAACAAACTGGTTAAGCAATTTGCAGCCAGATAGTACATCATGAGGTCTTATCTTCTCTAACCAAGGACATTTAGGAACACACTTTCCAGACCATGGGGCAGACCTGCCTTGGTCCTGGTCCCCTTTCAGTGACATTTTTTGAAGGTGAAACTGACCAGAGAATGACCCTGATCCCTCTATAAAATCATGTTGATGAATCAACATTGAAGGACACACCTGAAAAGCTGATGAATTGAAGCATAAAAATCTCTATTTTGTAAAACTGCTATTTAAAATGCTGTCATTTTTAGATGGTATCTTATTCTGTAAATTAACTTGGCTTTTTAGCTTGCTTCAATAATAAAAAATATAAACTTAGCTGTCTGATCTTGTAGGCTAGGGACTAATACTCTCATGCCAGGTGTTTTAGCCATTTGGATAAAATAGAACTGTGTCGTACTCAAGGTTACAGGCTTCTTGCAAGATATCTACTAAGCATACATAGGTTCTTTGAAAACTTGCAAAAGGGACTGGAACTCCAATATTTGACAGACGAAGGGCTAGAAAGATATAAAAGGGAAAAGCTTCTCCCATGTTTTTACTCAGAATTTGAGAGACATATTCCTCTGAGTCTGCCTGCGTAATAAAGACTCCTAATTAATTGGCTCACTAAGGCATCTTCTGTTAAGCTCACTGATTTACAATATAACAGAAAATTCTACTGAGACCCTCTTTTGAGATTTCTCCTGAAATTCTTGCCTTTATAAAACAGACAATAGCCCTCAAGATAAAAACGCCTGTTCATGTTCTCCTTAGAGCATGCCCATTCCCCTTCTTTTTCCTGGGTGTGTACATTTGCTCTCTCTTTCTCCTAAACTCTAAGGGTCATACAAGACTTGCAACCAGAAGAGCAGTGAGCAGTGGCAGCTCATCCTGGACTAACCCCCTAACACTGTAACCAAAGCCCCCTTTTCTCTGACTTTTTAGCTCTGCCTTGGTTCACTTCTGTCACTGTGACTTTTACTTTTCAGTGAGTCCCTACAGCCCGGCATAGCTCACTTCTTTCCTGGAATGTTTCTAGGGGGCCAAAGCAGTCCCTCCTAGCCTCTGTCCTATTGCTTCTTCTAGCCTAAGCCTTTCCTTTACCTCACTGACCTAGCTTTAAGTAACATACTCTCAAAATCTTCTGAAATATTTTTAGCATGTAGTTAAGAACCCACACATTTGACTCTCTCCAGGCCTTTCTGGTGACATTCCCAAACCATAAAGGGACCCATTTGCCTGTATGCCTCAAAGCCTCATCAAACTCAAGCAGAAATTTGCAGTCAATTTAAAGTAAGGGCTTGTTCACTGAGGAAATGGTATTAAACCTGGAGTCTCAGGTAAGCTAATGCTCAAAGACCTGGCTCCCTGATGGCTTCCAAGAAATGAGAAAAAATCATTAGTCATAGTGGCTAAAGGAGTTGAAGTCCTGGGATCTACTGATTGGTTGTTTGATCCTTGTATCAGGTTCTGATGTCAGCCATGGTGTTGTTCTGTCGGCTTTTGTGAGGATTTGGTCTGTAGGGTGGTTCCATTTTCATGGGCCTGGGGATGAAACAGAACTGAAATCAAGATGTTATCTTTAGCTTGATTAAGACTGTTTCTGTGGCAAACAGGTCTGAGTTTTCTTTAGTTTGGTGCTGACCAGAATCTGATGTCCTAAGGGCTTAATGATTAAGGAAGGGAGTGAATGGACAGAAAGGAGAAAGGGTCATTAAAAAAATGTGCCGTAGTTTCTGCATGACTAAAAGTTCAACAAAATGTTCCTTTAAAAAAAAAGTGATTTTTTGGTATAAAAGCAAGAAAACATAATTTATACCACAAGGTGTAGATTTTCTTCAATAAACCTATTTATATAACAAGTCTAATTTTAAACTTATTTTATCCTTTTGTGAGTGCTTACATTTGAATAAGGTCCAATCTCAGGAATAGTCTTGCTTCAAAATTTAACCAATCAAGGTAACAGCCTGTGTAATACTGTGATTTACAATAACAAAGATTTGGTCTTCCACTCCTTTCCTGACACAAAGCTCCTAAAACCCTTAGAATTTCCAGGGGAAAGAGTGAAATGATGACTTTTGTTATGTTAATAAAGTGGATTTTGGAAAACCTCTTGATTAACTAAGGATGGGGGCTGGTAGCCAGTGAAGCCAGCCTTGTGATTAGAGGGGTGGTCCCACCCTCTAGACCTCCCAAGAGAGGAGAGGGGCTGCAGATGGAGCTCAGTCACCAATGGCCAATGATCTAATCATCCATCATGTGTAAACACTGGAGCCTCCATAAAACCTCAGACCAGGGTTCAGAGAACTTCCAGATAGTGAATACATGGAGATCTGAGGTGCTCTCTGGGGGGGGCATGGGAGCTCCTGTCCTCTCCTGATAACTTGCCCTATGTGTCTCTTCCATCTGGCTGTTCCTTTTATAATAACCCAATAATCTAATAAGTAACATGTTTCTCTGAGTTCTGTCAGCAACTCTGACAAAGTAATGGAATCCAAGATGGGGACCTTTGGGACCTCCAATTTGTAGCTGGTTTGTCAGAATCCCAACTGCAAGGCATCAGCACAGTTAACGTTTATGCTGTGTTTCCTGAATCTAAAATGAAAACTCCTGTTAGTTCTCTTTTCTCACCTTCTGTACTGTTTACATAAATGCCTAGTTCAGGTCAGAAAGAAGCATGCAAACCTCTAAAAGAAGTTTGCTTTTTTCAAACGTACTAAAGAAACTGGGTAAGCCAACACGTAGAAGCCTGTTGTAGTTATGTGAGAAATGCTCACCTGTCCAAATTCAAGTAACGGTCTGAGAGACAGAAGTGTGGCGAACACAAGGCTTTTAATAAGTTCTCGAGAGTGGGTGTCCATTTGATTGTACAGGCACACCTGGGGCAGTAAACACAGCCATTTATTCATTCCCTCCCCTGGTTCCTCATTGGCTGAGTACTATGGGGTCACCTGTTTCCTCATACATCACCTAGGTCTTATTATCTCCCACTGGGTCATTTAAAAAAAAATGGGTTGTGGGCTGAGGTCTTTTCTAGTTGTTCTAGTTGCTTCCACTTCCCCTGTCTAGTGGAGGCAGGCACCTCTGGGGTTTCCACCATGATGCTGGACTACGCCCACAGTTCCTCTTCTCCCCTCCCTACATTCTTTGCAGAGGGAAAAATTCAACAACCGGTTCCATCAAAAGCCCTGCTGGAGATGGATTACAGAAGCCCATTTACTATTGTTATATTTTCAAAACGTTGCACAAATTTATATGTTCAAAAAAAATCGCCTACTGTGTTTAAGCAAGTTTTTGAATTTATAATTTTCATTTCAAATGTAAATTTAGAGAGTGATCATACTCAACATATCATTATGAAATTTGTACTACTTATTTACAGAAGTACACTACAGTGTAAAGATATTAGCATATACACCCTGACTAGAACACGGTCTAACTGTACAGTGGTCTGCAAATGGTGGCTCGTGAGCCGTGGTTTGCTGCTCTGTTAACTAACTAGTTTGCCGACCACTGGTCTAACACATATTTCTTTTTCCACAAAATTACATGCCTGATATGTAGAAACTAGTGGTTAACCTTTCTCTGGCCAGTGCTCATAGTACTTATATATATATTTTAAATATATTTTATTGATTTTTTAACAGAGAGGGATAGAGAGTTAGAAACATCGATGAGAATCATTGATCAGCTGCCTCTTGCACACCCCTGCTGGGGATGGGCCTGCAACCAAGGTACATGCCCCTGACCAGAATCGAACCCAGGACCTTTCAGTCCGCAGGCCACTGAGCCAAACTGGACGTGGCAAATACTTATATCTTAATAGCTGGTTTCAATCATGGGAAGCACAGTAAATTAAATGAGAATTGTCATTACCTACAAAATACTGGGGAGGAACATGGGGTTCTAAGGCTGTTTGGATCTTTTTTGTCTGTTCCACAATGGTAATGGTAAAGACATAAAGAGTATCAAATTTTAAAGGTGTAAGCAGGTCTCTCTCCCACCAGAGATATAGACAACAATTTGTTGCTAGTGAAAATGGGTTCTTGAGGTGTTTTGAGGAATGAGTTTCGGAGGGCACACATTCTAGAGAAATTTAAGTGTAGTGGCAAGATTGATTGGAGTGAAGGGAAATTATAGGTCCTCAGAAAGGTAGACAAGGGGCAGGCTCTAGCAGCAACTGCCCCGAGATTCCTGACAACCCTCCATATATTTGCTTGTTTGGGGGGAACCTGCCTTTCAAACTGTGAAACCTTCTTCCTAATTCTTCCCGGGCTTGTGTTAGGCCCTCCCCTAGCCAATCCCTCTCCTGGACCTCTTGTGGTTCTGCACCTTGCTCCAACTGGATTCATTCCCCAGATTTTCCCCAGTGAGAGACCTACCCTTTATGGTCACCATCTTGACTCTTACTGTCCAGGCCTCCAAGTTCTGCTGCCCTGTCTGGTTTCTACTGCGGATGCACCCAGCAGAGGAATTTTCCCTTTACAAGTTCTTCATCCCCCTTGTATTCTGCAGGGAACAAACCAGTGGTCCCCTGGGGAGAATGGAAAGTGGGTCCTTTCTCCCTGCTGGGGGTGGGAGAGGCAGGGAGAGGGATGTTAATCCCCATGGTAGGGATTTGGCTATCCCCTGGGTATCTGAAGCTGTAACTTCCAGACCTAAGACTGATTAAGTATAGCTTCCAGACTCAAACAGGCACAGTCAATCCAGCTCCTTTCTCTTTTGCTAAGTAGCTGCCTATGCTAACAAAAGCACCTGGGGATAAAATGTAAAAGAGTGGACTTTTAGTTAAATATAAAGCCATTACTCATACTTTATTTTTAGAGAAAATTGAATCACTACTGCGTGAAAGATCTTGCTTTGTAAGAATTGTGAAGCGACCCACAAATGGTAACAGCCACAGTAAAGTATGCATAGGGGTAAATTCTGGTTTTGACAGACCCTAACTTTGAGACTTAAAAAAAAAAAATTACAAAGGCAATTTCTTACAAAGGTGTGAAAATGAATATTTACTTAGAATAGAAATCACAAGAAATTATAAATTTTGGGAAGTTGACAAATACCATAAAATCTAGAAGTGCTATATAATGTTATTATTTTAATGACCTGAAAAGCTACGTAACATTTTTACTAAGTTTTTCTAGTAAACTATAAAAATGAGGAGAGAATTGAACAATAATTATGCAGTTTTCTCTAAACTGGTCAATCAAAATTCCTTTTTTATTTTTGGTAGTTTATAAGAGTTTTTTGTAATAATGTTATAACCTGCTATTTTGAATGTCAAATTAATTTTTTTAATTGTGGAATGTCAAATTAATTTTTTAAACAGTGGATAGCTCACTGTCATATATAACACATAAGTTCTTAGGGCAATTTTTGCTCAGTAACTTACCTTAATATTAATTCTCTTTGAATTGACAGTACTCTTTGTATTGATGTTAGAGAGAGAGGAAAGAAGAGAGAGAGAAACATCAATTTATTGTTCCACTTATTTATGCATTCATATGCTGATTCTTATATGTGCTCTGACCAGGGATTGAACCTGAAACCTGGTGTATCAGGACAGTGCTCTAATCAACAGGCTATTTGGCCAGGGCTTGCATACTCTTTATTTGTTTGTTTATTTATTTATTTATTGATTGATTGATTGATTGATTGATTATGGTCTCACATAATTGTCCTTATTCCCCCATTACCATCTCAAACCCCTCCCTAGATATGCCTCTCCCCCCCCCCCATTGTCCATGGCCACTGGCTAGGCCATATGTATGCACACAAGTTCTTTGGTTGATGTCTTCCCCTTACCCCCATCCCCCCTTATTTTCCCTCTGAGGTTTGAGAGTCTGATCGCTGGTTCTCTTTCTCTGGGTCTGTTTGTGTTGTTCATTATTTCCTCTAGATGTGTGAGATCATGTGATCCAAGAAATACCCTTGTAAGAACCTAAACTGCAACAAGCCATAATGGTTATGCTGAGAGGCAAATGAATCAGTCTGTAGTGAGTTCCTTTCTGGGCCAACAGTTATTTTGAGTCCCAATTTCAATGCCAGATAGTTCCTTATGTGTACATGCCAGCCATGATATTTCAGATCTGGTTGGTGGACAAATGGTGGTAATGCAGGTCCTCCCGTCTCTGGATTGGTCCTGGGCATCCTTCAGCAACCTGCGGCTGCTGTCTGCTGGTATGCTGAGGCGTCGTCAGCATCTTCCATCTCTTTAAATACCTTATTACTGGATTCCTCATTGAAATAGTAGTTCATTATGAATGTTTTAAAATTTATTTCTGTCAGTATTTCTTGTCCAATAAGCAAGAAATTTACAACTTTTCCCATTTTGTCCATGTAAAATACTCTCTTCTGATTAGATTATATATCAAGCCAAGGGCCCACTCAGACTTTCATTCAAGCTTTTCTTTTCCTCTTAATGATTTACTCTTTTTGGAAGAATCTCATTTTGTTGTTGTTGTTATAATATACTTCCTGATATAAGATTAATTTCGATCAATTTATCACTTATTATGTGACATTTTCATATTTCACTCCTTTGAATTTGAAAGTTCTTTCAGTTCATTAGTAAATATATATATTTAAAAAAATATTTTTATTGATTTTTTACAGAGAGGAAGAGAGAGGGATAGAGAGTTAGAAACACTGATGAGAGAGAAACATCGATCAGCTGCCTCTTGCACACCCCCTACTGGGTATGTGCCCACAGCCAAGGTACATGCCCTTAACCGGAAACGAACCCGGGACTCTTCAGTCCACAGGCCGATGCTCTATCCACTGAGCCAAACCGGTTTTGGCGGTAAATATATATTAAAATGGCAAGAAAGTCCATATATAATCAAGATTTTATCATTCCTCACTTATTTTATTAAAACACTCTCTCTTTCTAAATTACAACTAAAATGGAGTACCTGCAACTCAATGTGCCCTTAAGTGCCAAAGGCCACTGTAGAAGGGAGTATGAATTGGGCCAGTCACAGTGAAAAATGTTAAATTAAAATGCCCTTTTTCTTTCTTTCTTTCTTTCTTTCTCTCTTTCTTTCTTTCTCTCTTTCTTTTTCTTTCTTTCTCTCTTTCTTTTTCTTTCTTTCTTTCTTTCTTTCTTTCTTTCTTTCTTTCTTTTTCTTTCTTTCTTCCTTCTTTTCTCTTTCTTCCTTTCTTCCTTCCTTCCTTCCTTCCTTCCTTCCTTCCTTCCTTCCTTCCTCCCTTTTCTTCCTTTCTTTATTATTTATTTATTTTTTGTAAATTGCATAAAAACATATGATGATGTGAAACATTTGCTTGGGCCTCTCTCAGGGCTTTGGAAGTGAGGGGTCCAAAGCTTATGGCTCATTCAGAGTTAATTTGCAGATGGGTAGGTTTAAGTTTCCTCTGGTTGGGAATGCATGTGTTTTAAGGATCTGGGGACTTAGTGTGCAGGAGAGAAAAACTAAAGAGGGAAACTGATGAAGTCTTCTCCCAGACATCCTGGGTTAGATTGAACAGCAGCCATACTGCTCTGGGCTGGGGTATCAAAATGGCAAACTATAAAAAGTGAATAATTACTACCAAGGGAAGCCTACTCTATTTTTCTTGTGTGTGTGTGTGTGTGTGTGTGTGTGTGTGTGTGTGTGTGTGAGTGTTAGACAAAAATAGACGAGGAAGCAGAGGAAAGCCATAGTCTTACCACTCTACCACTCTAGGAATTCAGAAGCATCTTGTGAAACACCAGTCTCCCTCTCAGTTCCAAGAACGATCTTTAATCTTGCTTTCTCTCCTTTTTAGTTGTTTCCTAACAACTGACCTCCAAGACTATAGCTCTGTACAATAGAAATTCAACAAATAGAAATTTCTCTGCATATAAGTTAGAATATTTACGTTATAAAAGGGACATTTGAAGCCTCAGTGAAATTAACAAAACAATTATTTAACCAAATACCTGAGCCACTTGCTAAACGAGAGACGCTGGACTTCTGAATGCAATTTTGAAAGACTATTATTATTTTTTAATGTGGCCGGGAAATTATATATGGTTTTCCAGTGCTTGGAAGTGTAATTTTCAATATGACCACCAGGTAGCAGACAAATGCCTTTAAAGAAAGGATCTTCAATCACTTAGACATGAAAATGTCAAAGCTTACCACAAAAGGCACATAAATAAAGCCAAAGACATAAATTGTATTGATAAACACAATGATTCTTTAGTTTTATCAACTGTCTACGACTTTGTGGGTTTGGACTAAGAAGGCAAGTGTCTCCTCTCCCTGAAAGTGAGCAAGATCAAATGAAAGTAAAGATTACACATGTATCCTGCCCACTTTCTACAATTATTTGACAAGTCTAAAGAAAGAGAACATTGTAAGACATCACCATAGTTAATCTATGACACAGACTTTCCTAGAAGTTCCCTGTAGTCATAGCAAAGCTAGCTGTAAAAAAGCAAGTGAGTTTTCAATTGATCTGAGCTTGTAAGTGTCAATAAAGAGTTTAGTCTAGTCACCAGAAAATTTTATTTTGTATTTGTCTCAGGTGTACAATATATTGATTGGACAATGATATAATTTATGAAGTGATTCCCCTGATACTTCTAGTACCCAACTGTCACCATCATGGTCATTACAATATTATTGATTATATTCTGTACTAGAGGCCCAGTGCATGAAAATTCATGCAATGGAGGGGGAGTCTTTTTCACCCAGTCCCCTGCCCCCACCAATCTAGAAACCGCCAGTTTGTCCATTGTCTCTATGAGTCTGTTTCTATTTTGTTTATTATTTTATTCTTTAGATTCTACATATAAGTGAAATCATATTGTATTTGTCTTTCTCTGTCTGATTTATTTTACTTACATAATGGCATCTAGGTCCATCCATATTGTTCAAATAATAAGATTTCATTCTTTTTTTATAGTGTCATTGGCACATTTTAAATTGAACTCCAGTCCATCAACTGTAAAATCAATAGAATTGCAGTATAAAATTTTATTTTTAGGCAAGTTTAAGCAGATCATCATTTAATACACAAGATCAAGAGGATATGTACCATTAATTTAATTTAAACTAATCACACTGTAATAAAAGCCCTCCCTGGCGTTTTATTTAAACAGGCTTGTTCCAAGGGGTAATTATTCTTAGATAGACTTAAGCAGGAAAAGTTGTCTTTGAAATTTGGGAATTCTAATCTTCTCCCTCCCATTCTTTAAACATTACATACTCTGTTGTGCCAGATCCTCTTTCCTGGTTGCCACGTATACATATGACTGTTCCCTCTCTCTCCCAACAGCTGTTGTCATGATCTTACGGTAATTACTACAAAGATATAGTGATTGACTTTCAAAGTTATCCTTCCAAGAACTGGCTGCAATTTTGGGGCTTGAATGGGTAAGCTGAAGGGACAAGATACCGAACTTTAGACTCAGAAGTCAAGTTGCTGGGTTTAAACCCCAGCTCTGCCTCTTGCTAGCAAATTGCTCAACCTCTGTGTGGCTTCTTTTTCTCTTAGGCAAAATGGGGAAAATAGTTATAAGACCTAGATCATGGAGCTGCTGTGACCCTTAAGTAAGATCATGGGACAGTGTCTGACATGATGCAAACTCTTAATGACTGTTAGTTATATATCTTCATTACAAGAAAGGTTTCTTTTTTAAAAATATATTTTATTGATTTTTTTTACAGAGAGGAAGAGAGAGAGATAGAGAGTTAGAAACATCGATGAGAGAGAATCATCTATCAGCTGCCTTTTGCACACCCCCTACTGGGGATATGCCAGCAACCAAGGTACATGCCCTTGATCGAAATCGAACCTGGGACCTTTCAATCTGCAGGCTGACGCTCTATCCACTGAGCCAAATCCATTTCGGCAAGAAAGGTTTCTTATTAGCCTCTTCTCAGGTGACTGGAATCATTACCCTAGGTAGGTTTCTGTTAAATGGACCAGAAGATTCTGAGCTTCTCTATGATTTAATGCCTGGGACTGCACTTAAAAAACACTCATATGACAGTAATTGCCATTCTAAATAGCCTGTGCATGTCAACCAATCCTTTCCACAAATGCTTCTTGTTTTGTAAAGAGATGTTACTGACTAGACAGGCAAATATTATACTTACTGTAGTCTCAAAGCTCTTTCTCAATTAACAAATGCTAGGATAATTTGTGAGATGATTAATAGACATCTCACACCCAGCACATCCAAAACTTAACTCCTGACCACCCCACCCTTACTTTGGCACCCTCCCATCTCACTTGATGGCAGCTCCCCCTGGCAGGCTTTTAAGCCATATTCATTGGCATGGCCTCCAGTTCCAGGATTTCTCTTACATTGCACAGTGTGTCAGGAAATTCTGTTGCTCAACCTTCAAAATATATCCAAAACTAAGTCACTAATTGTCCGAGAGATGCAAATCAAAACAACAATGCGGTACCATCTCACACCTGTCAGAATGGCCAACATCAACAAATCAACAAACGACAAGTGTTGGCGAGGTTGTGGAAAAAAAGGAACCCTCGTGCACTGCTGGTGGTAATGCAGACTGGTGCAACCACTGTGGAGAACAGTGTGAAGTTTCCTCAAAAAACTGGAAATGGAACTCCCATTTGACCCAGTAATCCCACTTCTAGGAATATATCCCAAGAAACTAGAAACACCAATCAGAAAGGATATATGCACCTTTATGTTCATAGCAGCACAATCTACAATAGCCAGAATTTGGAAACAGCCTAGGTGCCTGTCAGCAGATGATTGGATCCAAAAACCATGGTACATCTACACAATGGAATACTATGCTGCCATAAAAAAGAAGGAATTCTCAGCATTTGCAGCAACCTGGATGGAATTGGAGAACATCATGCTGAGTGAAATAAGCCAGCGTTTTTCAACCAGATGTTGCCTGGTGTGCCGTAGGTGCAGACAAGACAAGAATTTTATAATTTTTCACTATTTTGTTTACTTAATATTTCATAATAAAGTAATTATAAAATACTTTCTTTGTGTTTATTTGATTCCTATTCAAGAGAATTACTTTATATATAGTCAATGTAGGCACAGAGTTAAATTTTTTAACATTTTCTAATGGTGGTGTGCCTCGTGATTTTTTTCATGAAACAAGTGTGCCTTTGCCCAAAAAAGGTTGAAAAACACTGAAATAAGCCAATCAATGAAAGAGAAACACCACATGACTGCACTCATTTGTGGATAATAAAGAACATTATAAACTGATGAACCAAAAGATAGATATAGAGACAGTATATCAACAAGTAGACTGTCAAATTACAGCCGGGAGGGGAGGGAGATCTGGGGGAGATAATAGATCAACCGAAGGACTTTTATACATGCATATAAGTACAACCAATGGACACAAAACTCTGGGGAGGGAGGGGTTGTGTGGGAGGGAGGGAGGGGGGCAAAAAAAATTAATAAAATATATTTTAAAAATAAAAAATAAAAAAATAAAATAAACTTATAGGATATATATATATATATATATATATATATATATATATATATCTCCAAAAGCTGACCACGTTTCACTAATTCCATTGCCATTATCTTAGGTCTCGGCCACCATCTCTCACTTGAATTCTTGTAATAATTTTCCTTCTTGATCTCCATTCACACCCTCACCCCCAGTCTGTGCACAACACAGCAGCCAGATTCTTTAAAAATACATTAGATTGTTTCTCTCCTCTGCTCAGTATTCTGTCATGACTCTTCCCTTAGACTAAAAATCAAGGTTTATACAATGCCCTTTAAGGATTTCTGTGACCCAGCTCTCACTTCTCTGCCTTGTGTCTTACCAATTTCATTTATCTCACTTCCCTCCAATCACATTGACTTCTGTGCTATTCCTCAGAAATACCAGGTCTGTCCTCCATCAGGCCTTTGAGCTAGCTCTTCTCTCTACCCAGAATACTCTCCCCAAGACAATTGTTTAACTAATTCCTGCAGATATTGAAACCTGTCTGTTCACACCCCTCACATTCCCAACCCATATTACCCTGTTCTACTTAATCTTGTGTTCCTTAGTTCTCATCACCTTCCAACAACTTATCTCATTTCTCTCTCTCCCCTTCTCTCTAATTTCTCTATCATTCCATCTTTTATGCTGCTTATTTTATGTTATCTATTTCTCTCCACTTGAATATAAGCTCTACAGGGCAGCAAATTTTATCTGTTTTATTCACTGATATGTCCCAACTACCTACAATATACAACAAATATTTGGTGAATATTTGAGTGGGAGGAGAAAAGTGTATAGATAAGAATAAAGATACATTGAAGGTTTATTGATCACTGTCTAAGTACTTACACAATGTACTTGTTTTTTCTTTTATATGAAACTAGAGGCCCAGTGCACAAAATTCATGCACTGGTGGTGCGGGGGGGAATCACTCAGCCCAGCCTGTGCCCTCTTGCAGTCTGGGAGCCCTTGGGGGATGTCTGCCCACAGTAGGACATCCCTCTCACAGTCGAGGAACCCTCACTCCTTACTGCCCGTCTGCTCACTGTTCCTTACTGCTTGGATCACTGGTCTTTAGTGCTGCCACAGCGGTGGGAGAGGCTCCTGCCATCACCACTGTGCTTACCAGTGTGAGCTCAACTTCTAGCTGAGGGGCACTTCCGCTGTTGGAGCACACGAACCACCAGGGAGCAGCTCCTGTGTTGAGCATCTGCCCCTTGGTGGTCAGTGTGCATCATAGTGACTGGTTGTACTGGTCATTCTGCCCTAATGTTCACTTAGGCTTTTATTATATAGATTGACAAAAATCAAGCCTCTGTTACCACAGACTTGTATAATCATTTCTTGCCTACCTGTTGCTTTTCAGACACCAGGAGGAGATGCTGAAATACAATAATCATATCATTACCTCTGCATATAATTAGGTCAGGACAATAATAATAAGAATAGGGGTGAGGAATCAGAAAGAAAATAACATGGCAATTTCTTTCAGTGGTGTTTCAGAAGGTATGTAAGTACAGCTTCTACAGTGACTCAGCATCTAGCAATCAAGTTCATCAAGATACACTGATGCTTGTAAGTAATTTTCTTTGGGAAACTGGTTTAGATCCAGGGTATTTAAAAAAAAAAAGTGCAAGCAGAAGCTAAAATTTATTATTTAAAAGTAACTAAATACAACAAACACATGTCTAGTGAACAGTAGCACTAAGCAATGTGAGTGACAAAACAGAAAATGAGACATGGTCTTTGTCCAGGAAAAGGTTATCTATATAATAAAAGCCCAAGTGACTGTTCTAGCAGTGACCAGAACAACTGGTCACTATGATGCACACTGACCACCATGGGGCAGACACTAAACATAGGAGTTATCCCCTGGTGGTCAATGTGTTCCCACAGGGGGGGTGCCTCTTATCTAGAAGCCGGGCTCATTGTTGGAAAGTGCACTGCGGTGGTGGGAGCCTCTCTCACTTCTGCGGCAGTGCTAAGGAGCAGCCAGCCGATTGCTAGCGAGCAGCGAACAATGAGCAGGCAGACAGTAAGGAGTGAGGGGTTTGGACTGCAAAAGGGAATAGGTGGGGCTGAGGGACCCCACCACAGTGCGTGAATTTTGTGCACCAGGCCTCTAGTAATTGGATAAGAGACAAAGACATGCAATACCAATGATTATAATTCACTGCACAAGATGATAAGTGTTATCATAGAGTTACAGAGCACAAGAGAAAAACAGGAATAGGAATGATTAATTTCAATACATAGATATACTTACTTTTAAATTTCATTTTAAATTTGTGTGTGCTTATCTCTTGCAAGATGCTTCAACTAAATTGACCTCAGCCAACTGCAAATAATTGCTTTGGGTTTTATTTTATGTTATCAGACTTTCTGCTCTTAATTTGTCACTACTTCAATTTGTTTAAGCAATGCTTTTCAAAGTACAAAACCTCAAAGCTTTAGAGATTAATTTTTTAAAACTAGTAACTTCATAATCTGAAGAGCTAACTGGACTCATTTTAATTGATTTTATTATCTGAGGTTAAAATGAATTAGAAAATAAGAATTATTAATTCCTTAAAACAAAACTTAAGTATCTGTCAAAAGAAAAATATTGTGGTGTTAGCTTTATGAACATTACTATCTGTAAGTACTTTATTTAGATGACCAAAATTATAAATGTACAACTAAACCAAAAATTATAAAGAAATTCCTATACTAATACTTCATTTTTTAGTGAATAATAAATAACAGCAGAAGCAGAAACCTAGGATTATTTTTAAAACCTCCCTACATTTCCTTTCATCCAATAACCAATGCAGCATCAAATCTTATGAATTTGTACCTCCCTAGCTTCTTCAAATGTATTCATTTCTTTCCATCTTTGCTTCAATCTACCATATATCTCACCTAGTCAATCACAATGGATTAATACCACAAGGGCTCTGACTCCCTTGCAAATCATTCTCCACCCTGTAGCAAGAATGATTCTTGTTGGTTTGTGTGGTCATTTTGAGACCCCCAAGTGCCAGGAGTTGGGTTGCTTATGTTTCTTAACTCATGGCACGGTCAGCATCAGTCAGTGCAATGTCCTTCTCTTCTATTATCACTGTCCCCGGCACACCCATCATCTTTTTCTTCTCTTGTCTGCTTATTGGTATAGGTAGGTACCAGCGACCTAATGGTTTGCATGTGGCTATGTGCAGCCAGCTCTGCATTCTCTGCACACAGGGACACAGGGAGTCAGTGTGCCTCCCAGTCTGGCCAGCAGGCCTCTGTGCTGTCTGGGGAACCTGGGCTCTCTGAAAGTGCCTCACATTCAATTGGTTCTATCAACCGTCTACTGATTAGTTAGACCCAAAGTCCCATAAGCCATTGTGTCATTGATTAGATTTTTTTTTCCATGTCACTCATCATGAATATATACCAGAAATCTCTTTACTTTTCAAAGTATATTTATATATCTGAGGCACAACAGGTGTTTAGCTCCTTCGAGCCAGATGCTCTATGCTTGCCCAAAATGGAATGAACATATTTATGACTTTAACACCTAGTGAGAAAACATGCTTACAAGCAAAGGAACACTTGGTAGAACAGCTTTCTTTCCACCTTTAAGCACCGCAAGATAAGTTTATATTTATTACAGGGTAGGATGAGGCATACTTAAAATTGATTTCAAACATGACACATGCCTGACATATCATTCTTCTGCTTCAAATTCTTCAAGGGCTTCCTGC
Organism: Pipistrellus hanaki; assembly: GCF_964339955.1. NCBI lineage: Eukaryota > Metazoa > Chordata > Mammalia > Chiroptera > Vespertilionidae > Pipistrellus > Pipistrellus hanaki. The sequence goes on from NC_140505.1 coordinate 120,700,720, forward strand.
TGCTCTTAAGATAAAGACCAAAATATCTAAAATGGCCAGCTGTCTCGTACAAAGTCTGGCCTCAGCCCACCTTTCTAGTTTCATCTCAAAACAATTATCTTTATTCCTTTTGACTGAACCCTTGTTCAGTGCAGGGACTTTGTGTACATCTGCTTGGAACTGTTTTCTCCAACCCCACCGTCCATCCACCCTACATTCACCCAGTTAACTCCCTTAAAGCTCACAATATTTACTTCTTCCTAGGAGAAGCCTTCCCTGACTCTATAAACTGTATCAGGGTCCCTATCACTTGTTCTTAAAACAACATATGTCTTTATTTTGTAATTATTAGATCATTTGTAATTTATCTTTTATCTTCATAATTATTTGGTTAATATCTTTCTACTTCAAAAGTACACTCCCTTTGCATGCCAGCGATTAGTGCAATGCCATGTTATGGAGTAAGTTTTCATTTATTTGTTGAATGAATCAATGAATAGAAAGTACTGTGACTAGGTCCTAAAGAAATAGGGCAATTTTCCTAAGTGCTTATTTTCAGTGAAAAAGCTCAATTTGGAAGCCTCAAGTTATATTGAGAAGCTCTGCCTGGAATATAGGCATCTTAAATTTTACTATGAAACTGAATTTTTGCCTTAGTGATACAGATGCTAGAATAATGGATACTATAATTCATGCTTAGTGATTGTTTTAGGCAACAAACGTGACCTGTTGTTAGCTTTAGTATCTAATATCTATGTATTATAATACTAACAGAAGAGTACAGCTTATTAAGCAATGCATGAGAGTGGGATTTGACTCATTAAACATACATAGTTCTAATGAATTTAGGGATTTTTATAGAACATAGCCACAATGCCTATGGGTATGAGTTATGAAATGCCTGAATTGGATATACTCATATTCGATCAAAGAGATGATTTTGACAACTCTGTTGACACTTCAATGCTTCCGCTGGATATTTTTAAATTCTAATGTGTATCCTAGGTTGACCAGTATCTAGATTCTTTACTTATTAGTGAAATGGGTTTGCAGGATTCATCTCATGCTAGTCAAAGATTTATTTCACATCCATGAGGAAAGCTCAAAGACAAGGCAGTTCCACAGTGTTGTCCTTCCCATCTGGAAGGAAGACTTTTCACTTCTATGCCTGCTGACCTCTGCCCACCCCCAAAACCTATTCCATGCACTCTAAGTCCAAACAAAACACCTGGGTTTCTTTCTTATTTCCTTGTATTCTCCTGTATAACTTAGCTAGTGAGAAAAACAATGAATACAGGCTGTTTGCTAAGAGATTTGTAATTTAGTTTTGAACTTACATGATCAGAAGGAAGGGATCTTATTGAGTGTACAATATAATAGGGCAGAAGGTTTGAAGTGTGGAGAGGAATGAGCAGCAAAACACTGAAGATCTTGCCCAGCTAGTGCTATGTGCCTTCGAGAAGACAGCTTTGACACCTCTCATAGCAAGAAGTTTAAAAGATGAACAGAATTAGTTACTAAAATTATAAAGAGTTTTGGTTAAGAAATATTCAAAATGATGAATAGCAATAATCTACAACCAAGATTACTCTATCCAGAAAAGCTATCATTTAGAATTGAAGGTCAAACAAAGAGCTTCACAGACAAGAAAAAAGCTAAAGGAGTTCATCACCACCAAACTAGTATTATATGAAATGCTGAAGAGTATGCTTTAAGAAGAGGAAGAAGAAAAAGGTAAAGACAAAAATTATGAACAAGCTTTTCCCACATTCCCCACATCCCCTTCGCCCGAGAATTGTCAGTCCACTCCTTTTCTATGCCCCTTATTCTATTATATTCACCATTTTATTCTGTTCATCATATTTTTTATTCACTTGATTTTTAGATTCACTTGTTGATAGATATGTAGTTGTTGGACAAAAATCTTACACCTATGGATGAGGACAGTGCAGGGGTAAGGGTATGAGGTGGGATGGGAACCCGGAGGAGGGGAGCTATGGGAGGGAAAATAGGAACATCTATAATAATCTGAACAATAAATATTTATTTAAAAAATAGTTTTGGTAAAGCTAAACTCTGGAAAAGTTGTATTTCTTTTTTGCCTTTATTCACACCCTTTTATATAATGCTGTTTTACATTCATCATAGCACTTATCATTATCTAAATGTTCTTATTAATTAATTTATTAGTTATTAGTTTGTTTGTTGTTTATATTCTCACTAGCCCTGTCCTCTATGGCTGAGAGTGGAAACCTCAAAAGTTTTGATCTGGACTGTGTTTTTATTATCTGAAAAAGCATATGGTATTGACAAGATCCTTAAGAAATCTTTACAAAGTTAATTAAAGAAACTTTAAAGTCCCAACAAATATTTCTACCTTCTCTGTAAAGTCCTTCCTGATTTGTTCATATGAAATTAATTACTCCCTTTACATTCTATTTGGGAGTATATTTTATTCATCCACCTATTCATTTATTCATTTGTTTATTCATTCGTTAGTTCATTCACACAACATTCATTGAGTGTGTGCAATATACTCAGTACTAAGCACTTTGAGAACTACTGAAGCTATAACATGTTTCCATGTTAGGCTAGACGACGAGACAAGAAGTCTAGAGTTCAGATGGAAATGTACACAGACTTTTAGGAAAGTACATTGGAAGAGCTCTTTTTTTAAAAAAAATTCCTTATTGATTAAGATATTACATATGTGTCCTTACCCCCCCCATTATCCTCCAACCCCCCCACTCATGCTCCCACCCCCCTGTTGTCTGTGTCCATTGGTTAGGCTTATATGCATGGAAGAGCTCTTAATTCAGCCTTCCAAAGTCAGGAAAGGCTTTGGACAGAAGGAACTTTCAAGCTGAGACTGAAGAATGAGTAGAGGGGAATTGCATTTCAGAAAGAAGCAATGGGAATCCCCAGGCTTAGAAACTAAAATAGAGTATGACATACCTTAATAGCTACATTGTTCATCTGACAAATCCCAGCAGGAGACATTGCCCTGCACAGAGCTAGTGCCCAATAACTGTTTACCCTAGTTGTGTTTGTTTTTTTTTCTCAAATGATAAACAGAGTAATTATGGAAACTAGAAAAATTATCCATAATGAGTCTCTCTGTGCTTTCCTTCCTTGGTATAATAGGAGAGATTGGTATAATCTCTCCTATTATACCAATACATGGATGAAATAGGATGCATTCCTATACACGTTGTATTGTAAGTACCTTAAAAGACAGAATCCATGTCTTCCATTCTATTGCACAGCACTTACTCCTTTAGTGGCACAACAACTCCTGCTGAGGGTGTTGAAAGGACCTGAGAACCAGCCATTTCCCTGTTCTGTAACCAAACCAATCCAGCTCGGAGAGGAAATCCTCTTCCTCCTCTCTGAGGAGAAGAAATGCAGGTGCTTAAAATTTATCAAAAAGCTTTCGCTACTCTTTGGCAAAAAAAAAAAAAAAAAAAAACAACACACTGAGCTGTGTTAGCCCTTCAATATTCTGGGTCTTTCAGTATACTCCATGCTAGTTAATATAGAATAACTTTGGGTGATTTCTTGGCAATCATAATTCATGGCTGGCTTTTCTCTATGCTTTATGATGTCCAGCCAACTCCCATCTGTTTTGTAGCTTCACTACAAACTTGTCACAAAAGAGATTCACTGCCCATTGAAATTCAAAGGAGTAGCACAAAAGCAGCAGAGATATTTCACATCTCAATCTATAAGAAAAAATGCAAATGGAAGAACCCAGGGCACATACAAAACCTGTTAGTTTCGGAAGAGGTGTCAGTTATCGAGATAATGAAAAGACATACAAAGTAGATTGTTCAATAATTACCTCACTCTAAAACAAACCAAAAAATCATATAAAATATAACAGAACCCTAAGGGGTGAGATTGTCGGTTACAAACCTACTAGATATTGGGCATTCTACATTGATGGCCATCTCAACCCCAAAGTTTCTTATCATCTTTCCAGTCTATCTCTTTACTTTCTTCTCCTTATCATCTCCATCCCCTGCCCTTTTCTTCACAATACACATACAAACTTTAAAACAATTTCAATTGACACTGTTCAAAATTGTAGCCATTTTAGATAAAAGTTGAGAGTCATAGTTGCTTTTGGAAAAAAATCAACCTGCATTCCTTCTTGATGATAAGTAGCTAGAGCCGACCGTGTACAGCTTCTGGATTCTCTCTCTGCCCCAGGCCTCACTCATCCCTTCAATCACACACAGCCTCTATCACTTGTTTACAAGATCTCTCTAGTTTCAATAGTAGTTTGAATTTCACTTCTCTTACTTTTTCTATTGGTGCTATATCTCTTTTAAGTCATGTATCACTTATTGTCTGTTCTTGTAAATATCAACATATAATACAAGTCCTTTCTGCTACTCAACTGCTAGCCCCTTAAGAGTTCTCTGCTTTTTTTTTTTTTTTTTTTTTTTTTTTTTTTTTTTTTTTGCGGAGGGGGTGTGTGTTACGAAAGGGCCTATAATGAATGTTCAATGAATATTTGATGAAAGGATACTGCAGTAGATGAGAAAGTGTCACAGAGAAGAGGAAGGACTATTATAGGAGTTAAGACATCTAGCTTTTTATTAACATACTCCGTGGTTTTTAGCAAGATATACCTCTATTTGGGAGTCTCAGTTTATGTTTTTTAAAATGGGGGAAGTTAATTTGAATGATCATGATTATCTTTTCACTCCAGAATTTTATGATGCTAGCTTTCTTTGAACTAGACTTCCCTCAATTTCTATAAATTTGCCAGCTGGGTCACAAAATCACCATGCTCTCTCACACAGAATATGAGTGGGAAATTATTCTAATTATAGTTTTTGCAAAGGCAGGCAAGAGAGCATGTCAAAGAAAATAATACTTGGCACATGGTGAATGAGGTTTTAAACCAAATATTTTTAGATTGCGTTTTTTTTTCTTTTCTTCTTTGATGTGCTGTTATCTAAATCCTCCTTTGCAGTGCTCCCATTTCAGATGTGATTTAGAGTTAATAATATGGTAAGAGCCAAGCAACTCTGTCTTCCCCATTATGTGACACAAAAGGGGACAGAGAACAAGCGCCAGGGAACTCATGATGAGGAATTTGCCGAGTCATGTGTTCCTTTCTGTTCTGCGAGCAGTAAGAATTCCCTTGATGCATGAAAGATAAATAATAATAATTGTAACAAGTTCTGCCTTACTCCCAGCAGGACTGTGAGGATCTGAAGTACTCTTTTTTTTTTTTTTTTTTGCTAATATTGCAACTGGGAGACACGGGCTCCCTGCTGTCTTTGGGAAGCTGAGAATCATGTCATAGGATGTATTACCTTCCCCCCAACTTGACTTCAGACTGGATGTCTCAAATAAAGGAAATTATTTATTTTCTCCTTAAAATGTATCACTATAGATATATTAACTAGCCATTGATAAAACATCTCAATATAAATCAAAAGGAAACTTTTAAATGAAAATCACCTAAAATACTGCCATTTAGACACTCTTCTTTTTAAAGATAATGCACATTTATTTTTATTATTTTTTCCAAATATGTTTTTATTGATTTGAGAGAGAGAGAGGAATAGGAAGAGAGAAATAGCCTCCTGCACTCCTCCTATTGAGGATCAAGCCACAACTTGGTCATATGCCCTGACTGGGAATCAAACGGGCAACCTCTAGGTGCATGGGATGCCACTAACCAGCTGGGCCTCACCAACCAGGGTGACAGTTTACTCTTAACCATTCCAAATACACACACACACACACACACACACACACACACACACACACATCATTTTGAAAAGGTTATTTGTCATTTTATCCTCTAGCATTTTCCCCCTTCTTTACCAACACTGCTATTCTATGGAGTATCATGTTTACCTCCTTGATATGTAATTTTGGTGAGATGGCAAATGTAGGATTTAAGGAAAAATATTATTTTTCAACTTTTATATTTCTATTTGGAACAGTTTTTCCCAGCTTCAGCACTACTGACATCGTGAGCCAGAGATGTTTTTGTTGTGGAAGCTCTCCTATTCTTTGTAGGATGTTTAATGGCACCCCCGGATTTCGCCCACTAGATGCCAGTAACATCCCTCCGATTATGACAACCAAAAATTTTCCCAAACATTGCCACTGGGAGCAAAATTGCCCCCAGTTGAGAACTAGTGGTATAATCAAAAAAATTCCAGGCTTCTTATTAAGGAGGAGTGACAGGTGTTTGGAGAATGTGGAGGGAGGGACTAAGTATGCAAGGCCCAACACCTTATGAATTCCCTTAGGAATCTCTTTGCCTCCAGAGAATATAGATATTATTGTCTAGTCTTGGGCTTCTGATAACATATTATCTACAGTTTAAAGTTTGGTGATGGTTTCCATAATCAAATGTTTATTTTTAAAAAATAGATTGATGGTCAAAATTGTATTAATTGGTATGCTTTTAAGGTTCTGTAGTTCACTTTAGGTAAGTGGCTTTCAGACTAGAGGTTTTGTAAATGCAAGCTACATAGTTATTTTGATCTTAACAGATCATCACAGCTTATGGCTTCTTTATCCTCGGGCAATTGACTGAATCTCAGCAGAAAATGGGCCTCAATGACCTTGGCATGTGTCAGCTGCTTGGGCTCTAGAATGCGAGCTGTTGTAGCTTGATGGTAAACTATATCCTGACTTGGCCCTGCAGAAGAGAAAGAAAAATGTATTCATTCCCTTTGAACATTGCCAGAGAAACACATATTTGCTGCTTATGCTGTTTTTGATCCAGGCTTTCAATCGGGACTTTGAACAGCACAGGCTGTTAAGTTTCAAGTAGACTCCAGTAGTGAGTTTCAAACCTTGAATTATTAGTGCCAGGCCTAAGCAGACAAAGCAAGATCAGCTGCCTGAAATTTTATTTGTCTTTTTGTTGTCTTCAACTGCATTCTTTTGCAAAGAGCTCTCACATCTTTTGATTCATGAGACCTGTCCACATGTTCATACATGTATCCTCTTTTCTGCCATCACCGCATGTTCCCAAAATGGCTTCGGCTTTCTTCTCTACACAACTTCTGATCAGAGCTTTTCATTTCAGAGATCCGGACTATGATTTTGCTTATGTTAGGATGGTCAATTTTGCTAATTAGAAAAAATAAAAGTATGTAGTTCTTTAACATAAAGAGGATATTCCTTCTGCTTGTTTGGAGACAGAGAAACAACCCAATGAAACTGGCAAAACTAAAGACTGTGAAATTAATTAAAGAGCTCTATGTCTGGAACAGCAAACATGCTTCTTAGAATCAGTTTCAAGGAAATCAAGAAATGGTTTGAAAAAAATAAGTTTCAGCCATATTCTCCTAAAGGATCAGGATAAGAATAAAAATAAAGGAAAGCAAACATTTAAACTTAAGGAAAAGAAAGCATTTTTAATTTTAATATCATAAATTATATATTAGACAGATATGAAGAGAAAAATAACTTTAGATCATCAAAGCCACAGTCAACAGATATAAAGAAAAAAAAACAAGAAAATGCTTCTTCCTGATATGAAAGAGAATATATAAAACTAGAGGTCTTCAGTCAGTCTCATCAATAAATGGTGTTGGGAAAATTAGACAGATACATGCAAAAAAAATGAAACTACACCACCAAATTACATCATACACAAAAATAAACTCAAATGGATAAAGGATTTAAATATAAGACAGAAAACCATAAAAATATTAAAGGAATCCACAGGCAGCAAAATCTCAGATATATGCTGAAGTAATATCTTCACCCATATATCTCCTAGGGCAGTGGTCTGCAAACTCATTAGTCAACAAGAGCCAAATATCAACAGTACAATAATTTAAATTTATTTTGAGAGCCAAATTTTTTAAACTTAAACTTCTTCTAAAGCCACTTCTTCAAAATAGACTCGCCCAGGTCGTGGTATTTTGTGAAAGAGCCACATTCAAGGGGCCAAAGAGCCACATATGGCTCACGAGCCACAGTTTGCTGAACATGGTCCTAGGGCAATGAAAACTAAAGAGAAAATAAACAAATGGAACTACATCAAAATAAAAAGCTTCCGCACAGCAAAAGAAACCATCAACAAAACAACAAGATTGTATGTTCTCCCATGCAATTTCCACTGCATGGGAGAAGATACTTGCCAATGTTATCTCTGAAAAGGGTTTAATCTCCAACATTTACAGGGAACTCATACAACTTAACAAAAGAAAGATAAACAACCCTATCAAAAAAAAAAATGGACAATGGACCTAAATAGATACTTTTCGAAAGAGGACCTACAGGAGGCCAAGAAACATATGAAAATATGCTCAAAGTCACTAATCATCTGAGAGATGCAAATCACGATGACGATGAGGTACCATCTCACACCTGTCAGAATGGCTATCATCACAAATCAACATATGACAAATACGGGTGAAGATGCCTTTTTTCACTGCTGGTGGGAATGCAGACTGGTGCAGCCACTGTGGAGAACAGTATGGAGCTTCCTCAAAAAACTAAAAATGGAACTACCATTTGATCCAGTGACCCTACTTCTAGGAATATATCCCAAGAAATTAGAAACACCAATCAGAAAGGATATGTGCAGCCCTACATTCATAGCAGCACAATTGATAATAGCTAAGATTTGAAAACAGCCTAATGAGTGGATTAGAAAACTGTGGTGCATCTACACAATGGAATTCTATGCTGCTATAAAAAAGAAGGGATCTTACGATTTGCAATAGCATGGATGGACCTGAAGAGTATTATGCCACGTGAAATAAGCCAGTCAGAGAAAGACAAATATCATATGATCTTAGTCATTTGTGGAATATAATGAACAATATAAACTAATGAACAAAAACAGATCCAGAGACAGTGAAGCATCAAGTAGACCATCAAACCTCAGAGGGAAGGCAGGGTAGGGTGGGGATAAGGAGCAGAGATCAACCAAAGGATTATATTCATGCATATAAGCCTAACCAATGGAAACAGACACCAGGGAGGTGAGGGCATGAGTTGGGGAATAAGGAAACATATGTAATATCTTAATTAATAAAGAAAATTAAAATAAACACACACAGAATTGTGTGAGGCAAATTATATTCAGAACAATGTCTAAAATATTATTATATAAACCACACACAAATATTTGCATTATACTAACAGAGATAATCTAGTTGGAAGAACAATGATTGGTCAGAATCTAATCTACTATGCAATGGGTGTCTTAAGTAGATGGGAAAGTAACATGTTTTCAGTTATATATGGGTAACAAAGGTTATGTCTTGTTCTATGTAAAATAAAGCAAATGCCATCAGCCCCTGGTGTTAAGCTAAGGAGTGGCTTATGTCAGAGGAGTTGAAAGAAAAATAAAGGCCAGTTAAATTTCAAAAAAACAAAACAAAACTAGAGGCCCAGTGCACAAAATTCATGCACTGGATAGGGGGGACTCTCAGTCCGGCCTGCACCCTCTATCAATCTGGGATCCCTAGTATTGGGCCTAAGCTGACAGGCAGACATCCCTCTCACAATCTGGGATCCCTCACTCCTTATCACATGGCCCACTGCTCCTTAGTGGCAGGCTCCTTACCACTCAGCTCGCTGTTCCTTAGCATTGCTGCAGAGGTAAGAGAGGCTCCTGCCACCACCGCTGTGCTCACCAGTTGTGAATCCACCTGTGGCTGAGTGGCCGCTCCCCCTGTGGGAGCGCACTGACCACAAGGGGGCAGCTCTTGTGTTGAGTGTCTGCCCCTGGTGATCAGTGCACATAACAGCGACTGGTCGTTCTGTCATAGTGGTTGCTTAGGCTTTTATTATATAGATTAGAGGCCCAATGTCTGAAATTCATGCAAGTGTAGTCCTTCCTTCCTTTGGATGCCGGTACCATCTTCCCTCTGGCACCCAGGATCTGGGCTTCCCTCCAGCACCCAGGACCAGTGCTTCCCTCCAGCCACCAACAGGCACCCAGGACTCAGGCTTCCCTCACATCCCTGGCTTCGTCAATAAGGTCATCTGGAAGAACATCTGGTCTAATAAGCATATTATGCTTTTATTATTATAGATAGATGAATTCGTTTAATTATTCATAAAGTATAAGTAAGGTTCAATATCTTCTAATAAAGGAAGATCTTAAAATCAGATTATAATGCCTGCTCCACAAAAATCAAGATTCAGAAAGTTACTGACTGTGAACCATGCAGTTAGTTCAAGTAAAGTTGCAAATGTCTCCCAGCCAGCATGGCGCAGTAGTTGAGCGCCAACCCATAAAGCAAGAGGTCACCAGTTCGATTCCTGGTGAGGGCACATGTCCAAGTTTCAGGCTCGATCCCCAGGACGGGTCATACAGGAGACAGCTGATTGATGTTTCTCTCTCATCAATGTTTCTATCTCTCTCTCCCTCTCCCTTCTTTCACTCTAAAAAAAAAAAATCAATAAAAACATATTTTTTAAAAAAAACCTGCAGAGTCAATGTGAGCACATGTGGGAAATCCCCTTGAAAAAAAGGACAGCTATATCAGGCAGGTTAATATAGAAAATTTGGATCTTGAGAAAGGAAAACTGAGAAGATTGAGAAAGATATCAAGAATTACTTGGTGAACTTTCAAGTGACAGTTATTGTCAACAGGCTTGCATATATAGTGCCAGATCCTTGAAGAAACATTCTAGAGGAAGTTTTGACATGAATCCAGGGGAAGGTACAGACATGATGAGACATCCTAAAGGAAGCCAGGCAGAACAGTAACAGAATGCCTGATCTGAATGTTTGTCCAGTGGAAGATTAACTCGGGGTGAGGTAAGCTGACCCAGAAAAAGTAAAAGTGGACACAATTGGTTTGCATTGTGGGAGCTTTCAGCAGTCCCATAAACTTCATATTTCTTCTGTCTCTGGCAGACTCCAATAACACAAAATCTAGAGAAAAATGTAAGAAAAATAAAGTATGAACCAGAAAACAAAGAAAAAGACATTTATATTCAGCAAATAGCTCTGACCAGGTGGTTTCATTTGGTTACAGTGTCATCATCCAACTCATCAAAAGGCTGTGGTTATCATTTTGATCCCGGTTAGAGCACCTTTGCTGGGCAACTGATCAATGTTTCTCTGTCACATAGAAAAGATATTTCTCTCTCTTCCCCCCCTCTGTAAAAGTCAATAAAATATCATTGGGTATCCTCAGATAAGGATTAAGAAAACAACAACATGGCAAATAGTGCTGGTGCCATCTGTCTACACTAGAAAAGGGAGCAATTTGAGAATTGGATAAACTATTAAAGCCGAATTGAACATTTCTAAAATAAGTAGGGGAATATCAAAGGGAAATAAAGAACATAACTCTGTAAAAAACAAATATGTAAAGAAAAGTCTGAAAGCTTCAGGAAGACAGGGTCTTATCAAGCACATAGCAGAGGTATTGCTCTTTACTGGACCCTGGAGCACAAGCTTCAACATTTCAATAACCAACCAGATATGGCAGTCAGTTCAGAAATCCACTGAAGGAGATCCTGCAGCTGAGCAAAATGTGGAGACCAGGTGAACCTTCCTAAGTGTGCTGTTTTCGCCAGCCTGAAAAACAGCACAGCTAAGGGCAGTGGGAGCAGTCAGGGAGCTTGTGCCCAGAAAAAAGGGAAGGTTTTGTGAATAATGCAGAAACACAGCATAAGAAGCACAGATTCTAGTGGGAGACGAAGGTAAAAAAGTTTTAAATATGCTGAGCAAAAACAAGTAAGACCTGGTCACAGGGGATCCACACTGCAAATTCCAAACTTTGCAAGGAAATAGCAGTATTACAATGTGTCTAGGTAAGCACTTGCCAGGCTGATTAGGAAGAAAGATTATTCCCAGAGAGAGGGAAAGTGTCTTCAAGACTAAGAGACAGAGGTAAATGCCACAATTGGAGGATTGCAACTAGGTCAAGCAATGGAATGGGCTAATGGCCAGAAATAACGTCAGAGGCCAGATCTTCCTATATAATAAAAGGCTAATAAACAAATTGACTGAACAGTGGAATGATTGGTCATTATGACATGCACTGGCCACCTTTTAAGAGAGGGGATTAGGGGGGAAATGCTCAATGCAGGAGCTGCCTGGTGGTCAGTGTGCTCCCACAGGGGGAGTGCCACTCAGCCAGAAGCTGGGCTCATGGCTGGCAAGTGTAGCGGTGGTGGCAGAAGCCTCTCCAGCCTCTGTGGCAGAGCTCAGGATGTCTGACTGCCCTCTTAGGCAGGGAGCCGGCCTAAGCCATCAGTTGGACATCCCCCAAGAGCTCCTGGACTGCAAGAGGGCACAAGCCTGGCTGAGGGATTCCCCCTCCCCCACAAATGCATGGATTTTGTGCACGGGGCCTCTATTAAATAAATAAACAAACAAATAAATAAAGTATACTATTAATTATCTATCACTGCATAGCAATGTGCCCCAAATTTTAATAGCTGAAAACAATTTATGATTTTTCATGGTCCTGTGGGTTGGTTGGGGGCTCTCCTACTGGTTTCATTTGAGCTTTCTTGTGGGCTTACATTCGGCTGGTCTGCTGGTTGGGGATGTATGTGTTCAGCTGGGGCAGCTGGAAGGACAAGGTCTTTTTCTGTGTACTCTTTTGCCCTCAAGGAGGTGTGGTTGAGCTTTATAGCATGATGGTCTCAGAGTTCAAAGTGCACGAAGCTAACAGTTATCAGCTTCTGGAGTCCTAGGTTCAAGAACCTGTAAATATGACTTACACAACATTTTATTTGCCAAAGCAAGCCTCAAGCTCAGCCCACGACTGATATGCAGCAAAATATTGTGGCCATAGTTTTTTAGTCCCCCCAATCAAATAATTAGCCTTTGTGTGAGCAGATTAAGTTGATAACTGACTGACTTCAGGCATCTGAATGAAAATCCACCAACCAGCCTATGATGTCATCCTCACTCCAGATTACTCCCAGTCTTAGGTCTTAGGGTTCTGTAAATGTTACTCACTGAGGGGGCATGCATTATATGGGTTATTCTTTTCTTCCTGCACAACCTTTTTCCCCCATAGAACTAATTTTTGTTTTATTTTCTTTGTTTATTATTTTTGTACATTTACATTAAATGCATCCCCAAACTCTCCCCAATGTTTTGTTACTCTCTTCTTGATACATTTAAAAATAAAAGATAATCTTCAGTCTTCTTTTCCTGGAGATGTTTCTTGTGGAGACTTCTGTCTTGTCCCACCTAATTGGATGGCTGAATAGCTGCCCCTTTAAAATTCACCATTAGCCTATTCCTCTGTTTGCTCTCTTGTTTCATGGAGTTTATGTCTCATTCGTTCTGTAAACTCTCCCCTACTGGTGAAATATATCCTTTAGTAACTTTCTGGGGGGTAAAAAAATCTACCTTCACAGTTAATTGAAAGAAAGTCTAGATCAAAAATAATTTTCACACCATTATACAGACATTGTTTTTTCCCCTTCTATCTTTGAGTACTGCTCTATCAATATTCATTGCCTTTCTGATCTTGGCCATGTGTATAAAATCTGTGTTCTTCTTTCTGGAAGGTTTTAGAATCTTTGTCCTCAATATTTTGAAATTGCATATTAATGTTACTTGGTTTGAGTCAGTATTGACCCATTGTGTTGGGCAGTCAATGTACGCATTTAATCTGACAAGTCTTGTTCTTAACTTTTAAGAGATGTTTTGATTTTTAAAAAATTATTCCTTTGCACTGCTTTTTTGTTTTCCTGTCTTAGAACGCCTATTGTTTGGATGTTAAACCACTTAGACTAGTCCAATAAAATGTCTAATCTTTCTCCACTATTTGCTCCCTCTTTTGTATTTTCTGAGAAGTATCTGGAACTTTACCCTTGAATATTTCATTTTTCTTTTTTCTTTTCCATGAGCTCCTTTTTGTTTTCCAAATGTTTCATTTTTTTTTCTAAAATCATTTCTTATTTCACAATAATGTAATTTTTAAATATCAAAAGGGCTGAGCTTTGCCAGAACCAGTTTGGCTCAGTCGATAGAGTGTCGGCCTGTGGACTGAAAGGTCCCAGGTTTGATTCCGGTCAAGGGCATGTACATTGGTTGTGGGTACATTCCTGGTAGGGGGTGTGCAGGAGGCAGCTGGTTGATGTTTCTCTCTCATCGATGTTTCTAGCTCTCTATCCCTCTCCCTTCCTCTCTGTAAAAAAATCAATAAAATACATATGTATGTATATATTTTTTTAAAAAAAGGGTTGAGCTTTTTGTCTTTTCTATTTACTACTAAATCACTTGTTTCTGACACATGCTAGGCTCTCAGATACTTGTTAAATGTATCTCTCTCTTGGGATATTTTTATAGATTTTTATTCTCTCTGCATAGTCTGTTTTCTTCAAAATTTTATTTTCTATTTATTTTGGTTTCTTTCACATACATCTGCTGATTATTAGTTGTCGGCTCTTATTTAAAAGCTCAGCTTTATTTTTTTTAAATAAATTTTTATTGTTCATATTATTACAAATGTTCCTTTTTTACCCCCCCTCCATTGCTGTCCTCCACCAGGTTCCCACCCCACCCTCTGCCCTTTCCCCACCCCGCATTGTCCTCATCCATAGGTGCACAGTTTATGTTCAGTCTCTTCCCACATCCCCCTCTCCCTTTTTCCCCAAGAATCGTCAGTTCACTCCCCTTCCATACCTCTGATTCTATTATATTCAACAGTTAATATTGTTCATCAGATTTTTTTAAAATTTCCTTGGTTTTTAAATTCACTTGTTGATAGTTACGTATTTGTTGTTCATAATTTTTATCTTTATTTACTTTCTCTTCTGAAAGAATCCCCTTCAGCAATTCATATAATTCTGGTTTGGTGGTGATGAACTCTTTTAGCTTTTTTTTTATTAGTGAAGCTCTTTATCTGGCCTTCGATTCTGAGTGATAGCTTTGCTGGATAGATTATCTTTGGCTGTAGGCTCTTACTATTCATCACCTTGAATATTTCTTGCCATTCCCGTCTGGCCTGCATGGTTTCTGTTGAGAAATCAGCTGACAATCGTATAGGTGCTCCTTTATAGTTACCTGCTTTGCTCTTGCTGCTTTTAATATTCTCTCTTTGTCTTTTGCTCTTGGAATTTTAATTATGATTTGTCTCGGTGTGGTCCTCTTTGGATTCCTTTTGTTTGGAGTTCTGTGTGCTTCCTGGACTTGTAAGTCTAATTCTTTCACGACGTGGGGGGAGTTTTCTGTCACTATTCCTTTCAGTATGTTTTCGATATCTTGCTCTCCCTCATCTTCTGGGACCCCCATAATTCTGATGTTGGTTCGCTTGAAGTTGTCCCAGAGGTTTCTTACATTATCTTCAATTTTCTGGATTCTCTTGCCTTCTAGCTTCTGTGGAGGAGTGTCTTCTGGCTCTTTATGTTCCAAATCTTTGACTTGATTCTTACGATCTTCCATTCTGTTTTTAGGACTCTGTATAATATTTTTTTATTTCAGACAATGTATTCTTTATTTCTTGTTGATCCCTTATCATTTCTTGTTGATTCCTTATTAATTCTAGTTGATCCCTTTTCATATCCTCATAGGTCTTATCGATCTTTTCTAGGAAATTCTTGAAAAACCTTATAAGCATAGATTTGAACTCTATATCCAGTCGCTTTTTGTCCTCCATTTCTTTCGTTTGTGATCTATTTCGTCTCTGCATTTTCGCAGCTTCCCTAATGGGGCGGGGTTTCAGGGTGGAGCCTACAGCCTTGGCTTCTGTCAGCACCGCCCTATGTGGCTCCCGCATCTCAGGGTCCTTCAGTACTCGCTGCAAGAGCCTCTGAGAGAAAGGTGCCCTTGATTTTCACTTGCTGCCAAACAGTCTATGCTCTCCCCCAATGAGCCCGGTATTGGGGTTCAGTTCAGTTGGAAGTGGAGTTGGAGGTGGCGTTCAGAGCAGACTGGAGCCCCAGTCTCCTTCCGGCCAGGGCAATCCCACGGCACAGCTGGCCGGCCCTTCTCTGCATGCAATGTGTGCATCTCCAGGACCTCCTTTCGCCGCTTCCCCGGGGTTCCACCTTACAGCCCAGCTCCCTCTGTTTGAGCCTGGGTCCCCAGGGTCTGGCCTAGAACTGGGATTCAGAGCAGTCGGAACTGGGGCCCAACACAGTCGGAGCTTTTATCTCCTTCCAGCTAGGGAACTCCAGCCAGGCACTCAGCAGCCCCGCCCTTCCTCTTGGGCTCAGTCCTCTCCGCGGGCCACGTGTCTCCATACCTTAGGCTTTTACAGCTCCTCCGCTCTTCCTTCTGGTTTTTTCCTTGCTTCTCATTGTAGAGTTTCCAGTCAGTCTACTTTCCTGTAGTTCTGGGTAATGTCCATTTTATATTTTAGTTGTATTTTATTGAAATTGTTGTGTGCAGCTGCAGCTAGGTGTTTACCTGTTCAGCCATCTTGGATTCCTCTAAAAGCTCAGCTTTAAAAAGCTAATCAGAAGCTTTTTCTACATAGGCAGAACTTGTTGACAGTGGATTTCTTTTATAGGATTATTCAAATAAAAATTTAAATATTCATTCCCAGTTTTTTTAAAAATTCTTTATTGTTTAAAGCATTACATGAGTCTCCTTTCTCCCCCATTTGACCTCTCCCCCACCATCCCCACCCACAAACACAAGCCCTCACACCTCACCCCCTACTGACTGTCCATTGGTTTTGATCATATGCATGCATACAAGTCCTTTGGTTAATCTCTTACCCTCATATCCCCCGCCTTCCCTCATAGGTTGTACAGTCTGTTCAATGCTTCTATGTCTCTGGTTCTATTTTTGTTAATCAGTTTATGTTGTTCATTATATTCCACAAATGAGTGAGATCATGTGATATTTATCTTTCTCTGACTGGCTTATTTTGCTTAGTAAAATGTTCTCCAGTTCCATTCAAGCTGTTGTAAACAATAAGAATTCCTTCTTTTTTATTGCAGCATAGCATTACACTATGTAGATGTACCACAGTTTTCTAATCCACTCATCTACTGATGGGTACTTAGGCTATTTTGAAGTCTTAGCGATTGTAAATTGTGCTGCTATGAACATAGGAGTGCATATATTCTTTCTGATTGGTGTTTCTGTTTTCTTGGGATACATTCCTAGAAGTGGGATCACTGGGTCAAATGGCAGTTCCATTTTTAATTTTTTGAGAAAACACCATATTGTTCTTCACAATGGCTGCTCCAGTCTGTATTCTCACCAGCAGTGGATAAGGGTTTCTTTTTATCTGCATCCTCTCCAGCACTTGTTTGTTGATTTGTTGATGATAGCCATTCTGACAGGTGTGAGATGGTGCCTCATTGTACTTTTGATTTGCATCTCTCAGATAATTAGTGATTTTGAGCATGTTTTCATGTCTCTCAGCCTTCTATATGTCCTCTTTTGAAGAGTATTTATTTAGGTCCATTGCCCATTTTTTGATTGGGTTGTTTATCCTCCTTTGTTAAGTTGTATGACTTCTCTGTAAATTTTGGAGATTAAACCCTTATTGGAGATAACACTGGCAACTATGTTCTTCCATTTAGTGGACTTTCGTATTGTCCTGTTGATGGTTTCTTTTGCTGTGCAGAAGCTTTTTATTTTGATGCAGTCCCATTTGTTTATTTTCTCTTTAATTTCCTTTGCCCTTGGAGCTGTATTGGTAAACATGTCTGATATTTTGCTGCCTATAGAGTATTCTAAGATTTTTTTATGGTTTCCTCTCTTATATTTAAGTTCTTTATCCATTTTGAGTTTATTTTTGTTTATGGTATAAGTTGGTTGTCTTGCTTCATTGTTTGTTTTTTTTTTTTACATGTATCTGTCCAATGTTCCCAATACCATTTATTGAAGATACTGTCTTGACTCCATTCTATACTTTTGCCTTCTTTGTCAAATATTAATTGAGCATAATGGCTTTGGTAGATCTCTGGGTTCTCTGTTCTGTTCCATTGGTTTACATGCCTGTTCTTGTGCCAGTACCAGGCTGTTTTAAGAACAATGGCTTTATAATGTCACTTGCTATCTGGTATTGTAATCCCTTCAACATTGTTCTTCTTTCTCAATATTGCTGCAGCTAATTGGGGTCTTTTTTTTTTATTCCAGATGAATTTTTGGAGAGTTTGTTCTATGTCTTTGAAATATGCCATTGGTATTTTTTTAAAATATATTTTTATCAATTTTTTACAGAGAGGAAGTGAAAGGGATAGAGAGTCAGAAACATTGATGAGAAAGACACATCAATCAACTCTCTCCTGCACACCTCCTACTAGGAATGACCCTTCAACCAAGCCACATGCCCCTGACCAGAACCAAACCTGGGACACTTCAGTCCACAGGCCAATGCTCTATCAACTGAGCCAAACCAGCCAGGGCATACCATTGGTATTTTAATGGGGATTGTATTGAATCTATAGATTGCTTTTGGTAGTATGGATATTTTAATGATTCTACCAATCCATTAACACAGTATATTCTTCCATTTGTTTATGTCTTCCTCTATCACTTTTTTTCAGCATCCTGTAACTTTCTGAGTACAAGTCCTTTACCTCTGTGGTTAAATTTATTCATTACCAGTTTTTAACACGCATATAGTGAGATTTAGTACAGAGTGTTCTAAATCATGTGGGATATATTGAAATGTCTAGTTTTAACATGTTCTATCATTTTTCTCATCTTCCTGAATCCCTTGTAATCTTTACTATAATGATATACACAGATTAAGGCCTCATCATGTTATGCTTCAACTCTTATTTTACATTCCATATATTGATTTAATAACCCAAAATCCATATACAAGGACATTCATTGCAGTTTTGTTTGTAAGCAACCTATATGTTCATCAGTATGGGAAATGTAAAATCAATTATGGTATATATATATATATATATATATATATATATATATATATATATATATAATATAAAAGCCTAAGCTACCTTTGCAACTAAATAGAAAACTAAAAAGGCTGCATGGGGTGACCAGGCCAGCAGGGGGACTTCCAAATGACTGAACAGAGGGCTGCCTAGGGCAATCAGGCTGGCAGGGGGTTTAGTGAGGGATGACCAATGACTGAACAGCAGGCTGTGTGCTGTGTGGGGTGATCGGGTTGGCAAGGGGCGGGGGCAGAGAAGGGTGACCAAATGACTGAACAGCAGGCTATGTGGAGCAACCAGGCTGGGAAGAGTGGGGCAATTAGGAGTGACCAGGCTGGGGCGGGGGGGGGGGGGGGAGAAAGAAAAAGTTGAGGGCAATCAGGCCAGCAGGTAGAGGAGGTTAGGGGTGATCAGGCTGGCAGGCAGGTGAGTGGTTAGGAGCCTGCAGCCCAGGATTATGAGAGGGATTTCTGACTGCCGGTTTAGGCCTAAACAGGCAGTCAGACATCTCCCAAGGGGTCCCAGGTTGGAAAGGGCGCAGGCTGGGCTCAGTGGACCCTCCTCCTCCCATGCACGAATTTTTTGCACCAGGCCTCTGGTACTTATATAATGGAAGTAGAAGCCTGGTGCACAAAATTCATGCACAGGGCAGGTGTGTGTATCCCACAGCCTGGCCTGCACCCTTTCACAATCTGTCTAATCTAATTAGCATTTAACACTTTTATTATTATATTTACTATACTGATTTTATTTTTTTTATTTTTATTTTTATTTTTAAATATCCTCTGGTGAGGATTTAAAAAAATATATATATTTTATTGATTTTTTTACAGAGAGGAAGAGAGAGGGACAGAGTTAGAAATATCAATGAGAGAGAGACATCGATCAGTTGCCTCTTGCACACCCCCCACTGGGGATGTGCCCGCAACCAAGGTACATGCCCTTGACCGGAATCAAACCCGGGACCTTTCAGTCCGCAGACCAACGCTCTATCCACTGAGCTAAACCAGTTTCGGCATAGATACTATACTGATTTTAAAAAGCACTACTTACATGTAAGGAATACTTACATGTACTTATATGTAAGGATGTCTGAATGTCATTTAAAACAAGGTACAAAACCTAAAGATAAAAAGGTGGTGTTTTACATGCATAAAAAATGAATAGGCATGAAATTAATTATTCCTCTCTTACAAAAAAGCCTAGTTTGTTGGTGGGGTATTAGTCTCAGTCTCCTTGATAACTTATTCTAGAGATTAATAAAAATCCATGACAACAGAACCATATTTTTAAAAAATATATATTTTATTTATTTATTTATTTTTTACAGAGAGGAAGGGAAAGGGATAGAGAGATAGAAACATTGATGAGAAACATCGATCAGCTGCCTCCTGCACACTTCCTACTGGGGATGTGCCTGCAACCAATGTACATGCCCTTGACCAAAATCAAACGTGGGACCATTTAGTCCCCAGGCCAATGCTCTATCCACTGAGCCAAACAGGCTAGGGCAACAAAACCATCTTTATGTCTTACCTACATAACATCAAAACAAATTTTAACTTATTTATCTATATATTACTACATTTCAGGTATACTTTCATGTATATTCATATTTCAGGTACTTTACATAAAATAACTTTCATTCTCACAATGAACTATAAAGCAGATGCTTTATCACTATGCTATCTTATCATTTATCCATTATATGTACAGTTTTCTGTTACTTTTTGCCCAAAGCATTTCTAGTTGATATATGATTGAAATGGCCAACTTTGATCACTTTAAAATTATAGTTAGTCCTTCCAAAGAAAATGAGTTTTTAAACCTTTCAATCAAACTGCTACTTACTCTTATGTATACTATTACTTACAGCTTTCTCTTTATTGGATCATAACTCTTATTGGAATTTCATTTTTATATCTGCATTCTTATAAACAAAGTCTAGAGCTGTATTTCTCTCATCTGGCCCTGACCGTGACCAAAAAACATTTGTACATTTAAAATCTACTACCAT
This sequence comes from Pipistrellus hanaki, assembly GCF_964339955.1. Classification (NCBI taxonomy): domain Eukaryota; kingdom Metazoa; phylum Chordata; class Mammalia; order Chiroptera; family Vespertilionidae; genus Pipistrellus; species Pipistrellus hanaki. The sequence continues at coordinate 120,721,514 of NC_140505.1, forward strand.
GGTAGATCTTAAACATTGTCACTATAGAAAAAAAGAAGAAAAAGATGGTAACTATATGAGATGATGGGTTGATTAGTATCTCAATTAGCCTGAGTGTGGTAATTACTTTACATACACCTTAAATATGTATCTGCAAATTCTATTTGTCAATTATACCTCAATAAACCTGGAAAAACCCACATTTGTGTTTATACACTTCTTTTCCACCAGCTAGAGATCTAGTCAGTAAACTGGCAGAATCACCATACCCTTGCTCAAGAAATGTATTCTTTATATACTTTCCTGCTCTCTTAATTATGCCAGAACTCCTTCTTAAATTTTAGAGAGTACAATTTAATCAAATCATATTTATGCAATAGAATGGGCATGCCAAAGTCATTTCATCCATATAACAATAAACAAAATGAATAAATCTATAATGATATCGCTCTAAAATCTCTAGCTTTATTTCCAATTTTATTTTTTAATTTTTGTGTGACATTGGTTAATAGGATCATATAGGTTTCAAGTGTACATTTCTATGATACAAGATCTGAATATTGTTCTGTGTGCCTACCACCCAAATTCAAACCATCTTCCCTAACTGTATATTAGGTCCTCTCTACCCTCCTCCCTCTGGTAACCACCTCACTGTTGTATGGATCTATGAGATTCAGTTTTATATCCCACATATGGTTGAAATGATTTAGTTCTTAGCTTTTTCTGACTTACTTCGCTTAGCATAATATTCTCAAGATCCATCCATGTTGTCACAAATGGCAGTATTTCATCTTTTCTTATGGCCGAGTAGTATTGATTGTATATATGTATTGGGAGGCGGGGATTAGCTCCTGGAAACCATCCTGTAATGTCCACTTTACCTCTCTGAAAGACCTAGCTGGCTTTCTCTAGCATTGTCTCCAACTGAGAGAAAATTCCCATCACATTCTTTTGATCTTATCTGTGGGTCCATGTCAGGTTCAGTGTGTCTTGTTACTTTGTAAAGTGCTGACTTTGGCAGGAGCCACTTTGCCTGCAAATGCAGAGAGCAGGAAAGTTCTTTAGCGCAGTGACTGACTGAAAGATAAATTCTTTTGTCTTCATAGGGACAAATCCTGAGATAGGATTTACACTCCAGAGCTCCCTGTGGGGTCTAGCTGGTACTAGAGCTCAGTCTGAAGTTGCATGCTTTCTTGGATTTTTCCTCTTCCCTGTTTTGATTCGCTCATTCTCTTACCAGATTGTTCTCTCTTCTATGCAAGACTGAAATGAGCACCACATGCTCTTCAGTCACCTGCGAATTCTGTTGGTTTTGATTCTTACTTTGCTTCTGGCCTCTAAGAATTTTCCAGACTTTTTTGTTAGCCCAGCTAAAGACTAAAAGATACCTAGGATTAGGAGAATACTGGGCGCTGGGAAATTGGGCTGCTACACCAAGGAGACAGATCATAAAGAGGGTTATATACTAGAACCTGTAGATATAGGAGTTGCTCTGCAAGAAAAATTTCAGAGGAGGAATTGTCAGACATGACAATAGATTGTAATTTTGAAGAAAAGAGAAGACGGGAAAAATCAAGCAAGAACTTCTAAGTCCCTTAGAAGGTCTTAGAAGGTGCCATTACAATGTGTTCACATGGTCACTTGCAAAAGTAAAACATTTTAACTACTATTCATTAAGATTGCTGTCTCGCCAAATCCGGTTTGGCTCAATGGATAGAGCGTCAGCTTTGGGGACTGAAGGGTCCCGGGTTTGATTCCGGTCAAGGGCATGTACCTTGGTTGCGGGCATATCCCCAGTAGGGGGTGTGCAAGAGGCAGCTGATCGATGACTCTCATCGATGTTTCTAACTCTCTATCTCTCTCTCCCTTCCTCTCTGTACAAAATCAATAAAATATATTAAAAAAAAAGATTGCTGTCTCTATTTTGAAGTTTACAGTATCACACTGCCCTTCCTGTTGGGTATGTTAGAATATCTACTGATAATTTTATGATCTGGCTAATGGGAATTTGAGTTGGAAATATGCTTAATTTTGGATTGGGAGATAGTTCCATTATTGTTTACTATTCCCATATAGGCTTTTATTGTGCCAAATTACTTGGCACAGTCACATAAAGGCTTAAGGCCAAGGGTTCAATTATCATGGCATACAGTTAGTGAGCTCTCCAAGATGTCCCCACAGAGGAAGTATACAGATCATGGAGTGGGAACAAAGTTAGAAATATATGGTGTGGAACATTATTTTACACATTGGATCAACAAACTTGTCAGGAAGGATTCAGTTCCCATCGAGACCTAGTCAAAACAGAAGTTCTCTCATGTAAGGAAAAATACATTATATACAATTTAAAAATACATAATACATTTTAAAGTAAATATAACAAAATTTTAACAGAATCCCTATGTTGAAAGATACTACTTAGTCACACTATAACAAGTGAGTTCGTCTGCGTGTATAAGGTCATAGCTTTTAGGCACCTCTGCAATCAATTAATGAAGAAGTCTATTAGCTATAATAGAAGAAAGACTGAATTATTTTTCTATTTTCTCTATAGATACTGGTTTTACAAACTTATTGACAAATGAGAAGAGGATGAAAATGTACACAGGCAAAGACATGTCAGGAAAAGGTATTATAAAATGCATAAGATAATTAATTGGTTGAAATAGTTTTATTTTTCTGATTTTAGTGATATTTATGGTATTTGTCAGATTTTTGCATAATTTGTTGTTAATAATTTGCATAATTATTGTTCTCATTCTAAACAAATGTTTACTTTTACGCCTGAATTTATATTTGTAATTTTTCATTTTTTTCTTTTGGTATTAATTTTACTTTATTTAAAAAGCATATCAACTATACAAATTTAGTCATTGTCCTAAAAACTGCAATATCCTACATAATATCAATATGCAAATTGTCAGTTAATAATATGCAATTCGCCACATAGTGACCAATTGCAGCAGGCGTGGGTGGGCAGGGACTTGCAGCATCCGGGTGGGGGCAGGGCCGGGGGCATGGACAGGCCTCCACCTGTTGGCTGCAACTTTGGGCTTTGGTGAAGTGGCTGGCCAGGAGGCGAGCAGCCCAAAGGGTGCAGAGGTGAGGCGGGGTGCACCAGAGGGGGCTCCGGCCAGGGCAGGGGCTGGTGGGCAGAGAACAAGGTTCTGTAGTCCCCCCAAGATGCGGGTCAGGGCTGCCTGGCAGGGAACAGGGGAAGATGCCCAGGAAGCGGGGTGTGGTCCCCTAGCCCTGAGGTGAGCGCTGAGGGGCAGCACCAAGGCTGTGAGAGCAGCGAGGTGTGGGCAGGGCTGCATGCACAGTGTGTCCTAAGGCATCAGCGAGCTCAGCCCCTCCCCTGGTCCCACCCCTGGTCAGCCTCTCCCACCCCAATTGAGGATGGGGTGGCTAGCCAACTCCCCCCATCCCCTGCCGCTCGCCCAGGCCGGCCATGCCCCGCCCATGATTTCCCGGGACTGGGAGACCCCAGGCAGACTGCAGGTGCAACTCGGTCAGAGGCAAAGGTCCTGGCTGTCCGTGGCCTACAGAGTTCCAAAAACCTCAGCAGTGACCAAAGACCAAGACCGAGTGGAAAGCACCTGCCTGTGCTTATGGCTCACAGTGCCAGGAGGAGGCAGAGCATCCTGAACCTGCAACCCTGGCATCTACACACCAAGCCTTGGGGCACACCACGCTGGTGCCTGTGGGTGAAAGGGGGAGAGCAGGTAGCTGGGGTGCGGAGCTGGGAGGAGCCTAGAGTCTTTGGGAGCAGCCCCCACACTTGCCCTCCTGACTGTGGAGGCTGGGTGAGGAAAGAGCTGTGTGCCGAGGTTGCTGTGACCCGTGTCCTCTGGCCGCCAAGCCCTGCTCCCTGCCCAAGTCCGGGTTTCCACAGGTGAGTGAGTTTCACCAACTCCCAGCCTCAACTCTCCCCAGCTGAAGGGGTGGAGGGAAGCCAACCGCTGCCATGCGACACAGCGTGCTGGGGACCACCACACCCTGGTTTCCTAAACCTTCTCCTTCAGCTTCCGGAAGTCCCAAGCCCAGTTTGGGTTTGGTCAAAGCCCCTGGTCAGCTCTGCCGCTTGCCTTCCAGGTACGGCTAGCCCTGACCGGTTGGCGTTGTCCCCTGGCTCAATTACATAAGAGAAATCAAAGAGCTGGGAGTAAATATCCTCTCAGCCCCTTCCTATGCCCCTGGGTGGGGAGGATGGGGATGGGGGAAATGGAAAAGGGCTGCTGCTTTGCATTGTATAATGAAAAGACTCCTGCTATGTAGAGAGGAGAGCTGATTCCTTCCAGCAACGCCTGGCTTGTTTCCTGCCCCAGCCCTGAAGCCTGACAGCACCTAGCAAAGGTGTGTCTGCACAGCCACTTTGTCCTGGCCCCCGGGACTTTAGGAGCAAGTTTGAGTTGCATTGATTTTTTTTTTTAAAGTAAAGATTGAAAAACACCTCTTTGTACTCAAATGGCACTATAAAATGCAGATCATAGCATCTGATTTTGTCTTATGTGTTGATTTTGAGGCAGAGCGCAAATAGGTTCATGGGGAAAGCAGGGGTGGGGGGGAAAGGAAAGGGAAAGGGAGAGGATCCTGCCGTCCACAGCACTGAACGTTGTTTTTGTGAGTGTTTTTTTTGTGTGTGTATGTTTTGTGTGTGTGTGTATTTTTCCTTCTGCTCTTCAAGTCAGTATATACCATTTAAACCGCTTTATGGCATTGGGTAATGAGCTAATGGTTTTTCTATTAAGAGCAAGCAGCAGTGCCTTTCATATGAGCCACATACATGTAATCTATTCAAATAGAGCATACTGAGTGGAGAGAATGGTATGTGTCATTATATAAAGAAGTTGGCACTATGATGCTATCTGGCTGAAGATCTTATTTATTTTGCAATTTAGAGAATAGACAAATCAGGCATTGAAAATGAATGTGCATGCTTAAGTGCATGACTTTATTTTCATCTGTAATGACCAAACTACTGATGTGCTTTGATGGGTCTCATGGCATGGCAGGTCTGGGGTTTTGTGACTGTGATGTAGTGGGCCTGGGTGAGGCTGCATGGCATGGGTCAGGGCCAGGGGACCTGAGGCCATGCCCCCCACCCCCACCTCCACCCCAGCACCAGGAAGTGAGACAGGGCTTGATGGAGGTGTGGTCAGCTGGGTTTTGGTGTTGCCCAATGGGGGTGGGGCCAGCTAGACACTTCAATTATAGAGAAAGGGCATATAGCAATATTAAATTATTTCCTCTAATTAATTCCCTTTTAATGTGCATGAATTTCATGCACCAGGCCACTAGTACATTTATGACTAACCTAATTATATTTCAAGTAACAGTACTCCAATTCATGGGTAGAGGTGATGCAGATAATTTACAAAAGAATATTCTTAATTTGTCCCTCCTGTCATTATAAAATAATTATAAATTTATAGTAATAAAAGAGCAGATTGTCTGAGAACTGTGGGACAATTTCAAAAGGTATAACATACTAGTAATTGAAATACCAGAATTATTTCAAAATGAGAAAAAAAGGAGAGTTGAACACAAGAAATATTTGAAATAGTAATAGCCAAAAACTTTCCCTGAATTACTGACAGACACCAAAACCCAGATCCAGGTAGCTTAGGCTTTCAACATCTACACATGCCATGTTCAAAATGCAGAAAACCAAAGATGAAGAGAAAATCTTCAAAGAAACCAGAGAGACAGATATGGACAGCTTCAGAGGACAGCTGACAGAGGTGCAGAGGCTCAATCTCCATTTCAGAAGGGGCTCTTAGGAAAGTATGACAATAAAAAAGCAAAAATAAGGACAGTAAAATAATGTCCTGCTTCTTTAAGTGGTCAGTAGGGACGTATCAGATGCCATTCACCTGAAAGCAAAAGTCTGACTGAATAATTTTAAATTTGTGCTCAACTACTTTAAGTAAAGAGTGGCAAACTTGTGCCCCTCAATGCTTGACATCTACTTATGCAAAGGCTTACTCCTCAGTGAAAAATAAGTTTCTAAAGTCTTGTCCTGTAGGCTGAAGAGCAATTACCCAATTCTAACCTCCTCTAGCTGTCTCACCTAAGTGAAGGGAAAGAAAATAAAGAAAGATAAGCATTTGTGAAGGTCACAGCCCAAGGACATAATTCCAACCACAAGACTGAGATTTAATCATATGCTTAAAGGAGCAGAACACTTCTTTGGTACCTTCCTTGAATAAAAAAAAAAAAAATTATCAGAAGACAAAAGTAAAGAAATAACAGTTTTTACCAGAGAGATGCATCCTTTAGCTCTTTCCACTGAGTTAATCCAGTCAGTTTAAAAAGAAGAGACTATCTCAAGACAAATAAAAAAAAACTACTTTTAAAATTCTTCTCTGCTCTGCCTAGCAATTATGGAATCAATGTACTATTTCAATTGAAGTACTATTCAACAAAATGAATGTCAAGGATTTAAACCAGTATGTTACTCTTATTTCCCCAAGAACATTTTCCCCCCAATAAACACCGAAAAAATGTATGATGAGGGCCCCAAGTAACTAACAGCTGAAACTTGTTTCACTTCTTATTTGTTCCCTGATTCAGCGTGATAGGATCGTTTCTCATCCTACATAAAGCTAAGCTACTCAAGGGCAGCCCGGGATTGTCTAGTCCTTTTACCCCTGCACCTAATCCCAAGTAAATTCTCTGCACACTGGCGACTCCATAAAGACCTGACAAATGGTTATATTTTAAGTCCATATATTCCAAACAGAGGAATAAAGAGGATGAATTCTGACTGATCTAGCATATTCTTCTAAAGAAGGAGCATTTGGGAAATATATTTGTAAGAGGCACTCAAGGGTGCCTCCTCTTATAAGGGCAAAAGGAAAACCTTAAAGCCAGTTGCATCAGAAATGGCACCCATTAATCTCTTTGCCAAGCAGCATAAAGGAGAGAGGCCTTTGAAAGGAGTTGCCCTTAAGAACGGAGTCATGGTTTAATGTGTTTGGTTCGGAGCACCTTGCTTTTAGAAGCTAGCACCTGCAGCAGAATGACAGAGTCGCTGCTTCTGGAAGCAGATTGGGTAATGAGACTGATGACATTTATGGCCCAACGTTTCAAGAATTAATTTACAAGGGAGATGGTTCTCAGTGCAGTGAATACATCATGGCAGTGAAAGATTGACTCCCAGTTTATCATCTATAAACTATGCAGCCCAGCTTAAGTCCTTCGGGAGGCAAGCATTACCGACATTACTCACAGTTATTTAGGGTTCAAAAAGCACTGGGAGAATATTTCAAGCATGAAGGTATATGCCACTATAATAAAAACAAGAGCCAAAACCTAGAAAGGGGTTTAGAGGGAGAGCAGGGAAATAAAGGAATGTGTTTCAGGTGTCACTGGGCTTCTGCAACATCCCACCAAAACATTTTCTTTGTTTAGCTTCTCTTCATCACTTACACTCAGACTATCATTTTCCTTAGAAAGAAAACTTTCTGTAATTCTATTAGAAAATTCACATGAAGGGTGTGTCCTTGTGTTATTTTGTGGGTTTTATTCACTCATTTCTAGCCTTCAGTATAGACTAATATTTTCATAGGACTTCTGAAATATTCTTCAAATGATTCTAAGAACCTGTTTATACAGGGAGAGATAGCTTTGTTTAAAAAAAAATACTAGAAATACACTGGTAATACATCCACATTTGAATATTGATTAGATCCTTGGACATTGAATCAATCTGTCATAAAATTACAAAAAGTTAATAAAAATTAAAATTATGCAAAGGGGACCAACAAAAGCTATCATACTACGGTAAACTAAAACCAGTATTTGCATAGAAGCTAAAAGAGATGCTAAAGTTATGATTATTAGTACCATGAAATAGACTTGAAATACATTTTTAATTGAAATCAATATTTTTTCTGTGTCTTTAAATTAACATCATTTCTTCTTGAAGATATCCTGAGCACAAATAATGTGAGGGATGGGGCAATGCCCTAGGGGATGGTCTGCAGGATCCCTGGGGCAATAGGGAAAGAGACACTCTCAGGTTAGCTTTCACAAAGGTTTCTGTATAAGCATGCTAAGTGTATAAGCACTCCAACACACAAAATGGCTGCTCCCATGTGGTCAACGATCCTGCCCCTATGTGGAGACAAGATGGCTACCATAAGATGGTCAGCAGGGGAGGGCAGTTGAGAGGGATCAGGTCTGCAGGGGAGGGCAGTTAAGGGTGGCCAGGCCAGCAGAGGAGAGAAGTTCGGAGCGAACAGATTGACAGGGGAGCAGTTAGACATCAATCAGGCTGGCAGGGAAGTGGTTAGGGGCAATCAGGAAGGCAGGCAGGTGAGCAGTTGGGAGCCAGCAGTCCTGGATTATGAGAGAGATGTCCAAGTGCCTGTTTAGACCCAATCCCACTGGGTCTAAACGGGCAATTTAACATCCCTTGAGGGGTCCCAGATTGGAGATGGTGCAGGCTGGGCTGAGGGACACCTCCACCCCTGACAGTGTGCATAAATTTCTTTCACCGGGCCTCTAGTGATTATATAAGTAGAGTTTATATAAATTATTATGGACTGTTTTGCTTTTTTTTTTTTTTTTAAAGTGTCCATTTGGAAAAAAAGTAAAAATAATGAGGCAATTATATCCCTAGTCCCTTCATCCAAATGTACTGTCAATCTTTGTCCATCAATAGTGAGGAATGTGTAGTTTAAGTACTGCAGATAGTCTTTGCAACAGTTTAGAAAATGTCGTTACTTTTGACTAAACATTTACTCAAAGCTAACATGTAAAGTAATTGAAAAACTTATCACCATAAAAATAGAAGTCTTTCATATAACTTACCAGTAAGTGATATTGCTCACCGAGTAAAGCTAGAATGGACATACCAGAGATACTCAATCCTTTGTCAATGTTCCCAAGAGCCACCGTAAATATAACACATGAAACTTAATAGCCATGATTTTTTAAGAATTAACCTCCAGAGAGGATTAGATTAATAATTAGAATCCTATGCATTTAAGTTTTGGTGAGCTATGTCTTGCCATTCTAATTTTGTTATACATTAATTAAAAGAAAGAAAAAGATGAATTTGTTTACCACACTCCAGAAAGAATTAAAAATTATCTTTCCTCATGTGCTGAAATAGCCATATAAACCCAGATAGATTGAAGAACACTGTATTTTAATATGATTGTAGATCAAGTATACCAATCACTAGAATGTGATTTCAAAGTGTAACTCAGAAATTTTTCTCTGAAAATTATTACAAAGCAGTTTTCATAGTTATTTTATATTCTCATATATACTTATTAATATCTCAGAATTTAATTTATATTGTGAAAACATAATAAAATCATATCTTCATTTACTAATTTAAAGAATGAAAACCAAATTTCAGGAAGGAGATGGGTTGGAAACATATAGTCTTTGGTGTTGAAAGTAAAATATTTTAATAAAACATGTAAATTAACCAAAATAAAAGAAATAATAATTTTAGGTAATTTATTTAAATAACTTTAATATCAGTGAATATATAAATTTCTATATAAAGATTAATATCTGAAAATTCTAGAGTTTGTTAAATGAGTTTGAAACAATTAATTTTGAAATTTTGATGAAATATTTATTACTATGCAGAAATAAATGAAAAAGGAAAAATTAGTATGTTTGTATTTTCTCTAGTTCTACCTAAAACATAAGTTTTGGTTATGATATTTAATCTCTAGAAAGGGATTTAGAGGGAGAGAGGGAAAACAAAGGAATGTATTTTTGGTGCCTTTGTGCTTCAACAACATCCCACCAAACACTATTGTTAAAATACCTTAAAATAAACTGGACTATGGGCCAACCACTTGTCAGATCCCCAGGTCAAGAATAGTTGAGTTTATTGGGAAATATTCCTCAAAATCCCCTCCCCAGCATTTTATATAAATTTTTCAGACTACTAATAGGTAAAATTAATTATATCCAGATATGGCATATGTTCTATGTACTAGCAATTGATTTCAGAGCTTGATACACAACTAAAAACAACTTGCAGAGGTGATTAAGAATTCTGTTAGGACTGAGAAAAATAAAGTACAGAGAGGAAAAGTCTTGTTAATTTATAAAATGGAACCTGTGACTTGACCAAGGTCTCTTTTACATCATAGCTCATTCACTTAACTACTATACACATAGCTTTCTTTCTTTTTTAAAAAAAAAATATATTTTATTGATTTTTTACAGAGAGGAAGAGAGAGGGATAGAGAATTAGAAACATCGATGAGAGATGAACATTGATCGGCTGCCTCTTGCACACCCTTACTGGGGATGTGCCCGCAACCAAGGTACATGCCCTTGACCGGAGTCGAACCCAGGACCTTTCAGTCCGCAGACCGACGCTCTACCACTGGGCCAAACCGGTTTTGGCCACATAGCTTTCTATATCTTCTTCATTGTATCAGAAAACCACAAAAAGTCCCTATGTGAGATGAAAGAACTTTTGAGCTGTTTAGTAACGTCTTGAATTCGGTTGGCTTCACTATCATGATCTTTGTGGTATCATGGATGCTAGGAACCTTATACCAGCACAGAACATTTAACCTTTCTGTCGTGGGCAGAAATCCAATTTGAGCAGTTTTACTTTGATGCTCTATTTTTGATTGGTTAAGCCACTCATCCTGTTTGACATTGTTGTGAGGGGTTGCTATGCTTACTTTAACCAGCTGTCACATTCCAGCCCAGAGGTGGGTGAAATGAGTCTTGTTTATGTGTAATTCTGAAAGGACTTTTAGATGCTTTAGATTGGCAGCATGTCATTGTAAAAGACATTTATCCCTCCAGTATAGCAAGCCTGAAAGACTTTCAAAATTCTTCATGTACCTTAAAAATTTTTTACTGCCATTCAAATGTTGGCAGACCGTTTTTGATGCAATTACAGATACTCATTTCTTCATGTTGAATTGATTCTAAATTTGTATGAGACCATTCCTATCATATATCCTGTCTTTCTGAAAGAGATTAAAACATTACAAATAGGATGGATGTTCTGATCTGCAATTAGAGATGGAAAAAGTTTGAATTCTTCCAATAGATATTCTACGTGTGTATACACATTGATAGGAGAATAAAAATGTATTCAATGAGCATTTATTTTATCCACTTTATGTGTCTAAAGCAAGACTATGTATCAGGGAGACAGAATGGTTCTGCATTCAAGGAACTTCAAAGCCTCCCTAGTAAGAAAAAACACACACTTTTAATATTTTTTAGCAAAGAACTCATGTTCCTACCAAAATATACTAATAAAGTTGATGGAGTCTTAGTTATCCAGGAAATTACATTAATTCTCCTTGTCATGATCCTGTGTAGATAGCTCATCTTCCAGGTAATATTACACTTATGCACAGAATGTAAAGCCAAGTAAGCGAGTCAAGAATAAAAAGGCCAACTCCATTGCAGCTAATCTCCTTATTTCCATGCTCACAAAGCATCCAGTTCACCAGTTGTTTTACTGGAACTTTTACTTCTCAACAAATCAGGTTAGCATATGGGCATAGCATGAATTTGATTAATTCCATTAACTTCAATGATAAATTAATATATTTTTATATCTAAGTTATATATTTTGCTTTGGAGACAATTTTTTTCAAAAATTAAAGGTATTGTTTATTTTATGTTACCACCATATTACTTGATTGCAGCAGTATATAGTTTTATCAGAATTAGATTTTTAATACATTGTTAGGTGTAGTATAGTTGTTTAGGAGGATAAAATTTACTTTTAGTGAACTCAATATGGTATTACAGTGCTTTACTTTTATATCACATTTAACTGTGCACAGAAGGAAAGTGTTAACATTTAATTATCTGTGAAATATTTCCAAGGCGTTAGCTTTGATGTGAAAAAATAATAGTTACTTAGAGAACTGTAATGCTGTAAGCTTGAGACACCCAACCCAATGAAAATGCTTTGAGTAAAAAAAGAAAAAACAACAAATATTGTTTAAAATGCATTTCTGATCATATGAAGCATTCACTTTCTTCATGTTTTACCAGTTCTCACTTTTTTCAATATTCACCTGCCCGCTATACCACTATTTACATTCTATTGATTCATCCACCCTGGCAACCTAATGACCAGTCCCTGGTAAAAATTCAAGGAATAGCAATTGGTACATGCTCAAGCTGAGCTAACTCAATGCTATTCTGATGGATGAAAAAGTAAAGGCAGTCAGAAAGTTCTAAATGTTTGATGGCAACATATCATGTAACCAAAACATCTGGGTGACTGGATTTTACTCTATATCCAGATGTCTGGCATCATGCAGACACAATCTCAGTGGTTCAATCAGTCAACAACTTTCATTGAGAAACACCCCACCTCCTTGTGCTGCACAACTCAGCAGGGGTTATAGGACAGTGTCACCTTATATACGGGCCATTACAAATATTCTCTTAATTAGTCCTCCTAACTCTCCCCTCTCCAATTTCCAAAATACTGAAATATTATAACAACTATATTTTTTAAAACTATCTTTATTGTTGAAAGAATTACAAATGTCCCTTTCCCACTCCCCTATTGAGCCCCCCTCCACTCTACTCTCACCCCTCCCCAGACTATTATATGCATATAAGTTCTTTGGTTAACCCCTTACTTCCTCACCCACTCTCTCCCTCTAAAATACATCCAATTTTTAAGATTTTAGATGCTTCCTTAAAATACTTCCCTTGCTTCAATTTTTCACTGAATTCTATAGTTGCTGCATAGATCCGTAAGTGGAGGGTTTACAAGGACCTCACTTAGAAATTAATCATGTTACATTACTTTCTGTCTGTAAGCTCTTCATCAGCTCTAGTCTGGAGTAGGTAATGCCCAAATCATTGAACTGTTTATATGCTTAGTTATATATTATGCATATGAGGCTCTGAAAACCATTTCAGGGATAGCAGTCACTCCATGAGAAGAAGTAATTATTTTTATCTATTAGCGATCAAAATCAATAATACATGTAATACCCAGTTCCTAATATAAAAGAAGTATTTAATAAATGTCCTTTCTTAACATTTGCTCAGGGTCAATGTTCTTGACCCTAAAATTCCATTGGTTATAAAATGTTCAATTTAAAACAACTCTTTTAAGTAGAAAAGAAACCATATCCCATTAAATGTAGGCAAAACTATAAAAATTAGTCTAATTTCATAAATTGCAGTGTGGAAAATTATGCTTATTAAGAAAATACAAATTGCTTCTATTGGTATTAATACTATCATTTTTACAATTCTTTTTGTGTTATGTTCCTGAAAAACTAAATTAATTGCTTTGAGGGAAAATGAGAGAAATAAAAAAAAATATTTTAAATTTGCATGCTCACATATGCATATGATGTCACAAAAGTGGGAATGTAGAAGATGAGTTCAATCTTGTTCATATTGAGATTGCCATTAAAGTAGAAAGGTTCAGTTGCCCACTAAATTTTGAATGGCCTTCTTAAAGAAATCTTGCTGAATAATATTTGGAGGATGGTTAATGTGATTCTTTTAGTTACAACTACACTTAAATATCTCATATATAGGATTCATTGGAGTAATAAGGAATCTGTTTGGCCCAAGCACTAGGTGGATGTCTTGCAATCAGGATAGTTCCAAAGATCCCCCACACTGGGCACTTAATGAATCTTCATCCTAAATGATGAAGTCTCAACCATTATTCTTCCTTTCATTAATTGTAATTTTTGAGTATTTGTTATGTATTAGGTACTGAGCTACAGATATCATATATATGCCTTATATCATGCAATCCTCACAAATTCTATAATTTATATTGTATTATTATCCACATTTACAGTTAAGAAAACAGCTTTTGAGAATTTCATAAATTTACCTAAGTTCTCTCTGCTAATTAGTGGTGAATTAGTGGGAAGCAACTTCAACTTTTTTCCAGGCTCGAGATCTACTACACATAGCGGGCACATAGTGGGTGCTCAAGTCACTCTATCCCTCTACCAATGGGCTTTTTGGTTTACCTAACTTGTATATTACCACATAATTTCAGTCTATGCATGACCTATCAACCCCTCCTTTCAGTTCAGTTTCCACATTAAATAGTAATTTACTTCTGTGAGTCTGAACTTCTGGTAAAAGGAATTTGTTCATCTCAATTCATGCATTGCAATTAAACTATGCATCTCATACATGTTGGTCAATCTATAGATTTGTTGTCCTCCACTCAGATATCCATCTCTAACTGATAAACAGTTAATGAAAAGATCAATCATGCCTAATCAGAGGATGTGTGAGGGAGCAGTGTCTCTTAGAAAAGGTATCGATGAAGCAATGATAGAAAAATCTTTACCATATGAGGTGAAGCTATGAAAGCAGAAAAGGTCCATAGAAGACCAAAAAGAAAAGAGGCCACACAATGAAACCCTAAGAAACAAATATACAAAAATTGGCCAGAATAAGAAATGTCAGTACAAGAAATTGACATAAAACAGAAAATTAGAGAACTGGTATAAAAGTAGAAAATAGTACTAAGGAAGTCTATTAAGGAGAAAGTTTGGAAAATGAGAGTGCTTTTCATAACAAATGCTTGGACAATATAAATTCCTTTATACACATACACAAAATATCCTACGATAGTCCAGGAAACCCAGGGTTGAATAAGAACAGGTCCTTGCTTTTCATGGTGGAGAAAACAAATATTAATTATCACACGAATTACTGAATAATTGCAATTATGAAATATACAACATAAAAGAGGTATACAGTATTTTGAGATAATGGAATAAGAAGACTGGATCCTGTGAAAGAGTTCAAGGAAAATTTGGCTTAGATTAATGCTTGAGTTGAGATCTAAAAGGAGGTTGGGAATTGACTAGATGAATTAAGGGGTGGAGAGGACTAAGTGGAGAGAATTTGTAAAGCTCCTTTGGCAAGAGAGAATGTGGTGACAGATAATAAGTCCCTTGTTGTCCAGAGAGAAGAGAGCGGGGTCCTGACATTACCTCTAGAAAGAGATAATGCTAGAGAGAGAGAGATAAGAGATAGACATGCAGAAACTGAAAGGTCACATTAAGTTTTGTCTATCATTAACTTATATGCAATAAAAAAGAGGAAAGTGGGTCATTGACATGATCAGATGAATATTTTGAGTTGATTTCTCTGGCTAGAATAGGCAGAAAAGATCAGAGTGGTATTAGGCATGATTCCTTCAGTTTCAATTAACAAAGTTCCCACTTACACTGGATTAAGAGCAAAAATTATTTATTGACTTTAAAATTGGAAAGCATGGTCAAGAGCAGATATTCAGGCATTTTAGGATACAGATACTTAATTACATTTTCAGGAATACAACTCTCTGCATTACAGCTCAGCTTTCCACTGCGTTGGCTTTATAGTTAGGCAGAATCTCTTCTCTTGGAGATAAAATGCAAGCTGGCAACCTAGAGTAAAAAATACCACATATTATCACCAGGGACTATCACTTAAGGAACAACTTGATCACATGACTATGAAACAACTATTATGGCCAAGGAAGAGGACATACTCAAGGTCAGGCCTGTTGACTTGCTCTTTTCTGGAGCCAGGAAATACAGTCAATGCCACCTGAATCACATGGCCTGAGAAAAGGAAAACTAGATGTTGTCTCCAGAAGTGGGAGATCCAGAGAAAATAAAAGGGGCCAGGTTAAGAGGATATTATGATACTCCTGGATAGAGATAACCACAGTTTATATTGAGAGTAGAGATTGAAGAGGGATTTAGGAGAGTAAATACATAGAATTTTATAATGAATTAGACAAGATGTTAAGAAGATTGAAGTATCAGAAGTGTGTCCTAAGTTTCATGTTTACATTACTGGTGACATCATTCACTGAAGAGTCAACACTGAAAAGGAGCCACATTAAAAGATAGGGGAGACAGGCAGAACTGCATGGGTTTAATTTAATTTAAAACACATTTAATTGGAGGTGCCATTGAGGTCTAAAGATCAGCTGGACATAAAGGTCTAAAGATCAAGGAAGGCATCTGGGCTGGAGATGTAAACTTGCCCAGCACAGGAACAGTTCATGGATTTGAAGGTGTCTTGACCATGGATGGTGACAAAGGCAGAGCCAGATTTGGTGAATGGGTGGAACAGGTGAAAGATAAGGAAATAGAGACAGCACAGATATACTAGTTATTGTGGTAGATTCGATGTGGCTACAAATTAATTACTATTTCTCCCATTGAAAAGTGAAGTTTAATGAGCTTCTCAGTGATTCTGGGCTGGCTTTAGTTATTTGCTTGACCAGAAGAATAATGCAGATGAAATATTCTGGGACTTCCAATATTAGTTCATAAGAAACTTTGTAATTTATATCTGAGCCTCCTGGAACATGTGCTGTGAATAAGCCCAAATAGCCAGCCCAAATAATGTGCTCTAGGACAAATTAGTAAGCTCTTAAGCCTCAATGTTCTTATCTATAATAATAAAAGTGTAATGTGCTAATTAGACGGGACATCCAAATGACCTTCCAATTGTCCTTCTGGTCATCATTCCAGATGAAGCCTTGGTGGCGGGGGCTAAAGCAGAGGCATTTAGGAACAATCAGGCAGGCAGGCAGGTGAGCAGTTAGGAGCCAGCAGTCCCAGATTGTGTGAGAGATCAGGCTGGTCTGAGGGACCATACCCACCCCCCACCTCTAGTTTGCATTATAAGTACTCAATATGGCTAGTTGCTGTTTTATCATTATTTCCCACTTAGTTTTGAACGAAATAAATTATCATAAGTGGAAATAAGGTTTGCTTTTCTTTACAAAAGATAATTTTTATATTTTAATACAATATAATAATTTTAGTGGTAACTATAATCTTATTATAAGCTGTCATTTAACCCATTTTAAAGATGTGGCAAGTAAAATGAAAAAGTGCAATATGTTATTAGTTTTAAACATAGTTTAGACTTTGGATTAAATCCTAGATCTCTGCTCAGCAAATGTACCATATTATTAAACAATTAAATCAGTAGTCAACTAAAATATCTAATTAGAATTCTTAAAGGCAATACGTTTGAAGTTTAGTGTTGTTTTTGTTTTTTTGCAACACTGTGGGAACATTCAGTGGTGATATTTCGGAGGTACTTTGCCATTTGAGCAGGACTTTTCTGAAGTTACAAATAGCTTTACTCTAGCATCATTCCCAGAAATACCATCTCTGAAAGGCAGATATTGATATTTTTAATTACTACTTTAATCTAGTAATTTTTATAACCCAAAGAAAGATTTTCAAGGAACACCATTCCCAGATAAAATATTTGTAAAAATGCCACCTTAAAGAACTTATGCATATAATACAGCCACTAATTTTATCTGACTTGCATCTTTCAAATGAGAAAAAAAAAAATAGGAGCACTCAATACACCTTAACCATAACTAAAGCCACTAGCTTCCAAATAGAACTTCCCCATTTCCATAACCTCACTGGACAGTTTCCTGTGTAACCCAGTGAGCTTGCATTTCCAGGCACGAGGAGAAAGGAACCTTTTCCCACTCTTATTTCCTAAGAACCCCCTTCTCATCAGGTTTATAGATAGTAAAGAGAACATTTACCTAGTTGCTCCTAGAAATTTGACTGTTGGTTATATTTTTCCATCAGATGAGGTGAGTTGGTCTGATAAGGGGTCAGTGGCAACCCAGTTATACACTTCATGGATTTATGGGAGACAAAATCCTGTCCTTACCTGAATACTTTCCCAATATCACTCCTTCCCCCAACCCCTACTTTCTTGGAGAAGGAAATGCTTCTTTTGTGTCTGGGCTACTAGAGAACCAGTTTCTGAAGTCCCCATGTCAGAATAGTGTGCATGACTGCAAATGACATGCTGTGCTGAGTTGATTGCCAGTAGACACCAGCCTTCAATGTTACTGCACCGAAAATGAGATGAACTGAGCAAGCTGGCAGGGAGAATATTGTCTTTGTTGATGCATTGATCATACCTGTATTAAATCTAGACTGCTGGAAAACTCTAATTAAATATTTTTAGGCATGATAATATCCACTGAGAATAGCAAACACATCTACCAGTTATAGAAATAGCTGGGGTTTGGTAAGAAAGTTAATTTTTATTCACTTGAATTAAAAATCACCTAATATTCTCTGCTCACTTTTATTAAATAGAACTCAGGATGGTAATGTGTTTTACATCTGAACTTTAAAAAAACAAGCTGGTCTTTGGATAGTTCTTTTTATTCTAATTCTACTAAGAACAATAGCAAAACTGCAACCTCTCCATAGAACAAGGGTGGGGAACATCCAGCCCATGAGCCCTAAGGCCCAAGAAATCATTGGGTCTGCTCCTGCCAAGGCCCCGGGGGTGAGTTAATTAAATGTTTGACCAAATAAGGCAGGCTAATATTTAAGTCGATCATTTTGTATGGCCTGTGAATGATGTTATAAATATCCAAGTGACCCTTGGCAAAAAAAAAAAAAAAAAAAAAAAAAAAGGTTCCCCACCCCTGCTATGGAAACGTAGAAAGGAGAAAAATGTACCTAACATAGTGTCTAAAAAAAGTGAATAACTCAAACTTATGTTGCAACTACATGTGAATCTCTATCATGTTCTCTTAAATTCTCCTCACACTCCAAATCACGGACAAAAAAGACTTGCCTGTGTGCTAAAAGTCAGTATTCCATACTAGAGCAGATGCTAACAGTGTGACAGTGGCTACATTATTTTTGTACTCAGCCCCTCTCCTCTCCCTCTCTTTATAGAATAATTTCTATTCTTTTGAGTCTTATAACTGGATAAGCTCAAGGGAAAAAAAGATCACATCAGAAAAAAGGGAAAAACCTTCCTGAGAACAGTATGATTGGCAAGCTGTAGCAGAGTCTGCCACTTTGCTTGGTTAACAAATATAACTGTAAACCCTTGGCAACTTTAAACTAATGTCCAAGTTAGAAGATGAAACAATGATTTGTAGTGCTTTCTGTGCACAGTTACTTAGATGCTTCAACAATATTGCGTGTTTCTCTCTCTCAATGGTAAACTTGTGAAAATTATCCCAATGATAATCTCAGATAATTTTCCACATAATTGTTCTATTTTTTTATCTTAAGTGATGACTAATAAAAGATCTATGCCCACCACACACACACACACACACATACACACACACACACACAATGATTAATAACATCAAAAAGGCTGTGAAAAAAAGGAAGCCAACTGCAGTTTGGTTCACTTTATTATATAATTTGTGCATGTTTTCTTAAAAGCAGCACTTTAATGATACAAAAAAAATCAGCTCAATACTTTCAAATATTTTATTGAAAACATTAACACATTAATATATCAAGTGGATACTTTTTTCAGGCAAATAGATAAAGTAAATATTACCTAATTCATAATTTATGATACTATAGGTATTAAAATAGTGTAATTTTTTGTTTATTTTAAGCATATATTGTTGTCCTGAATAATTTCTATCTTCCTCCACACACACAGACAAACTTACATTAATGGTACAGCATTTAAAGGGACAATTTTATTTAGCAGGCTCCCTTGAAATATTATTAAAATGGAAACATGCTTTTTTAAAATTTGTGACATCAACAGGACATAAACTGAGTCATGAGATGGTAAATATTCAGGTTTATCATCTAAACCAACTGCTTTGTTATTTTCAGTCCTACCTTAAAGATTTTATGTCAATGACTGCTAATTCCATTAGGGGTATTCTTTCAAAAAATGAAGCAAAATATTTCTTCATTTAAACAATTTTATTTATGGTGGAATTTTCAAAATGTCTTGAATCTTGAAATTATCCACAAAGTACTATTTTGTGCTTACATTAAAAAGATGTATTTCTCATAAGAAAAGATAAAATATATACCATTAGACAGTATTATTATATTTTTATTTAATACAATATAACCAAAGAATTAAAGAGAAAAACATTAAATATGTTTAAATTTTCCTATAACTAACTTTTCCAGCTGTTCTAATGTTTGGAAGAAAAAAAATAAAGATCTAAACACCAAAGATAATATTTTGATAAGCGATATTAATAAAAATATAATTTAAGCATTGCAATAAGCTACCTTCAATAAATCGCTCCCTATCAGAAATAATATTATTGGAACTAAGTATCTAAAGCAAAGAATAAGAATAAAAGAGGGGAGGAGAGGAAGGATGAAAAAAGAAAGAAGTATTAATGGCAATGGTCACTTTTTAGTTAAATACATTTCTTATAAAGTGGCAAGATAATATGTACAAATTTACAACGGAAGGGAAATCTTTTATATGTGAGTTAACTTGCTTTTGGACTCTTTGGGCATCCTTCTTTCTGTAGGTCCTCCTGGCAGAACTGATGGAAACTAGACTTTTAGTTCATAGGACATGATAGATTAGCCTTGAACTAGACGCCCCTGGGGTTGCAGGCTGTGAATCAGTGCTGGCAATTGGGGAGAGAGAAGCCGGGTGCTGCAGAGGCAATCCAGGTTGCTCTGAGTTGGTGATACGATCCACTATGCTGGATAAGCAATCCAGGCTGGATAAGGAGCTTTTATCTGTGGCATACACTATGGATACAAAGAGAAAATCATTAAAAAGAAATTCCCAAATATATAGCCTTGCTTATGCTGTTGCCCTTTAAGCCATAGTTTAGCTCTTTTGACCCCAAGGGGTCAGCTGGTCTCAGAAAGCCTGATGTAGAAATCTTCAACAAATACTGAGCAATTCATCTGCAGTGAATGAAGGGAGTAAAAAGTCCATCTAATACTATTGCAAGCAAAAGTG
This sequence comes from Pipistrellus hanaki, assembly GCF_964339955.1. Classification (NCBI taxonomy): domain Eukaryota; kingdom Metazoa; phylum Chordata; class Mammalia; order Chiroptera; family Vespertilionidae; genus Pipistrellus; species Pipistrellus hanaki. The sequence goes on from NC_140505.1 coordinate 120,742,232, forward strand.
CACGTGTTTGTATCTGTTAGGTGGATTTTTTATTTTTAAAAAGTGTGTGTGTGTGTGTGTGTGTGTGTGTGTGTGTGTGTGTGTGTCTGCATGTGTGTCCCTTTTGCTCTGCCAATAACTCTGCAAAAGAACCATCAATCTATTCCCTTCCTGGATGCTATGTGGAAGGAAGGACTGCTTTGACAGGTTCTAACTGGGAAGGTGAACTTGTCTCTAAACTCTTCCGAAGCCATCGATTCTTACCATTTGGTCCATCAGGACAGTAGATGCGGTCAAAACTGGTGCTCTTTCTGGACCAGACAGGACTGTTACATTCAGGCTGCAACATAAGACACAAAAGGAAGTTTGTTTTCAGGTCTTGGCAAAAGATTCTCTGCTCTAGAGGAAGGCAGTGCTTGCCCACCACGCTCCCTAAAGTGACCACTGTCAATCACTGTCATTGCCTTGATTTAGGGAGGGTTAGCCCCGCCAAACTGCAGGGCACGGAGGTCAATCTCTGCGCTTGGAGAGGAGGAAAGCAGCAGCGAAGGGGAGAGGGGGTGGAATTCAGCAGCCATGTGCATTGGGTTAACCATGCAAAATGGATTGGAGGAGAAGGAAGCCACACTAATTCGGGGAGAGAACACTTTCCCAGGGCAAAAACACATTAAAACCTGGCAGTGCTGGAGCAGACGCCCTCTGTAAGGAATGCGTCAACATCTCCTTCCAGCCAGGCCTCCGCAGAGCAGGGACGGATGGCAGCCCATCTGTTTCTTTCCGGCTCCTCATTAAGTTACAAACATTGGGGGCCGTGGGGAGCTTGGAGGAGACGTCTCTATAGATGTTAGTGTACGACAGGGTATACTAACTTTGGACATCAACTGAGTGACGGTGAAATATGCGATTGATCATTCACGGCCACCTAGGTCACGGGACAACTCTCTCTCCTGCAATGCACAGGAGCTAGAACCTGGTGAGAGGTCAAAGGCAAGTCCCGTTCAACAGCTGTTTCCTGGCATCTTTCCAAACGCGGCATCTCTCTTCTCTCACAGCCACTGCCATCCCACCCCTACCTGCCAACCAAATGGTCCCTGAACATCTAGTTGCCACACCTGGTTTAAATGACACGTGAGGAGTTTGGGGAAGGATAGGAGTGTGCCCGGGTGGGTACCAGGGCTGTCCTTACCATGCCGTCGGAGCAGTTGGAGGTGGGGCTGGCAGGCTCGGAGCAGCTCTGTCCAGGCATGCCCATGCCATAGTAGTTCTCCACCTGCTCCCGCAGCAGCTCCTGCAGGCTCTCGATGTAGCGGATGGCGTTCCTGAGGATCTCCACCTTGGGCAGCCTCTGGTTGGGGTTGGTGGTGGTGCACCTCTTGAGCGTCTCGAAGGCCTGGTTGACCTTCTTGAGGCGCCTCCGCTCGCGCATGGTGGCCGCCTTCCGCCGGTCCATGGTGGTGGCCTTCCTCTTGCACGCCTTGCAGGCCCACAGGAGGCAGTGGCCGGCCTGGTGGTGGCCCGAGGGTGCTCGCACGTGCTCGTCCTCGTCGGAGCCCGGCAGCTCCGCTCTGTGCGTCCCGAAGGTGGCCACGGGAGGCTCAAACTCGTCCCCGAAGTCGCCCTCCTCGGGGGACGGGATGCAGGAGCCGTCGTAGAAATACTCAGAAGGCGAGAACTGGCAGCCTTCCATCACGTCCATCCCCGGGGGCCGCGCAGGCGGTGCCCCTGCACAGTAAGCAGCGAGGAGGGATGGGGAGGACCTGGAGGCTGGGGCCCCGCACACCCGGTGCAGCTCCCAGGTCGGGTCGCTCTGGTAATTAGCAAAGGCAGGCGCCTGGCGGCCCGGGTTGGCCAGGCTGGGGTTAGGGCCCTTTATATATTCTTGAGGGAGGGAGGCCGGCCCCAGCGGCCAGGCTCTATTAGCATATCCCACCGCAACCCCTGCCTCTGGGCCGTCTGGGCAAACCCCCGCCTACCCTCCGGAGACAGCGCGCCGTTAGTGCCCCTCGGACAGACGCTAATGGTTTTACTGCCTTTCTGCAGGGCGGGGGGGGGGGGGGAGGTTGGGGGGGGAGGGAGGATTGGGGGAGCGGCCCCCAGCCCGTTCCCTTGCACTCCCTAGATGGATTCGCATCCAGCGTGTTGCAGACAAAAGGAAGGAAGGGATCCCAACCCTTGGCCATGGCTCGCACCAATGTGAGAAATGCAAAAAGCCCACCTGCCTGCCCACAGCCTGGATGAAAGGAATCACCTTGTTGTTAAGCGTTTGTTCCTCTTTTTAAGGAACTTTAGTTATCTCGGGGTTTCTTTTTTTTGTCAGTGGCCCAGAATAACAGTTGCTAAGAACGTAAATGGACACTTTCAGGCGTGGGCTGAGTTCGGGTGGTTTGCAATATCCATTTTGCTTTTGGGTCAGGCTGTCATATCTAAGTCCTGTGCGGACTGAGGGCAGACGGGAGCTGTGTCCTCTGTGTGTGCCCTCTGACAGGAGGCGTGCTCCAGGGCCTGGCGGTGGGGAAAGTCTTCCTTCCTTTCTTCCTTCCCGCATGCGTTTTCCCAGCGTCTCCACCGCCGGGCCTTCCCCAGATCCCGACCGGGCCTGCGGGCCTCACAGCCGCGCCTCTTGGATTTGCATGAGAAGAGCCGCAGTCTTAGAAGGTGAACCCCCTCTCCTGGGGCGCGGCCCCTTTCTCCCTCTCCTCCTGCCCCGCCCTGTCCTTGCCACAGACTAAACAGCCAAGCTGAGCTTTGGGGTCGCTAATTTTCTGCTTTCAGGCAAAGGAACACCGTTACAGATGCATCCCAGCTGCCAGGACAGCGATCCCTCTCAGCTCGTGTACAATTTCCAGCTCAAACCCTGAGTAACTTCACACACTCCCGGGGATAAAAGCCTCCCAGCAAAGCCATCGTAAGGGGCCCTTTGAAACTTCGGGAGAGGGCAGGGCTGTCCTTCAAGCAAGAACAAATCTATTCATCAGCTTTTGCCAACCCTCCTCTGGCCTTAGCCCGTGTCCAGATCACTAGGGCCCGGGGTGCTGCTTATCGGTAGGAAAAACAATTGATTAGGGTTTACACAAACAGGCTTAAGGAGCCGGGGCTTGGGATCAGAGCTTGCAGTCCCTGTTAAAGCAGGAGGGATTGTTCTCGCCCGGATCTACAGTCGTCCAGGACAGTAAGTGTTGTGGCTCCGAAGGTGCTTGGGGTAGTGTAGTGCTTTCCTTCCCGCTACTTTTCCTAAAGTCATTTTCCTAAAGCAGCCCTGACTGGCTGATCCCCTGTCCGCAGGGGCCAGAGAAGTGCTAACTTCTCAGGGTGAGATCTGTTCTCCAGAACGAGGGCCAGGAAACCAGGGGCGGGAGGGTGTCAGTCACTAAGGTTTGCTATGGGGCACTGGTAGCAATCTCCCCGCCCAGGGTTTGTGGTCCCTAAGGCAAAGACACCGCTACCACCACACCCACACCGTGAACACCCAGCTCCCTTTCCCACCCACCGATGGGCTGCTTAATTGTCTGGCCTGCGGGAAATCCGGCCGCATCTTATTTAGGACTTTTAGCAAGTGGATGCCTTTGAAAGGAATACAGCACCCAGGGTTATACCAGATAACAGTCCGTTTCCAAAGGACTCCGGGAATGAAGGCTGGATCCTCCCAGGTAAAAGCATTCCCTTCTGTGCACGTGGCTGCCTCTGAGATACTGCAGTGGGGAGATATTCTCACCCAGGAATTCTAAGCCAGATCCCACAGGTTCTGGCCCGAAGCAATGCCAGCACCTCCTTTGGCGATGGAGCTCGGATGTTAGCACCCTGGCCTCAGCTCCACAGAGTTATTATGCAGGTTTATGATTCGGGCAAAAACAAATGTGCTCTTAACTTTTAGGTGGGAGATGGAAGTTAGGCTCCCGCAAGCCTTCCAGCTGTTTTCTTTCCTCAAGGCACCGAATGGGCTTTGTACCCAACCCCTCCCCGTGGGATATTTGTAGCAAACAATTATGAAGACTTTTCTGTTTGCCAATTCACGTTCTCAACCCTATCCATGTATGTATTCATCCATCTACTTCTTCCAATGATACCACGGGAAGTACTTGTTTTTACAATAGATTCACTTTTTAAAGAGGGTAACCAAAGTTCAACTTGGAGGCAGTAATTAACCACAGGCCACAGTGTATTGGCAACTAGGCATCCCTTTGTCTAACTTAGGCTTCTAAAGGTGAAAAGTGTTTATTTTCTTTTTCTCCCCACTTAGGCACAGCGCGCCTGCTTTGCGCTGCGGAGCAGAAACTCGCAGCGGGGACTTCTTTCCCTGCACTCCGGTCCGGTCCGGGAAGAAGCTGTGGCTCTGAAGGAAGGCACTGTCAGTAGCGGTAGTTCTCAGAAGTTAGTGCTGTCTTGGGTAAGGTGATCTCAAAAGACATTGCCCAGAGTGCGGCTGGCGAGTGGAACTAAAGAATCCAAGAAAACACGAGTCTGGTGGCTTAATGGGACTTGCTTGGCGGGTGACAGGGTCCTGGTTTAAGGACCCTTGGGATTCAAGTGCTGAAAATAGGATCGCAGAGCACCAAAGGGAGGAGGGGGGAGAGAGAGATAGAGAGATTTTAAACTCTGTCAGGGGCCAGAGGAAAAAGAAAAAAGAAAAAAAAAAGAAAAAAAAAGAAAAAAACAACAACAAAAAACAAAAAACAGGAGGCAGTATACAAAGGAAGCCAGCACCTCCAAGATGCCTAGGGCTCCCAAATTCAGGAGAGGCCCCAGTGCTTTTTTCCTAGGGGAAAACATGTGAGAGGAAAATGGGAAGCTGGGTGAGCAATCCAGAGGGGAAAAAAAAAAATCTTCTGAGTGGAGAAGTTGAACAGAGAAATATGAAAAAGTTAAAAATCACTTAAAAATATCTGCTGGGTATTCGGGTATTCCCTTTTACTCAAAGTCAGATTAGATTCTGGCTTTTGTTTCTCATAGAAAATAATAAAAATACAATAAACTATTTTCCACCATTTCTCCAGAGAAGTGGACCTCTGACATGTGGAGAAAACACGCGTGTATTTAATTAAGTAATCAGGTTGTTAGGAAGGATATGCCAGCGTAGCTAGGGAAGCCTCAGAAAAGGCAGAAGACGGGATGAAAACCAAGATAAGGCCTGTGGTTATAAATGAAAGCCCACCAAGGTCCTGATGAAGTAAAGAGATGACTTAATTTTTACATTTTATGTTCTTCATGAAAATAATCACGTTTGATTTTCTTACAAGTTAGACTTAAAGAAGGTTTTAATTGCATAGACCTTTAAGTAATAATCAACCTGTTTTGTTTTGTTTTTAGTGTGTGTGTGTGTGTGTGTGTGTGTGTGTGTGTGTTTTAAGGTAACCTATTTTGGTTGGAGCATTATGGCAACAATCTTAGTGTTGATGGACAGACAACACCAGCAAAATGATGCCCAGAGCTTCCTTTACTAGTAAAATTTGCCTACCTTAGGAATGCTACATACTTCTCTTAGCTGGAGAAGACATACCCAGAGACATACATCCATTTCAATCCACTTCTGCCTCTACTTGAGACAATGATCAACTCTTGGACAAAAGGCGTTGCTCCAGAAATTTTTGCTTATTATATATGAGTTTACAATGTGCTAAACAATTTCAAACTGCTCTTCGCTCTGGGAACCAGGAACACCTAAGTAAACACATTAGTACCTGCCAAAGCTGCTGGAAAAGTTTGTGGAGAAGACAGCTGAGGAAGACATTGGCCTCTGCTTGAATTCGAAGGCTCCCAGGAGAGATCAAAGGCCTAAGTAAGGACTTTGAGCAGCCTTGAGAGTAGAGAAAGTAGCCAGTTCTGGCAACATTATCTTGGTTCCAACAACAAGGATAGCCATTCCATCTCATCAGCTGACTGACCAAGGCTTACAAAACTGCTTTTTTTTTCTTTCTTTCTTTCTTTTTTTTTTTTTCCTTCAGAATAAAACCTCTAGGACCAAGGGTCATCTTTTCTAACACTTCTTTTGAGTTTAAGGGAGTCACTCAGGGGTCTGTTGGATGAATGTCTTGATGGGCTGGCTCTTTGAGGAAAAACCATGTTATTGCTAATTTACTGATGCATTAAATCAGGAAATGATATATTCAAAGTTCAAATTAAAACATTTAAAATATTTTAGCTATGATTTTCTGGGAGGGTGATTTTGAGATAAGTAACTGGGATAAAATATTACTTAGAGAAAGTACAAATAAATACGTTGTAACTTTAAATAAAAAATACTTTTAGGTTAAAAATTACTTTAGCAACCCAAGACTTCTCTGGCAGTCACAAGAGTAGTTGGGAACACTGAATTTCAGCACCAACTCCCACAGTGCCCCAAACGTGAAAAAGTAAAAAAAAAAGATTATATTAGACAAGTGGATTTCTATGACCTTAAGGCTTTGAAGTCAATGATTCAGGTCTGATAATTAAAGATAGAGAAAGCTGACAGTTCATATTTTACAAATTATTTCTGTAGTAATATAAAACAGAAAATCACTCATTATTTCATACTTGATAATTTTATGCCTGTCTCTGAGAAGAGGCTCAGTTTAATTCCCAATTACTTATCTTTACCAAGTTATTACATCTTGATTTTTTTGCTTCCATGGCTCTATTTGTTTTGGCTTTGGCCTTAATAAAGATTGTCATCATTAGTAGCCAATAAAAACACTTTAATTGCAAACACACCTAGGATTTCATTGGAAAGCCTAACATGTTAACTATATAGCAATGGAGGTCACAAGAAGCCTTTGGGAAATATTTGCTCTATTTAATGAAGAGACTTCTATAGGCAAACTTACCCTAAACAATTTCTCAAATTACCCAACTAGGAGAGATAGAGAGGACTTGGTTTGCAAAGACTGAATCACATCTATCAGCAAGTAAAGTTTATGAACTGAAAAAAGCATTCTGCTACTGAGCAGTTTAAAATGCAAATTTTATAAATATGTGTGCAATCATAAATTAGTCCACTTGGTCAATTATAATATTTGACTTCACTATGGCATGAACTTGATTTTTTTAAAAACATTTCAGGGGAAAATCTTATTGATCCTCAGGAAAAAAAATAATGGATACCTAATAAGGATGATTAATGGTTCTACACACTACCCAGACATAGTCACACATGTCCTGATTGGATCATTTGAAATGCTTTCCCACTTCTTTTTAAATTAAATTATTACTCTAAGGTAGAGTTTACTAGATAATCTTTCTTGAGACAAAGTTTTTGGTGAATAATTGCTAAAGAGAGCCAACTTATTCTACAGACAATAAGTGTTCCTTCTTATTTCTCAAGGCTTCTTTTTTGGGGTGCATGGTGATTGGGAGAACAAGCTTTTGATAGCAGCTGGCTCTGAGTCCTGGCTCTCTATTTACAAGAACCGCTCTGTCCCAAAGAGTCCTTTTCTCTAAACTAGATGTGACAATCGTACTTCTCTTGCAGCTTGTTGTAAGATGATATGAGCTGAAATGTAAAACGCTACAAATGGCTCATTCATGTTGCTCTTGGTCTCATTGTTATTGACACTTTTCCCTACAAAGGCTGGATCAGAAGGAAGGGTGGCTTTTGATGGAAGAAATGCCTCCTGATGATCAATTTATATTTACAAATGAAAAACAAAAGGAGTTGGCATTGAGTGTTTTTACTGTGCACTCGTTTTTTTGTTTTTGTTTTTTTTCTAAGCAGCTTATGTGCGCTATCAGTAAATCCTGACAAACCCATGAGTTGAGTACTGTTATTGTCGCCATTATTTTATACATGAAGAAATGGACACAGAGAGCAGCAATTACAGCCCAAAGCTACCCAGTAGTAGCCTGGATTCAGTCAAGTTTGTCAGCACCCCCGGAGGCCAAGGCCGCGTGCACCCACTAACACTCCTGCCTGCTCTTCTTAAACCTTTGGGAGGGATTACATATTAATGTCGGTTTCCGCTGTGAAACTTTCCACATTTTAAAAGCATTCTAGAAGAAAGTAGAGGCTCAGAAAACAAAAGTGACTGTTACCCTCAGTGCTCCTTTTGAGGTGGAAAATGGGCAATTCCTGCTCCAGGCCTGAAGGGGGCGCTGCCCGTAGCGGTGTCTGAAACTGTTGTGCAGCAGGAAGGTCCAACATGGCCTGTTATGAAGCAAGGTTGGTTGGGAAGTACTGAATTCAACTTGATTTTCACATTTTCGAACTGAGGACTGACTAGCTGTGAGGATAGAGAGGGAAGAGAGGAGTGGGGAGGGGGAGTCCATTGGAAGCTGCCATTTACAGAATGCAGGAGAAAAGTCGTGATTCCAAAGAAATGGCTCGCCCCTCTCCTCTGCTTTACTTCCCACTGCGATTCTTGGTGGTCGCTCCTTCCTGAGGTTACAGGGTAAACAAACCTGGCACACGTTGTAAAATCCTCACCCTGAGGAGCTCCTGGGGATGCGAGCCTCTCTGGGGCTTTGCTGTTTGGCCCAGCTAAGAGGTTTCATGTGTGTTGTTGTTGTCCTTTGCCCTCAGCATTTAACCCTTCCCTCTCTTCCTCTACAAAACCCACCCCACCTCAACAGACTGTCTCCTTTTCTCTTTCTGTTGGAAAACTAACCCAGGCCACACAAGGCCTTGAGAGTAGTCCAGCCTTCTTGCCACCAACTAGTTCAGGAAAACTGGGGAGGGCCCCTGAGGCCTGGCAGTGCGGCCTCTGGTGGACTCCGGGTCAATGCTTTTTATTCAAGGGCCCCGGCTGGAGAAAGTCAAAGAGGGAAAGTCATTTGGTCTAAATTAGCTGAAGATCTTTTAGAAAAATAAGCAAAACGTTTTTGTGTGGTAATTTCTTGCAACAATGAGATTTCACTGGACTGAAAAGTCAGTTGTTAACTTTGGGTAAGCAAATCTCACCCAGAGCTCCAGGTACAGGACAGATAGAGAAAGAGAAAGTGTGCTGATACAAATATATATATATATATATATATATATATATATATATATATATATATATATATATATATATAAATAATAAAAAAGATAATTTCCTCCTGGATATTCCTCACGTATAGGAAAGGAAACAGTTTAGTTCAGACATAGAAAAACAACCCATTTTCCCCCTTTAAGTCAGCCTTTAAGAAATCACCCGGATAAATGGGCTGGTGTGATGTCTAAATTAGCATATGGCTCTCTATCTTCCTCAAGCATATATTTTTTCCCCCTGCTGAATCAAAATAGGACCAACTTTATTCATACAGAAACTCATTTTTTTTAATATTACAATACCAGGATCCTCTCACATTGTATATACAATATGTCTGTTGCTTTACAATATATATTTCTTAGGTTTGTTTACATATAAAATGAAAGTACTAAGATTATTTACAAAATATACATTCGATACCCCTAACATTTAGATGCAGCGTTCCCACTTTGTTTTTAGACAGGAATGAACTTCTTTGGGTCATGGCACAAAAAGAATCACCGCCATCAAAGTAAATATATTATAAAAACCAACCAAACAGTAAGCCGAGGAAGGCTGCTAGACCTAAGCCACTCTCAGCTCCAAACAATTAAAGCGCAAAGCCAAAGGCACCTGAGGAGCGCGCAGGACAGTGTCAGAGAAGTTTCTTTGTGCCTCATTCCCTTTCTTCAACTTCTGCAGTCTGGGCTCCTGCCCACGGATGTCATGGGAAGGAATCCAAAGGGTCCGTCGAAGGAGAGAGGGTGGGATGATCTTCCTGCCTCGGTGAGCGTCCCAAACGCCGGCTCCACGTTACTTCTCCACCACCTCCTCCGCGCAGGGGAGTTTGCGCTCCTCCGAGGAGATGCTGTCCACGATGGAGGAAAGGCACCGAAGGCTGCTCGAGGCTGAGGAATCCATGCTTGCGCCTCCTGAGCACAGAAAACACACAGGCATAGCAGCTCCAGGCCTCAGGCAACTCGGGGAGCGCAGGGTCCCCGCGCGGGAAAAGCGCGCCTCTCCCCGGGCGCGTCCCCGCGGTGGCCCTGAGGCCGGTCCGCCCCGCGCGAGCAGCCAGCCCCTCCCGGGGTGTCCCCCAGCGCAGCGCAGCCAGCGCCCCGCTTTTCCGCTTTTCCTTACCTTCCTTGGCAGTGATCACCAGCCCCCTGGAATGATCCGAAACGCTGGGCCACTGGGAGCTGCAGGTGCGCAGGAAATCCGCACCCTCGAGCTGGGGAAAAACCAAGGCGGCAGATTAGAAAATAAACACCGGTTCCGGGGGGATGGGGGTGGCTTTGTGGGGACGTCTCCCCAGCTTCCTCGAGCCAGGCCCGGTGCGCATTTCCTGCCTGTGGCGGGCACCCAGCGCCCAGGGGTCACCGGGGGTTCATTAGAGAGGGGGCTGGAGGGGCGGGCGAGGAAGGGGCCGGGGAAAGAGACCTAGCAGCTGGATGGTAAAGCCCCAGGGGAAAGAAAGCGTCTAATCAGACTCTGAATGTCATTCCCCTGCTTGGGCTGCATCTGGCCTTACATTCTCCTGTTTGGGTCTGTAGTTGAAGGGGTCCACCCCCAGCTCCTGCATTTTCTCCTGCTGGTCCAGCCGGTGCAGCAGGTCCTGCAGCCGCTCAATGTAGCTGATGGCGCTCCGCAGGATCTCCACCTTGGGCAGCCTCTGGTTGGGGTTGGCCACGGTCCTCCGCTTCAGAGCCTCGAAGGCCTCGTTGATTTTCTTCAGCCGCCTCCTCTCGCGCAGGGTGGCGGCTTTCCGCCGGTCGGTGGGGGCAGATTTTCTCTTGCAGGTCTTACAAGCCCAGATGAGGCACTGGCCCGGACAGTGGGGAGGCTGCAGGCCTGGGGGCGCCAGGACGTGTTCTTCTCCGCTGCTGTCGCTCCCAGCTTCCAGGGGCATTTGGTCCTGGCAGGGGGATAGGGTACCATCGCTCCCTGGATACAGAGGAGAGCCCTCTGCCACTTCTAATGGCTGCAGGGTAACGTTTTCCCCGTCCAAGTAAAAGAAATAGGAGCCAGTTTCGAAAAGGTCCATCATCATGTTCGCCTCCTTGGCCTCTGACTCAGTCTGAACCGGGTGATGGGCTCAAAAACCCAGAGGAACCACCCAGATGGCATTTAATTAGTGCGGTGACATAAGTCACCCCAGCTTTATATATAGTAGCTCCTGAAACTCAATCCAACTTTTAGCTGTCATGGAGCATCAGTCTCCCAATGTGGTCACCGCCAGTGCTCCTGAGAACATCTAGTTTGAAAAGAAAACTGAGAAGTGTCACCCCCAGAATGATGTGACGATCTATATGCAGAACAGGTTGAAACAAAATTCACGGAGAGAATAACTACCATTTAAACACAGAGTCCAGTGCTTCCATTTGGAGGGCAGTTCAAATGCTAACCTGCTTACAGTACAACTTCAAAACAACCAGGGATTAACACTACCCCTTTCCCCTCCCCCAGGTTCATCTGAATTCTAAGTATAGTTCCATGATGAAAGATTTCAAAGGCAATAGCCATTGCTCCAAAATAGCCTGGTTAGTATTTGCAGAGTGGTTCAGTTCTTTTCTCTCCTGTCTGTCAAAAAGATGCTATTCCTGTGATTAAAACCATTACAGTCCTTCAAAGGGTTTGCATGACTTTCAGGCTGCGGCCTCAGTAGCAGCAGGTAAATCTCTTTCCTCTCTTTTAATAAGGCAGGCAGATCGTTTTGGGGGAGCTGGAGGGGGTGGTTGGAAAGTGCTCAGATTCCTTCCTTTGCTATATATTTTTTTTTTGAGGGGTGGCAACTAAAATCTGAATTCTGTACCCCTCCATGGTGGCACAGCAGTACCTATGAGGTAAGGGGTGGAGCAGAGATGTGAGTGCAATACATGTAATAAACTGTTTAAAGACAGTTTTTCATGGAAATGAGGCTTTCACTAAAACTAGACGATGTTTCAAGACTCATTGTGGCCCCCACTCTAAGGTGCCTCTGTTATGGCTCCTGTTCTACACAGCTTTTGCATTGGTGTGCTCCATGTCCATTGACTCCAAATCAGTTGTTTCCTAGGAGTCAGATGGGCAAGGCAGATGCTGAAACACAAGCAAAGCAATAGAACTTTGATTACTGCTTCCCTATGGTCCAATGCACACAAGTATGGTGGCTGGAAGGCAGTACGATATGAATCGAAGAGGCTCTAGATTCGAAGGACTCCCTTGAAGTCCTAGCTTAGTTCATTTCTATTTATGTGTGCCTAGGTAAGCGTTAGATCTCAATTTCTTCAAGATAATTGCAGTTGCTTAACAGAATTCCGGTGAGGGTTTGATCACATGACAGGCATGTGAAGCCTATAGCCTATATTAACTGCTTGATAAGCATTAATGCACAAGGCTATGCTTGGCTCAGACCATTTCTTACGAATGCTCTGTTGCAGAGCCGCTTCTGTTCTTTTGCTATTTTTTTCTCATTTGTTACTGTATTCTTTCCTTCCTCTTTTTTTCTTTCCTTTTTATTCTTTACTTTCTTTTTTTCTTTTCTCTTTGTTCCTTTCCTTTCCTTCCTTTTTCTCCTTAGAGTTCTGGAAGGACCCACGCCACCTGTAAGTGGCCTTTGAAATGAGAATCATCTTTGGTTCGGGCCTGTATAGTCAGTGCCTGAAAAACCAGATAGAGACCAAGCAGTGATAATTATAGGCTATGTTCAATATGACTTCATTTTTTAAAAAATGAATAGAGTGAAGACAGTGCCAGGAATCAATGGTCAGACAATGTAGGAACTAGCTACATTTTCCAGCCAAGTCGCTTATTCAAAAGATAATTCTTCAGTCTCTTTATATTGAGCCATAGGTATTAGGTTGACATTTGGGGCTGTTTTTGTGTTTTTGTTGTTGTTCAGCCAAATAATTCCTTATCAAATTTGAGAATGAATCATTTTTTTGGAAAAACAGGGAGCATAGGTAAGAAAAACAATAATAAGATCTGTATTTTGTGACAGTTTCTCCTATTTCCGCCAGCGCCCTGGTTACGGTAATGTCAGCAGTTAAGGCTGCAGATTGGAAACTCCAACAACACAGGACAAACACCCATTATGGGAAGTTATCCTGTGCTCTTAACCACACTCTTATGCGGCATTTTACGATGTAAAGATAACTTAAAAAGGAGTGTTAACCAATATAATTACATAGCATAGTTGCAAAGATTACTAAGATAATAATAACTGAAATTCATTTATTCAACATTTTTGGGGTCCCAGACAGTGTCCTGGATACTATGGGTAAAAAGTGAAAAATGATCACTTTTCTTGTGGAGTTTGAATGTAGAAGGGTAGGTGAAATTGACAACAATATAAAAACAGTGTGTGGAGGAGAAATAGCCCTGGAACTGGGGATGGATGGCCTAGATTTTAATCATTTGGGCCTGTGAGGGTTTAATCAATTCTAACACCTCAAATTCCCAATTTTTTAATCATAAAATTGATACAATGACAAAAGATATAATCTCAAAGACCGGAATAAATATGACATTTAAAAAAATGTGAAAATCTGAGTCAGGAAAAATATTGCTACTAATGAATTTTATTGCTTGGATAATAGATATAACATTTAAGGTGGTATCATTCTTAGACTCACCACTGATTTTAAGAGATATTGGATAGATGTGAGAGTCTGTATGTCATGAGCTGCTAAAGAATAGGAAAGTGTTCTCTTTCTCCTTTATTTTTCCCTCATTAAAGTGTTCCCACTTGAGAAATAGTGAGTTCAAAATGTAGAAAGAGAAGATTCTAGAAAAAAGTAGAAAAAAATCTTTGAAGTGTTGGTCAAGAATAACCCCTTGACATTCACTATCAAATTATCATTTCACTATCAAATTACAAAGCTCCAACATTCACTATCAAATTATTATTTCTTATCAAATTACAAAGCTCCTTTCCAACATTTTGTAGAATTTGTAAAATTAATGTAGTTGTTCATTTTGCTCTACATTGTTGTTGTTTTGGTCTCTCTCTGTTGTTGTTTTGGGTGGGAGTGGGAAAAGAGAAAAGGAAATGCCAGCTTGGGAAATAACCATCCTTTATTAGATTAGGTAATGGGAAAATATGCAATGATTCCAAGTGAACTAGTAAACTCTTGGAACTCCAATTGTTTGCAAAATTTGAGATGTCTGTAATTGCAATTACATTACTTCTCAGAAGAATTTGGAAGCCACAAAACTTGACAAGTGGTCAAGACAGGTTTATGAAAACTGAAATCCCCCAGGCTTTAAATAATTTAAATTACATGTTTAAAAATTATGGAAAAAAGTAGATAATAATAAGAGAACAATAAAATTAAATTTTAATAGGTTACTTAATAAATCTAAAAGTAGGTTAGTGATTGAGTTTTCAAATAGTTTGCCACCCCATTGTTCTTACTTTACACTTTGGTATTTGTAAATGCATTTTCTTTCTATCATCTTCATAAAAGACTGAGTATGTCCAGTTCTCTCCTTGAGAAGGAGTGGGAGGGAAAGGATTATGACTCTTTCACTCTGGTGGATTTTAGCTCTGAGCCTTGGGACAAGTGGTATATGTCATGGGAAAACAGAGCTCCAGAGTAAGACAGAATTGCAGTTCTAGCCATTCTTATATGTTCGAAGTTTCATTTTATAAGAGATCAAATGGCATATGTAATACATACATCATAGGTTTGTTGTGTTGTATATAATGTATTGTGCAATAATGTATGTTGAGTCATGATATGAAATAACTCAACAAATGTGAATTTCCGTTCTTCTACTCAATTCATAAGGCCTCTTATTTAAATAGCCATAGTGAATTAACTGAAAAACCTATATTTGGTGACACTGATGTTTAAAATAAAGTTAGGGATTTATTTGTTAATGTTATATAATGGAAATGAAAATATTGAAACTAATGACCTTAAATCATAGTTTACCCTTAACATATTTTACCCTTAACATATTTTCATGGAGGACAGACATTAATATAAAAATCATACAATGAAATAACTGAGCTGGGAATGGAAAGGAATTTGGTTCTACACAAGTCTAGAACCATGAAGAGTTTGTCATGAATGGGGAGCTTGGGAAAGAATGACTGGAGAGAGTAGTTGCTGAGATGTTGGGTTGGTATTTCTAGGGAGCAAAGTTGAAGCTTCCTAGCAAACCTGGAGATTGAGAAGATGACAGTAAGAGGAAGCTCAAGGAGTAAATGGACATGGGTGAGGGCTTGTTATATCAACTGGCGAAGATATTTTTGTGGGTTAGGTCTAAGGGATATGACTATATTGTTGCATAGTTGTGTTCAATGAAAGCAGTTTCAGTTATAGCTGAGAAAGTAGGACTGGGGGACAGACAGGAAAATGATGATACTGCAATTTACCTAACCTGCAGACAGTTTGTGCCCAGAGATTTCCAAATACTGTGGTAAAAATAGGTTTGCACTTAGACCCACATAACATTCCAATATTGAAAAAAATAGAGGAGAAAAGGGTAGAATAAAGAAGGGGCTTAGGAGAGGAGAAAAAGAAAATGAGAAGAACCTAGTCCACCATGCTGATAGAGAAAAGATCAACTAGGGAGGCAGTGAGTGTCTCAACAGCAGGTGAAGGCAGCCCCGCTGCCTGAAAGGTAAAATTCAGAAGAGTCAGATTAATGCTTTGAACTGGTGGTAGCTAAATGAGTAACAAGAACCTGTGCACCTGTAACTTACCTAATCGGCAGAGAGTTTGTGCCCAGAGATTTCCAAACACTGTGGTAAAAATAGGTTTGCACTTAGACCTACAGAGCATGCCAGTTACTTCAGAGGAGCTGGGGGAGGAGCACTAACCAAGCAGAGGAAAAGGAAAGATTTTAAAGACCAAAATCTCATGGATTTTGCAATCTCCAGATGGTGGCCATGAGAAGTGATACGGAGAAACGAGATGCCGTGGAGCAGCCCTTTAAGAACAGTTCCGAAGAAATTAGGCGATGATATAAATCACTAGTTTCACGGAGGAACCAGCGGGCTGCTCTTCAGAGCTTCCATGAAATACATATTTTGCTCTCACCCCTAATTCCCTCCCAATCAGGAGTAGAATGTGACTGCCACAAAAACCGGTGTTTATCGGTAGTTGATGGTATTGCTGCAAAATGCTACTTAAAGAGGCTGCTGCTCATTTCTAAGTTTCTAGACATAATTTCCAGGGAAGGAGACAGTGAATGCTCTTCTACCTGAGATACAGTCCTTGGTACTTAAGCAATGACGTCCTCTTCATAATCCCCAGACTCCCCTACTTTTCACTCAGGTTTACGAATTTTGAGAGTAAAATGTGTGAACCAGTAGAATGTTTCAGGTTAAGTGTTGCTTCCTGGTGGGCTACCAACTGCTACAGGTTTGCTTAGGATGGGTGCCCTGAGGCTCGCCCTGTGTTCTAAAACTGAGAGAATACCAGGCAAATCACCCTCCTTCCCAGAAAAACAGAATAGATGCCATTCACAAACAAGAACTATGAGCAGAATGCAGAACATTTAATGTAAACTTCTTATTTACAAAACTTACAGTGATTACAAATGCAGGGTTTGGTGTTAAATCCAAATTTTAGGTCCAGTTTTGCCACTTGCTAATAGTTGACCTTAGCCAAGTTATATTACTTCTCTAAATCTCAATTAACTAATCCATAAAATGGAAATACTATTACTTATAAGGTTGTTTTAAAGATTAAAAATGTCAATGAAGCATTTAATAGACAGTGTTAGCACAGCAAATACTCTATTATTAAACTTTTGATTGAAGGAAAGAAAAAAAAAAAACACCCATCTACATGTTGCCTCATTAAATCAAACTCTGCATGCTTTTTGCTTACTATATGAACAAAAATGTTAGGTGATATAATATAAATAAAATATAAATTTTGTATTATAGGATTTAAAATGTAAATATAAATATAATGCAATATAAATATAATATTATATTTTGGCTCTGTCACTTAATATATTTCATAAACATTTTATGCTACAAATGTTTAAAATGTCTAAGATGTATAAAATGATTTTTTACTGTTGTTTATATCTTTTAAGAACTAAATGAATTGTGATATTTAGATAATCTGAATTATAGTAGTGTCTGTGTTACTAACTTGCTAAGCTAAACAGATGTCTCTAGTATAGAATGGTTAGCCAAGTATTTTGTTACTGCCCTCCAACTGGCTGGTTATGACATATTGTCTAAAATAGTTGGTGCTTTAATGCCTATGTCAGAGCCTACTGTGACAAATAGTCACCACTGTACAAACACATTTATTCCATAAAAAGTTTTTCTACCAGTTTGGAAAAAAAAAGTTGTTTAATCAGATGGACACACACATTTTACACTTTTTCAGAAGCTTAGACATTTTTGCCTTCAAACAATAGATGTCAGTTTTGATAATATTAAGTGGTAGAAAAGTACCAAAAGTTCTAATATATTTAATTGCATATAATCTGGAGCTTTGCAAGTATATGCATTATATGTTTTACAAATCACTAGTCACACAAAAAGAATCATGTTAAGTTTTAGCTTCCCTGATTTCATGATCTGGGCTATGAGTAGTTATAAAGCCTCGCTCTGTAATTTTACAATATAATTGTGATATTTTTATTAAAGCATATAAATAGAGTTTTAATTTTTCAGTACTTAAGTATAAACCATTATGAGATTTAAGACATTTGACAATATAACTTAAATAATTGGTGCTTTTAGAATATAGATAAAAATATATATAAATATTTTATTTTGTAAACCGGTAGCCATTATTTAATTGAAAAGAAAATGTAGCAGGCCCTGAAATGCTTAAAAGGAGTGATCTCATTGCCTTATGTTTTACCAACTGTGCTATCTATAGTTATCTTTATTTTAAAGAGAGAATAGCAAAGCAAAGAGAAATTAATCTACTTGCCCAAGGTCACATGTTTATAAACTAAATTCTATTTCCTATAATCACCAAGTAATTATTCTGAGCCTCCTTTTACTAACCAATAAAATAATAATCCTCAGTGAAAAAAAAATCTAGGATAAACTAATTTAGAGGACCTTTGAGTATTTATTTACTCATCTGAAGGGCAAGTTACATTTTTCTACTAGAGTGACTAAGAGAGGTACTGTTGATAGCTGTCGGCTGATATTTGGACCTGCGTACTGTGCCATTGGGAAATAATGATGCAATTATGTGTATTCCATGTACTCTGCCAGTCTGTCCCAGAAGTCACAAAACTGATGTTCTCGTCAAAATGCTTGAAATTCACGCTTTATTTCATTATTTAAAATACATACAGTAAGACAGCAAGGCAAGTCCTCAAGAGTATTATGCAACGCAAAATAAGCCAGTCAGAGAAAGACAAATATTACATGATCTTACTCATATGTGGAATCTAATGAACAAAATAAACTGACAAACAAAATAGATCCATAGACATAGAAGCATGGATCAGACTATGAAATCTCAGAAGGAAGGGGGGGGTGGGCATGGAGGAGGAGGTAGATGGATGGGAATGGATCAACCAAAGAATGTGTGTATGCATGTATGCATAACCCATGGACACAGGCAATAGGATGGGGAAAGCCAGGGGCAGTGAGAGAGAGGCAGGTTAGAAGAGGTCAATGGGGGAAAAAGTGGGACATATGTAATACTTTTAACCACAAAGATTAAAAAATAAATAAAAATAAATTTTAAAAAAGAAGCAAAAGGAAAAAGATGGAGTAGTTGAGCCTATTTAAGATAGGGCAAAAGTTGGGTAGAGAAATCATATAAATAAGTCTTGAGTTATACAATGCTCATGTATCTTGTTTTTTCTCCCTTCCCCCTTAGTCTATGCCACTTACAATAGTCACAAAGACTGGAAGTGAGGGTTTCAGCAGATGGAAAGTGTCTGAAACCAATACTACATACTCCTAATCAAAAGCTATGTGCTATTGAGTTGGCTCTGACTCCTGGAGACTCTATGAATGAGTGATGTCTACAGTGATTTGATCTCAACAGTTGACTCATTCCTATGGCTTCTTTAATGGATTCAATACATCTCATATCTGTTCTTCCTCTTTTCCTGCTGCCTTCTTTTGTTCCCAGAATTATCGTCTTTTCTAAGAAACCTGCCTTCTCATGATGTGCCTGAAGTAGGGCAACGTTAGTTTTGTTATTTTTGCTTCCATAAATGTTTCAGGCTTAATTTGCTCTCAGACCCACTTGTTTTCCTTTCTTGTGGTCCAGGGTATCCATAGAGCCTTCCTCTAACACCATATCTCAAATGAATTAATTTTTTCTTCCTTCACAGCTTTCACATTCGGATATAGTAATTGGGAATATGAGGGTGTGGTTGATTTTAGATTTGATCTCTAATGACACATCTTTGCTCGAAGGGTATAGTTTACCTATAATCTGTTGGGCAGCTATGAGTGTTTAATATATGACTTCCTGAATATTGGGTGTTTCAGATGTATGTGATGATTTGATGCTTAATCAATTCCTTCCTGTCTTGACAAGCATAGGTTACACCTACTTTATCTGTGTTTCAGATGTTTTCCAAAACATTTGCTTTTATATTTAGTTTCATCTATTGCCCTTTTTTTCTCCTCTATTGTGGATGGTAGAATTGAGTATTCTTAAGTAACAGAAAATGTATAATTTTCATATGCTTGTCAGCTATAAGTGCTATTTCTTGATGTTTTTAGTTTCTTAACTAATTTGTTTGAATTATGTAATATAAATCCATCTTTATAAAAGTTCATTTTTCTCTAATTTCTAATTGCCCCTGTTCATCCCTGTTTTTGGTTTATTTTTAAAAGTTGATATTTTATTTATTTTAGGCCTCAAACCAAACCTATATTCCACAGGTTTATGTACTTGCTGAAGAAAAACTATCATTTACTACAATCCTTCCTGGATTTTTAGATTTATTGTTATGTTACAAACATTGATATGATTAACTATTGAGCAATAGATATGTTTATTTTCCATCATCTGCATTCTGTATTTATTATACATTTTTTAAAAATTCAAAATAACTTTTTTTCTTTTAAAAATACATCCTCTCAAATGTTTTGTTAAGTTAACAGACTTTTTAAAGGAATAGTTTTATTCATAGACACAGACAACAGTATGATGTTTAACGGAGGAAAGGATGGTGATGGGGATAGGAAAGGAGAAAGGTGGTCAAATAGATGATGGTAGAATATGATTTGACTTTGGGTCATGGGCACACAATGCAGTGTACTGATAATGCATCATAGAATTGTTCACTTAGAACACATGTGTCAAACACAAGGCCCGCGGGCCAAATCCAGCCCTCCAGGCCTTGCAATGTGGCCCGCACCGTGCTGTCATCACTGCACTCCGCTGTCAGTTTATGACATTGTCAGTTTATGACTGTTCAGTAAACCATTTGGCCCGCGATTTAGGCTGGATTTTAGATTTTGGCCCCTTCTCTGATTGAGTTCGACACCACTAACATAGAACCTATGTAATCTTATTAACTACGAGGCCCAATGCACGAAATTTGTGCAAGAGTAGGCCTTCCTTCTCCCGGCTTCTGGCACCAGCTTCCCTCTGGCACCCAGGCCCTGGGCTTCCCTCGAAACCCAGGCTTCATCTGGAATGTCATCCGGAAGAATGTCTGGTCTAATTAGCATATTATACTTTTATTATTATAGATTGTTACCCAAAAATTTTAATTAAAAAATAAAATAAAAGTAAGTGAAAGAGCAGTTTACAGAAAATTTGAGCAAAAGGTTCAGAGAGTTCTAATTAAACTCTGAGTTCTTCCCCATATGAAATGTTTGTAAAATTCTCCTTTTATCCTCATTCTCTTTTTCTGTGTTTTTTTCTTTTTAATTTTTTTTTTTATTGATTAAGGTATTACATATGTGTCCTTAACCCCCCAACCACCCTATCCTCCCCACTCATGCCCTCATCATCCTGGTGTCTGTGTCCATTGGTTAGACTTATATGCATGTATACAAGTCCTTTGGTTGATTTCTTCCCCTTACCCCCACCCTCCTCTACATTCCCTTTGAGGTTTCATTATCTGATCAATGCTTCTCTGTCTTTGGATCTGTTTTTGTTAATCAGTTTATGTTGTTCATTATATTTCACAAATAAGTGAGATCGTGTAAAATTTATCTTTCTCTGGCTGACTTATTTTGCTTAGCATAATGCTCTCCAGCTCCATCCATGCTGTTGCAAATGGTAAGAATTCCTTCTTTTCTACAGCAGCATAGTATCCCATTGTGTAGATGTACCACCGTTTTTTAATCCACTCATCTGCTGAAGGGCACTTAGGCTGTTTCCAAATCTTAGCTATGGTAAATTATGCTGCTATGAATATGGGGGTGCATTGTCTATTTCTTAATATGCCTTTATTTTGTGCAAAATTTTATGTCAAATTTAGAAAGATTAATGTATTGCTTGCCTTTACAGAGTTTACAATTTATTTAGAGGTAGGAGATGTAACTTCTGAAGCAGTTATACAACTTATACAATGGTACAAATTAGTATACAGTGAAATTCCAAAATGATTAATGTTGGGAATATGGCATGAATGAAGAGTTATTTGAATGCATAGAGGATCTCATAGAAAAGTTGTTTTCTTTAAAGACATAGAAAGATGGGCAGGATCTGGATAGTTGATGAACATGAAAGTTAGGACATGATCAAACTGTGATGAGAATGACTGGTAGGACAGACCTAAAAGTATAAATAGTGTGACTATTGGGGCTACTGGTAAGCTTATAGGGAGAGGAGAACCGTAAATTATTTTTAGCTTATAAAATTGCATGCTTCTATTAGTCTTCTATGGAGATTTGTAGTGGTATCTATTGTGGGTTGGGAGTAAGAGAGTCTTTTTCATTTGGGTATCAGATATTTAGAGTAGCTTTTTTGAAATGTCTAAATGCAACTGTAGTCAATAAAATAAGAGAAAGAAAAAAATACTGACCTTGTCAATTTCTATAAGTGAGCACATGGAAAAAGGCAATTTTAGATCTTTTGGAAGAAAAATTTTATTTTCAATCATTTTCATATGCTGAAACAAATTAAATTTCCATATAATTTTTGATATTTTGAGTTTATTGATGTAATTTACATTAAGGTTTAACAGATTATTTTATATGTCATTCATAAAGAATCTCTTTATTAAGAAATTCCTGCCGAAACCAGTTTGACTCAATGGATAGAGCGTCGGCTTGGGGACTGAAAGGTCCCCGGTTCGATTCCAGTCAAGAGCATGTACCTTGGTTGGGGGCATATCCCCAGTAGGGGGTGTGCAGGAGGCAGCTGATAGATGACTATCATTGATGTTTCTAACTCTCTATCTCTCTCCCTTTCTCTCTGTAAAAAATCAATAAAATATATTTTTTTTTTAAAAGAAAGAAATTCCTGTAATATGTCTTCCTAAGATAGAGAAGGAATGCACTTCAAGTTTTCAATCAATATTAACTACCTTCTAGTCAGATTTAATAATCAAGGGGAAAATGTTTATTTACTTTTATTACTATTCATTTATTACTTGATAGAATAAAGGAGACTTATTTTTCAATGGTGCTACTACTAAAAAAGGCTAGAATTTAAAATGCTTTCGTTCCAAATATTTTTTTAAACTCACTCAGAAATAGTTTGGGCTTGAAAGAGTCATTTCTTTCTCAAAATGGTGTGTGAATTTTTGGTCCAAGAATTACTACATTGGCTGAGGGTAGAATTTCTTTCTAAATTTGTGTCCAAGAAAACAGATGATCACACGCTGTTGGAGATCAAGAAACTGAGTTGCTTACAGAGCCTTTAATAAAGTATTCTTTTCTGCCAAACACAGACTAATGCGAATTGTGACCAGCATGACTCTTGTGATGTGTATTTGTGAAGTAAGATGTCCTTTTCATGCAAACAAAAGCTCTATTAACTAATAAGATTTCTTTACTCCACTTCTTACTTCCAAATCCTCTAGACACCAACTGTCCATTTTGACGCTTGTTCATTAATTTCCATTCAGTAGAACGATTCCCCTCCACTCAGCTGTTGTAGCGATTTAGAGTGTTACAGCCTTTCTGATATGGCTCTTTGTTGAACTCTGTTTCTGTGTTCTGAGGACCATGTCACACCAGTGCCCTAAAGTATGTCGCAGTCATTAGAGCAGTTCGCTGCTTGCTTCACTACACATTCTCATTCGGGGGGACAGTTTAGTTTGACCTCTTAAAACGTGAAAGAGCGCAGCCTATTCTCTCTGCCAAGACTTAATTCGTGCCAATGCTTCCTTTTCTAACCTGGAACCTTCCACACACCCTACCTGAGTGGATCCAATAGATCTGTAGTTATAAACTTATAGAAAATCTATTTATTTTCTTTTCCCCCACTCCGATTGGGAGGCACATGTGGGCATATTCTGAGTGAGCCAAGACTGAAAGCAATAACAGATCCCAGGAAACAGAGCATGACTGTGGTGCCCCTTTGTGAAATATGGTCAACCTTGATAATGTTTTTATTTGTGATTGGGAGACCCCAGCACTTTGAGGATTTAAGAGCATAAAAATGAATAATAAATGGCCATAGATGAGTATATTTGTTTTGTACTAAAATGAAGTTGGACCGTGCAGTGGAATGACTTTTCCATGGCAAAAGCTCTTTTCCTGTGTGTGAGTTTTTGTTTTGGGTTAGTGAGAAACATCACGTCATAAAGAAAGAATGCGGGCCTCACAGGTTGCTTTGTACATTACCAATCTGTTGTGCTATTCTTGGTAATTTTTGTACGTGAAGTTTGCAAAAGATAGCAATTTTTGTTGTTATGCTTAAAACTAATATGTATGATAAGTGAAATTGGACTGTTTTAATATTCTTTTACCATTTTATTTAGATCAATTATGTAGTTTAATCTTTTAGATTTTATAATATGTCATGATGTAACAGCACTAAGAACATATATTACTTTTTTTAAAGAACTAAATAATTTCAAGATATTAATGCCTTAATGTTCTATGTATTATTCCAATACAGCTAAGACTTCTTAGGTTTCAAACTTTATTTTTACTACTTTGAGGATTTGGTATTTTATATAGCTTTCTAAAATTCCCATAACAGAATTTTTTTCTTTAATCTTATCCATTTCACTTCACGAGGAAGCTTATTTTTTCCTGACTTTGAAGAAAATCCCAGTCTTCTTCATGGAATAAGTTATCTTTTGAAGATTAAAGTGATGATTAAAATCCGATTTTGGACATATGATAATACTATAATACTATTTTTGGCAATGGTGTGTTACTTAAAGAGTTTTATAAATACATTATCTTAGCAATAACTTCAGCCACAGGAAAAATGAAGCATGATCTTATAAGACCTTATAAGATTAGTGTGAGATTTCCTGAGGGTGCATTAATACAGCTCTCCCTTCAGAAGTGGGCAGCAGGACTTCTCTGGGGCTTTTAATAGTCTATCCAAAGTGAAAGCAGGCTGTGGAGAGAGAAGAGGGTCTACAAGAGAGGCAGGAAGAACAGAGGGAGTGCCGAGGGAGGAGAAGGAAAGGCTGGAAGTGGGAAAGTGGGGCTGGGAAATCATTCTGAGTTCAGAATTGACCACTTTAAATCAACTCTTAAAAAAGCATGTTTTGAAGTTCTTAATCTTTTCACCTTTCTCACCCAGTCCCCCAATTCCCCTCCCCTCTGGTAACCATCTGTCTGTTCTCTATATTTATGAATCTCTTTTTATGTTGTTTGTTCATTTATTCCACTCTTTTGGTTTCACATATAAGTGAAATCATATGGTATTATCTTGCTCTATCTGACTTATTTCGCTGAGCAGACCTACGGTTCAGGCTACAAAGCAGCCCTAGGGATCTAAAGTATAGATGAGGGAGAATAGTCAATAATATGGTAATAACTACAGTGTATGTATGGTGCCAGGCAGGGGGTTACTTAAAATATCAAGGGGAGAACACTTTGTAAAAATTATAATTGTCTAACCACTATGCTGTACTCCCGAAGTAATAAAAAATAATATTGAATGTCAAATGTAATTAAAATATAAAATTTTAAAACACAGATGGAATGTGATTTTTAAAAAATCACATTTTGAAAATAAAAGCATACTTTGGAAATATTTAAAATTCTTAGCATTACTAGATTGAACAGAACACCTTAAGGTAAAGCACATCTTTTTGTTTTTAATAATATTTTCTCTTATTATTTTATTTTTAAACAAGTATTGGTGCGTTACTTGTTCCTGGTCACTCTGCTCCTGACTTTGAATGTATTAATGTTCCTGATCTCCCTGTCAGTGAGTCGCTATTTCACCCAGCTGACCCCAGTGGGAGAGCCGAAGGGCATGTGGCTACCTTACCCTGGGGCACTCATCAGGACATTGCAGAAGCTGACCTGTGTTGCTACCTTTTGACCTCTTGAGCCCTGCTGGTTCAGGCTCTCCTGGTACCTGAAGGTTATAACAAGTGTATGGGACCCAGCACTGGAAACAGTAATCCTTAACACACCCCTACATATTTTTTAACATTCTTCTGTATAAAGTAATCAAAATATTTTACCAGTAAGTAACATGTATAAGAGGACTTTGAAATGATCCCAGTAATCCAGATAAGGGGCTAGTGAAATAATCAGGCTTTAATAAACTTTTTAGAAAAGAATACATATTAACGGAACACTCAATAGAGTAGGCTTTCCTTTCAGATGACTTAATGTTACCGACTTTTATAATTCAAGCCCAAACATTGAAAGCAAACTGGTCATATTTCTAGCCAACGTCATATAAGCTTACCAATGATTAGGAATCATCACAGAATCTTGATTCATTTCTTTCAGTGACCATGATCAGAAAAAAAAAGAAAAAAAAGAATGGAAATCACTGCTCCAGCTTGTTAATAATAGCTATTCTTCGGCCTGGACATTTGCAGCAAAATTGTCTTGATGCTGATCCAGGAATATTGAAGGAATACACCTTAAAATTCCTTAGATAACGATTAAATTCTTCCCAGAGACTAAAGTGAGGCTGATCTGTTTGGTTAAATTGAATTGCTTTGATAAACAGAGATGAGTATTGTGGGAACAAGGTGGCTTGTTCCAGATTATAAGCTACGATTTTCCAGGAAATTCAATTATGTAAATAAGATCTTTCCTAATTATACGAGATTATTTTATATGCTACTTTAATTAAATTTATTGGACTGGGACATAAAGTTACTTAAAGTAATCTATACTTCAGGTTTTGTTTGGGAGACATACATCATTATAAATTATAGAGAAAATGTAGATGTCTCACATGGGGTGGAAGGATGCACTGGGCATTAGAAGTTGGGTGAGCAACCTGAGAAGGTAAAATTATTTATGAATAATTTTAAATTTTTTAAATGAAACAGGGCCATGAAACATACTAAGAATTTTTTTTCTCCAAAATTCATTTTGGGTTATGGTGAGGAAGTTAACATGATTTTGTTGTTGTTTTACCCCCAGCAACCAATTTCCTTACATCATTTACTGAATAGCATATATTTCCTCCATTGGTGGGTCATATTCCTTTACTGACAATAGAATCTTATAATACGGTCTGTGTTAGAAAATGTATCTGTTTCATTGAGGTGCTGTTTGTTTCTCATATAAGTAATACATTTAACTTGACTGCTTCTCTTATAAGTAATACACTTTAACTTGATTTAGATAATAAAACATTTTAATATCTGAACGGGAAGTTTTCCTCTTATCAAGCTTTATTATTTAAAAAAAAAAGAACCTATTTCTGTTACTTATTCTTCCAAACTTAAGCATTTTTTTACAAATCTATAATAATAGAAGTGCAATATGCTAATTAGACCAGACAGCCAAACAACCTTCCAGATGCTCTTCGGGATGAAGTTGCCACAGCAAGGGCCAAGGCAGAGGCAGTTAGGGGTGATCAGGCAGGCAGGCAAAGTGGTTAGGGACAATCAGACAGGCAAGTGAATAGGGGGGATAAGGCAGGCAGGCAGAGTGGCTAAAGGTGACCAGGCAGAAAGGCAGACAAGTGGTTAGGAACCAGTGGTCTCAGATTGCTAGAGGGACATTTGACTGCTGGTTCAGGCCCACAGGGATCGGGCCTAAACCGGCAGTTGGACATCCCTCAAGGGCTCCCAGATTGCGAGAGGGTGGAGGCCGGGCTGAGGAACCCTCCCTCCAGTGCACACGTTTCATGCTTTGGGCCTCTAGTTTGATATAATCTGATATTATTAATATTTTTAATTGTCATAGTATACCTGTGAAGTAATTTGAGAAGAAACATGTTCTTTATAACAGGTATCTGATATAAAAAAATTAATCATGCTTTATATTTCCCCGATTTATAGATTTTTTTCCAGAAATGCCCTATAAATTTAATCTCCTGGTATTTTATAACATTTGGACATTTTCAATGAAAAAATTTTCCTCATTATATATCTCATTCATTAATTATTTTTGGTTTTGTGTATTTATTTAGTGGTCATCTCTATTAGAGAACTTGTTGCTTATAAAGTTGCAATTTTTTTACTTAAAGCTTTTCAGTCTACTTATTTGTATCTTCTAGATATGAGATTTTTTTTTGTACCAAATATTGGCAATTTTGGCTTTTCCTGGTTTTTGCTTTTATTGCTTTGGTTAGAATAGTGGTACCTGATTTTGATGTTTGTTGCCTCTAAATACACTTTGGGTACCTGATTTTGATATTTGTTGCCTCTAAAATTTCTCTGGTAGTCTACTTATTTAAAGCATTTATTTATTCATTCACTAATTTATTCATTACAATTTATTTAATACTCTTAAGCACTATGAGGGAGAGATATTGATATATACTCTATCATCTATGTATCTATGTATCTATCTATCTATCTATCTATCTATCTATCATCATCTGTCATCATCTAAGTACCCATCCATTTATTTATCTACCTTCAGGAAATGAGGGATCTGGTGGGGAGGAAGTGAGCTGTGTCTGAGTCTTGCGGGCAAGTAGGACCCTGTTTCCTGCTGACCCACTTCCCTGCCTCTGAGTTTTCTGGATCTGCACAGGGCCAGTTCTTGGGTTCTCTTTAGCCTTGCTCCACCTGTCTGTTATGATATGCTACCTCTTACTAGTCCACCCTCATGTGTCCCGCTGGCCTGGTTTGCCACCTGTTGCTTGTTACTGTCCTCTCTGGACCTAGTGTCTGCCTCTGAGCATGTGCATGTTGGCCACTAACTCCAGATCTGCCTGTTCCAAGTTTTTCTAAAACCTTTTCATTCTGTCTCATTAGTCTAATTAGTTTTAACAAAATAATTTTTTTAAAAAAGTGTTAAACTCATTCCTTGTCTCCTTAAGAGGAAATATAATGTAATTTAAAGAGGGGGGGAAAAAGTGATTTCTCAAAAGCAACTGGTTAGGATATTTATTTTTGCTCTCTCCAGTGGCTATTGACATACGCTATATTTCAATAAATGGTCCTGGGTTTTTATGTTTTAAAGGCCTATGTACTTTTAATTAGAAAGATGTACATGTGTGCATGCATGTGTGTGTAAATATGCACAATATAAACCATCAGCTTTGCTATTTCTAAACTCCTTCAACTGGGAAACTCAGTTTGTTGAAGTTATCTACAGTGTAAAAAATTTTTTTTAAAAAATTGATAGACTACTATTTAGTAAATTACCCAATTGTACAGAATTCCTTTTTGCCAACTTCAGTTGTTAAACGTTTTTTGTATACTATTATGATCTTGGTTTTATTCTGGATAACTGATAACCCGAACATGTGGCTCATGGCTGCACCCAGTTTTTCTTGCTCTCCCACCTTTATTTAACTAGGACCCATTATCATTTGTTTGTTCCCGGGTTGAAAGATATTTAACATGTGCAATACATAGTCACTCGGTAACTATTTTCTTTCTGCCAAGGCAAAATTTTAATTGAACATATTTGCTTGAATTTACCTCATGTGTGAGATGTTATGCAAGGGTTATGTGGTTAAAACCATGATGAGAACATAGTCCTTGTTCACAGCAACTGACAATCTAGTGAGTGGCGAATTCCAATGGATATGAGCTATTGAGGAAATTGTCAGGCCAAAGCACGGTATTGGGAATGCGTAGGGTGCATTTTAGTAGGCTGCAAGTATTCTTGTTTGGCTTAGGTCTGGAAAAAAGAGTAATGAATGGAAAAGGAATCTTCTATGACTTTAATTCAATAGGCAATGAGGGCTACTAAACAGATCCGTAAAATAACCAGTTCAGAGCTGGGGAGATAAATCTGGCAACAAGTTCCAAGAGGTGGAAAACAAATAAACAATACAATTTTGTTTGAATCAAATATATATTGGAGGAAGGAAGAAATAATAAAAAGAAAATTGAACTTGATACCTGAATTCAAGGGCTAGCATTATCACTAAATATATGACAAGTAACTTACAGAAAGTGGTCTGTAAGTATAATATTTATTCTAGCTTTATGTAGTTGCCCTTAACCAGGTTTAGAAGGTACTTTCAGCACTTTGAATTGGTCATTTCATTTTCTTTTGGCTTGCATTGGTTCTGAATAGAAGCTAGAATATTTTCTTAGCTTTGTATCCCTGAGCAGGTATCTATTGTCTTTGTTGCTATTAACATTTTTATTTTTATCACTGACTTTCAGTAACTTGATTGTGATATGCAGCTCCCATGTGGTCTTGGGCAGAGCAATTAAGCTTTTACTATATTTATCTGTAATATGGGACCCTGAATATCTTAAGAAATTTTGTGAACATTAATCAAAATGTAAAAGTATTCTAAAAAGTTTATAGTTTACTATAATTACTTCCCAATAATACTTTGAGTGAAAACCAAAGTTTGACTCTAGAATCATAATCAAAATAATGCCTTTTGTTACTGTCTATTAAGTTACAGTTTTATTTGCAGACACTAGTTCAGAATATCCTGGCAAGATGCCTGAAATGAACAATATCTTGACTTAGTTTCCAATTCACATTTTATGTTGTTTGTGTACAGTGTTTAGTCCAAAATTTCCTTGAGAATGCTCTTAATCCTTCATAAAAATATCAGTGGTCTTAATTATCAGAATTCAATATAATTTCCATAAATTTCTCTTCAATCCCTACAGGTGAAACAGACATACAAATATAGCACTAAATAGCACCAAGTACAATACAATCCTACAATTGGGCAATTATCTCACTGATAAATATTACATACTGACCAGCCTAGATAAAGATTATATTAACTTTGTAGAATTCAAAATACAATTATATGTGAGATCTAATCTATTCCTTAGTGCATCTTCATGAGTTGGTGGGCATGGGAGTCCCGATTCTGCATGGAAATGCTATGCATATTTATGAAGTCATGTACTGAGAATATTACTTATGCTAAGAAGGCAAGTTGATTTGACAAGATTATGCTTATAAACATTGTTTGCATATTTTTACTTTTACTATCCTTTGGTTGAAAATTTCAGACCATTTTGTATTTCAGGCTTCATCAAATACTTCATTGTGAGTTTTCTAAAAGGTGGTCCATGAAAATGGATTTATCACAATAATGCCATGGACTTGTAGAACATTCTGCTGAACTTAAATCCCATTTTAAAAATCAGTGCTTGGTACCAGATTTGGAAACTGAATCACCATCTCCTTTATGACAAGAGAAATACTTAATTAGCTTTTGTTTTTCAAGATTCCTCCTACAGTTCACCTATAATCCGAAAGAGGAAAACGGTGCGTTCTAAAGCAGGATGAAAGTGAGGTGACATCCACAGCTGCTTGTGTCCCTGGCAAACCATTCTGAGAGGCTCCGGTTTCATTTGGTTCAGATGAAGCACATGTTGCTCATTTACTGTACATATGCTTCAATGTATTTTGACAAATCGGATCTAAAAATGTTACAGATGTTCCTCATTAACTTAATTTGAATGTAGTAGCTTGGCTATAATCTAGCCCTTTAACACCATAATGAAGAGAAAAATTTAGCTATAGTTCATATGTACCGATTCAGTTATAGTTCTGTGATATAGTTAGTGAGCTATTCACATTTAACAGGTGCTCTCTTTTAATTTTTTTTCTGATAATAAAGCCAAATGTCTTTTAAAAAATGTTTTAAATAATTTCAGTTGGACGTGAAATTATTCTGATCCTAATTTTTTTTTTTTTTTTTTTTTTTTTTTTTTTTTTTTTTTTTAGATATTTACTATTTAAGGGTCTAAGCTCAGGCAACAACATAACTTTAGCCTTTGCTAGAAATGAAGGTTCTCAGGTCCCATCCTAGATCTACTAAAGCAGAATCTGCATTCTAACATAATCTTCAGGTGATTTGTATACACATTAAATTTTGATAAGCACTGTTTTAAAGGAGGCCTTAGATTAAATGTGTATTATGCACAAATATACATATGGGTCAAACCTGATACTCTATGTTGTACACATCTGTTTTATACACATATTATAGAAAATTAACTGACTTGCAGATTGAACTGTTTATTTTCTAATTTAATACATTAAAGAGTACCCTCATCAATATTTTTCACAGGCAGTTACCTGTCTTCTACAAATACAAAAAACTGCATTCATAAGTACTGACATGCCACACATTTTCAATAGCCATGAAATACATTGAAGAACTTCTAATTCCAAAGGAATCTTCTAGAGTTCTCATCGTATCTTATTGTTTTATGTAACTTTCTATAGAATAAACTTGTTGGTTGGGTCAGTTGTGAACTACATTTATACGTCCTCGCCCTGAAAAAACAGGAGCAGGATTGCTTGCAAGATTAAGGATTTCTTGGGGAATAAATTCAATTTTAAAATTACTGTGGGTATTAAAGGAAATGATTATATCTTAATTATTTATACTAACTTATATTATACTTACATATAATATACTTCATTACATTATGAAAATTATATATAATATGTGATAGAAAATAAAATTTATAAGGATATCTGAAATCATGCTGAAAAATATCTCAGTTCCTTAAAATTCAATTTTATTGGCCATAATATTTCCTATATTTATATTCCAGCAGAAGTATGCACAAGATATAATTCTTATCATGAAAGAAATAGAATAATTAATATTATTTTGTTTTATGAGTCAATGGAAATCTATGACAAAATACCATATAATTAAAAGCTTAACACATTGTTACTATCTAATAAAAAGGAAGTTGAAATATTTTCTTTTTAAAAAAATCTCTAATTTGCTGTAGCCTGGCTGATTTTTTTGTTTGTTTTCAGTTCCACCAATTACACTCCTCAATAATCAAACCCAAACTTGGGAATAAAATAAAGACCATTTCTTGAAATCTATTTGGAAGTCTCTATTGGCACCACAGGAGCACATCAGTAGTTTACAAGCTTGCAACACATTACATGTTTTTATTATTGTTTTTATACATTTCTGCTGAAGAAAACCTTCAAAACTGATAATATTAGGTTGACTAAATAGCTAATGGACAAATACTCTGAGATATTTAACCGTATATAGAAATATACAATATAGTGTTGCAGCTTGTGTCTGAACATGTACAAATGTAGACAAGCTAGGAAAGTCCTCTACAGCTTCATATAAGCAATTGCACTGTTTAATTTTTCTTTTTTCAAACTAAAGATCACAATGCAATTCAAATAGCCCTCAGTGTCCCCGAAGAGCTACTGTGTGCTGTATAAAAGCTAAGTAATCCCTGCAGTGTCAGGGGTTACTATTCAGCTGTTCGAGATCATGAGATGATATCTCAGCACTCATAAAACAGAGGATTCAAAACACAGGGGCATACGTGGAAGTACAGATCATAATGACAGTCCTGGAAGTTATCCACAAGAAACGTCAACACCCTGGAGGCCAAAATAACACGACTGAATCAACATTTACAACTTTTGTTCAAGAGTAAGTCCAATATGGAGGGAAAATTCACATGGAAACATTAATGCTATAATAATAATAATTTTATTTTTGGCTTATTTCCAAAATATGACAGTCTTCAAAAACTCTCTGGGATATCTTTTCTTAAACATTTTAAATGCATACTATTTATTCTGTACAAATAAATGACTATCCCGAGTCAGCTACTTATTAGAACTATTCATAAAATGTCAATGTATTTAGCAAGGCACAGTAAGGGAAGCATAAACGTTTCTTTAGGTATGCACATTTCAAATCAGAAGAATGAGGGGTAATTTTGGCCCCTGGGATTTGAAAATATCTTCCAGTTGTAATCTTTGGTCTGAATATTTACATGGTGGTTTCTTCCCATTCAAGCTCAACATCACCTATAACATAAATACATCACAAGAGAGAACTGAAGTTAACAATTCAAAAAGATTTAAATGTTTCATGGCAAAAAATATAGTGCAGATGAAAAGCTATTATCCTAACTGGGCTTAGAAATGAAAAAAAAAAATTTTTTTTGATAAGTGCACCAGCCACGCTTCTAAACATTTTCAACATACAGTTATTATTACTTTAATTCTCCTACTATCTTTGATAAACTAGTAAATTGGGGTAAGCATTGCCTCTGTTTACCTTCCATTGCATCCAAAGAGTCCATTTTCTGAAGTGCTGAATAGTTAACAAAACAGATGGGCTGGTTATTGCCTTTACTTGATAGGAGATCCAGAATGCACTGGTGTAAGAAGATATACTGCGCCTAGACATAAAAGAAAGAGTGCTTAAATAATTGGATGTGGTGAAGATAATTTTTATAAGTTGATATGTACTGTTACAATGAAAAGTAATATTGAATTCAACAAATGCTAAATAGCTAAATTCGAGGCTACATACAGAATTTACCTTATATGTAAGTGATTTTCTACCATCTCAAGCATAAGGTTTTCCAAATTCCTGTGGCTTCTTATGGGCTTCAAGTGTCTTTAAAAAAAATACTTGCCATTGAACGCCAAGTGTTAATATGTTCTTTCTTGCCATGATTATTAGAAGTGGCAAATTTGATTATTTAAATTTGTTTAGAAGTTTCCTTCTTGCTGTTAGGTCTAATTGAGTAATTTTTCTTAAAAACAGTTTTCTTGTTAGAATGGCGGTTGGAATGCAGATGCTAAATTTACTTTCAAAATCTGTGAGTGAGCATATCCATACACCATGAACTCATTTAAGATAAGTTTAACAATTCTTTTAATCACCTAACATTTGGCCTACTTATAGTAGCTAGTCTCTATTTGTAAATAAAAGGCAGTTGACCATTGAAAAATCCAAACAATCTGGTGCTGGACAAGAACTCCTAACAGTTCATTGGAATGTTGGGGCTAAATTTATTACCACCCAAATTCTTTAAGTTTATTCAGTATAATTCAATATTCTGTTAGAATTTTTGAGTTTGGATTTCCCCGATGGTAGATAAAGTTATAGTCATAGAACATCACCTATACTTTTACTTAGGAAATATATCTGACATTAAAAGAATGTAACCATGTCTTTAAGATATATAAATATACAAATAGACAACTGCTTTAAATAGAATGCCCTCTATGTGACCATCTGAAGAGGTTATATTTATATCTATTACTACTATACTACAAACCTGTTTGAAACTGTCTTCAGAAATTGGTGGTCATCATCAGGAATATCTATTTTGTGTGTGTGTGTGTGTGTGTGTGTGTGTGTGTGAATGACAGAATGTTCCCCCAAACATCTCATCACTGAAATGTTAGTGCTTTGAGAACATAACTCTTATATTCACTGCTCAATTCCCATTGCCTGTAACAGTGGTTGGCATGTCTAGTTGTGTAATAAGTGTTTGTTGACTTAGTCTCATTTAATTCTCACAGCTAACCAATCTTTACCATATAAGGACAGCTTTCATTTGGAAAATATCCAGAAGTCATGAGGGATAAAGTGTGTAAGTGCAACAGATCATTAAGTTTCATAATTCAATTTTGTTAAGGGATGAAGTGTTGTTCTATTATTTTATAACTAATGAAAATTCAATTGAAATCGCTAGTAAATTACTTCTCAAGGTAATCCCAAAAGAGTATTTTCAAACATATATTATACAATGAATAACATTATTGGTAGAAATAAATTGACACTATATTTCCTTTGAAAAAAACAATTAGTCTGCTATTTTTTAAAATCACATTTGAATTTGAAATGTGAAGCTTCTGACTGTAGCCATCTCATCTTCTCCGCCGGAAAGCATGCTGGGTGGAAGCTCTGCCAGCAGGGCAGGCTGAACTCGGAGGAGCAGTTCTACATTTTCCACGATCCCTCTGCCATGTGTGTTATTGCCAAAGAGAGAGCCAAGAGTGAAATTTCAGTTTCTTCTATAGATAGTTATGTTACCTTAAGAATTGTTTTTTATGTTGTTTCCTCATTAGGGGGATCATAAAGTATACATGGTGAGATTTAAAGGACTTAACATATGTAAAGTTCCTGGCAAAAAACTAGGAACCCAAAATATATTAGTTTTTTTCTTTCATGTTCTTCACATCAGTAAATCTCCAGGAGAACCAGAGCAGAAAAGAGGCACATCCAGATTAACCCCTATTTGAACCATCAATAGTGTCTCAGGATACTATATCACTGCAGCATATTCTTTCAGAAAGTCCTTTCAAATCTCATGGGGCTGCTGGGAACTGTTAGACAGTGAAAGACAAAGCTCTCTCCTGGGCCTGGGCCATGCCCCTTTGGTGTCATTTGTTCAATATTTTGCCCAGATTCCTGCTCCCCACTCCTGCTCACAGCTACTGTAATATGTGCTGACATGAGGATTCTTCATAGGAACTAGGATTACTTCCAAGAGCAATAGAAGAATCTAAAAATCTCTTGTGCAAGGCCATGCTGGTTTGTAAGGACTGGAGCCAAAGTATGGTCATTTTCTTTCTCCCCTCTCTCCCTTCCTCCCTCTCTCCCTCCCTCCCTCCCTCCCTCCCTCCCTCCCTCCCTCCCTCCCTTTCTTTCTTTTTCCTTTCATCACAGGGAAAGGACAGTAAAGAGTAAAACCCCTTGGAAATAAAAATGGGTGAAAGAAAGCTTCAGACTTCCAGCTTGGGACACAGCAGAGCCTTGGCATATTTACTGCATGCTGGGCATTGATCACATGCTTGATGTTTTAGGTACTGTCTCTTATTTAATACTGACAACAAAATCGTGAAAAAAAATAACATGGCTATTTTACAAAAGAAAATGATCTCAGATGGGTTAATTACACAAGGTCCCACAGCCAGCAATTAGTGGGGCTGGATTATAAATTTAGTTCTCCAACTCCAAGATTCATGCTCCTTCAATTCCCCTAAACAATTGCCGCATTTCGCTCTAGCAATATAGTTAACAAGAATAATGTATGAAGATTATACAGCATGTATTGAGTACTAACTTGTGTGAACTTAACAGGCATTTTGAACACACTCTTTACAAATTTCAGTTCTAAAAATTTGCAGAGTATGGCAAAATATTTTTCTTTTTTTTTCCTTTTTTTTTTTAAATAAATTTTTATTGTTCAGATTATTACAAATGTGATCCTCTTCCTCCCCTCAATTGCTCCCCTCCACCAGGTTCCCAACCCACCCTCTGTCCTTTCCCCATCCCCCATTGTCCTCATACATAGGTGCACAGTTTTTGTTCAGTCTCTTCCCGCATCTCCCTCTCCCCTTTTCCCCAAGAATCGTCAGTTCACTCCCCTTCCATATCTCTGATTCTATTATATTCACCAGTTAATATTGTTCATCAGATTTTTTTAATTCCCTTGGTTTTTAGATTCACTTGTTGATAGTTACGTATTTGTTGATCATAATTTTTATCTTTATCTTCTTCCCCTTCCTAAATAACCCCCTTCAGCAATTCATATAATTCTGGTTCGGCAGTGATGAACTCTTTTAGCTTTTTTTTATTTGTGAAGCTCTTTAATTGTCCTTTGATTCTGAGTAATAGCTTTGCTGGGTAGATTATTTTTGGCTGTAGGTTCTTGCTATTTATCACCTTGAATATTTCTTGCCATTCCCGTCTGGCCTGCATGGTTTCTGTTGAGAAATCAGCTGACAATCGTACGGGTGTTCCTTTATAGGTAACTACCTGCTTTTCTCTTGCTGCTTTTAATATTCTCTCTTTGTCTTTTGCTCTTGGAATTTTAATTATGATGTGTCTTGGTGTGTTCCTCCTTGGATTCCTTTTGTTTGGGGTTCTGTGGGCTTCCTGGACTTGTAAGTCTATTTCTTTCCCCAGGTGGGGGAAGTTTTCTGTCACTATTTCTTTCAGTATTCTTTCTGTATCTTGCTCTCTCTCTTCTTCTGGAATCCCCATAATTCTGATGTTGTTTCGCTTGAAATTGTCCCAGAGGTTTCTTACACTATCTTCAACTTTCTGGATTCTCTTATCTTCTCCCTTCTGCAGAGGAGTGTCCTCTGGCTCTTCATGTTCTAAATCTTTGTCTTGATTCTTATGATCTTCCTGTCTGTTTTTAGGACTTTGTATAATATTTTTTATTTCAGACAATGTTTTCTTCATTTCTTGTTGATCCCTTATTATTTCTAGTTGCTCCCTTTTCATATCCTCATAGGTCTCATTTATTTTATCGGCCTTTTTTAGGATATTGTTGAATAACCTTATAACTGTAGTTTTGAACTCAATGTCCAATCTTTTCTTTTCCTCCATCTCCTTCCTTTGTCTCCTTCCTCTTGTCTGCATTTTAGTTGTTTTCCTGATTTGATGGAATAGCTTTGTGTTCTAGGTGTTCTGGTAGAGCCCAGTAGCACAGCCTTCCCAGTTACCTGCGGTGGACAGTCTTGGTGTAGCCCTTTGTGGGCTGTGTGTGCAGTCTTGTTGTTAAGCCTTGCTTATTGTTGGTATCACTGGCAAGCTTTGATCTCCAAGCCAACTGGCTGTGAGGATCAGCAGAGTCTCAGCTAGGAGGGCTTCTGTACTCTGCTTGGATAGGGCGGGGTCTCGGGGTGGCGCAGACAAGCTTTGGTTCCCTGTCAGTCTCGCCTTAGAAAAGACCTGTTCTGGGAGAGTTTCGGAAGATTGGTTGCAGGCACGCGCACCTCTTTGGTAAAGGCACAGACAAGCTTTGGGTTCCTGCCAGTTCCTCCTTAGAGAAAGCCAGCCTCTGGGAGAGCTTCTGTGCTCAGCCAGAGATTGGGCAGAGTCTCAGGTTGGTGCAGACAAACTGTTTTCCCTTAGACTCCTCCCCAAGTCCCTCAGTAATGGCCTCTGGCTTCACACACCTCTGAGAGATCTCTGCCCACTGCCTGACAGTCTGGCCTCCCCCTGTCTGGGGCCGTCTATCAGAGCAATAGGCTGATTCTGTTTTCCTCTCGAACAAGAAAGCCAGTTGCGCGTTAGCTGTCCGCCCTCTCTGCGCACCGGGAATAAGCCATTAGCAAATTCAGCTGGGCCCGCCCTCTCTGCGCGCTGGTAGTAAGCCAGCAGCAATCTCTGTCCGGCCCTTCCTCTCCCCGCGCTGGGAGTAAGCCAGCGCCTTTTCGCGCACACAGTTCTCCGTACCTTCACAGTTCCTGAGGTTCAGCGTGCCTTCTCTCTCCTTCCCAGATGGCAGAGCCTCCTCTCAACTTGCCGTCCGGCACTTCAGGACAATGGCCTCCCCTGTTTTTCAGTTCTAACTTCAAATTTGTTGTGGTAGGCTGCATTCCGGTGTCTACCCTATGCCGCCATCTTGGTGTCTCCGGATTATGTATTTTTTTTTAACTCTCTCTCATGCAACTAGCTTGCCAAGTACTGCCCCCGCAAAATATTTTTCAACTTTTATTATTTAAAGATTGACTCTGGCCTCTAGAAGAATACAATGTGCCCATCTGTCCCACCCTCTATTCTATTCAAGAGAGCCAACCAATTTTGATCAATGTCAAGAGCATTAATCACCAGTGCACCTGTGTGCAACCAAGCACCTGGGAGGAAAATCAGCTTTCTATTTATCTTTTTAAAAAATATTTTATTGATTTTTTACAGAGAGGAAGAGAGAGGGATAAAGAATTAGAAACATGTATGAGAAAGAAACATTGATCAGCTGCCTCCTGCACACCCCCTACTGGGTATGTGCCCGCAACCAAGTTACATGCCCTTGACCAGAACTGAACCTGGGACCTTTCAGTCCGAAGGCCATCGCTCTATCCACTGAGCCAAACCGGTTTCGGCTCTATTTATCTTTATTGTTAACTAAAAATATGAAAAAAATTGAGGTTTCATAATGGCTAATAGATGGATTGATATTGGCACTCTTATAAGACCTCTGGATAAGAATTAGATACACAATTTGCAGGGCCCAAGGCAAAGTGGTGTGTTCCCTTCCTCCAAAGTTATTAAAGATTTTCAAGCTGGTGACAGCAAACACTAAAACATTAAAACAGGTGCAAAGGCCCTTTTGAGCATGGGGGATCTGAGAGACTGTGCAGGTTTGCCTATCTAAGATGCCAACCCTGATCACAAGTCACCTTCCATTTCTGAGTATCCTGAGAGAAGGGTAACACATCACTAATTTATTCCCTTTCAGCATATCAAGGAATGGATATGGATTATATTACTTAGTTTTACATAACCATCAAAGAATTAATGTGGCTTTAAAAGATTCCCACAAAGAGACTGTATATATTTATTATGCAAGCTCAAGTGAATGACAAGATAATAGCAGGGGTGACATTCTTTGTACTCCTAGAGTAATCCCCTCATTGTAAGCTAGATTATTATTATTATTTCTTAAAATTAGAAATAGTCTTAGCCAGTTTGGCTCAGTGGATACAGTGTCGGCCTATGGAAGGGTCATGGTTCAATTCCCAGCCAGGGCATATCTCATGCCTTGGGTTGCTGGATCAATCCTAACTAGGGGGCGTGCAGGAGGCAGCTAATCAATGATTTTATCATCTTCGATGTTCTATCTCTCTCTCCCTCTCCCTTCCCCTCTGAAATCAATAAAAATATATTTTAAAAAACAAAAAAAAATTAGAAATAATTTAAAATATGCATTTTTAAATTAAGTAGAATTAACCTGTCCTAAGTATATATTTTATATTTTAATGATACAATGAGACCCTCCCAACTAGCAAGATTTTCAAAATAATATTAACCTGTCAAATTTTTTTATTTCTTATTTTGTATATGTATATGTTTAATAATTTACATAATTGTACAAGTATTGTACAAGCAAATGCATATTTATTAAAGTTGAATGCTCAAGCACTTTTTGCTGAAAAGATGTGGAGTCAAAGAAGGTTGGGTGTCTCTGGTCTACAGTAACATCTTGCTAAGAACATTAATGTTTCATGAAATAGCATTATAAGTCCTCAGGTCAAAAAGGGTTTAAGGATTTCACAATCATATAAGTTTAGAAAATGTTGCCCACAAAGATTCTGCATTTGCAATTTTCAATGTGCATTAGTATAGAGGCTCTAAGAAATTCTAAGAAAGTCAATTTAACTTCTTTCTCCAACTTATGTTAGCAAAAAAACGTGTTTCCTCACACTTTTAAAAACTGATACCATTCATGTTTTCTAGGGTGTACCTTAGAAAATACTGTTAGAACAGATCTTTATATTTACTGTGAGAAAAATCTCAACTTGGATAGCATACAAATTCCAATCCAAAGATACAGATAGGAACATCTTGTATATTATGACTTGGTTTGGCATTTGGCTCTGACAGTTATGAATAGTATAAACTTGGAATATCACTTAACTACTTGGAACATTTGCTTCCCTATTTGTAAAGCAGAGCCAATAATACCTAGTTTGTTGATTATTTTGATTGGACTACAGATAAAAGATTAAATAAGATAACATGTAGGAATCTAATATAGCATGGGCCACTAGGCACACCATAGAAGGTTTTTAGTCTCATTATCATTATAGAATGTGTTTTTTTCCTTTTATTTATTTATTTATTTATTTATTTATTATTTATTTTTATTTTTTTTTTCTTCCTCATCCAAGGGTATTTTTTTCTATTGAGTTTTTGTTTGTTTGCTTGTTTGTTTTTAGAGAGAGTGGAAGGAAAGAGAGAGAGAGTTTGGATCCCCTGTGTCCTTGACTGAAAATAGAACCTGAGACCTTTCAGTGCACAGGCTGATATTCTAACCACTGAGAAACACTGGCCAGAGCAGTATGCGATTTTTTTAATGAAGAAAAGTCTGTATATTATAGAAATATTTTTTACTTCCAAGCCAAAACAATAAACAAAACTCCTAGTTAGTTAATATATATTATAATAAATGTCATTGGCATTAACATGCAATAGGAATAAATATGGACAAGTGAAATACATAAAACCACAAAAGTCAACATTTTAAAGGTTTTCTCTATTATAACTAAGCATGTTTATAAAAGCGATTATTTGATCATTTTCTAAGCTCCCAAAATTTGAGAAATGTGAAAACAAGTCAGTTTTACGAATTGTTTTCTACATACCTGTAAGTATAAACAAATTATGATGAACAGTCAACTAACATTATTGAAGGATGATTGTGGCAATCGGGCTTCAGTTCCCCTATAATCTCCATCTGCTGCCCTCCCCCAAGGATGTTTACAGTGTAGGAAAAGAGAGTGTCTGCTGTGCAAAGACAAGTTCGAGTCCATGTCCAGTCACATTGCTGCCACTACGATCCTCCCTCATAGAAATTCCAGAGCTGACATCTCATGCAACTTTGGGTCTTACCAGGTTCTGTACCATGCACATCCTTTCACTTCTCAGTTCAGCTACTAGTCCATATATATCCACAAAATCATGATCATTTATGTGTTGTGTTAAGTGGTCCAGAGCAATAAAAACTCCTGTTCTTCCAACTCCTGCACTGCAGAAAGAGTGAAATTACATAAAAATTATTCAGTAAAAAGTGGTTCATGTGTATGGTGATGAAGAATATAAGTTATGATACTAATACATTCTAGACAGTTTCTTTTTTATTTGGAGGTAGATACCTTGGGAGTTTCTTTGGATTTATATTGTTACCAAGAGTGTTTAGATAGGGAAAGATGGTTATTATTAATACAAAATATTTGAGGTTATT
The DNA here is from genome assembly GCF_964339955.1 of Pipistrellus hanaki. Taxonomy (NCBI): domain Eukaryota; kingdom Metazoa; phylum Chordata; class Mammalia; order Chiroptera; family Vespertilionidae; genus Pipistrellus; species Pipistrellus hanaki. The sequence goes on from NC_140505.1 coordinate 120,784,036, forward strand.
TTTTTTTAAGGAACACTTCTTCTCCCTTCAGAGTATTTTAGAGGTTGTAGTTGGAGAAGTATAGAAAATATTTTGAAAAATTGTTGAAAATTCTTAACACCTCAAACTTTGTATTAAACATATTTTGGGTTACCAATAGAAATGCTAAACATCCAGCCATATAGCATTTCCTCTGTATGATCTTGAAATAATTTCTCATGTATTTTTGTCCTATAGAATTTTGTTTACTTCCTTCAAATAATAAGATTGAGAAGCTATTTCCTTTTAAAAATTAGTTTAATGCCCAAGATAGGTATGTGCTCCAAAGAAACTATTATGTGATATATCTAAGAAGATTTATTCAGAAACTCCCATTAGAAAGACAATGGGTATTTAAATAGTTAATATAGGAAGTAAATATTTAAAAAAAATTTTAAAGGCTACCTAATCTTACAAATGTAACTTTAAACAACATAAAACTGCCATTTTTGTAGGTAAGAAAAAGTCAATTTCCTGTGATTTGACCTAAGAAATAGGAGCATTACAATATAAATCTGACACACATAAACATGCCTGAATGGGGTAATCAATCATTGCATCATTCAATATATTGTGAGTGTCAGACACTATCCTAGGCATCGGGGGTGTAACAGTGAAAAATAAAAAGTTCTTCACCTACAAAGCTGGTACTCTAGAGGACATATTAAAGTGTTACACAAACAGACATGCACAGTATGTACGGGCAGGAAGAGGTATTATGAAGATACATAAATCAGGTTAAGGAGATGGAGGGTGATAGGGTTGGATAGGGTCCTCAGAGAAAGCTTCTCTGATAACGTAACATTTGAAAGGAAACTTGATAAGGTTAGGGAGTGCACCACACCACGTGGGTATGTGGGAGATGAGCATGGCAGCCGGAGGGAGTGGAAGAAGAGATCTGAGTGGCAGAATGTTCTGTGTTCAAAGAAGAACAAGGAGATCATGGTGAGGGGAGCAGAGTGGAGAGGTGATGGGCCGGGTCAGAGCTGATGGTAGGCTGGAACACGGAATGTGAGAGGAAGAGGGGAGTCAAGAATGAGTCCAGAGTTTCTGGACCAAGCAGAGTAGACTTACTGTTTACAAACTTGGGAAGGAGAAGGAGTGAGATTGGAAATTGAACCAAGTGTTCAGTTTTGGACACATTTAATTTTCAGAATTTTGTGGTCATCCAGGTTGTCATGTTAAACTGAAAGTTGAGATAAGAAGTCAGAGTTGGAGATAAAAACTTAGTAGCTTTAATATGATATTTAAAAATGATTATTAACATAATCTAATTTTTCTGTGATCTCTTTTATTTATTTAAATCACAAAGGAAAAGACTCTACTGTTTTTGAGGCTTCAAGAGAGGAGGTGCTTTCCTTTTCCAATGGACTTAGTGCCAGTGGCTGAGTATAAGGAAGATACTGAGAAGGTGAGGCAACTATCCATTAAAGATTTTAATCATTAATGATGTCAATTTAAAATAAATCACTGCATTTAGAAGCAAACTATTGTGTCATTTATTATACTACTTTCTTAAAAGTATTATATCAATATAAGGAGGGAAAATATAATTGGTAAGGTAAGAATGATACTTTTATATCTTGTTCTATATGGTTTTTAAATATAAACATTGTTCAGATATTTTATCAAGAGAAAGCATTCATGTAATAAACATAAATTTATAAGAATAGGACATAGTAAGAGAATTACATGCAAAAAAGATGACTTAGAACTACAATCTTTAGACATATTATCATTAATTAATGAATTTTCATTTGTGTTTTAAGCTAAAATAAAATAATATTTTAAATTTGGGGGGAAAGATCAAGCATTTATGTATTACTCTTATAATATATTTTTATATTTATTTATTTTAAAGAGAAGTTATTTTATTTTATTTTTAATATATTTTTATTAATTTTAGAGAAGAAGGGAGAGGGAGAGAGAGATAGAAACATCAACAATGAGAGAGAATCATTGATCGGCTGCCTCCTGCATGCCCCATACTAGTGATTGAGCCTGCAACCTGGGCAAATGCCCTTGACTGGAATTGAGCCCAGGACCCTTCAGTCTGAAGACCAACACTACATTCACTGTGCCAAACCAATTAGGGCTCTCTTATTGTTTAAAAAATCCAAAATATCCCTGGAAAAAGTATGACCATTTAAATTACAGATTTTTTTCCTTTAAACAAAGTAAAAAACTGAATAAATTGATAATTTCTTACTCACCCACACTAATTATAATATATACCTATTCAAAAATTATTAATAAACTAAATTTTAGAATTATTATGATTAATAATAAACTTTATTATAATTAATAACAAACTTTAAAAGTATTATAATAACCAGCTTATTATTACAATAATTAATGTGTTCAAAATATATTGCTAATTAAAATGTTTTATTGTGGTAAATGACACACAACATAAAACTTACCGTTTTAAACATTTTGCAGCACATAATTCAGTGCCATTAACCACATTGACACTGTTGTGCAACCATGACCACTATCCACTTTCAGAAATTTTTCATCACCCCAAACAAAAGCTCTGTATTCATTAAACAATAACTCCTCATCTCTCTCTCCCACAAGTCCCTGGTAACTATCACTCTTTCTGTCTATTTTAGGTATTTTATATACTTGGAATCACAAAACAGTATATCATCCACTTTTTCTCTAATCTCCAAACTCCAACTGTTGAAGACTCAAGTTGAAATTTATTTAGATATATCATGTTAGAAAACAAAAATTGTATCAATCTGTCCAGAAGTACTCTGAATACTAAACAACCTTAAGTTTTATTTTTAAGAGCATTAAATACCAGTATAAATAATGAAGGGGGAAAAAATCTCAACTTATATTCTATTAACCATGTTCAGAGGCTCAAGTCAAATATATTGCTAATTAAAAACTTTGTAGAATTTTGGAATTATACTTGGGTTGGTCACTTAAATTGGTCTTCATTTTCTTTTAATTATCCTCTGTAATACCCATCTAGAAATTTCTTTTTACAAGAAATGTTTACATTGCAATAGTATAGTAATATCTGTTGAAATAATAAAATATAAGATGTTTATTCATAAAATCTTACACACATACACACACATACATTAACAATGGGCTACAATTTTTAATTTTTAAAAGGCCAAAAAGGTAAAATCCAAGCAAGAATTCAGGAAAAGTTCTGTACTGGTATATATGTCTTTTAGATATATTTATCACTCATTTTATTTCTACCATCTGAACTGTTATAAAGCTACATCTTTATTTATTATAGCCAGTTATATATCTGAAAAGTGAAAGCTGGAATGAATCTACATTAACTTCTGCCAAAAAAAAAGTCAATAGTATCATGATAATGAAAGACCACATTGAGTTTAAAGACTATTTAGAGTGTCTCATAGAAGGCTCCAATAATATATCTTACCTGCAGTGAACAATCATAGGGGAGGTGTCATGTGCTCGGCTTGCTCGCACCAGCTTCACAAAGTGAATGAGTGGGGTACTGTTTTCAGGAACCCCATGCTCAGGCCACGCAGTGAAGTTGCACTGTCGGACAGTCATGCAATCCCCATGCTAAACAAAGTGACAGGTTTAAGAAGCACGACACAATCATTTAAGTACATAATGAAGGCTGAGAGAGCTGATGCCTTTTGAAAGTGATCTTTTAAAAATCACTGTTTACCAAACAGGAAAACTGTTTTTATTTTTCCTGTGAGGTCTTTTACTGCCGCTACCATAAAGAAAATTGCCTTTAGTATGAATAAAAATAATAAGAAAGGTTGCAAAGAGATGACAACATATTTATATTCAAATGTAAGTATAACATTTTGTAGCATCGTAAACGTAGATTTTTAAACAATTTTGACCCCAAACTCACCAATTATTCAAAATACAGATATTGGGTGTCTGATAATGTCAGAAAGTACAAAGATCCTTAGATTATTTTCTGTGTGTATAGATACTTTTATAGACTGATACAGAGAGGTTCCATACTATCACATCTGTACTGAATACAGATAAAGAAGAGCGATTTGGGAAATTCTTGGTGTAAATTAAGTATTATAGTTTATCAAATAAAACAATTCTAGTAATCTAGCTATTTTCTCCTTTTTTCCTCCTTGTCTACTTGAGAATTTGATGCTAACTGGTTAATATAAACTTTAACCAAGTGATTTTGGAATTTAGATATAGATATCGAAGTTAGATGACAATTCAAAACTTCTATTTAAGACAATAGGAAAGCATTGCTGACTATACAGGTATCATTGCAAGGCATAGTTCTAGGAATTCATTTTACAAATTTAGAGCATTCATATTTGCTATCATGTTCCTCCCCCCGCCATTTTTTACCCTTTCAATTTTCAGGTCCCTGATGGTCCAATCTATTTGAACATCCTCCATTAGCTTTGTAATCACTATATCTCCAAACACCGTAACTGGTTTGTTGTCCTCTGGCCAATACTGATGGCATCTGATCTGTATTCAGAGAAAATTACCATTCATTAGAACCACTAATATATGAATATGTATCACAGTTATTGCTACTTAGTTAAAATTGCCTTATAGATATCCAAGTTATTGATAATTTGCAGTATTAGCTGAAATTGTCACACATACATTATCACAATTGTAAAATAATATTTTGTTAAAAGATTAAAAAAAAAAAAAAACTTACCCGCCCTTTTTCAAAACACTGTGTTAGCATTACCAATGTTTTTGCCCTGGTTTCCCAAACCATTCTCCAAAAATCCCCAACTGTTCCTGGCAATGGACCTTGAGTAGCAATAAATTCATTTGGACATAAGTAACCCTAGAAGGACATAAATACAACATTATATCAGCATTTACATATATGTAAATAGATAATAGGTTTTCTTTTGTCTGTTTTTTATTACATATGTATGCTTTCCCCTCCATTGACCTCTCCCCAGCCACTCCCACCCCCCACTCATGCCCTCATTCCCCTACTGTCTGTGTCCACTGGTTATGCTTATATGCATGCATACAAGTCCTTTGGCTGATACCCCCTCCCCTGCCTTCCCTCTGAGGTTTGATGGTCTGTTTGTTGTTTCTCTGTCTCTGGTTCTGTTTTTGTTCATCAGTTTATGTGGTTTATTATATACCACAATGAGTGAGATTATATGATATTTGTATTTCTCCAACTGGCTGATTTCGCTTAGCATAATGCTCTTATCACCTATGCTATTGCAAATGATAAGAGTTCCTTCTTTTTTTTACAACAGCGTAGTATTCATTGTGTAGATGTATCACAGTTTTTTAATACAGTCATCTACTGATAGGTACTTAGGCAGTTTCCAAATCTTAGCTATTGTAAATTGTGCCGTTATGAACATAGGGGTGCATATATCCCTTTGATTGGTGTTTCTGATTTCTTGGGATATATTCCTAGAAGTGGGACTACTGAGTAAAATAGGAGTTCCATTTTTAATTTTTTGAGGAAACTCCATACAGCTTTCACAGTGGCTGCACCAGTCTGCATTAGTTATTGAGCAGTGTATGAAAAATATATCAGTGTAAATTAGTTTAATATTTTAAAATATTGTGCAGTTTGGATGTCCAATACCCAATTTTAACCTCACAATGCAATATATTAAATGAACTAATTGTTCTTGGAGTTTATTTCTAACTTTTCAATAAAACATGGACTACACAAAAAAGAAACAGAAATAATGTTGACCTTAATCAAATGCTAACTTCATGCCCAAAAATGTACTAAGCAATTTATAGTAAATATTTTAGTTAACTTATTTCTTCTAAAACTCTTGTGAATAAGTACTATTATCCTCATTTTATTTTATTTTTAAGAATATTTTTAATTTATTTTTTTTTTACAGAGAAGAAGGGAGAGGGATAGACAGTTAGAAACATTAATGAGAGAGAAACATTGACCAGTTGCCTCCTGCACACCTCTTATTGGGGATATGCCTGCAACCAAAGTACATGCCCTTGACTGGAATCGAACGTGGGACCCTTGCGTCCACAGGCCTTCACTCTATCCACTGAGCCAAACCGGTTAGGGCTATTGTCCTCATTTTATAAATGAAGACACAAGCTTAGAAATGTGAATTTGCTTAATGTCTCATAGTTGGTGTGAGTCCAGAGCCAGCACTCTTACCACTCCACTGTTTCTGTCATATACTCACGGGTTTTGCAGAAATTTTCATTCTCTTCCTCTAAGAAATTACATTTTTACTTAAACTTTGGTGTTAGTGTTTATTCTCTAGAGCGCAGAATCAAGAGTAATGTTGGGTACAGATACAGAGAACAGACTGATGATTGACAGAGGGAAGGCAGTTTGGAGGACTGGATGAAAAAAAGGTGATAGGATTGAGAAGTACAGATTAGTAGTTACAAAAGTTATGGCATGGGGAATACAGCTGATAAAGTATGGCATGGGGAATACAGCTGATAATGTTGTAATAACTATGTATGGTGCCAGGTGGGTACTGGAAATAGGTGGAACACTTTTAAAGATATGGTTGTTTAGTGTGCTGTACATCTGACACTAATACAAAATAATATTGCATATATATTGCAATGGAAAAATAGGAAATAAGTAAAAAAGAAGGAAAGAAAAGAGAAACATGGGTAATATGAAAGTTTATTTAGCTAATACAAGAACACAGAATTTTTTTAAATATATATTTTTATTGATTTCAGAGAGTAAGGAAGAGGGAGGGAGAGACAGAGAAACATTATGATATGAGAGAATCATTGATTGGCTGCCTCCTGTACACCCCATACTGGGGATCGAGCCAGAAATCTAGGCATGTGCCATGACCAGGAATCAAACCATGACCTCCTGGTTCAGAGGCTGATGCTTAACCACTAAGCCATGCCTGCTGGACATATGACCAGAGATTTGCTTCAACTTTATTTTGTCAGCTCTTGTATATTTTATAAAATTGTGCTAAGCCCTGGTCCATTCACCTGGAATGTAGGCATGCAACTTGTGCCATATCTGTGGATTTTTCTTACAAAAGGTACTGTGTAAATAAAAAAGTAATAATGGAATCATATTTATCAAAATATTTAAAGAAATAGAAATAAAAGATAAAGTTTATTTTTAAATTGGAATTATCTTAGTAATCAGAGAATAAAGTATTATATAAAAACTAGAGGCCCAGTGCACAAATTTTGTGCATGGGGGTGGGGAGGGATGGCCCAGTCTGCACTCTCTCAATCTGGGACCCCTTGAGGGATGTCTGACTGCCCGTTTAGGCCCGATCCCAATGGGCAGTCAGACATCCCTCTCACAATCTAGGACTGCTGGCTCCCAACTGCTCGCCTGCCTGAGGCTTCCTGATTACCCCTAACCACTTCAGCCTACCAGCCTGATCATCCCCTAACCACTCCCATGCCAGCTTGATTGATGTGTAACTGCTCCCCTGCCAGCCTGTTTGCCCCCAACTCCCCTCCTCTGGCAGCCTGGCCATCCCTAACTTCCCTCCCCTGCAGAGTTGATTGCCTTCAACTGACCTCCCTTGCAGGCCTAGTCCCTTCCAACTGCCTTCCCTGCTGGCCATCTTGTGGTGGCCATCTTGTATCCACCACATAGGGGCAGCCATCTTTGACCACATGGGGGCAGTCATATTGTGTGTTGGAGTGATGAATGATCTGCATATTACTCTTTAATTAGATAGGATAGAGGCCTGGTGCATGGGTGGGGGCCAGCTGGTTTGCCCTGAAGGGTGTCCTGGATCAGGGTGGGGGTTCCCTTGGGGTGTGGGGCGGCCTGGGCGAGGGGCCTTTGGTGGTTTGCAGGCTCGCCATAACCCCTGGTGACCCAAGCAGAGGCCCTGGTATCTGGGATTTATTTACCTTCTACAATTGGAACTTTGGAGCCTGGAGCAGAGCCAAGCCCCTGCTCACTCCAGCTGCCACCATTTCTGTTGGGGTTCATGTATCTTCTATAATTGAAACTTTGTAACCTGGATTGGAGGCCTAGGCTGGCCAGGGCAGGTGGAAAGCTTTGCTTCCTCTGTTGAGGGGGGAGGGGGGGACAATGCTATCCTGTTCTCTCCAGCTCTGTGGCTGCTGCCATTTTTCTTGGGATTTATTTTCTATAATTGAAACTTTGTAGCCTTGAGTAGAGGCTTAGGCCAGCCAGGGTGTGTTGAAAGCTTTGCTTCCTCTATTGTTGGGGAAACCCAAGCCTCTCAACTGCTCTCTGTGGCTGCAGCCATGTTGGTTGGGATTAATTTGCATACTTGCTCTGATTGGCTGGTGGGCGTGGCTTGAGCGAAGTGATGGTTAATTTGCATATCACTCTTTTATTAGATAGGATAATACACATTTTTAATTTCAAGTAATTTATTTTACTGAAAGAATAATGAGGCACTTTAGGTGATTTCCCCAAATCTCACTGCTAGCCATTGACAGTGTCTGGGGTAAATTTTGAGTCTCTTAAATACATTAATTGTTAAAGCATTTCTGTTTTTCTAATCTCAGTTGAAATCAACATGACTGTTCAATTATTTTACATTTTAAGAGTTTGGAGTTATTTTTAGGACTAAAACAGCAGTATATATTTAGTATATAATGTTTGGAAAAATTCAGAAAAGTATATAAAATAGAATGAGGACTTCACCTACAATCTCACTATCTAGAATGAAAAACCATTAATGTTTTCATCAATTTAGTCATAATTTTTTTAATATGCATTTACTGCATTCAAATAATATTGATGAATGCCTACTGTGTGCCAGGCACTGTTATAGGAGCTGACAATTGAACACTGACAAAAGACAGTATAATTCCTAACCTCATTTCTCTTATATTCTAGTTAGGGGAAATAGACATTCAACCTATTAATAAGTCTACTTATAACAAAATACATAGAAGTTTTAATAGTGATCCATACTATGAGAGACAGCTTTAGGAAAATAGGATATTCAGAAAACACTCAATGGTGACAGCTTAGAAGAGACTTAAAGGAGAAAGAGAATAAGCCCTACATTACTGGGGTGGGAGGAAGTGTTCCAGATAGAAAAAAGTCAAGTGTAACAGTATTAAAGGAGACATGTGTCTGGATTGTTCTAGGAGCAGTAAGTGGCTGAAGTGGAGTACATGAGGGGGCACCGTATTGGATGATGACATCAGAAGGAACAGGGGAGGGAGGAGGAGGACGTTTTTAGGTCCCTTGTTCTTTTACTAAGAATGATCCAGAAAGCAGTTGAAAATTTATAAGCATACAGAGTGTATGGTTTAACAAGTTTCACTCTGGTTTCTGTAAGACTAGCCTAGAGGGGCTTAAAGGTGGAAGGAGAAAAAGTTGTTAGAAGGTTATTACAATAAACAAACCAAAAGGGTAGCTGAGCGATAGCAATGGGGTGGTGAGAAGTTATGAGATCTAGATATAGAAGACAGAGCCAGCAGAATTTGTGTGATTGAATGTTGGGTATAAGAAAATTAGAGGAATTAATAATAATTCAAAAGCAAGATGGTGAAGACTCCAGGATGAGCAGATTTGAAGGGAAAATTAGGAGTTCATTATGAACATATTAAACTGGAAACCCCTAGCAGATATTCAAGTGGAAGTCAAATGAAGGCAATTGGGTATAAGAGTTTGAAATTGAGGAAGAAGTTTAAGCTAAAATATACATATATTTGAAAGTAATCATCATATAGATCTTACATAAAATCATGAGAATGATATATAACCTGAAGTTGTACTTCTGCCACTTATTAGTGAAATGATTGTTGGTAGGTTGAAATCTCTATTAGAAACCTCCATTTCCCCCTGTATAAAATGGGGGTACATAGTTGTAAGAAACTGGCACACCAAGATCCATAGAGATTATAATGAGTTTGTTGTTTTAAAGTTAGAAAAGTAATAAAATTTCAGTATCTAAGTTATAAAAATATAAAATATATAAAAATAACAACTTACAGAAACATAGCTGGCATTAATGTAATCTGATCCTGGAATACTAGCATCAGCTATCAGCTTCACTCTGTTATTATTATCTAAAAAAAATGTAAGAAATCAATGCTAATTCCATTTTAAATTGCTACTAGATTTTTACTATAAATATAATACAAAAAAGTTAATGACATAACATTCAACATTACAGATGGTTATAAAAGAAAATTAGAAGTTCCGTTTTATCACATATTTTCACTACCTAGGGACAATAACTATTAATATGTCCTTGAATATATTTCCAGAGTTTTTTGTACATACTAATAGAAAGTTAATCACAAACTGTTTTTCTCATTTACCTCTCTCATTCCATATTAACATAAACAATGATATGTAGCTGATTATTAAAAAAATCCATGTAGTATTTCATTGTTTGATTATAGAATATTTTAAAGATTTGAATTAATTCATTTATTTTATAAAATGCTGAATAAAGATATTTGAAGTTTTTGCATGTAGTATATTGGAGTGTATTTATATATTAGTAGCAGTAAAATTCTCAAATCATAATGTGCATTTCAAATTTTGTGAGATAATCCCAAATTGTTCTGTAATTATACCAATTCATACTCTGAACAAAAATGTTCAAACAATTCTGTTTCCTCTTACTTTCACTACCACACAATATTATCAAACATTTTATTATTTTTATTTATTTATTTTTAAATATATTTTATTAATTTTTTTACAGAGAGGAAAAGAGAGGGACAGAGAGCTAGAAACATCAATGAGAGAGAATCATCGATCAGCTGCCTCTTGCACACCCCCTACTGGGGATGTGCCCGCAACCAAGGTACATGCCCTTGACCAGAATCGAACCCAGGACCTTTCAGTCCACAGGCTGATGCTCTATCCACTGAGTCAAACCGGTTTGGTCTTTTTTTTTTTTTTTTTTTTTTTTAATATATTATCAAACATTTTAATTTATGATCTTTTGACAGATACAAATTGATACTTCATAATATTTATTTTGAACTTCTTAACTATAAGTAAAATTCAGCTTTGCTTGTTTATTGGCCATTTTTATTAATTTATTTTTCATATTATACCACTTTCTTATTAAAAATACTTTATACTAAAAACAAAGGTATAAACTAAAAACCTGTGTCCTATTGTATTATGTATTAAACATTTCTCCTTTGTTAGTTGTTTGTCTCTTACTCTATTAATCTAGCTAGCTATCTTATCCTACATAAAATATATTTTTGTAATCAAAATTCTCATTTCTTTTCATTAATTATGGCTTCATTTTAGTTGCTTTTATCATTCATGCGAGGGTGTTTATCAACAATATTCCTATTTTCACAAATTCATTCATACTTTCTTCTAGAACTTTAATATGCTCTTTTGCTTTTATTTTAAGTATTTCAATCCATTGAGAATTATTTATTTATTTATTTACTTACTTACTTATTTTACAAAATGAAGTAAAATATATCCTTTATTGTTTGTTTGCTTGTTGCCATTTGAAACAACAAATAGACCTATATTTTTACATTCCCCTTCTAATGCAAAATATTACTTTATTCATTCACTAGGTTTCTTTACATTATTTATATCTATCTATGGAGTACTTATCCTCTTCTATTAATTTTTGTGCTTATTCTTGATTTAATACCAAACTTTTAATTATTAGAATTTTCAAGATTTGGAAATGTAAATAACCCCAATTAGTTTTCTACAAAATATTAATTTTTCCCCCTGAGGATTTTTTTTTAACCAAGTTTGGTATTATAATTGCAATTTTCAGTGCTAATTTTAACTAGGCATGGGAATAATAAAAATAACATATTATTACTAATTAATTATTTTGAATGATTTTTTTAAAAAACCTTAATGAGAAAGCACTCAATACTGGAGGAAAAATGAGAAAATGAGTTTGGGTTTGAATACCAGATTATCTGTCTACCATCTTTCTTTGTTACCTCAGCTCTAATATGTAGTTATACTATTTATTTTGTAGAATCCTCTTGAGGAAAACCTATATAAATGCTTATGGTAAGCATTTAATACATTTTCTCATATTCTTAAAACTTGAGCACATGTTATATGTTAAAATGACTTAGCCAGATTGTTAGTAATTAATGACTTGTCCAATGGTTTTAAAGTTAGAGATGGGAAATGTTTAGCAAATTTGTGCAGATGATTGTATTATAAAGATTTTGAATTAAGTATCATGAAACTATTTTAATGACATTGTGGCTAGTCTTGTAACTAAGGAAGGTTTCTAGTCACTCGATATGTCTGTTTATAACTGAGTCAACAACAAGTTAAATTTTTTATTCGTAGTGTTGGAACACTCCTGAAGGTCATGATGTCCTGTCAAGCAGAGATTTGCAAATCTCTTCTGCAAGTATTTGTAGCTAATTCTAGCATCTTAAAGCCCTGTAAGCTAATACCTTCTAAAAAGCACTGTGATATTTGAAATTCTACTTCCTACATTACTCAAGGGAAACAATGCAGTTCACTGATCTGGCTCAGGCTGAAATTCAGATTCTGTTAAAATGAATTCATTCTCTACAGGAGAAAAAACATTTCTGCAGCTTTATGGCTTCTTTGCATACACAGTAGGTAAATATATTTAGTCTAAACTCATTTGCTTATTTCGTGTGTGTGTGTGTATGTGTGTGTGTGTGTGTGTGTGTGTGTGTGTGTGTGTGTGTGTGGAGGGGTGGGTGGTGGATGGGCTGGGCACAGAGGTGGCTGTGAGTTTACCACTTGCTTTTAACCCAAGCTAGGAAGGTGATCTTGTTATTTTCATACCATAGATCATAGGGCCTATTCCCAAGTCTTAGTCACTCTGAAAGTTAACATTTCTGTAAGATAAGCAACCTACTGATTATTTACAATCAATACTAACATATTGAGTGCTTTTCCTGTTTTTCTACTGGGCAAATTGATTTACATGATTATTTCATCTGCTCCTCACAATAACCTTAAGAGATAGAAACAATAAATAATATTATATGTCCAGTCACTAAAGTAGTTAGTGGGTAAATAGGATCTCAACCCAGGGTATTTTATTAGAACCCTTGTAATAACTTAGAAAAAGCTTATTTTTTTATTACTGTACAGAGGATATATGTTAGTTGAATTGAAAAATTATTCTAATAACAATCTCGAAAAATATAAAATTTACCTAACACAATTATTTCTTATAGGACCTCCAACTCTTTAAGAAGACAGTTAAGAAAAAAGTTTCTTCCTACAAATCCATAGATATAGATGTAATATATTATTTGAAAAATTACCATAGGTTTTTAGTACTGAGATTAAGAAGCAAAAACCAACTAGATATTATCCATTTGACTCTAACAAAGAAATAAAATGCATGAAATGTCCATTGTAGTATTTCAGAACATCATTAATTTACAACATAAATCCATCACTAACAATTATTTTTTGTCTTAGCCTCAGAAATCAAGAACTAGGATAATCATGTTCCTCAGTTCTTGTTCTAAGGTTGTTTATTTAGTCCCATCAACCATTCTTATTCTCATTTTATCCTATAAGAAATAAGCTAGTACTGTCTATTTTATAGCTATGATGTAAATCCAGATAATAATGCAGTGAAATATTAATAATAAAAGATTGAAATATAACATTTTAAAATATTTCTCTAACAAATATTTGTTAAATATTCTTTGATTCTGGACAACTAGTTAGAAATATTTGATTTACTTATTTTACACATACTGGCATGTAATAAACTCATTCAGCTAACTACATAATTGTAAACAAATATTAAATATTACATAATAACTTTCCTCCAATCAAACTATAGTATTTATTTTCACAGAACATCACTGAGTGTGCATGAACTAGGTAGTCTGGAAGAAATATAGGTACAGATGAGTATAAAAATATAATTTCTATAACTCTTAAACTTAATGATGCATCCAACCCAAGTTAACTCTCTTAAGGGGAAGGCCAAAGGGCCTGTTCAGAAAGGTCATGTAATAAAAGTTTGGAGATATAAAATGTTTCTTATTTTCTATAAGGTCTTATTTGTCAACTGCTCTTAAAGTCATTTACTTATGATTTGTTTTGTTCCAGAAAGGATTTTAGGATTAAAGTTATTTGTATTTTCATCCTATTCTAATTCTTGGGAATTAGCAGATTCCATTAGATTACTACCTCCTATATCATGTTTCCTTAAATTTTTTATTTCATGTCTCAGTTATCCTCTAGTTCTAGAATATCAGAATTTGGCTCATTTCTCCCTATCCATATACTTTGTGACTTTATATTCTGTGACCGTATCCTTCTCTAAGTCCATGTCTTTTTAGATAGAAAAGTTCAGTTTTTAAGTATGCAATGTTTCTCAATATAGCTTTGAGGGGTATAGCACAAAGAAAATTATGTTTGCTTTAAAATTAAGAATATTTTAAAACTTTAGATTTTGAAAAAAATATTGACAATATTTAAAAACATCACAAGTGGCACTTGTTATTTCATAATATAAAGGGTATTAAATTAGAATATTTATAGCAGAAACATGTTCAAAAATACATCATATATATAGCTTTTATTAACAGAAGTATGCTATATATTTTTTCTTTAATTCTTAAAACAGAATTAAAATGTGTTTTTTTTTCTTATTGGTTGAAAAATAAAGCAATTTTTAGTATGGGAAGGCACAGCTCAGCCTTATTTGTAAAACCAATCCTGGTAAGCATAAATGTACATTAACTTTATTAAATATATTTGATTCTCAATGAATATTTTGCAATGCACTTTTTATATTCTGTAAGAAAACAACGTAATTCTCTTAAGGAAAACTAATGCACAAAGTTCCACGTGAACTCGCTCTTTCCATTTGAAAACTCGGTCGGTAGGAAGATGTTAAGAGAGTTTTGTTACTTGGGTTAAATTACAAAGCTGAAACACTATTAGGTCTACAGTTTCTTGCACCTGCATTAAGTGAACCTTGTGTGAACAAGCTGCAAACCATGTATGTTAACTTTAATAAAATTAACAAAGCAAAAGTGCAACAATTTGAAAGCTGCTGCTAACAAAACACATTATTATAATTTAATTAATATGCAATAAAATATATTTAAGAAATGAAAAAAGCTAAAATGCATTTTGTGGTCACGTTAAAGCATTTCACAGCTAAAACCAGAGACGGTAAGAGCACATACATGGTTTTATGTTTGGGAAGCGGTTTTTTGCTCGGTTCCAAGGCAGATCGGCATCAGTTGAAGAAAGATCCTGAAGAAATTTTGGTAATTCCTGTGGAATGAAGTCATTGCACAGTTTACATTGATTTCAAAGATAAACAAGAAATTCCACTTAGTAAAAGATCATTTTTTTCTAAACCCTTTTATATTTAAATTGAAAACTCTCCTCAGAACTGTAGAAACAAGGCATAATTAACCTTAATGAATTTATGTAAACTTTCACTGAAAATAGCTTGAATAAAAGCGGTCAGTTGGACTATTGCTCTCTGGTATAATTTTTTTTATACTTCAGGAAGCTCTAAGATGTGGCAACCATGTTACTATCCCTTTCCCATATTTTCTTAATGGTTTTATTATAAACACATATAATATTATTTAATATTTTAATGTCTACTTAGGAGGGAAAGGAGTCCAGTGATTTATTTTTTGTTTTTTCTCCTCAGGCAGTGTGATTTCATGCCTGGTAATTGGTACAACACTGGTCAGTTTGAAAAGATGCCAAAGGTCAATTCCTGCTCTCAGAAGGCATTGTTAAACCGAGAGTAGAATGCAAAGGTGCGATTAAGAATAATCAGACACAGATGAAGGGTCAAGGAGATCTATTATTGACATCTTGGTGAAAAATCATGATGCCATGCATTCATCATTAAGAAAGTTGGTGCTAAAAACATATTCACTTTTGTGTTGAGCTGAGATTTACATTTTTGAAATTTATAGTTTTTCATTTTAGAAATGCCTCAACTTGCCAATTTCTTTAACAACTACTAACATATTTGTTTTTCAATTCATTCAACATCATTATAATAATTTATTTTAATTGAATAATTCTCCCTCCCACCTTATTTTATATCAGAAAGAAAATGCAGTCTTATGCAGGTAAGTGTTAGAGCATAGGGACAGTATAAACATCTGGATTCTGGGGTGTTGGCCTCAGAGGCTTAGGAAAAAAAATTAACCAAGTGAGGAATCATACAGCTTTCATGTGTCACAGTTTTGGGAGCATATTTAAAAGAGACAAAGAACTGTGTGGGAGAGGGGAGAAGACAGGTGAATTGGAAATTACCTGAAAAGTGGTACTTTTCTAATGATTTTACATATAAGTGTCCATTTATAGATTTAAATGACTCTGGCCTTGATAATCAATACACAATTACCAGGCTGATTGTTTGGATAGTAATGTTACACTTGATGGCCTCAACCATCCTCCCGACTGTTAGCTCTTTCTCCCACTGTTTCCTCTTTTCAGTGGGATTGCAGCTGAAAATGCTTTTGCATCCATTCCCTCTCTCTGGAATACCTTTTCCCTTCATTGGAGTTCTGTCCGAAGTTCATCTCAAAGGTCACCTTTTTGTGAAGTTCTTCCTGACTGCTATCCTAACAGAGTTGATCCTCATTTCTTAACGAATATCTCTGTCATGATACAGTGCCTCTGCAACCTTTATATACATGTCTGCAGTTATTATCATAATATGAGCTTCTTTCTGGTAGGAATAATTGTCAAAATAGCTAACACTTGTGTCAGCCACTATTCTTAGTATTACACATGTTCAATCATTTTAGTCTTACTACTCAATAAGGTAGATGCTATCATTTTATAGATGAAGACATCAAAGCGCAGAGAGTTTAAGTGATTTGCCTAAAGTCACTTAGATATTAAATATGGAATTGATATATATCAAAGTGCTAAATACAATGCTTATCATATGGTATGAGCTTATAAACATTTAAAGTATAATATGTGAATATAACCTGAATTATAAGGTTTTTCAAATATATGCATCAAATATGCATTTGTTTATTAAAACATAATTTTGCTTTATCAAACTTAATACAGCATTAGGATAAAAACATTAAAAAAAACAAATCCCTTGCATACATAGATACATTTATATAACATATTCACAAAACCTATATATTTATATAAAAACACTCCAAGTTCTTAAAACCATGAACTCCATGAGTTCTTAAAAAAGATAAACTAGAAACTATCTCAGTATAATATATGTGAAAATGTTATTGCTAATAAAACTTTTCATCTACTCAGTCATGCATAATGTAATTATACTCGCTTCTATTCTAGTGAAATTACACTTTTGCTTCTGAAAAATTGAGAGTTCTTGCTGTGCAAATGTTAAAAAGTATTTTATGGTACCACCAATTTTGTTAAGTCCAGACCAATATTACTTAAGAAGCATAACCAAAAAGCTGTAGGAAATATCATTAATCTTCTCACATTTTTTGTTATTATTCCCTGAGAGACTGAAATATTATAATGCTGAATCATTCAACCCAATTGCTCAATTCTTTGTTTCATAAGTTCACACACTCTATGAATTTCATGAAAAAAAGTTTTGGTGACATTTAGGAATCTGTTTTATTTTCATAATACAAAATAACCATCTTACTTAGGAAAGATGATTACAAGTCTTAAAATAACTTATAGATCTGATATCTACCATTCATTTGAAAATAACTTCAATTTTATAACTATATAAAATGCTAAAAGCAACCAAAATATTCTTAACTTTTAAATAGTTTTTAGATGACAAGTTCTTTACTTACTTTCCATAACATGAGACAGTCTTATTTTTAAAAATAGTAACTTGTAAAACATAGACATTCCTTATCTATTTTTATTTTTGAACAGTTCTATAAATAACATTATTTATATAATGTCTGAACACATCAACTTCTGCTCTCTGGTTCTCCTATATCACAAACATAAACTAAGTAGGCAAATACAAATTGGAATTATAAACTAATATAAACTAAGCAGACAAATACAAATTGGAATTATTTAGTTTCTATATTTATAATAATTATTTAAATATAAAGTGCATTTATGGTATAACCCAAGCCCCATATTCAAATAAAAACTAATGACTAGAAGTCCTATAAATTAGCGTCTTCATCTGAATGAGAGAGCAGAGAAAGGAGAGTAGGATGCTATCCCCGGGAGGTCTGAAGACGTGCACCTTTCCTGACACAGTAGGTGAATAATTCTGTTCAGGTTGCACCAGAGGCCGCCCAGTGTAACATTACTATCCAAACAATCAACCTGGTAATTGAGTATTGATTATCAAGGCCAGAGTCCTTCATGGCCTTGCATGCTTAAAGTGGACATGAAATGTGACACATGAAACGACCAGAGGTCTGGCAATGTTGTGACAACTGTTAGTAACATACCGAAAATTCTTCTTGGAACTTTAGGTTGTTGTTTGTGCAAAGCTCTTCAACATGTTGTAGGAAGGATTTCTTGCTTATCGGCCTCCAAGCGAGGAAAGGTATAAAATGGAGTCACATTAGATTGAGTTCTTTCGCTTTAGCATGGCACTGGTTAGCAAGTTAAAGAACTGAAGGCATTTCAAACCCCATAAACCACCCAGCTCCATAAAGTCACTCTGTCATACTTACAAAATGAACTTTTCTCCTTTAAGTGCACTTTTTTTTTTTTATATATTCATGGTTCAAAATTCCTTCTATTTTTAAGTGACTTTAAGTGAATGATTTAACATTTTAATGAAGAAAGTTTTTCAAGTAAATGTAGGGGCATAAAGTTATCATTGAATCCTCAAGCACATAATACCTCTTTGTCATACAGAAAACATTTTATACATTACAAGGTTTTAGAAGATATAAAATATTGCAGTGACCTCATTCTCATAATGACATGGCTTTTAAACCCCAAGGAGTTTAAATATCCCCGTATTACTTCCCAAGCTAAAATACAGACATGCAGACTTCACCCCAGAGAGAGAGAAAGCATTTCTCCAGTTACCATGCAATTAGTCATGCTTTTATGATTTATACCCAGCTTGGAGGTTTTTCTAACAAACATACAAAAAAGGAACCATACATTATGATTCATTAAATCAGAGAGTCTAAAGTTGATATGCAAAAAGTAGAAAAGATATTTGATAAACTTACTTGATGGATTTTCTATAACTAAGTAACCTGCAACAGAGATTGTGTTAAATGCTTTACGAGTTGAGCATATGGCTCTTTCTAAAAGAGTTCTAGATTAAAATAAGAAAAATATAAACCAGTTACGTATAAAGTACAATGCTTTTAAATGACATGTGATCATTATTTAATATTCCATTTCATTTTTAAATGTTACATATTATTTTAGACCCAAATATAGACAAATGATAAGTTAGTTTCTTTCTCAATCTAAGAAGGAACTTTTCTATATTGTTAGGTATTTGGGACACTATGTTAAAATGGGTCACTTTTTAATATATTGCATAGTATTTAATGGTATAAGAAAGCTAACGGGAATTTAAAAAATATTTCCTTTGTCTATAGGGAATGCTGAACCAGGAAGAGTGGGTCACTGAAAAATGACATCATATTGCCTAAGGCTTGTTTCATGAATGACTTTTGATGAACATATAATCATAGCAAAAATCACAATCATTTCAGTTATTTTAAACATATCTTTTGTGACAGTTCATTGGCCATGTTATTTATGCTCTGAAAAAAAAAGAAATTATTTCTAGCAGCTAAATAGACTATGCAACACACAAATTCAGAAATGGGCACATCTTCAGTAACAAGTTTGTCATGCACAACACATTAGCACTGCAACAACACAAAGGCCACAAAGTATAATGAAATAAAGTAAAACATGTTACTTATAAAAAGTTTTACATTTTAAGTATTATTGCGGATAATTTTACTGTATTCCTTCAATAAATAATATTTACAAGAGGATGCTATGTGAAGTAAAGGATGAATGGAAGGAAATACTTAGATTGGAAAACATGGCATAATGAATATTATGAAAATGGTCACAAAGCGTTCTGTTCAATGAAAAAAAACATGAGTCAAAAAGAAGTATATCTCATTCTAATATAGGGATTGCTGAAGAGTACAGGGGTGGTGGAGCAAGTATTACCAAGAAGAATGATAGAATCTTGGTTAATACTGTGGGTCTCCTCAAGCAGAAGGAAATCTCACTCAGCTTCTCAGGCTATAACCTGGTAGAGCATCCCATTATCAAACATGGCATGACAATGGTAAAGTAGCAATGTTTGAGCAAAGTCTTAGTGGATGAGCTTGTGGGCTTCCCACAACACTTTCTAGTGATTCTAAGAAGGCAACAGAGAAATCCTGACTCCAAATGGATATGGAGATGGCTGATTGGGCTATTATATCAGAAGAATCCTTGGTTTGGAGACAGGATGACAAAATCTGAAATAGAGGCCTTGGAAATGCTTCAGACATGGCTATGGTAGGAACTTAGGAAACAACTGGAAATAACTACCCCTCAGCAAAGACCATCAAGAAAAAAAGACACTATGGCCTAAACCCACACTACCCATTAGATGCCTGGTGCCTGAATGCTCCCAGGCCATGATGTTCCTCAGAAATAGGAATGGAAAGGGAATTAGGCTGAGCAAAACCTAATTAACCAAGCTTCAGATAGAAATAAATGAGATACTTGAATTATCAAATCAATTTCCCTGTGACCAAACTAATGAAAATTCTTGAGTTGCATGGAGATCATTTTTATGGCAACAAGGAACATTTTTCAGTTTGTTATTGGTGAGATTCAAACAAACTACATCTGATTTAATTACAGGCCCATGGTCCACCTATTTAAGGACAATCAGGCCAAACAGATTCTCTCTTTTTTCAGAAGATCCAGGACTGCTTGAGCATCCAGGCTGGACTGGTAAAATATTTTTACTGGAATATCTAGAATCTGAAACAGAGTTAATTTCTAGGCAGCCATCAGTAAGTCATTTAAAGAATCATTATGTTTAAGACATTCCCAAAAGATGTTAAACATAAATAATCATATTGAAATATAAATAAGCAAGGAAGAGCTAAAGCAACATATTGTTATTCATATTCTTATTTTTTCATTAATATGTATTCTCATTTAGAAATTATAATTAAACAATTTTTTCAGTGAAAAATGCTACAGAAAATTGATTTTATTTTACTATTCTTATATTTTTCATTTGAAATATTTTTCTAAAATACTAACTTTAAAACATAACTGGCTAAATATTAGACTTGAATGAATATTTGTGAGGCTTCAAATACCTGCTCTGATTACATTATCTTAAGCAAGTTACTTTGTTCTTTCTGTGCCTCACTTTCTTAATTTGAAAAGTGGGATGAAATTATATAAAGCAAGCCCTGGCCGGTTTGTTCAGTGGATAGAGAGTCAGCCTGTGAACTGAAAGGTCCCAGGTTTGATTCTGGTCAAGGGCATGTGCCTGGGTTGTGGGCTCAATCGCTAGTGGGAGGGCTTGCAGGAGGCAGCTGATTAATGATTCTCTCTCATCATTGATGTTTCTCTCTCTCCATCTTTCTTCCTCTCTGAAATCAATAAAAAATATAAAAATTATATAAATCAATATAATCATATATGTAAAATATTCAGAAAAAATATCTGGTTTTGGTAAGCAATACATATTAGTTACTATCCTTAGTACAATAGTTACTTTTCCTAGTTTATTTTGTATAACTCAAGTTCCTCTTACTCATTGTTTCTATAACTTATGATATAGAAAAGAATATTTTTGGTTTCTACAAGAATATTGTCTTAAATATACTCAAATATGGGTAAACTTGATTGTGCTAGATTAAGCAGCAAGATTTTCTATTTTATTTTCCCTAATCAAGGTTCTGCATAAAGAATGGTCACAAATATCTAGACTTCCAATCCAACTCAGATTTTCCAGTTCTCAATGCAAGATCCTACATGCATTTCAGTTTTCAGGTAATCAGGTGAAAGCATTTCTAATCAAGCCCACATTTTTGACATTATTCCTTACATTTCCCCTTTAGACACTCTGTTTGAACTCCAGAAATTCTCTTGGAATTCCTCCCTCAGTTTGTTTCATTCCAGGTGTTTTCTCACAACCAGATTCTACTGATTCCCTAATAGCTGATTCATATGTTAACTCCCCCCTGGAATTTTCCCTCTTCTATTACAGAGAAAACAATATCTTCCTTCCATGAAAACAAATTTCTTAGGACAAATCACCTTATACCTTGTATTATGGCTATTTAATTACATGCATTAAGGATGCTGCACTAAGGTTCATGTATTTTTGAAGGCAAGGTCAGGAGTAACACTTGATTTACCACAAGTCCCTCATAACCTTACTCATAGTAGACAATGAGTGAATCATTGTTAAGTATACAATGTGGATGAATTCAGACCAAAATACACAGTAAGCTAAATGCAAGTGCTCTGATTATTATGAGAGTATTTGAATTAAATCAGTTTTGACTAGAATATTAAGCAATCGAGAATCCTCAGAAGGTCCTAACTCAAAGCTTTGGATACTTATGATCACTATACTTACCAGCAAACAGTATAGAGTATAAGCAAAGGTCAGATCCTGCCATCTAACACTAGAAGTTAACAGGTGCTAAATACTTTGTTGGGAAATAAGACATAGGAACAAAACAAAAAAATCAATTTTGCCTAC
Source organism: Pipistrellus hanaki (assembly GCF_964339955.1). Lineage (NCBI taxonomy): Eukaryota > Metazoa > Chordata > Mammalia > Chiroptera > Vespertilionidae > Pipistrellus > Pipistrellus hanaki. Next base: position 120,806,631 of record NC_140505.1, read on the forward strand.
TTAAGTAATAAAAAATAGGTTTTTAAGAGGAGATAGGGCCTGTTTGGCTTTATTTTCTTTTGTATCACTCTATCTAAACCCAATCACTTTCTGCAATCTGTCCTTCACATTTGGATTTATATAATGTAAGAAACAAAGCTTTTAATAGTCTAATCCTTATGTAATTGTCCAGCCTAGGCTTATGTTATAATTCTATTTGCAATGGAATTTTTCAGGCCAACCTGGTGGGTCCTGGGGCCCACTTGCTTCCTCCTGGACTTCGGCATGATCTGCCAGGAGATGCTCTACTGCTTCTCCTGGAGGCCCGCCAGGAAGCGAGGCCGCGGGAGCCCTAGCTGAGAAGAGTGGGGATGCAGCAACCAGCCCGGCCAAGAAGGCCCTGGCAGAGCAGGAGGTGCCCAGCACACCACATGGCTTAGATTCAGTGTGCCAGTGGGTCTCGGTGAGAGTTGGAAACACCTCAGTGGAAAGTTCAGAAAACCGTATGTTATAAAGCTAATGGGATTTGTTTGCTGAAGAAAGAAGACCTTACACTGTTTATCCACCCCCCACACCAAGTTTTCACATGGACCCAAACATGTGACATAAGAGCCATGAAGGTTGTCATCCTGGGACAGGACCCGTATCATAGACCCATGGGCTCTGCTTGAGTGTTCAAAGACCTGTTCCACCTCCGCCCAGTTTGTAAAACATTTATCATGAGCTGTCTGCAGGCATCGATGGTTCTGTTCCTCCTGGCCATGGCGGTTTATCTGGGTGGACCACACAAGGTGTCTCCCACTCACAGTCAGAGCACATCAGGCCGATTCTCATAAAGAGAAAGGTTGGGAGCAATTTACCGAAGCGGTTGTGTCCTGGCTCAGAGAGAAGTCGAATGGCCTGGTCTTCTTGCTCTGGAGTTCCCATGCTCAGAGGAAGGGCAGTGCCATCTAGGAAGCGCCACCACGTGCTGCAGACTGTCCACCCCTCCCCGCAGGTGGTGCACAGAGGGTTCTTTGGATGCAAACATTTCTCTAAAACCAACTTGCTGCTGCAGAACTGGAAGGATCTGTGACCCTGAACTGGGAGGTGGGCGGGGCAGTGGCGGTATGCCTCTGGGCAGTTTCTATAATATTCTATTGACCTATTTGTCAGTGACAAGTCGAATTAAAAAAAAGTGATTTTCCTAGTGATTCTTAAGCACTTTGCACAGGGGGGTGAAAGCTTCAGTAAAGCAGCCATGAGCCAGGCTGCCCAGGAGTGGGAGCTTTATCCAGTAAAGATTGTACCCTGTGACCAAATATCTATGACTTTGGAACCTGGCGTTGGCCTAGGGTCTTGGAAGGGAGAGGAGGTCAAATTCTCTAGACTCTCCTCTCTGTTTCCTTTATGGTTAAAAGTTGGGAGAGAAGCACATTTTGGTGTATGCCAGCTGCTAGTGTTTTTACCCATAGGTTAAACGTCAGCTTATAAGGCATAGGGTGTTTTTCTTTAGAAAGACCCCCTTGACACATCCTGCCCCTTTGCTCCTTTACAGAGCCCTCAGGCCCCTCCTGGAAGGAAATGGGATTTTTTTGGCAGCTCCCAAAAATTAGGGATCAGTTTCCTGATTGTAGCAGAGGTGGAAATTCTTAAGGAACAATCCTTGGTGTGAGCCTTCAGGTTGGCAAAGGCCAAGAGAAGTAGGCTGGGTCTTGTTCCCCCTGTTCTCTGGGCGTTTCTAGGAATAAGCAGTGGAAGTGGAACAGAAAGGAAGAGAAAAGGGGATTTGTTTAAGAGAGGAAATATTTTTCTGCCTGATGTATCCTGAACTGGATTTTGAAGGCAGTATAGTTCCAAATGTTGTTTTTTATTTATGGACAAGTCACTTTGGGACACATTTTTCTAGAACACTGGAGAATTTGGATTAAAAAAAACTATGGTACATCTACACAATGGAATACTATGCTGCCATAAAAAAGAAGGAATTCTCATCATTTGCAGCAACCTGGATAGAATTGGAGAACATCATGCTGAGTGAAATAAGCCAGTCAATGAAAGAGAAACACCACATGAACTCACCCATTTATGGATAATAAAGAACATTATAAACTGATGAACCAAAAGATAGATATAGAGACAGTAAAACAACAAGCAGACTGTCAAATTACAGCGGGGAGGGGAGGGAGATCTGGGGGAGATAATAGATCAACCTAAGGACTTGTATACATGCATATAAATACAACCAATGGACACAAAACTCTGGGAATGGAGGGTATGTTTGGGAGAGGGGGGCAATGTTAAAATATGTACACAGATAATAATTTAATAAAAAAAAATTTTAAAAAATAAAAAAAAACTACTTGTGAGGATGCATATTTTTAAAAATCCTTTTTTAAAGATGCCATCTTTGTTATGTCTGACCCTCCCCTCTAGATCCTGTTAGACATACTGTTCTGCTGTTAGTTGGGTTCAAAGTTAAACCTACTAGAGTTTGATAATAAAAGGTTGATGAAATTAAAAAGAAATCTCCAAGTACCTCTCTGGATAGCTTAAATTTATGCAAAAATGGGCATGAATTACCTATTTCAAATAAAAATTAGATTTTTTTCTTGTTGTCTGTGGTATTCAGATAATAGTCTTATATATGGGTTTATTTTGCCCTTCAGTCTTGGCTATGGTCTAAATTTTATTTTTCTTTGAAGTTTTAAATTTTTTATTTTTTAAATAAGCGAAATTAATCTGGATGATGAATATAGAAAATTAGATATAATATGAGGAAAATATGAATTAACTTATCACTGGTGAGGTAATTAAATTCCTTTAGGAAAAAAAATGTTTGGTTACATACAAATAAAAATTTACAGAAATTGATGTGCATGAAAGTTAACGATGTTATTTCAGGAGAGCTATTTTCAAAACAAGTGCCTCTGTGGTGACCTTCAAAGAAACTCATACAGAACACTTATTTTTATTAACTTTTTTTTTAAAACTTCTGAAATTCTTAAGTGGAGAGAATTTTACTGCTAGGGTACTCTTGTTTTATTCACTTACTATCTAGGGTGTCCCCAAAAAGTAGATACAATTTTGAATAATTATAAAGGCAGTGTTTATTAAAATACATTTCATTTTCAAAATTGAGCAATCAGCTGTTAAAATGTGTGCACATTTTTTGTGACTCCCTGTATTTAAGGTTATTGTCAAGTCATATTCAGGTCCTTAGTAGATAGATAAGTTGGGTAATTGTCCAGATTTCAATAAGATAACCAACCATGTTCCAATATAAAAGGCTAAACAGTGTTATTACATGAATCTTGGCTATCTTAATTCCTATGGCCTTTTGCTGAAAAGAGTATTATTTCACGGCTGGGCTCATTTTTTAAAAGTCTATCAAAAACTTAAATTCCACTCAGATTACTCTTGATAGATCCAGAGAGGAACCATTTATTTATGTTGGCAGTGGTGATTGAAGACCTTATTGTCACAGAGACTCGGCTTTCCCTCAAGGTCAATGAGTTGAAATCTATAGGGAATTAAAATATAGTCCAAATAGAGAGCCATAGATGATAGCATATAGATGAGCAGCTTAAATCAGCATTACTAGTAGCACCGGGCAAATTAAGAAATGTTGTGTTTTCTGCTAACCAGTTAAGTTAGGCAGAAAAGAAAAGAACCTCAAAATATATTGCTTTGATATAAAAATATAAAATTTGTACACAGTCATTTGTACTTCACATTAAAATAAAAATTTGTGAACAATCCTACCTCTCTGGTAAAATGTATTAATTAATTTTTCCAAGTTTTGCAAAATGGTGAATGTGAGTTTTTAATTGTTCCAACACTTGCATCCACTTCTAAATGATATTCTACCACTTATCCAAAACAACGTAATGCTGTCCAAGGTGTCTTAAGTTTCGTTCTTCCTGTTGCTTTCTTTTGTCCCACTTAACGGCATCCTTTCAGATCCTTCTTCATTTTTTTTTTTTTTATAAAATAATCAATAACTTTTCTGTGGTCTTCAATATAAATTAAGAATATTATCCTAACCAGAGGCTGGTACTATATAGCTGATGCTAAAACTTCATTTTATAAAGTAAATATACAACTTGAGTAAGTCAGTAATGTATGTTTTTCTTATTTAATTAGAAAAACAATCAGTTAGTAAGTGATATCCAAGTACTCTCCAAATACATCTCCTTACATCTGTAAGGACAAACAAGTTGAAAAGGAGCTCAGCTACTCGAAGGGCAGCTCTTTGGGGGCTGCCTCTCTTTTTTCATCACAGTATTTCCAGTGCCTAGAACAGTGCCATGTACTTGATAGATGTCCAACTGTTGCTTATTTTATCCAAGCAAAGTGAAATGGAATTTTAGATAGATAGGGGAAAGCAACATTCTTGCTAATGTCTAAGAGCTGAAATGAGATTCCCAAGAAGCAGGAGTTATATTTTCCTCATTACTAAGCCTCTTCACATTAGCACATTTGAAAGCAAATTCTTGACAGTTGGTGTATTTTGTCAACCATATATTCTAAATTAAAACCATGGGCATAAGCTTAGCTACCCCAGGGACAATAGGGCTGAAGCAGTAGATGGAGAGGATGAAGAGCCTGCTGACAGCTGTGTGAAAAGATGGGCAAAGTTCTCAGTGAGGACTTAATGAAGAGGAAGCTGATGACATGACACATCTAAAAGGAAGCCCTTGCAGCCTGAACTGTCAGCTATGGAGGCAGATAAGCAATGAAGTTCCTCTGGAAGGAGTTGGAAGGCAACCTCAGAAAACCAAATTTGGAAGAAGACCACATCTACTTTACCAAATACAATTCGTGTAAAGGTGTTCTATAAAGATTTTCATTAACCCAAACTATTATGTTAAATTCTGACTGAGCAGGAAACTATGCAGGACACTAAGAGGAAAAAAAATTGGTGAAAGAGGATAGACAGTGAGGATTCTATGAAAAAAGAGCATTTTTTTACCTGAGATATTAATGGCATAAAGCATAAAAGGATTATGGTTAATGATGATGAAGAAATACATTTAGCAGAATTGCTCAAACAGAACACTTGCATCTGGAATGAAGAGAGGTCAGCTTCGAGTGCTGGTTAGAGATGGATCTTTTATGTGTGACATTTTCACTTAAATCTTTAGCTCAAGAGTGTCTTTCTTTGACAAACGATTGAATCTGATCAAGCAGGTCCTTTGAGGAAAAGGTATTTTCATAAAACTATTTTAATTCTGTAAATGGAAACTTGATAATTAGTTAATAAACAGTAAAACAAGATGAATTATGATTACAAAATGCTAAATGTGATTAGAATAGAAATAGGCCTGGTCTCATCTGTTTCAATCATGCCAAGTACGGTACTATTCATGGTCAATAAGAATGTTGGGAGCATTGGTCCCATCCATCACTGTGGCTCATGGGGACTGATTTCTCTGTAGTAGATTTGAGATTTTGAAATCAAATGCATTTTCATTCTCTGCTTCCATTTACATATTTTGCAGGAATTAACTGATTATCTCTGAGGCATTCAATCAATTGCTGGGATCCAGTATAATACTGACATTTTGATTTCAGAATACAGTAATTTTTGTGCTAATACCAAAGTGATATTTCTGAGCAACAGAAGAGTGCCTGTAAATATTCACAGTTGGCCATCCAATGGTCCAGACAAAATTAAATATTCCATGAAATGTACTACATTGTGTGCCCCAGAGTCGGGGAACAGGACATGGCAGCATCTTGGTCCTTACAGATTATTGCCTGCAGTGGTCGAAATGGGCTTGTATGGAGTGTAAACCCAGCCTCCACTTGTCAGATGGCAAATTCAGTTCTTGTGCCATGATTAAAATAGGACAAGGAGTATGTGAAGAAATCTAGGTGAGCACTTGTTTTTCAAAGCTGACACAACATGAGAACACAGCAAATTCTTAGACATGCACATTATGAATCAATGTGCATTTTGATAAGATTAACTTTACCATATCAATATCATGCAATATAGAGGACACATTGTAAGTAGAAAGCATAGGGGATGGCTTTGAGAAAAATTACAATTTAGACAACAAAGCACTCAATGATATTTTAAAATACAGAGCACACCACCTGACAAGATTAAAATAGTCACAGCAGACTTCTGCATCACCACAGTAACTTACTGAATGACAAAAATCTCCTTGCGTCTAAAGAAAAATGAAGAGTATCTGGAAGTAAAGATTCATTAATTATTGAGTTTACAAACACTGAATTACTTTTGATTTTCTACTATAAGGACATGTGCATTAAATATTTTAAGTTTTACTCTACTTCAGGATATTTCTTATTTTGAATTCATATGTTGGTCAGACATTTCTTATTTGGATTCTCATATTTTTGCCATTGCTTATAAAATAGTTTAAAACAGAAGTAAAATTAACAACCAGAATCTGCCAAAGAACTGATGGCAATTAAAATGCTAACTGTTTTACATAAAATTTCCTGTGTCAGTCAAATACTATGTATTCTTATGAAAGCACAGTAAAAATTGCACTAATAAAGATTTTCCAGTTTCTGCAAATTTGAACTTATATTTAAATGCCAGCATTCCTTTGTCCCATATCAAAAATTCAAAAGGAAGAGTGCTTTCCTTAGAATTGATCCCTGATAGAAAATGCTGCTTGAAGAAGGATACCACAAGCCCTTGTGTATTTGAGAGGGTTAATATTTATCTCATCTAGTATGCCTCAGAGTTAAATACACACACACACACACACACACACACTGGTGTATTTTGATATCTCAGAATCAAACAGACCTGGGCTATCACCATGACTGTCTCATTTACTAGATGTATGACCTTGAACAGTTACTGAAAATCTCTAAGTATCTTTTGTTTTTCATTTGTGAACCAAGGATTGAAAGTTATTTGCAAGCATGACATACAGAATTTAATACATAGTAATTGCTTATCAACAGTAGCAATTATTATGTTACCAATCCCTCCATGAAAGTATATTAGGGTAATTTTATTTTTACAAATATTATATTATAAATAACAATAATAACAAAAATAAATGTATTTTGACTTATAGTTTATAAAGCACATTCATAGGATTCTTTCAAATCATAAGCTTCCTGAGGACATAGCTGTAAGCTGAACAAGAATTCAATATACAAACATCCAAAGTTATTGAAGAAGGAAAGATACTCTTAAACTAGCAATTCAACTGTTTGCTTCACTTTGTTGAGAAATTTAATTCCATTCATTATTACAGAATTTGGCCTTGCATCTTAAAATAATGTACAGTTACATTCACTCAACTATAGTAGGCAAGATCATTGGTATAGTGTGATACACAAAATTTCTGGAGGGAAAATTGAGGCTAAGAAGTTGAGTGTCTGTCAAGTAAGAATATTAGAAACATTGATTGTTATTCAACTATTTTTTTTTCTGATTTAGTCACCATAGAAACCAAGTGTGAAAAGGAGGTAAAAATAAGTCCTTTTAGAAAATAGAATCTTTACCTTGAGTTATTTGATTTTTGTAATACCTCTTTGGGAAGGTAGTCAGTATTGCACTTAAATTAGCTTAAAAAATAATCCACAATCTCACAATCTTAAAGATACAGGTCTCTGTTTTACCTATCTCACAATCTTAAAGATACAGGTCTCTGTTTTACCTATGCATGTCTTGCTGACCTTGCCAATATTTTTACCTAGAAACCTTTCTCACTTCAATGAGTTAAGTGGTATGCTTTGAAGGAGTCATCACAAAATGTTACTCTGTTCATTTGTTTATCATATAATAGGATCGTTTGCTCACCTGGTAAATGTGTAATGGGTGAGCCAAAAATATTAAATGTTTTTCCTAAAAATGTGGCTTGTATTGTCAAAACTTAAAAATAAAATGTGCATATTGAAATTACATAATTATCATTCTATATAAGAATTTGAAATGTTATATTGGTGTACTCTGACTGTTCTCATGGAGTTAATAGTATATTAAATCTTTGAGTTTCACTCTCCTTCAAGAAGAAAAATTATAAAGCAAGACAATTCTTCAGATCTTTTGTGAAACAAGGTAAAATATAAATTAAACAATAAGAATTTACATATATAACGATTACAGTATAAAGCTTAAAATGTAAGTAAATAAATAGGTAATATAAAATAGTTAAATAATTTTTAACTATAAAATCCTTCAAAGGATTTAGTACCGAGCATCACAATGCTTTTTTGTCAACTAGATAACTCCTTCTAATTAATATTTTAATGATTGATTAGATATTCTCTTTTATTATTATTTTTTTATGGACACGTGGAGACATATAGCCCTGAGGAAAATTGCCAATTAGCATGAAGAAACTGAGCAGGTTCTATGGAAAAGAACATGGTTGAGCTCAAGTAAGAAAGATCATATGGGTGGACTTAAAGGAAATGATCTAAGTTCTTTCATGCAAATGACAAAGACATACAGCATACATTACTCAACATTTTGGAAGCGAACTCAAGCTCCTTGACTCTTCACTTCTAGAACCTACTGGTACTATCTGCCATCAGTCTTCTTGGCTCTACCCTCATCAGACCTGTATGGCTTTGAGTAGGTTTTGATTTTCAGCACCTAATCATGGATTCTCCTCTGGTTACTATCTTTCTAGTCTTACTGTCTAATGTATTAACATGAAAAATTTCAACAAATGGTAAAGCTAGAGACAGATCTCTGTAATGAAGAGTTAATACCCAAACAACTAGGTGGCTATTTAAACAAATTTCTATAATAAATCAAGCAAAGCATATTATTACATGCCATTGGAATTACAAACAGAATGTTTTACAGTCACAAATACTAGAATCATAGCAAACAAATGGGAAAGTAAAAAGCATGGACACTAAAATTTCCAAGTTTGCTATTACTAGGGATAATATATACTAATTTTCTATGTGTAAAAGTAAATAAGACATTTAAAATATATTTGAAAGACACTCGTAAATCCTTTTATAAATAAAATGACATATAAATAAATGTGAAAATCAAAAAAATATAACCAGAGTCAAGGTTAAAAAAGGCAGTCCCTGAATTATAAACACGGAATAATAAACAATCTGTAAGTCCTCACCCACCTTTTCTATTAGCTGCTATGACAGTAATTGTTAACAAATAAACAAACAAAAATACAACAACAACAAAAAACAACAACCTTCTACTTTTTATAATGGCTGTGTTCAGAAGTGGAGGAAGTTTCAAACTGTGAAAACATGTAGAGTTTAGGGTATCTGACCTTAGCAAAGCCCAGTTTGCCTAGAAATGGTAACCTCCTTAATAAAGAATACTTCCTCTGACACTGACTGGCTTTCACATCCCCCCCACACACATACACACTTTATTATTTGATATCTGTTCAAGAACTACTTCCTAAGGACTTTTGGAGAATTAATGAAAAATGTCTTTTTAAAAGTTCTCTAAAAGTTAGTGCTTAGCAGTTCATATTTTAGTATAAACAGATTAAAACAACTGAAGTTAATTGCACTGAGAGACTTGAAGTTTTATCACTTGCACAGCTTGGGGTGTGGAAGAAACAGACTGAGGCCCCAGGCCTGTGAAGGAGGCAAAAAGCCTTGAGAAAGGAGGGCAGAAAGGCACTGGCAAGAATATTACTGAAATTCTGTTGGCCCACAGAGCAAAGGACTAGACACTTCCTTTCAAGGACTGGGAGGCACAGCTTCATACTAGCCATGCTCTGTTGTTCCTATGATGTGAATGCACTTTGGCAGGTTACCTGGGGAATCTACTGATCTACACTCAACATTTCTCAGGTTGAAAACTATGCCTTGAGTAATATATAACCATCTTACACATAGTCTTTGGAGTAATATCGATTTCAGGTGGGAATGGTCTGCACTAGAATATTAAATAGAAAGAAGTTTTCATATCCAACAGGCCAAATTTCCTTGTAATTTAGTTATAATACTAAATAATTTCCATTCTGCAGCATTTGGAAGGCCCCTGCTCATCAAGTGACATTTTGCTCTATAGCACATTTTAGGCATCTTAAACATGCTGTAAGTATTCATGCAAAGTTGATCTATATGTAATACCTTAATCAATAAAGAAATTAAAAAAATAAAAATGTTGATCTATTAGGCAAAGGGCAAACTTTATAAACAATAGCTATAAATGATTGATACCTTAATAAATTCCAAGTCTTTGATGTCATATTTTTAGAGTTAATACTTATAAATGTACAATTGAGTTGTTTTGTAATAATTGTCTTGTGTTTATATAAGCATCACAAAATATTGACTCTTAAAAGAATCTAAACTTGCTAAAACAGCCTGATGACAGTTTTTATTAAGAATTTGATAAATTATTTTAATAGACAAAAGTTTTTCAAATGTGCCAACATTCTGAATAATTTGTAATGATTTTAAAAAAACTTAAAATACCTATTCTTTAAATGTAAGTACTTTACTATTTCCAATACATATTATTGATACATATTTAGTGCACACATATTTATTTTTTCTTCCAAAGGTAATTTTTACTTTACATTTAATTTTTAAATACTAAGCAATTTAAAAAATAAGGTTTCAATATACAATTTATAATTATAATGTAATTTCATACTAAAATAAATAATTATAAAAATAAAGCTTTTAAAAAATAAACAATATCAAATCGTTACAAATATAACTATTTTAAACTTGTGATTAAAAATGTGGATACCTCCAGGAAATCTGATTAAAAAAATCTTTCATATGAAGTGAGTTATTAAACAACATAACTTTAAATGTTTAATGTGTAAAGATATTTGTCTCAGAAAAAAAAAAAAAAAAAAAAAGCTTGGTTGAAAACACTGCAGTCCGAGGTTCATATTGAACTCTAAGTATTAAGAAGATTAAGTGATTCTCCGAACATCAGTGAGAAGTGTGCAGAAGATGGAGGTCACCCTTTGAAAGAAGATCTCTGTGACCTGTATAAATAGGAGCCCCACAAACACTTCCAACAAGCATAGGTCAGAATAGGGTCATGGCTCCAGGCCCTCTGGACCACTGTTCGCCCAGAGGAGTGTGCTCACCGCGTTAATCTCTCGTCCTTAAGTTCCAGGTCTGCCACTGTGATTAGCTGGTCCAGCTTGAACTTAGTGTCAATGATTTCTGCATCTCGAGGAGAGTATGTGCCGCCTTCTTTCTGCTTCTGACGAATCCTAAAACCCATGCAGCAATGTCCAAGAAGGGGATATCACAGAAAGCATCAGACATGAATCAAATAATTTCTTCCTTGGGATCACTTCTCTGACTATCCTGAAAATGCACAGCTACTCAATATCTTTTTCAGTTTTAATTCCCTAGCACCTATTTTAATAAATATTTTTAACATGTTAATTTCTTGAAGTTTCAAATTTTAATGAGAATTAGTTGCTCAAGGCCTGAGCCACTGGCATATTTAAAATATAGAGCAAATGAAACTGACTCTGTGAGCTTATATTCCTCCCCTCCAATTGCCTAATAGATTTTTCACGAATAAAAAATATGCCAAAGTGAAAAATAGCTCAGTGGTATCAGCACCACTGCTAAAAGACAATGATGTTGTTTTAATTATTTTAAATAAATCTTTCAGTTATAAATTATTCAAAAATACATAGAAAGCCTGGCATCTTCTTTTGTAGTTATCATTTTATTATTTCTGAGCTCTAAATCCACTCTTCTTTGCCCTGGATTGTAGTATTAGAGCTACATGCTATAACATTTCTCTTTTGCCTGTTAGCGAGATGTTAAGTTTTGTCAACAAAGGACACTGGAGTGACCCTGGCAAAGCTATAGGGCTGGGAGACACTTCCCTTGGGAGTTCATGCTGCAATACTTTTATTCATGTGGGAGCCCGGCAGACCACCTCCATGAGCTCTGGCTGCCTCTTAAGTGGAGGCTCTTCCCACAGGTGAATGGTAACAAGTAGCTCCAGCTGCATATACAGATATTCAGCAAGAGATTGCTTCTACAGACCAATTCAGCCTGCCTACCCTCCAATAGCAATGGGTAGCTTCTGAAGAACAGCTCCAGCCCTCTGCCATATGTCCTTGCCCACCAATAGGCAATAGGCTGCATGTACTTGTGGTAGCCACTCCTTGTTAGCCTTGGGCCTTTTCTAGTTCCTGTTTTGTCCTCTCTCCCTCATCCTAGAGAGGGAATCTTCTCTGCTGCACTGACAAGTTCTAGACCCCTTAAATTCTTTACCTTTTAGTAGTTAAGTATTTCTATTAGTTAACAGTTCTTTTTATTAGATATTTCCCATTCAGGTCACTGTTGTGGCTTGTCTCCCTATGGGACTGGGACAGAATAGTGCTCACAAAGCATACTAGGCATGTGAGCACAAATAATTCTTACCTTGCAAATGCAAAAATAGCTGTTCCAAGAAGAATGATTGAAAGGATACACAAAGTGACTGAAAGGATAATCTCCACAGTTCTTTCTGAAAGTCCTTCACCTGAAGAGGATGAAGTATAACATTATCATTAGTTTTTTTTTATTATTATTATTTAATACTATCTTGGATCTCAAAACACAGAAAAATATTTTCTTATAATATTACTCAAGAATACTCATCTTGCCAAAATCGGTTTGGCTCAGTGGATAGAGCATCAGCCTGTGGACTGAAAGGTCCTGGGTTTGGTTCCTTCCGGTCAAGGGCATGTACCTTGGTTGCGGGCACATCCCCAATAGGGGGTGTGCAAGAGGCAGCTGATTCTCTCTCATCGATGTTTCTAACTCTCTATCCCTCTCTCTTCCTCTCTGTAAAAAATAAAAATCAATTAAAAGTATATAAAGAATACTCATCTTATTCTCCTAAATCTCATAACTTTGGGGCTTAATCCTTGGACTTCCTTTTTTTTATCTAAACTCACTCCCTTGGTGAGCCTACCCTGCCTTATGGCTTTAATCTTCATCTATATGATGTTGATTATTAATTGTTACCTAGTGAACTTGTATAACCAATTGCCTATGGGAAGTAAAATTAAAATAAAAAAAATCAAAATTCCCAAAGCTAAATTCCCAAAATTCCCTTATTTCAAGAGCATCCTTCTACCTCTAGTTGATGGCAACTTCACCGTTCCTTTTGCTCAGGCCCAAAATCTTAAAGTCATACTTGACTCTCTCTTAGCACAAATGCAAAATCATTGAGGAAATCCTGTTAACTTTATCTTCAAGTTATGTACTCTTTTCATTAAAAGAAACTAGAAGCCGGGACCGGTTTGGCTCAAGTGGATAGAGCGTCGGCCTGGGGACTGAAAGGTCCCGGGTTCGATTCTGGTCAAGGGCATGTACCTTGGTTGCGGGTGCATCCCCAGTAGGGGGTGTGCAAGAGGCAGCTGATCAATGATTCTCTCTCATCGATGTTTCTAACTCTCTATCCCTCTCTCTTCCTCTCTGTGAAAAATCAATAAAATATATTTTAAAAATAAAATAAAATAAAAGAAACTAGAAAACTTGGGTGATAATTCCAAAGTGGTAGTAGGGAACAAAAGGAATTCACATATCTTATGGGGCAAGAAGGCTAAGAAACTTTCAAAGACTAATGATATAAGAACAAAAGATCCTCTTGAAGAGATTCCTACTGGCCAAAGAAGAAACAATTTAAACTTTATAATAAATAGAAACTGAAATTGATCGAAAGATTCAACATATAAAAAATCCATACATTCAAATATTATTGAAACTACTAAGCTATGGGAGGTAATAATAAAATTAGATACACAATATTATATTCTTAATTAAATAAGTGATTCAGGTAACCATCATAAGTGCATCTCTAAATGATGAGGAGTAAGGTTGATAGGAAATTGGATATTTATAGAATCAAAAATATACCCCACAGATTATTTTGTGGTTATAATAAAGGGAAAATAACTACTTTCTAATAAAGGATTATACTGTCACTACTATTAAACTTGCTGATCAATTTAAGTTCACTGAAAATGTGGCAACAAGATATTATATACCTTCTGATGTGAGGTATTTGGATCTAGGCAGCAACATTGTTAACATATCCCTGCCCAAATCATTAATTGTGAATATTCAAACCTTTATATCTCATTTCTAACTTTTAAGAAAGTATTAAAGGAGGAAAAAAATTAATGCTACCAAACAAAAGTAACCTGGAAAATTCAGAATATGGGACCTCCTGCAGAACAACTTATTTGATCGCTTCAATGAGTCTGTGTCAAAAGGGGGGAAAGATGGGGAAGAGGCGTTTCTTCTAGATTAAAAGAGATTAAGAGATCAGACAAAGATAATGTGTGACCTGTTTATTTTGATCCTGATTCAAACATGCTATAAAGAAAAGGATCATTTGAAAATGTATGTAGTATTATATAATATCAATAAATTATTGTTAATTTATTTAACTGTGACAATATAATATATATGTAGTTACTGGAGAAACAGTAAATTACTTCAGGGTTCCTTCTGCGATTTGCTTTAAAATGCTTCATAAATAAAAATGAATGCATAAATAAAATAATATGGCAAAATGTTTAAAATTATTCAACTTAACTAGTAGGTTTTGGGGGGCTCATTATAATCTTCAAAGCTTTTGAGTATGCTCTACTCACTTCTCACTATCTCTGCTGCTAGCATCCTGATCCAGGCTACCATCCTGTTTTACGTGAATTATTGTATGGACACCCAAGTTCCCTGTATCCTCCCTTGTCTTCTATCCATCTCTACATAGCAGGAAGAGTCATCCTTTTAAAACATTAACCCTCTACTTAAAACCCTCCTCTCTTACAGAGAAAAGCCAAAGTTCTTTCAATGCACTGTATGACCTGGTCCCTCACTGACTCTCTGGTTCCCTGACTTCTCCTCCAATCTCTGCCTTGCACACTCCTCTGGAGCTAGAATGTCCTCCTTTTTGTTTCTGGAACACACCCAGTCACTCTTGACCTAAGGCTTTTGCATCTGCTTCATCCTCTGCCAAATAAGTAACTCCCTTGCATATCGGCCTGGAGAGCCATTTCATTATCTTTAAGGGTTGCTTCTCAATGAGGCCTACACTGACTACCTCCTACGAATGTATAGGTGCCTCCAAACTTCATATGTTGAAGCCATAAGCCCGAGGGTAACTACATTTAGGGTAAGGAAGTAATTAAGTTTAAATGAGGTCATAAGACGTAAGAGTTGGGTCTAATCTGATAAGTCCAATAGGATTAGTATCCTTATAAGAAAAGATACCAGAAAGCTGGCTTTCTCCCTCTGTACACACACAGGAACAGGCATGTGATTTTAGTGAGAAGGAGGCCTTCTACAAGTCAGAGTAAGAATCCTCACCCAATACCAAATTGACTGCAACCTGGATCTTGCTTTTCTAGCCTGCAGAACTGTGGGAAAATAAATGTTTGTTATTTAAGCCACACAGTTTATGGTCTTTTGTTAAGGCAGCCTAAGCAAACTATGATAGCATTTAAAACTTAAAGATATAACTAGCCTCCTCTCTTCTATATCCTCTGCATACTGTAGTATTCTTTATTTTTTCTCCATAGTCCTTATAACCCTTTAACTTATAATTCCTTTATTTATTATCCTTATTGTTTATTACCTGTCCAGAAAGTAAATTCCCTGAAGACAAGAGACTTTATTTTATTCAAAACTGTTTTTCAAATTCTGAAAATAGTATCAGGCACATAATAAATGCCTGAATATTTGTGAAATTTACAAATGAATAAAAATATTGTTTTTGAATATATATTAATTTTGGGGGGTTGGAGATCAGTCATTGAAACAAATAAGAATGTACAACTTATTAATCATTTATTTTAGACAACTACTAAAATTATAATAAATTTTAATTCATCTGATTTATAATTTTACTGTAAAAAAGAATTAAAGTTGAGTGATAAAATAGGCTATCTGTAAAATATGCAGGGCTTAATGTTTCATATTTTTTCCCTGGATTGATGTTTATGAAATG
The DNA here is from genome assembly GCF_964339955.1 of Pipistrellus hanaki. NCBI lineage: Eukaryota > Metazoa > Chordata > Mammalia > Chiroptera > Vespertilionidae > Pipistrellus > Pipistrellus hanaki. The sequence continues at coordinate 120,822,529 of NC_140505.1, forward strand.
TTAAAATATAAAAGGGTTCCTACAGCGATTCTGCATGGTAGATTTAAATAAACACTGGACTTTAAAGAGTTATCATAGTTTCATGGTTTTCTAGAATCATCAGCACAATTTAGAAGACACTAAAGCAGCGTGTAGTTCCTAAAGTATTTTAGATACACCTTTCTTTATACATAAAAACGTGAACGGTCTGTTCGATTGAATTTTCACATGCTGACTCTTAATTGGATATGCTTGGGAAAGGAAACGTGAAGATGAATGTGGAATCTTTATCAGGTAATATTGAATCACTGGACTTTAAAACTTAGTGGGGATAAAAATGATTTCATAGACTACAATTTTTTTCCAGATTAAATTACTATTTCAAAGCATCAGCCAAGTGAAGTGAGGAAATGACATATGATGTATTAATAAACAATGTGTAATCCTTTGGGCACATGTATTACAAAAGTACCATCAGGAAAGGACAAAATGTGCCATGACTGTGAGAACAAATTCTGATTCATTGCAATGCATGTACGCACAAAGAATTACCAATGCAGAATGAAGACTCAACTATAAATCTTTTCATAGAAAATGGAATTATTTTACCTAAAAATATAAACATGAATCTTTATGTAATAAGTACAAGTCCTTTCCTCACTAGATATAGATTTTATAAAAGGTCAAATTAAATTATGTTGTATTTGCAGAATAAAACATACCATTGTAATTAAGTCATAATTATGAAGTACTGATTAAATTCTCATCAGTATTATATTTTGATTGTAATTATCATCATCTAATCTAAATATATGGATCAGATTAAGCCAGTTTTATATCTCTAAGAAGCTTAAGTTAAATTGGTTATAAAGCTTACCAGCTTTATAATGTCTGGCTTTTGACATAGGAACACGTTACATGATCTTATTAATATTATTATTAATCTTCAAAGAAAACAAGTTCAAGTTCTTTTAACCAAAATTAAATTTAAGGAGTACTTCTTTGGTTTAGCCATCCTGGATATTCCAATACTGCACAAAAATTTATGGAAAGCCACTCAATTTCATAATTCAAGAAATATATATTAAAATAAGCTAGGCAAATATTATTTTCATACACCAGAATGACAAAATATTAAACGTGGTTTCTAGAATGTAGGAAGAGTCTCACTTGTTCATTGCTAAAAAACAAAACAAAAAGGAATTATTGTATCTTTATGTGTAAGAATAAAGCATACTCATATGTGAACGTTAACTTCAAAAGCTAAGACAAGAAGATGAAAAGAAAACAGCTAGAAATCATTTAAAACGTTGAGAAGAGAAAATGGTACAGCAACAACAGGAAGTCTGTGAGAGCAGAAACATCACCAATAGTAATGAAATTGAAAGCTCCTGGAGCACTTAACGATTTTCAGCCAACGCGGGAACAGTGGTTACACGCAGAGCACTGCCTGGAGTCACACTGCCTGGGCCTGAAAGCTGGTGCTGTGATTTCCTAGCTCAATAGTCTTGGACAAGTTTCTTAAAGAGCCAGCTTCATACTTTTTACCAATAAATAGTCAATATCTATTTGTCGAAGATCATGTTATATGACTGTAAAGAATACCTTAGATCATATATAAAAACACTAAGGAAAATCTTGGTACATAAATAAAGAACGTTTAGTATTTTTATTAATAAACACTTATCACATTCATTCATTTGTTCATCAGATTTACTTTCCCAGTTATTTTGTGAGATGAGTATTATTATTCTCATTTTGGAAGTGAGATTTCAGAAGTTACTCTTTTAAGTAAATAACCTGTCACATAAATTCGATAGATGTCAAAAGTGCCTGAAAGATGCCTGTTTAACTACAAAGTTTGTAAGGTTCACCCCCACATGGTCACTATCTCTTTAACATAATAAAAATCTCCCCTACATCTCTGGTGTTTTGGGGAAAGTGATTCTTTTGCTGCAGCAAAAATACCTACAGACCCTGTTTCTAAGTGAGCATATTGGACCTTTTCATTGTTAGCTTAGTAATTAAAGGAGAAGTGTTATGACAGAGGAAAAGAGTCACGTGGTGCCTTTGCCGCGGGGTTTAAGGTTTCATCTTATTTTGCTTTAATGAAGCCTTGTAAGGTGCAGAAAGGAGTGTGTGGTTTTCAAATCACAGGGACTCTCTATAATTAAACCTTGTAATCAAAACACTGCATACCAGCAGTTTCCATAAACTGATGTGCCGATAGAGGATTTCCAAAGAGGGTTTAAGAAATTCTTGAAAATTTTGTTAACAAAAAATGCTAATGCTCAATCCTGAGTGGGGGAAAAAATCGAATTAAGTTATAAGAATTTTTTTCAAGATTAAAATAATGGTGCATGTCATTTCCCATGTTCATTCTTCTGGGCCATAATGATTTCCCTACCTGCAAACTCCTCTTAGACCCACTCATCCTTATCCAGCCAAGCTCCGCCTGCTTCTTCTCACTCCCACTACTGTCAGCCTCTTTCACTAACAAACCTTTAGTCTATCAGTCTATGGTGATTCTTTTGTTCGTAGTTTTAACTTCTGAATGATAATGTTTCTGAGAGTCGGAACCACCATCAAAATGGCCTGCCTTGGAATAATATGCCCTGAACAAATTTAGAAACACAGACTTGCAAAGGCTCTTAAATCCTGAAGATATCACTGATAGACAATGCAGCTAAGAACTCACGTCTGTGGTGTGTGAAATGCCAGTGAATGAACATCTATCTACTGGTGGCTTGGTGACCTAAATGGGACCTATATTTCTTTCACTGAAGTCTGGGGTCACAGACATACATAAGTCTTTAGTGGGCTTGTTAAGAATGTGGAGACTCACTAGCCCATTGGAAATGCCATTATATACCCCGATACATGACATATTTGAGAGAAAAGGGGTCTTGAATGTCTTTTGTACCTTATGGTGACTTTAGGGATAACATATTAATGCATTTTATTATTTGCTTGTCTCCATTCTGACAGCCATTTTTGCCATTGCCCATTGACTATTGTAGAAATGGTCAATGTTATTATTATTATTATTATTTTGAGTTCTACTATATCTTCCTTGGCAGTGTTATTTTTCTGAAAAGTTGTATGACCCAATGGCCTTTTATTAATGTCAAATCATGGACCAGGGCCATTTCGAGGGGAGCTCTTTGGTGCCTTGGCTTATCAGCAAATCTGATCTCTACAGAATCATAACATCCAATAGCCAGGTAGAAAACTGATTGGAGGACAGAAAGTGACGTTGTTAACTCCGTTAACCAGCAAAGTGACTGGACTGCTTTGCTAGTCATCAAGGAAGTCTACTCTACTGGTACACTTCATACTCTCAATCTGAACATCTCATTTCACAACTGAGGTTTTCATTCCTTGTAATTTCCTCTACTCCTACCTGTCAAGGTTTTACTATCTATAAATGACTAGTAAGCAGAAGTCCACATGACCAAACCAAAGCATTACAGAGCAAAAGCCTATTTACTACAAAGCTGCTGTATATCAGAAGCCATCCCATGGGAGACAACTCTAAGGAGGAGCTTGAAAGGCTGTCCTTCTGCCATTGGCCTACAAATAATATATGAGCTCTGAGAATTTAATCATAGACACATGAAACCCTTGCCTGTCGCTTCCCTTTACCAACTCAGAGCCTTTCTACCTACTCCATCCAGTCTGTCTCCCCGGCCCCTTCCTCCCTGGCCTTGGCAGGATCCTGCACTCTGCCCTTTGCCCCACATCTTAACATCCCTTCTAGTCTCCTGTTGTTACCAGGACACATGAGCATTAGTACCTGGATGACTAAGGTGGTAGTAGTTATGATTCCAGAAAGGAAGCAAGAACCAATTGTGTATTCCTTTTACTTTCTAGAGTTAATTATTGTGTCCTAGTCCCTCGTCTGTGAGAGAAAGGAAGAAAGAAGATAAGCATGGTCTTTGATACTCAGCTTTCCCCTTTTCTATGGCTTTTCATGCTGATTCCTATTCCCCTGAATATCTCAACTTTGTTCTCAGATAACTGACTGAATATGTTGTCCTCACATCAGTAACAAAAATAAATGCCACACGATTTCACTTATATGTAGACTCTAATGAACAAAATAAACTGATGAACAAAAGAGAACCAGAGCCGAAAGCGGATTGGCTCCATGGATAGAGCGTCAGCCTGTGGACTGAAAGGTCCTGGGTTCGATTCCTGTCAATGCCATGTACCTTGGTTGCAGGCACATCCCCAGTGTGTGTGTGTGTGTGTGTGTGTGTGTGTGTGTGTGTAAGAGGCAGCTGATCGATGATTCTCTCTCATTGATGTTCCTAACTCTCTATCACTCTTTCTTCCTCTTTGTGAAAAATCAATAAAATATCTATTTTTAAAAATAGAACCAGAGGCATGGATACGTACATGGAACAGACTGACAGAGCTCAGAGGGGAGGAGGGAACTAGATAAAAGAAGGTGAAGAGATTAGCCAAAGCATAGCCCAGAGACACAGACAACAGTGTGGTGATGGCCAGAGGCTGGGGGGATAGGGGCTGGGCTGGAGGTAGGTAAATGGGAAGAAATGGGGGACATCTGTAATACTGTCAGCAATAAATAAAAAAATAAAAGAAAAAAAGATAAAAAAATAAAATAAATTAAAATAAGTAAATTTGTATGAAACCGACAAGCTATGAGAGGCACAGAACAGCAAGGAGGTCTCTTTCAGCACTGCTAGCTATTCACTTTGTCTTTGACTCTTTTCTTCCATCAGTAAACACATCAGAATCATTAGTGAGTGGAGGCAATAGTCTCTAAATGCTGTAATCGCGAGGAAATTATGTTAATGCTGGCAAGGCATTGACTCTGGTGGTATCATTGTGTGATAAAAATCACCTATCAAATGAAACACTCAACAAAATTTAAATATCCCAAGTCTCATCAGCAAGCTTTAAAATGATTAATATATTGTGTACAGTTAATCAAACCAGTGATTTTATGAAATTAGAGAGAATAGTCAAAGGAATTTGTTATTCCTTATAAACATCCATGTAGCAAGTCATAAGCCCCTTCTTGATTTCTTCAGGGTCCAAAGTTTTATTAGCTAAGTGGAGCCTGCAAAGCTGGCTTTCTATACAATTAATGTTTAAGACCTGGTGAGAATTTCTAACTGAAAATGGTAGAACAATTTATCTGCATCCAGTTTCCACTCTTACTGAATCTATTGCAGTTCATGATTGCTGTGTATCTGAGCAACATACAAGGTTCCACATCCTCAAAGTTTGGTGCAAATTAGAAGTTGTGATCCACTCAGAGAAACTCTGGAAATATAATTTCTCCTAAGAAAGTATATTTCTAAAGTTTTTAATTATAGCCTACCCCAAAATAAGCTATTAAGCATTTTATTTTTTTCTAACTATAAAATATTAGTGCCTTTACCTATGTTGCTTTATATAAATATTTTAAGGTAATATTGTCATTACCGTTTTCCAAATAAGGAAACCGAAGTCTATAAAAATTAAATTATTTTCTAAAGTGGAGGAGACAACATTTGAATGCAGGTATAAATCCTCTATTTGGGGTGTAATTGCTATCAAATCTGTGCTAGAATCCTGACTCAGTCACTTAATTACTTAATATGAACCTTGGTTTTTCTCATCATTAAAATGGAGGTAACAATATCCCCTGACAGAGTCTCAGACATTATGGGTCAGATAATTCTTTGCTGATCCGGGCTGTCCTATGCAATGTGGCATGTTCAGCAATATCCTTTGTCTCTGCCCAGTAGATGCCCATAGATCAGCCCCCAAGGATGTGACAACCAAAAACAGCTCCAAATATTCTTAAATGTCCCTGGAGAGTAAAATTACTTTGGTTGAGAACCACTGGTCTAAAGTAAAGGGTAGCTATGAAGCGTTCATCAGTTAATACATACCAAGAACCTGAAAGTGTGTCTGGTATAGAAGATATAATGTTAGATGATGGTGATGACAAAGAAAAGAAGGAGGAGGTGAAGGAGGTAAAGGAGGAGGAAGAGGAGGAAGAAATATACTTGCATTTGACTAAATTATATTTGTATTTTATTCAGGCCTAATTGAGTGCATATAATTAAAAAGAAAACTCATGAAAGAGTTGATTAGAAAAAAAAAAAAAGCAAAATTAAAGAGGATAGGTAAGCTTCTAGTGTTTTAGGATAATTCTACTAGAATAATTGCCATAAGCCTTTTCCTTTGTATTAGGTAAAAATCTTCTGTAAGATTGTATATTAAGCAGCCAATTAAATATTTGTTTGGTATAATGTTGGTACACATCAGCATAGAATCAGTATCATTTCAAAATCTAGGTCCAGATTCAAATGGATGAAACTTCCATCTATTAATAGATTATTACAATATAGTATTATTTCTTAGTCAGTCTAGTTAACCTTGAAATGAATTTATACTTGAGAGCATTCATTCATAAATTAATACATTTACAAATGTTGTACTGTAATTAGCATGTTGAGAATTGAAAGTAAACTATAAAGTTTGTCTTACCTAAAGTCTTAACAGGGTCAGAGTAATCAGAGTCAGTAAATTGTCCCATGACATTTGTGGCTCTAAATTTAAATCTATAAAATAAAATTAAATTAAAATTAAAACTAGCAATTTGCATGCCATATGATTTTTTTTCTATGAATAATTTAGCAAATAGCTATTAAAATAAACATTTTTATTTAAGATAAAGTGAATTTACAAGATGTAGACCTGGAATTCAATGACCATCAGGACAAATAGATATTATTATTTATGTGAGATAAATAATTACCCTAGACATGGACTTCATGAACTTCATGAGAGAGTGATTAAGAATCTGGGCAGACTCATAAGCAGTCAGCAGCTCAACTGAAGCAGATTATCTGCCTTCTTCACAGATTTGTTTGGATTAAATAATGTAGTCTGTGAAAGTGAGTTACACAAATAGACTTTTAAACTATAAATCGTAAACAATGTTGTACCTTGTCCACCTTTGAAAATAGCAGTGAACCAGATTTAGAATTGTCATTTAGAACTTATCTTGTTCATATGTACGTAATTAAGAAAAAGTTTCTTAAATCTATGTGTGCACAGCTATATTTTTACTTCCTATGCTTTTATAACATACTAGAGGCTCGGTGCATGAACTTCATGCAAGGAGCTTGGCCCTGGCTGCCTGGTGGCCCCATGGCCCCACCCTCTGCCCACTGGTCATTATGGAAGGTTGTTCCAGAAGGTTGTTCCTCCGTCTGGTCTAATTAGCAATTAGCTTTTTTATTATATAGGATGAAATAGAAAAAGGGTACAGAAAAGAATCAATCTTAAAAATCACTCTATGATTCTAATATCCACAAAGACAACCGAAACAGGTCATTTAAAAACTACAGACATCCAGGCATTTGAAAACATAAAATCAATTTACATTAATAAATTGCAATATATAATTTAATTTTTACTATTCTCAGTTTCTTATTATTGTACTGATTATATGAAGAGTCTGTTTTGAAAAAAATATGCAAAATAAAAATACTTGAATAAGTATTAAACTTTATGATATACCATTTTCATAACTATCATATATATATATATATATATATATATATATATATATATATATATAATGATTATATTTTGGGCAATAACCTGGTAACCAAAGTAACTATAATTCATAATAGATGACAGAGCATTTTTTAAGAATTTACCTACTTTCTCTAATTTTTCCAATGCTAATTTGACCTAAGACATTTATAAAGAATTTAATAATGCTTTAATTAGTTGGCAAGATGAGACTAGCTACATATTTCAAATTTACTAGTAAAAAATTATATATTTAAAATAAAATAATTCAAGACTTTAAAAAATCTGTCATCTTGTGACACAGAAATAGTAGTTAATTTAGTAGGAAAAATTGATTTAGCAAAGAAATTAACAAAGCTGGAGATGCAAACAGTCTTTTCAACAGATGGTGTCAAGAAAACTGGATATTCAAAGACCAAGGAATGGAGTTTGACCCTTACCTAATACCATTTATAAAAATCAATGAAAATTTAAAAATCGATTTCATTTGTAAAAATATTTTAATATGATATTCAATTGGTGTGGTCTACAAAATGCCAAATATTAAAGTGAGTTGCAAATATTTCAATCACTAATTCAGATGTATGATGAAAGGATAAAAGTATTGCGATGAACAAAAGACTGTAATAGTGTTTCTAAACACCTGAGCAGGTAAGGCAAAATAACGAGTGAAAAACATAAAATATTACATTGGTCACATTGTCCTCTACAGAAAGAATTAAATCCTCCTGTCTATATACTCCAAGGGCACATTTTTCATAGTGACTTTATGTAATTTATCAGATCAAATCATAATTACATTTAGGTTTGTCTGTTTTCCCTATAGAACTGTATGTTCTGTGGAATGTGAGGACAATCCTTTGTTGATCTTTACATTCATTCCTAGAGCCTAAAAAGTCAGGTCAGCCCTGGCCAGTGTGGCCCAGTTGGTTGAGGGCTCTCCCATGCAAGGAAAGGTTGCTGGTTAAATTCCCAATCAGGGCACATGCCCTGGGTTGTGGGCTCAATCCCCAGTGGGAGATGTGCAGGAGGCAGCTAATCAATATTTCTCTTTCCCTCTCCTTTCCTCTCTCTCTTTCAAGTCAATGAAAATATATTTTAAAAATATTATAAAAACTCAAGTCATAATACATGATGGATGCCCAGTGCTTACTGGAAAGAAAAAAGGATGGGTAGATGAAGGAATGAAAGATCTCAACCAGCTTGCTAACACAATGCATGGCAGATATAAACTATACATACAAATATTGCTTTTTTGGCTTCAGAGGTCCATTGCAAATTTTGTCTTCATTGCCAGGAATCATACATGCATGATCTGCACCTATTATGTAGATTTCTTCATTGCTACTGAACTTTGTCTTTCCTTCTGTACATGGAGGATTAGGAAAGCCTTCATTTGTAAAATATGGCCTTGGTTTATTAAAATATGCATCATACCACTTTGTTACATTTCCATCATGGTGAGCTATTTTCAGGGGGGAAAAAAAGAATGTTGATTACAAGTAACATATACAGTGTTTTCAAATTTATAAATGGTTTTTATAATTGCATGAGTAAATTCTGGATGAAGTATCTTTCACTCTATGAACCATCAGGGATGATTCAGCTGATTTACCTGGATAAGCAGCTAGAGAGAAAAAAAAAAATCCCTCAGTCAAGGGTAACTGTAATGTTCACATCTCCAAAGAAGTTACCAATAATCCATCTTGTCAAAGTAAAAGCAACCCCACTGGCAGATGGAATAAATAAATCACATATTTTAACTATGCCTTAGCATAAGTGTTTAGTAGAATTAATGATAATATTGACAATCTATTAATGTCAAGACTTCTGTGCTAATCAGGAGTCAATTTATATTACTAATTTTGAACTGAAATTTCTGTACCATTCAGCAATTCATACTTTACAAATGAACAGGATAAGTTAATATTTAATGATACCTCCAGCTTCTGCTACAAGCACTTGTACATTTTTGATGGGTCCATGGTCATCGTTGTAGTAACAGATTGGCATTCTGATTGTAATTGTTGTGGAAGTCACCAGCAGCTTTCCTGTGGCATCATAAATAGGGGTTGGTTTGGTTTTTGGTCGTGCTGGAGCTGTAAACAAAGAAGTATCATAATTGACTTTTTTGTTGTTGTTGTTTCTGAAGAGAAGAAATAAGCATTAAACATTTTTTTTCTAGGCAGGAAATTTACAGATAAAGTAATGACAAACATAAAGAACAAATGAAATAGTCTTGTTTTGTTACAGCAAATATTAAGCAATTATTATCTCCTGGTGGTATAGTAATATATTTGAGACTTAACCTGAAATCATGGGACTCAGGTGTGATTTTTGGACATCTGACTTATCTTTACATATTAAATACATCCCAATTATATATGCTGTCACTCATATATAATTTTCATAGGTGCACTAAATTATACTATTATTTTAGTGTTTTTCATTCTTTTACTTCTTTTAGCTAGTTTTCCTATTTCTATTCTAGTCATACCAGCACCTCCCTCCTGCCCAGTTTATCCATGCCAAATATCCTTTTATTTCTGTGGAATAGATTTCCAAGAGCAGAATTTCTGGAACAATATGTGTATTTTTAACCTTTAATAGATATTGCCAGAATAATTTCTAAAAGTGCCCTGATAATTCACATATTACCATCAGTGCATACAAATATCTCCAAAAGTCAATATTTATAGAAGCTCCTGTTTGTTTAATTTCATTTCATAGCTATATATAACAATTGTTTGAGCAACAATAAGTTGCTTAATCAAATTTTATTTTCCATCTTTATTAAATCTTTTTAGAAGGCCTCTCAATAATGCTATAAAATTGGCAATATTATTTCAATTTTACACACGAGGAGATGGCCTTACACACATAGCTATAAAAGGGAACCAGATCTTTTTACTTGATCTTTTAGCTCATTCCTCTGAGATATAAAGCCTATGATATTAGATGAGTAGCAAGTTTATTGGGGAACATATCTGTGGAGAGTAAAGATACAGTGAGCAAGAGGAGATGGTGAGAGCCTTTAGACCACAGAGAATAGGCCGGGAGACACCTGAGAAAAGGGAGGGAAGAAAGAATTCAGCAGGAGGAGCATCAGGTTTCGGGGGGTTCTGAGAAGCTCTAGGCCACTGAGAAGTTCCCAAGAAAAGGTTCCCAGTTTGAAGAATCTGGCACTGGACACCACTACCCAACCTGACATTACCTGTCAAATGCAAACTTAATGAGGCTACCATAATTCAATATCACTCCATTTTACTAATGAAATCATTCATATTACTGAAGAAAAATTAATTTCTCTAGGACCTCACCACTGCCTCCAGTATATATATTTATACCTTCTCCAGATAACTGGTCCTGAGTCTATCTGCCCTACCTAAAGAGAAGAAAGGCAGAATTAGTCTTCTTTACCAGGGATGACCAAATCATCTGAAATGGGGATTTTTTTTTTTTTTACTAAAGAATCAATATTGTTAATTGCATGATTACATGTCTGCCAATGAATAACAGACAATAAGATGAATTGATGTAAGCTCTTCTTTATGAACTCATTTTTTTCAAATTGCTGATTTTTAAGATTTTATATTTATATTTCCTAAGCATGTAATTTATCAATTACCAGTAAAAGCAAATAATTAATACTTATATACAGTATTATAATTGTGTAAACTGCCCATTGATGAAAAGATAATATTTATCAGCTTCACCTTACAGTGAATGTTTCTCATTCTCAAGTAGGGCACTGTCCTAAGCATTTTTTCAAAGATTATCTTTTTAAATCCTCAGGACAAGGTATGCAATAGGAACTAGTATTATCTCCACTATCCAGGCTTATAGGGGTCAAGAAACTTGCCCAAAGTCAAACAGATATCAAGTGGTCAATCCAGGATTCAATCTCAGCAGTCTGACCCTAGACTCAGCCTAGAGCCTGCTTTTAATCACTGTGCTTGGTGTCCCTGCCAAAGACTGAGAATCATTGTGCTCTGGTGTACTTACTTTTTGCTCTAAAGAGAGAAGCAATAGGTGGTGGAATTCTACTACAGGTCCATATACTTGTTTTGTTTGTTTTTAGTTTTGCAGGTTTTATACAACTTTTTAGAGAAAAGGTACAGTTACATGCAGGTTTTCAGTCTCAGGAACAGAAGACACCCTGAATGACTGAATGGCTCTAAATTCCTCGTAAAAAACTTTTTTTAATTTTTTATGGATTTGGCAGGCAAAAGGCTCCAAATTTTAGTTATATTTTCAATGAAAACTACCTGTAAGATTAATGAATTGATAGATCAGAATCTTTATAGTCAGAATCATAAAGCTGAATACGTGGTTTTTCAGTAAACACTATTATTAACTGTAAAGAACTCAACTTTCAATATAAATAAAGGTCATTTGAGGAATCTAGTTAAAACTAGTCAACTTCTAGTCATGGGTAATTTAAGGAATAAGTTTTGCTTTCTTTATTTTATTTAAAAACAAAATAATGGACTATAAAATTTGTCTCAGAAGAGTTTAAAGTTAGAGGAAAGGAAATATAAGAAAAATAGCAGGTGGGCATTCTCTTTATTTAACACTTAAGGCCTGGTACACAAAATTCATGCAAAGGTAGGGTCCCTAGGCCTGGCTAATGATCAGGGCCAATCAAGGCCTTCCTCTCCCCACCCCTCTGCTGCCAGCTGCTGGACGGGGTCTTCCTTCATTTTACGCTGCTCCCTGATGGTCAGTGCACATCATAGCGAGTGGTCAAACTGAGGGGACAATTTGCATATTAGCCTTTTATTGTATAGGATGGTAATTTGCATCATTATTTGGGCATTTTAATTATAGCTTTAACAAGCATACATTATTACTTAAATATGCTTCACCAAAAGCTTGACTACATCCTTAATTCTAATACAGAATTCAAGTTCTATTACTGTTTTATTAAGAGAACAGCACTTGTGAAATGAATGGGAGATTGTGTATATACCTTTAATATCCATAGTTATTCTCATCTGAACTTTTGGTCCTGCACCAGCACTATTGATGGCATAAACCTAAAACAAAAAAACGTCTTGTTACTATATTTTCAAATTATTGCTTATGTGTACATATAACTGATTATGGTTATATGTAATTTTAAAATGATCCTACTTTTAAAAAAACAATCACATATAATCTATTATTTATTTCTTGCACTCACTTAAATGTGAATTATATATGGAGGAAGAATAATAACAATAAAGTAATTCTTGAAACTGATCTTGTGTTACTAGTAAGCCCTGAGAACAAAGGCTGACTGGCCAAAATAGATGGTTCAAAGAGACTAGGAAAGGACTGTGGCTTCAATTAGAACTTATAGGAAGAATAGAAAAGACTTTATTTGCTCTCTTAGTCTACTCTAACATCTTTTCCTCTTCTCCGTAGCTAGGTAATTGGCTTTCTGTAAATCCATATTCAAGATCCTCTTTTTCCCCTTCTCTGAGATGAAATCCTATTCCTTCATCCTCCCAGTTTTCCTGTATTAAATCATCCCTCTGAAAGTTGCCCTTTATGCCCTTCTTCACCCCTGCCCCAAAGTATCTGATGCTATAACCTGCGTAATGCAGCATATACACATAAAGCATCTCTGTTTGTATGTACAGAGGGTGATTTACACAGATGTGGATCCTTTCAATTAACGTTGTGCTTAGGAAACTGCAGACACAGGATTTTCTTCTATTCACATTATATTGCTATATGAAACAAAGACTATGTTCTTGCCCAGTTTATTGTACTTGATAAATGAAATTCAGAGTTTAATGTTTATTGAAGTTAATAAATTCGTTTATATGCTAGTGGCCCACACTCTACATTATATGTACTTTGATTGAATTAAAATTGTAATGATATGTATGATGTGGTAGTTATGGTAAATAACACAAGCCCAAAAAACATGGTTAAAAAATAACTAAAGAAAATACTTATTGAAGTTTGTAAACTTAAGAAAGTACCCACAACAAAAATGATATTACGGTGTGCTTCGTTATTTTTATTTATGGTGCAACCTAACATTTAAGTGACATAGTAAATGATGAATTGGACAGTGCTTTTCAATTGCACTGTGGAAAAAGGTCACTTGGAAACCCTGTTAAATGAAGACATGCAGATTTTCATTCAGCAGATGGGGACAGGTGCTAAAATTATACATTTCTAATAAACTCTCAGGAGTTGAGGATGCTGTAAATTCCACTTTGTGAACAATCAGAGAATTTATTGTTTTTTTAAATTATGAATTAGTTGTGCTTTATTTCCTATATTTTCTCATATTCACAATAGACAAAACATTAATACTTACAATATTCCTATGAAGAAGTTATTATTCCTATTACTAATTTTTCAGATAAGAAAACTAAGATAGATTTGCAGAAATTTACCAGAAATAGAAACTAGCAAAGTGAGTATTTGAACCAAGGTCAGTTCATTCTCTTAACCACTACTCTCCCTCTAATAGAACTTTCACAAAGGTAGTCACAATGCTATATGCAACAAGAATCCTAGCAAAACATATTATCTAGTCCTATCTAATAAAAGAGCAATATGCAAATTACCATCATTCCAACACACAAGATAGCCACCCCCATGTGGTCAAAGATGGCTTCCCCCATGTGGACATAAGATGGCTGCCACAAGATGGCTGGCAGGGGAGAGCAGTTGGGAGGGACCAGGCCTGCAAGGGATGGCAGTTGGGGGTGATCAGGCCTGCAGGGGAGGACAGTTAGGGGTGACCAGGTCTGCAGGGGAAGGCAGTTGGGGGCAACCAGGCTGACAGGGGAGGACATTTAGGGGCAACAAGGCTTGCAAAGGAGTTAGGGGTTACTGGGCTAGCAGGGGAGGGCAGTTGGGGGCAACCAGGCTTGCAGGGGAGGATAGTTAGGGGTGACCAGGCCAGCAGGGGAGGAAAGTTAGGTGTAATCAGGCTGGCAGGGGAGCAGTTAGGCGTCGATCAGGTTGGCAGGGGAGTGGTTAGAACAGGGGTACTCAAACTTTTTAAAGTGGGGGCCAGATCACGGTCCCTCAGAGAGCTGGAGGGCCGGACTATATGAACTACTAATTCCTACTGTAACACCTCGGCTGCGCTCACTGCCCAAAAAACCTGGCGGGCCGGATCAGACTGCTCTGCGGGCCACATGTGGCCCACGGGCCGTAGTTTGAAGACGTCTGGGTTAGAGGGTGATCAGGCTGATAGGCAGAAGCATTTAGGGGCAATCAGGCAGGTGAGTAGTTGGGAGCCAGCAATTCTGGATTGTGAAAGGGATGTCTGACTCTCCATTTAGGCCCAATCCCACCAGTATTGTGCCTAAACGAGTAGTCAGACATCCCTCAAGGGGTCCCAGATTAGAGAGGGCTCAGGTTGGGCTGAGGGATACCCCAGCCCCAGTACATGAATTTCATGTACTGAGCCTCTAGTAAGATATAAAGTTACTGAGGGAATACATACACACATGGTAGTATTCTGATGATTATAAAGAGTTACTAGGAGGTTTAGTTAATAAGCTAAGGTTTAGGGATGAATTCTATGTTGCTTAAAATGTAAGTTTTTGAGTCAGATAATTCTATTTTAAAATTGCAGGACATGTCATAAAAACTATCAAATGATAAAATAAATTGTTCATGGACTATATATATGCAATATGAACTCACATATACATTTGTTTTCCAAAATGGATAATTTAGAATGAAAATATAAAATGTTTTTAGCTTTTAGTTATATTATAGTTATGTGAAGTATATGTGAATTTCAATCATGTAAATAATTATCTGCTCTTTGCCTTTGAAATTTGCTTTTCCATGTTCATTTATAGTCACACATTAACAGTTTTCCATTTGGAAGAATTATCTCTTTATCTACCACCATTTTTTTACTTTTAGCATACCTTTCCTTTATCCTTTATTTTATTTATTTTCTAACATTGTACAACTGTTGTTTTTGGTGTTTACTTTTGGCTTACAATAATGCACATTTTTTTCTTATTTACAGGACATGCACAACTGTGGGTTGGCTGCCATGGCTTAACCTTACTTGATATTTTCCCTTCCTAGACACAGACTGAAGGAGCAGACTCTGCTCCGTATATCTTTACTTGAGACAGAGATGAAGAAGGAGAGAGCAGACAGAAACTTCTGTTTCTCAATCGATGTGGCACATGTCCTTGGCCAAAGCACATCATGTGGCCCAAATCAAAATCAGTGAGATGGATATATGTATAAGCTACAGAATGGAAGGAGAATAAAATATTTCTAAATAATAATGCTATTAAAGTAAATAGCATTATTGTTTATACAAATGTTTTATTTACTTATTTTCATAGTACTTGCTGTATTATAATAGGATATCAACAATTTCACTTCTCTAAATCTATTTTCTGTTGGCATGTCTTAAACAACCCCCCCCCCAAAATATGAAAAATGTAGTGTGTACATAAGCTGAAGTATTTTTGAATGCTGAGTTTGAAAACTGACTTTGTAAAATAGGCAAATAACTAAAAGCTATGAATGCTTACACTGATATTGTATGTATGTCCACCTTTTAGTCCTTCTAACATTGCGATGACGGATGTATCCGTTTTCTGGATAATACTGAGATTGTGAATCTGAACAGCAGTAGGATCATCTTCTCGGTAAACCAAAGCTTGATATACTTGGATATTTCCATTGGGTTGAGAAGGAGGAAGGAATGTTAACTTAAATTTTGTCACTTCATTTGGTATCTTCTGAAATGTCATGTTGTTAGGTGGATCCTTAGGGACTAAAATGAAATATTTTGCAATTAAATTTTATTAAAAAATATGTTCTTTTCAATTGCCATATAAAACTTACTCACTTCAAATTTATGTTTATAAGGGGAATTACACAGATTATTTAAGTCTTATGAATTATGGAAACAAGCAAAATATCTGATGCACTGTAACATCACTGACATCTTAGGTCACAGGAACCATATTGTTGATCCAGTTCATTTGCTGATATATTTCCTTCTTATTTATTTAGCTTTATATATGCATTATTTTTATGCAGAACACATTTACATGACTATTTGGGTTTAATTAAAAATAATATAGACTCACAGGAAGTTGCAAAAATCATACACAGTTCCAAGTAACCTTCCCCTAGCTTTAACCAGGGGTTACATCTTATATAACTGTAGTTTAATATCAAACCTGGAAACTGACGTTGGTACAATGTGCTGTTAACAAGACTACAGACAATATTCAAATTTAACATTTTTTCATACTTTCTTGTATGTATTTCTATGCAATTTAATCCCACACGTAGATTCTTATAAACACCACCAAAAACAAGATACAGAGCAATCTCATCACGCCAAAGGAACCTCATCTTGCCTTCTCCTTGTATTATATTTGCCCTCCATGTCTCCCCTCAACACTAATCATTCTTCATCTCCTTAGTTATGTCATTTTGAGAAACACAATGCACAATGACTGTGATGTTCATCAGAGTTGTTGCATATGTCAGTAATTCATTCTTTTTTCATTACCAAGTAGTGTCCCCTTATATGGGTGTAGCAGAATTTGTTTAATTATTAAAAAAAACAAACAAACAAAAAAAAACACCCACCACATTTGGGTTGTTTTCAATTTTTTTTGTTATTACTAATAAATCTGCTATTAACATTTATATACAGATGTTTGCATGAACACAAGTTATCAATTCTCTATGGTAAATGTCCAAGAGTATAATTGCTAAATCATGATTGGTTTTATAATAGATTAACAAACTATTTTCCAATGTGGCTATACCCTTTTTGTATGAGAAATGTATGGGAAACCCAGTCTTTTACTGCATCATTGCCAGCATTTGGTATTCTCACCATTTTCAATATTATTATTCTATGGATGCATAGTGATATCTCATGGTGGCTTTAATTTGCATGTTCCTAATAAGTAATGATACTGAAAACTATCTTATCATAAGTTTATTTGCCAATCATTTCCTCTTTGGTGAAATATATTTTATCAATTTTTTACTGGATTTGTTGTGTTGAGTTTTAAGAGTTCATATAGTCGATAGTCCGGGTTTTTTTTTTTTTGTTTTTTTTTTAAATAAATAGCAGTTAGTTGGATATATAGCTAGCTAAGTATCAATAAATTATTATGAAAGAGAATGAAGATAAATTTATTTTATGAATATAGTTCATAATAAAATATATTTTATGAACTAGTTCTTGCTATACTACATAGTGTTCTTTATATAAATAACTGAATGAATATATCTATTTTGATCAAGTTGGAATGGATATATTTTTCCATACTAAATAAAGAATTTTCATGAAGAAGCCTGTTAATACTTGGCTATTAGAAGTTAGGTAAAAGCTGTATTTTTCTTGCAAACATCTTTGGAAATAGTGCCATCTGGCAAGCAAAAAATAAGTAAATAAATAACAGTGAGGAAAAAAGAGAAAATCAGATAACATTTTATTGTTCCAAATACCACATTTTAAGGGCAAGAAAGGCATAGATAAAATAAAAGTTAGACTGGTTCAACATGTTTCCACAACATTAGTTGTTAAACATTTTTATGATACATAAAAAAAAACTTTATACATTTTTTTACGAGATGTTTTCAAAAATAAGATCAGGTTTAAAGTTGGATAAGTGGAAGAATTCTCTCAATGCTGGAAAGAACTTCTTGTCCTGCAAACATATTTGGTTTTACATCTAAAATTCAATTTTTAGATGCTCAGTAAAAATGTATTAAACTACAATATCTTTGAAAGAGGTAGCACATTAAGGTTTTCAATGAATGCTTCATGGCATGAATGTGAAGAAGTCCAGGAGCATCTTTCCTCACAGGTAGGTGGGATGATGGAGACTTGCAACAAATATAATAAGAAAATAGGTTCCTGGGATACATGTGGCAGCACATTGGAAACAAGTGGGATTTTAGGGTTTAGAGAATAAGATGGACCTTTTAATTTAGAACCATAACAGTAGACAATGCAGTATATAACAATGAAAAGACTAACTCAAAATTATTTTTACCTCCTACACTTACCTTAGAGATAGCAACAAATAAACTATAGCAACACATCCCTTCATGTGCTCTTTCCAAAGATATATCTGGTGGCAAAGAACATCAGGAATCTGAAGGAGGTTGGGGCAAGCGAGTTCTGGGAAGTTGACTTTCCACATTTAATTCTTATTGGTTACAATCTTATTATTCATTCAGACCCTGTTCATAGGAACTTGAGGAAATCTGTATGGATTCTGACATTTATCAAATAGATTATATAATAAAACATGTCACTTAAATAAGTGAAAAAAACATATGATAAATGGGACCCAGATTCGGATTTTGACTTCTAGATTATTTAATGATAGAGTATTATCACTTTAATAAGTATTCAAATCATGAGACAGAAATAATTAAAATGGAGTTTTAGGTGAAGCATTTTTGGCTATAGATAATTGGGAAAATCATCTCTTCAGCAAGATAACAATTTTTGAAACATTTAGTGTTTAATAAATGCAATAATTGGGTTTATTATGAACAAATTTGTTTTTTGTATTTACAAGGATTGGCTATTCTGCATAATTCCACTTTGCCTCAAAAAATAGTAAGCTTCACTTTTGTCAACCACAGTGAATCACTGAAAATTACATTTATATGCATTAAAAATTTGATAATACATACCCTTTTTAGGGTGGGGTGGGATAAACTGTAAGAAAGTTACCTAACTAGGTCAGATTTTAGCAATGATGAAAAATACATCTTACCTGATTCTAAAGTAGTAACAATCACTTCAGCACTTGACTTTCCTTCTACATATGCCGCACTAATGTTTCCAGTGAATGCAGTGATCACCACAGAATACCTTGTGAATATTTTTAAATCTTTAATTTCTATGGTTTTATTCTCTTCATTTGACTTGATTAAAGAAATATTAAATTCATCACTATCTACCTGTAAGTAAAAAATTGCTGACAATGAAAGGAAGCAGACAAAAATCACTACAGTATAATCATACAAAGCTACATGTGGTATATTTATCTACCGTGTTTCCCGAGAATAAGACATCCCCTGAAAATAAGACCTAGCGCAACTTTGGGAGAAAAAATTAATATAAGACACTGTCTTATTTTCGGGGAAACAGGGTAGTCAAGATTTAAATTAGAGTTGGCCCTTGAACAACACAGGTTTGCACTGCAAGGGTCCAAATATATGCAGATTTTCTCAGTGAATATTTGTACTGTTTTCAATCTGCAATTGGAAGTCTACAGATACAGCTTGCTGACCATTTACAATTGATGTAGGCGACTTGACTATCTGCGGGTGTTGGTGCCCACAGATGGTCCTGGAACCAATCTCTGTGGACAATGAGGAATAACAAGTTTTGATGGAGTCAAAAGTTATATGCATATTTTCAACTATGTGCGGGTTGGTGCTCCTAACTTCCATGTTGTTCAAGGGACACTGTTTTTTTGTTTGTTTTTTTTAAACAGATTGTCCTGGGAAATCTAAAGTGTTACTTTAACAGTTTACTAATTAGAAATTATTTCAATAATTAAAAGTAAAGGAAAAAGCAATTAACCCATCAAATAGCATCCAAATTATGCCAAAATCATCTCCGCAGTCAATGAAACACTATTTTCTACTCTAATGCTTTATAGAAAAAAAAAATATATAGGTTTTGGTAGCCAACCATCAAAGATTCAAACCCCAACTTAGTCACCTAATAGCTCCCATATAGCATTTGTCAAGTCACTTATGCTCTGTTTTACTTTCTATGTATTAAAATGGGTGATAACATGTGTTTATAGTGCTTTGTTGAAATTTAGAAAAAATATATCTGAAGTATTTTATTTTATTTTATTTTAATACCAGACTCACACAGAGGCAACACATTTTGTAACATAATCCAGGATATCATTTTTCATATCATAACTCATAAAATCATTTTTCAGGTATAGAAAGTTTTTATATGTGCACTCATATATATACTTCTTTTTACCTGAAAAACTATTTCAGAAATATAACTTCCTTTTGAAATACATTTGGTCTTTTCTGTTCTTTCTAATTTTATCCCAATTAATTTTAAATTGCTGGTCTTGATTGCAGTTTGAAAAACTCTGAGCCGACACCATGCATGACACTGGATAAGAACTCAATTGTGGACACCATAATTATTAAATATGTACAAATTAATATCCTTTGTTATACTAAATGTAATTTTATGATTTATTTACATGCTAGAGGCCTGGTGCACAAAACTCATGCACAGGGTAGGGGGTGTCCCTCAGCCCAGCCTGCACCCTCTCCAATCTGGGACACCTCAAGGGACGTTAAACTGCCCGTTCACTTACCCAGGACCGATAGCTCAAACCTTTTTGAATAGCATTTTCCTTCAGTTAGTGCCAAGGTTGTTTGCTCATTTTATATTTGATCCCTTATTATTATTATGAAACTTTATTTTTGAAGTACAGTAGTTTTTATATACAGCATCAGTAGTTAGTCTGGTTCTATTTCTCTCCTTTGTCTTTCCTACCTCCACCCTTCCTACCTGGTAAATCCTTATTCATCCCTCAAGTCCCAGAACAAATTTAACCTTCTCTGTGAAGTCCTGTCTTTATCCCAGGTCTCCCCATAACAGAAGCTTTAACTACTTTGTTAGCTTTCATTAAAACAAACAAACAAACAAAAAACTGCCTATATCACACTCTATAATTAGCTGTTTATATTCTAGTGTCTCCCACTACAGTGTGAGCTACTTGAGAACAAAACTATATTTTCCATCTTTGTTTTGGAAAATAGAGGCTGCTCGATAAATATATATATTTTTTTTAATTTTGTAAAAGTAAATATAACAATAAAAAATGACTACAAAATGCATTAATTTCTAGTAAAATCATCCAGGATGACATCAGTGCATATATATATATATATATATATATATATATATATATATATATATATATATAATTTTTTAAGATGGTCAATTTTGCCTTAATTTGAGTCTTATATGGGAAGACTTGTATGTCCTTGTGGCTAGTATTTGACAAAATTCAGCCTGTATTAGGAGTGCAAAATTCAATGATATTTTGAATTTGTGTTCTACATGGGTCTAGGAACTAATGATTCTTTTTTAAAAAAAAATATTTTATTGATTTTTTTTTCGGAGAGGGAGATAGAGAGTTAAAAACATTGATCAGCTGCCTCCTGTACACCTCCCACTGGGGATGTGCCCACAACCCAGGCACATGCCCTTGACCGGAATCAAACCTGGGACCCTTTATTTGCTATGTAATGGCTTTCCATTTATCCTATCATACTGTTGTCTTCTGGTCTTATCCAAGCCTCAGTTATGTGAGAAATTATATATCATGTCTGTCTCAGTTCACCTTTATACAGAATGAAGATAGTAATATTTATATCAAAATGTCAGATAAGGTGTGATAATGCAAGTAAGGAGATAAGATAATACTAAACTCTGATGTTATTTATTTACCACTCTCCTACCCCCTTCATTCGCTAACTACCATACTGTTGTCAGTGTCTATGAATTTTTGCTTTATTTGATTTTCTTGTTTGTTCATTTCCATGTTCTCCATTGCCTTTTGCAAAAAGTAAGACAAGACTTACTGATTCAACATCTATCAGATAGAACGTTGGTCCAGTAATGATAGCAGGTTCACTCCAGCTGATGTTGATGCTAAAAGGTGATGTTGCTACTACATACACATTTTCAGGAGGACCATCTGGAGCTGTAAAAATAGGAAACCATTTACTCATCTACATCTGAGTTAATATTTGCTGCAGTACAATAATAGAGAAGTCGTAAAAACTGGATAGCCATAATGAATTAATTATGCATTAATTTATAGTTCACAGCATGCTAAATGTGTTATTAAATAAAAACGTGTAATTCCTTTCAAAATTACTATACATGAAGAACTTTCACATTAGAAATTAATGGTCATAGATACATGGTTTTTAAACTGAAAATAATATGGAAAAGAAAGCTTTAGTATTGCTAAAATAAATATTTATTTTTATTCTAAAATAGCCAAACAATGTTGTTTTAAGAAAACTTATAAAACATATATAATTATAGGAAAGTGAAACTGGCACATGGTAATTAGATTCAAAATGCATTGTAATATGAATGTAAATTGGGCTCATTTTATTGTTTTTACTGAGGGGATAGCATAGTAAATAAGTTACACAACTGATATTATTATAAATGTAAATATTTACTGGATTTATTATTATTGCAAACAAATTCTTTAATTTATTATATTTTTATTATTGTTGTTTTATTTTATCAAGAATGCAAAACAAGGATAATATTTTAAGGAAATGACTAATGAAAACCCTGTATAAGCTTTCTCTTTTTTACTTAATTTATGGGTGACACCAGTTAATAAGATCATATAGGTTTCAAGTGTATATTCCTATAATTCATGATGTGTTCATTGCATTGTATGCCCACCTCCCAAAGTCAAATCATCTTCCATCAGTCAGAAAATGCTAAGAACCATATGATTTCATATATGGGATGTAGGTTTTCAATTTGTGAAATCACTAGATATTAGAAGGGTTTATAGAATGTTAAGAAGTATTTATTCCCAGTTAATTGGCATAGACTTTGACCTAGGAATACAGTTGTACCATCTCTGTCCTCCTTTGCTCCCTAGTAGATTTTAGAGACATTAAATATTGGAAACTAAGTATTTTACAGTATTTCTAACTTTTAAATCCATATAAGCAAACATTACTAGACAACATTATTCTTTAGATCCTGAGAAGGTATACAGAGGAAGATCAAATATTACTTTTCTCAAATAATTTATAAAAGGAGGAAGTTGTTGCCGAAACCGGTTTGGCTCAGTGGTAGAGCGTCGGTTTGCGGACTGAAAGGTCCCAGGTTCGATTCCGGTCAAGGGCATGTACATTGGTTGCGGGCACATCCCCGGTAGGAGGTGTGCAAGAGGCAGCTGGTTGATGTTTCTCTCTCATCGACGTTTCTAGCTCCCTATCCCTCTCTCCTCCTCTCTGTAAGAAAAATCAATAATATATATATATATATATATATATATATATATATATATATATGGAGGAAGTTGTGAGATTTTGGTCAAACAACAAAATTTCTGTAAATCAGTTTCCTCCTCAAATACATATTTTATAGTGTTTTAATAGAGAAATATGAAGACAAAACATGTAAAATTGGCCAATATATTGTTTGGTCCATCATTGTCATTTAATACAGTGTTTTATAATAGAGGGCAAAGTAAAGATAAGGACTAATTAGAAATACAAATAATCTATGAGAGGGCAAAGGGCAAAGTGGTGAATACAGATGGAGCAGGAAGTAAAGGTAAAGTTGCACAGAGGAAATGAGAATTGAATAGGCTTGGAAAGATGAAAAGGAATTTGGTAATCAGAAGAGTAGGTTTATGGAAAGAGGATCATAAGCAAAGCCACAATGACATAAATATCAGGGTCCACAGACAGAATTGTATTACCATGCAATTGCTATCTTTAGTAATCTTATGTTTATTGTTTTATACATTAAAAAATATTCCTCTAGGAAGAAGTCTGAGCACTTCATCAGGCCAAAGCAATCCATGATACAGAAAAGATTCAGAATCTCTAAATTCAAGGAATAGAGATGTCACAGAGAGAGATCAGTGTTCATTGAGAAATATAGTTGTGAACAAGCTTTAAATACAATAGTAGTTTGGGAACTAAGTTAAGGAGCACTTGCTTATTATGTTAAGGTGTTTGAAGTCCATTCTTTAAACAATGGGAAGCCGTGGTAGGGTTCTGAGAAAGCTCGGGTGGCTCTGAAAAAGGTAATTGCTCAGAAGCATTGAGTCCAGGCAGGCTACTTCCCCAAAACCAGGCGATATATGAGAAGACCCTAAGCTAGAATAGTGACAATAAGAATTCACAGGTAAGTATGAATTCTAGAGTTATTTAGAAAATTTAAAAAGAACTTACAAGCTTATTAGGTGTTCATACAAACTGAGATAGAGGAAGTAGTAAAAGGTAATTTATGCATTAATATTAGGAAAATGCTGATAGAGTTCACAGCAGTGCATTAAGGAATAGATACTGGTTTTTTATAGGGATAAGATTACAGAAGGAGATTATAAATTTGGATTTGTACTCATTGAATCTAAGAAACTCATGAAGATTAAGGTGCCTACCTGGCAATTAGAAAGATGAGACTGCCTAAACCGGTTTGGCTCAGTGGATAGAGCGTCGGCCTGCGGACGGAAAGGTTCCCGGTTTGATTCCGGCCAAGGGCATGTACCTTGGTTGCGGGCACATCCCCAGTAGGGGGTGTGCAAAAGGCAGCTGATCAATGATTCTCTCTCATCGATGTTTCTAACTCTCTATCCCTCTCTCTTCCTCTCTGTATAAATCAATAAAATATATTAAAAAAAAAAAAGATGAGACTAAAACTAGGAAGATAGGATGAAAATGGTTTTTAAGTGTGTGTTTTTGTTTTTTTATTTTTAGCTTCAGATAATCCCTTACAAATTGGGGCAGTATAAATATGAGAAGTATATATAGTTCCAGTGTTTTTACCAGATGGATATTTAAGGTGTTAATAGTAATGACAATCTTCAAACTATGAATGAATTATTGGTACTTAGAACATATTTTTGAGAGAGATAATATATGAGGAATTTAATGCCAAACAACCCATAAAAATATTTTTAATGACAGCATCAAAATAGTTTAATAATGTTATTATAGAGCAGTGATTTTCAATTAGTGTGCTGTAAGAATTTTTAAAACATACAGTACCTAACTACTTAATTAGGAGCACTGACCTATTTTACTTTAGATTGTGTAAGAAAAGAAATGACAACAGCCAACAAGACAATAGCTGTCCAGTGTGAATGAATCAAAATTAAAATTTTTTATTATATCAGCGAAAAAAATCTATTTTTTGGTGTGCCAAGGAATTTTAGCAATTAGTTTATGTGTGCCATGAAATAATAATAATAAAAAGGTTGAACACCACTGCTATAGAGGAATCTAGCAAATATGTATAACAAAGTTTCTTTGGGAAAATGCCTTTGGGGTGCCAGACATACTAGTATCCTGTCCACTTCCCCACTCAGCTCGCTCTCCCAGTCCCTGCCGGGGCCTCTTGTATCTCTTCTGACCATTGGGCTATACTTAGAACACTGACTCAGAGACCCAGTCAAGCACCCAGGGGAGGGGATGAGAAGGGGATTTCCCAGGATTCAGAGGTTTGATGAGCTGAGAGGTGCTAATAATGATGACAGAATTGGATCTGGTGACTATAAAAGAAGAGATCATAGAACCTGCATATTCTGACATGTTCAGTCTTATTACTTCTAGCTTTATGAAAACTGACTCAAATTTTAGCATATTTTGTTCAGGTTACCATGCCTAGCAAATGAGAATAATGAGAGTTCTCCCACCACCAGCATAATTAATTGCTTTTGGGTGGCCTCACAGATAATGCACTCCATTTGCAAGAGTGGCAACCCTTTTCCTTTCCAAACTGGATATTCCTTAGCAGTGTGCCCACCTTCTCCTTAACAAACAGCAGATCTGAATCTCTTTATTAAAATGTTAAATGAGTGGATGGGCCTCACGATCAAGTATAACATCACTGAGAATTATTACATTCGTCTCCTCGTGGAGAAACCAGCTTTGAAAAATATAAAATATTTGAAGGATTTCAAAGGCCTTTGACTCTGTAAAAGAGAATGAGCTACAAGCAAAGAATCAGTTTATTAGGCCCCTTGATTATTAGTGTTTTAGCAAACCTGCCTTCTAGCTCTGTAAGAACCATGGTGAGAGAAGCAATTTTCTGACAAACCATACATTTCAAGAGGTATTAGACAGGAAAATATTTTTGGCTTCCTTTCTCTTTATTTATGTCCAAATGTTCTGTTGGCTTTTAGATGAAATTTTTAAAAATATATATATTTTATTGATTTTGTACAGAGAGGAAGGGAGAGAGATAGAGAGTTAGAAACATCGATGAGAGAGAGTCATCAATCAGCTGCCTGTTGCACACCCCCTATTGGGGATATGCCCTCAACCAAGGTACATGCCCTTGACCGGAATCGAACCCGGGACCTTTCAGTCCCCAAGCCGGCACTCTATCCATTGAGCCAAACCGGTTTCGGCTTTTAGATGAAATTTATGTATTCATCCAATCAACAGGTATTTATTGAGCACCATCTACAGTCCCAGCACTAAAAAACACGAAGCCCATGGAAGTGATCAAGGTAGGTGTGGACCTATCATATAGAGCAATGGTTCTCAACCTTTGTAATGCCGCAACCTTTCGGCTCTAAAACAACAGTTCTCAACCTGTGAGAACCACTAGCAGGGTCGCCTAAGACCATCGGAAAACACAGATATTTACATTACAAATCATAACAGTAGCAAAATTACAGTTATGAAGTAGCAAGGAAAATAATTTTATGGTTGGGGGTCACCACAACATGAGGAACTGTATTAAAGGATTGTGGCATTAGAAAGGTTGAGAACTACTGATGGAGCTTCTAATATTTAATGGCTCTTCTTCACCCCACAACTGATTAGTGAACATATACTATATGCTAGGCACTTATGAGGTGCTGAGATAGAGATGAGAAGCAAAGAGATGGGAAGCATGAAACCTTTATGTCAGTGGGAGGAGACAAATAACATCTAAGTATAGTATAAAATTTAGAATCAATATACAAGTAAAAATATCCGATGTTAAGAAGTGATATGTACTATTGCAAACAATGAAGCAGGATACTGGGAATGGGAATGCTGATGGAAGTTGCCACATTAAATATGGTGGTCAGGGTATGCCTCTCCATGCAGATGACATTTAAACAAGACTTGAAGGAGGTAAAGGAGAAATAGTGTCACAGGAAGGGAAGTGGATCCTGCAAAGACCCTGAGACAGAAGTGCACATGGTGTGTTCTATGAATAACAAGTTCTCTGGTGAGTCTGGAATTATGTAAGTCAAACAAGAGCTGGAAACAAAATGGGGGCCAAGTCATGTAGGGCCTTCGATGCCACTGCTTAAGTCTTTAAAATAACCAGGGCCTCTGTAGATTTTGGTATCTATCCCATATCAGAAAGACGGGTCAAAATAAATTAGATCAAAAGAGGGAAGACTTCGTCTAGAATCTATCTGATTCATGTATCTTGATAGAGTATACCAACTCAATGGCTGTCAGGACTACACTTTTAAACCTAACTCATTCTAACAGGCAAACAAAGCTGTACAATTCGTTGCCCAGACATCACAGACAGTTTACTGAGAATTTTCTGAGGCTAAGAAAGTTGACCGGATTTTTCTGTGACTATGTTGATGGTAGCTTGTGGCTGTAAATATTTCCAGGGAAATATGTCCATACCGTCTCTGCTCTGTAATCTGGGTCCTTTGAGTTTCAACTAAGGAGAGATCCAAAATCATTTCCCATGGAAAACCTTGACTAGTTTTGCAAATATGTCTATAGACCAGCTCAGAAAGCAGTATGATGCCTTATTCAACTTCTAATCTTTCAAAGTAAAATGTCAAGGCTGTAATCATTCCTTAAATACTAGCAATCAAAGCCCTCATCAGGGAGCGTCTGCTACCCATGCAAAGCAGAGAGAAAAATAACATTAAAAAAAATTTATGGCACATAGTAATCATTAATAGTACTAAATATTTTAAGGTCTATACAGTAATCAATCATTATGAAAAGGCAAAGTATTTAGCTCCTTGCTGAGATGTGTTTTAATGCCAGTTCTTGAACTTTTTCCCAGTTTCTCTCTTCCTTTCTTTTTAAGAAACAATCACTCTAAACATTTGCATTTTCAATAAATTCAATGAAATTGCCAATTTTGTTACAAGTGTTTCCTTTGTTGAATCCTTTGTGAAAACTTTCTATTCAAATATATTATACAATTTGTATACTTGAAGGATTAGAATATGATGGAATAAGAACTCTTAAATCCAAACTAAAAAGCAAAGGCAAACGCATGCATAACTGAGATGATATATGAATATGTTATTTGCATATACTATATATTTCATCTGTATATTGCAATGAAAATGATAATTTTATTAATTAATAGGGATAATTTGAGAGAAATATGTTCAAGTCTATTATAAAGTAGTATCTAATTATTTTTAAATTATTTAAATATTATAGTATACTTATAAGTATA
Organism: Pipistrellus hanaki; assembly: GCF_964339955.1. Lineage (NCBI taxonomy): Eukaryota > Metazoa > Chordata > Mammalia > Chiroptera > Vespertilionidae > Pipistrellus > Pipistrellus hanaki. The sequence continues at coordinate 120,851,273 of NC_140505.1, forward strand.
TAATATTTCAAGTTTCTTTTAGGTAATTTTCTCTTGGAATTTATCAAAATTCAAAAATACATAATAAAATAATTCCAATGTTACATCTCTCAGTGTATAGTAAATTAGTATTAGATTCAAATAATGGGAATACAAAATTACAGTTATGAATATCAATAATCAAAATAAAAGAAGCTGATGGCAGTAAGGTATGAGAGCTGAAATATTCCAGTTTAAAAGCTTAGTAACATATAAGCATCCTTGGGAGACTTTGTTTGTCTCCCCATAAACTGTCACATTCTGATTTAGGATTGTTTGTGAAATGAATCTAGTCAGTAATGGGCCAAGATATCACTATACCCTTTCTCTTATAAATCACAGCAATTTACTCAGTGAGAATGATCTATTCTTATTCTCTCATTCCCCATAATCCAATCACTTCCTCTCATAAGCACTTTCACCCTGGTTTTCACAATAATGCATTTTCTGTAACTAACAACCATCATTTCCTGATTATCATGCTTCTATCCTTGCACAGGAATGTGGGTCTTATGTGGGTCAGGGTCATCTTTCCCATCCATCTGTGTCCTCATGCTAAGTGTGTTAGCTGAGTGGTGAGTCTGGATAGACCATCATTTTGCCTAGTCCATATAAAAGTTTGAATGCCCCCAAGTCTGTGCCACTTTGATTAAGGACCATCAAATTTTGGTGTGTCTAATACCACACTTTCAGAATAAGCACATTCAAAGACTTATTAGTAACTTTACCTTCTGCAGATCCCTGTAAATTTAATTTAATGATGAAAAATGTTGTAGAAAATACTCTGTGGTTTTTAGTGCACCATGCTAGAATGGCTTTCCTACAAGAATAAATACAAATAAATAAATGATTTGACAGCCACTTGAAGGACAGAAAATCTTAAGCTCTGGGCACTAATGATTTAAATTGTCTGCATATTTGTTCAAGTTAAATTTAAAGCTTATTTAAAGGGCCTGCCCTTCAAGGTATTTTAGTTCCAGAATTTGGTACACCGGACCACCAGATTCTCAGTTCTGGTCACCACTTCATGGACTCAGTTGTTTTTCAACTACACAAATGTTAGTGACCTCTAAAATTGTGAGCTGGCTTTGATACACCTGGAAGAATTTGTTTTGAGTTTTAGAAGTCTCTCAGGACTAAAGATGCAGCTGGGTGTTTGGATATATCTCTCAGGGCACCAAGGGTCCTGAAGAAGTTCAGCAATTAGACTGACCATATTTATGTAGGCCCAGAGCATCTCGGGACATATCCCACTGATTAAAGACTGATTTAGTCCACTGACCTCCCCTGGTGTTAGATGTTTCCCTAGAGCCCAGTGATTTCATTGCCCTGTATAGGAGACTACTGTTGTTGTATCAAATATCTCCTACTGCTTTACAAGACTTTAATTTAGTTTTATAGTTACATTTCCCAACAGCAAGATGGTATCACAAAGAGCAAATATTACAAGCCTAAAAAACTGTCCATTAGTCTATTTGATAAGTCCCAACGGTAATTTGTGAAGATCCCAACATTAGACTTCATTGTATGACTTCCTTCTTTGATGCTTAATTAATAGTTTTCCACCTCATTTCAAACTGGCTTAAGGTGAAAAAAAAAACTAAACAAAACAAACAAAAAAAAAAGCAACCAAAAAACTATGCCATTTCCAATACTAGCTATGCCAGGTAAGACTGAACATTTTCAAATGTTATTACCATTATTTTTAGAATGTGATAAGATCATTTTTGGAATTGCATCAAGTTTATAAAACAACATTCCACAACAGTGGTTATCAAACTGTGACCTCCAGTCCAGCAGCAACACCTAGGAAGTTATTAGAAAGCAAATTCTGAGGCCGTGCCCCAGACTTACTGAATCATAAGTCCTGGGGAGGCTCCAGCACTGTCTTAACAAGCCCCCCCCCTCCCCCCCGCCTGATGATTCTAATGCCTTTGGTATAAGAACCATCGCTCTATAATACCAACATACCATTTGAAAAAGTAGTGGCACTGTTCTTCAGATCAGTTGACCGATAATTACAACTCTTATAAAAAGGCTGGAAAAGGGGATTAACGGACTGCTCTCTGAAGGCTAGAGAAGTAGTAGAGGAGGGCTTGGCAGCTGGTGATAAACATGGGAACATGAATCCAGCCAACAGACACACCACAGATTAGACTCTTCCCACCTTTCATTTATTTTAATTCTGGATAAACTAAAAGAGTTTTCTTCCTCCTATCACTCCCTCCCATTCACAAAGTTCTTAGAGTGATAACAGAGCAACATGCTTCATAGGAACATAGGAAAACATTGTTAGATCCACCTTGAAGCTCTCTGAAGGAAAAACCTGAAATAATTCAGATAAGGCTATCACATATGGAATGTTAGGGCCAGGTTAAATGTTTCTATTTTGCCCACCCATTCATTGTATGCAGGGGCAATGAATTAAGGGTAAAATAAAAAAGAGAAAAGAAACCAAAAGTGTAGATTAGGGTTTTCTGTGTAAGGGAAAATTCCATCATTTGTTTAGGAATGAAGATGTTTGTGTTATTTACTTATATAATATCTCCAGGTCTTTCTTTTTTTAAAAAAAAATATTTTATTGATTTTTTACAGAGAGGGATAGAGAGTTAGAAACCCTGATGAAAGAAACATTGATCAGCTGTCTCCTGCATACCTCCTATTGGGGATGTGCCTGCAACCAAGGTACATGCCCTTGACCAGAATCGAACCTGGGAACTTTAAGTTCCCAGGCCGACACTATCCACTGAGCCAAACCGGTTAGGGCTCTGAAGGTCTTTCCCAGTCCCAGTTGCCAAAGCAAATAATATCACAGAGTGATAATCTTTAAAATGTCCTTTACTGGTTAGTTTTTAGTGCTTTTGCTGAAAAAGATATTCCATTTGCTTATACAAATTTGATTTCAAAAGATTTTATTGATATTCTATAAAACTTGCTTAACAACCTTACAAAAGCTTTATTGACATTAATATAGAGTCAAATCTTTATTAAATAGTTTAATTTTATATGCTTACTATTATTTCCTCTGCATTATGATTTCACTTGATTATATCCTCTTTGTATTCCTACTTAGCACCCCTCCACCTCTTTTTACTTTCATACCACCATGAGGCTTTGCCCAAGTTCTAGTCACATTCTAAGATCTCAGGCTCTTCCCTAGAAATGAATGAGGTTCATGACTGAATCAAAATGTAAAGTTCTTAGAATAAATAGTACCAGCATCTATTAATAAGCATAGCTATTGTTATGGTTTTTAACCATCCAGCCAAGGTCTCTCAATTCAGTTATTGGGTCCAATCAGAAAGTAACCTAAACCACCAGGCATAGTAATCTATAGAATTTGGAGTTTTGCATAGTCAACTTAGAATTCTCCCCACTCCCTTAGTAAATGTAGGAGAAAATGAAGCTGAATTTTTGTAGACCCAAGGCCTCGTACTGAGGCAGACCAGAACTAAGGTCAATGACCAAAAGCACAAAGATTTAAGCCTATTGCACACTTCTCTCATAACCAAGAGAAAGAAGATTCTCAGAAGACTAAAAATAAATTCAATTCAACATGAGATTTGAAGTTTCAGATGAGAAAGTGAAAGAATTCCTTTTTAAAAAATGATAAAATGCACCTAGCTATAAAGGGAGAGCTTTTTTTCTTTTTTCTTTTCTTTTCTTTTGTTAGGTTAACCAGGCTTCCTATAATATTGGTTTTAAAATATAATATAGTGATAATTCATATAATTTCCTTTGATTTTTAGTGATTTTACTGAAAAACACATTCTATGAGCTTATGTAATGGCCTTTCAAATGTTTTTTATTTAAATTCTGAAAAACTCATTTAATTACCTGGCAATAGCTCTTTTGAATTAAGTGTATAGTTGAATGATTTATTAAAAGTTTAATTTTATGTGTTAGTATTATGTAATCATTATAAATTATGATTTTATCCAAATAGCTTCTCTTTGTAATCATACCTAGCAGCCCAAATTTAGACATTGAGTAGGTCTAGATATTAGAAACACATATAAGACATGATCATCTGATTACTTCTGCCTTTAAGGAGCTGAGAATTCCACAGAAGAGAGAGAGAAATAAGCAATTATGACAATACATGTCAGTATTTTCACAAGCAAGTTTTGGGAGATGGGATGGAGAGAGGAATTTATGGAAAAGGCTGCTCTCCAAAAGGCAAGTAAGAAAAAAGAATCAAAGATTCTGAAGCACAAAGAAGAAAAAACAAGGCAAATACAGGGAATATAAGCAAAGTCATAAAGGAGGCCATTGAGCAGCATACTAAAAAGTATGATTTTTATACAACAAGAAAGTATAAAACTATCAAAGCTTTTAAGCAGAGGAATCGTATGTCGTATAGGCATATTCAAAAGCCGAGTTCAGATGGGGGTAGATAAAATGGGAGACAGAAAGACCATTTAGATATCTTTTGTAATAATCTAGGATATGCATTTTAAAGGTCTGGATTTAGAGACCCTTAACAGAAAAAAATAAATTTGAGAAGTATTTAATAAGTAAATTCAAAAGGACTCAGATATGGACTTGGGGGTGAGGATTGCTAGAAAGAATTAAAAATTATTTTTAGAATGCTCATTTCAACAGTTAGATGAATATACAATGCACTGAGACAGGAAAAGATTTATAGTGGGGGAGGGGCAATGATAATATGGGGTCTGAGATGTCTGTGGAAACCTAAGTAATCATACTAGTAACTTTAATGTACAAGTCTAGAAGAGAGAGATATTATCCTTTTTAAAAGTTGATGAGAGAGAGAGGGGGAGAGAGAGAGAGAGAGAGAGAGAGAGAGAGAGAGAGAGAGAGAGAAAGAGAGAGAGAGAGAGAGAGAGAGAGAGATCAATTTGTCATTTATCATTCCATGCATTCATTGGTTGATACTTATAGGTACCTTGACTGGGGGAGATCCACTCCTCAACCTTGGCACATCACGATGATGCTCTAACTAACTGGGCTCCCAGCCAGGACATGTCTGAATTACACATTTGTGAGTCTCAGAAAATTAACTGAGAAGACTTTCCACAGCACCTAACTAATTTCCTCATGTGTAGAATAAATTATATTCATTTCCTCTAGTAGCAGCAAGATAAAGTCTATTATAAAAATGAACTACTGGTAAATCAAATAGGTTTCTTTATGTCTTAGACTATGGCTTCTTATTTATTTATTTATGGCTAACCATCATATATTTGCTTCTTTACAGAAAGGTTAATATCTACTTCTATTATGATAGCATTCATCACATTAATTGAATAACTCATTAACAACTGCTTATTTTAAAAAATGCTATTCCATACTTTGTCTTCTATTTGTTTTTTCTTCTTTTTAGATAATAAAGTTGCATTCCTCGGAAACTTCTTTGATGAGGCATGTTTTGTTGAATTTTTTTAACCTAACAGATGTTTGGGTAGTTAAAATTCCTCATGAGTACGGTATCCTGTGGTTTTCACAACCTAAGTGTTACCCCAGGAATTTTCCTTCCTTGCTGTCTTCCAGTCCTGGTGGTCCATAGGAGATGCACATTATGAAGAGTCTCAATTCATTCCATTCTAATTTCACACCCATACTCTTTTAAAGTTATACATTTCCTCAACATTTTAAGTACCTATTGTGCACCACAGGGATACTTAGCAGTTTTCCAGTCTATATTCTTCCCTCTACTCAACTCAAATTGCTTTTGAGTATAGGGTTAATAAAAAAAAAATAATAGATTAGTAAAATGATCTGCAAGATTTTAATATTGCAAGTTAAATATTTCTGCCATTTGTAATTTCTGTGCTTATTTATCAATATGCACTCAGCATGATGTAGAGAGTTATGGTTATTACACAGATGACTTAAGGAGAATAGCAATTTGGCTTCAATGATCTAGATCAGAGTATGTGGGAGAAAGAAATGTTAGCTTGTGTTGGCTGAATACAGTTTCTTTATTCACTCTAGTGTACAGTGATAGATTCGGATTCAGCAAGTAAACCAACTTAATCCTCAGCTTGCAATCCAACTCTGCTCTCTGGATTTTAATTTAAATTTTCTTTTTTACTAGTTCAGAAAGAGTATATACAACATATTTTCTAATTTTACAAGCAATTTCAGAACATTTTAAAATAATATCTATTACCCAAACTAGGTTGTCCTTTATTTGAGTTATTCAAAGTGAATAATTCCAGTTCAAACTATCCATCAATTGTTCTCTCCTTATTCAGAAGTCGTAGGTTTTGATAAGAGGTTCTATTTTGCTAAGAGCTTGGACACAATTTGATGCTATTATAATAAAATGTACATATCAGAAATAGTAGTTTTTACCAACTTATATTATTGTTTTGACCTTTCTATTATTCAAATAAGTTGTTCACTTTCATAATTTTATCTTCTCATATAATAAAAGGATAATATGCAAATTGTCCAAATGGCAAACGGCTGGTCACTATGATGCGCACTGACCTCCAGGGGTCAGACACTCAGTAGAGGAGCTGCACCCTGGTGGTCAGTGCGCTCCCACAAGGGGAGGGCCACTCAGCCAGAAGCCGGGCTCACCAGCTGGCAAGCACAACGGTGGTGGTGGGAGCTTCTCTTGTCTCCATGGCTGCACTAAGGATGTCCAATTGACGGCTTAGAACTGAATTGGCCTAAGCCTTCAGTTGGATATATCCTGTGGGCTCCCTGACGGTGAGAGGGTGCAGGCCAGGCTGAGGGACCTAACCCCCCCCCCCCCACACACACACACACACACTGAGTGCAAGAATTTTGTGTACTGGGCCTCTGGTATATTATAAAATGACTATTTTTTAAAAACCAAAGATAAGTAATACAAAACTTTCTAATTATCTTCCTCCAGATTATTTCTAATGTTTGCAAATGGCTATACTTTTCTTGTTTAGTCTGCAATCAACATCTAAGCATTTCTTACATTTAATTTTAAAAACATCACTGCTTTTAAGATTTTTATTGCTTGACTGTTCTAATTTTTGATTCCTATACTATATGTTACTTTACCATATATATATATATATATATATATATATATATATATATATATATAATCTTGCAATAATATATGTAGTGTCTTTTTGTCTTTTATATCAAATGTAATCTTAGATTATCTCTTCTTGGCTTAATATAACAAATACAACTTTTTTTTTTTACTGCAGTACTATGAAATTCAAATATTAGAAAAAATGTCCCCTCAATTCTTGAAACTAAAAGAAGAATAATCAACTAATTTTCCTGACTTATACGACTAAAATAATGTACTATTCTCACCCACATATGAATATTCAGATGAAAAACTAGTAAGTTTGAAAATATTAAGAAAAATTATATCTATTGTTACAAATTCTGAAATACAGGGTGGGGGAAAAGTAGGTTTCCAGTCATGAGTATGCAAACAGTTTTTTTCTTGTATTATTGTTTACTAATTATTGTATTATTTTCCATAGGAACAACTATAAACCTACTTTTCCCCATCCTGTATATAAATCTTTTCATTTCCTCTTAATCACAATGGAATAAAGGCAAAAAGCAAGGTGCCAAGCATAGATTTCTTGGCACTCCAAAACTTAGAGTCAAAGAAAAAGAGGATGAGCAAAGGAGGCTTAGAAAGAGCTACCAGAGAGGTAGGAAATAAACCAGAAGGGTAGATTTCACAGAAATCAAAAGTCAAAGTGCTACAAAGAGGAGAGCTTGGACAATTGTGTTGAAGGCTGACCTGTCTAGATTTTATCTCAAATGTTGAATTGCATTAACAAACATTTGTTGGACACTTACTATTCAAACATTATGCCAGGTACTTTGGGGAATAGAAACAAAAGATGCACGTAGTGCCCTAGAAAATAAAGCCTCTAGATCAAAGCTTATTTCACTGTCAATAAAGGACTATAACAGCATCCACTTATCACTGAAAATCTGTGTGTGTTACTCTACTAATAGGTACTCTTTTTTTTTTTAAAGAAAAATATGGTTTTGATTTTAAAGTAATAACCTAGTAAAAGTCTTGGTTAATATAGAAGGATGGTAACATAAGGTCCCCATATTATGGAGGGTTTGTGTGAGATGGTGAAAGGCATTTCAAAGACAGTGTAGTCTTCTCTCAGAGCAGAACTTGATTTACAATTTATTTGTTTTGTATGGTAGCCACCATAATTATATGTAGATTATAGAGTCCTGATGCATGAGATTCGTGCAAGAATGGGCCTTCCTTCCCCTGGTTACAGCACTGCCTTCACTCCGGCTTAAGTCACCTTTTCACTCTGGCCCAGAGCCGCCTTTCTGCCTTCCCAAGATGCCCAGAGGCCCAGAGCAGCTGGGGCAGTGCAGAATGCCTGCGTCCCACCTTGTCCCTGGCTGCTCAGTGCCTGCATATGCAAAATAACCCACCATATTTGTTGGGTTAAATTTGCATACTCACTCCTGATTGGCTGGTGGGCATCACAAAGGTATTGTTAATTTGCATCTTATTCTTTTATTAGTGTGGATAGTGTTCATGATAAGTAAAAGAAACACTTATTTAATAATGGTTAATATCTAAACAAGTAGGGTAACAAGTTAGTTTTTTTAAATATTGAACTAAAGTTGCAAGAACAATCTTTACCCACTCTTAGTGATTTCTCTGGAAAAACATTTAAAGAGTGTTTACTTGAATGCAGAAGTCCTGAAATATGTATAGATGACAGAACAATTTTGAGAGATTATTTTGTTTCTTCTCTGTATTTTTCCCTTTTCCCCAGCTCAAGTTGGAAGTCAGACCCTAGGTACTTCTTTGTGCCAGAACTTTCTTCAGGTGAAAAGCATACACTAAAAAGCTTTTAGAAGACAGATCTGTCTAGGAGGGAGAGAGAAAGAGGGAGAGAGAGAGAAGGATGAGAAGAAGAAGAGAGAGGGAAAGAAGGAGAGGGAGAGAGAGAGGAAGAGGAGAGGAAGAGGGAGAGGGAGAGGAAGAGGGAGAGGGTGAGGGATAGGGAGAGGGAGAGGGAGAGGGAGAAAGGAAGGGGGAGAGAGGAAGGGGAAGAGAGGAAGGGGGAGGGGAAGGGAGGGAGACAATGAAAAGGTTGTAAAACCTGGTTTCATATACTGCAGATATGAGGAGAAAATGTAGGCATGGACAAAGGATTCTTGATATCAATTACTATAGTCTAATGACAGACCACAAGAGATAGCAGTAATATTTTGTTGTAATATAAGACTCTGTGACACAACTCTGAAAGTCTGAGAAAACCCTAATGACAGAAATAAATTTGCCATTGGTATTCAATTAAATTAAAAGTAAATGTGTTATTACTTGAGTTAGTTTGTGTACTAACTCAGTAATTTTTATGTTCAGTGATTTTTACACTATTTAAGTAGAAATTAACACATAGATATAAACTGTAACAGAAATCAGTGTGTGTGATATATATAATGATATATAGCATATGCATAGATACATATATATGTATATAATATATACTCTTATTCATATATATATATATATATATATATATATATATATATATATAGTTACCAAAAATAAATCCACAACTTAACAATTGATAACTCACTTAATTTTCACTCCTTTTTAGGTTTAACTGATTTGAAATAATGGGTGAAGCCTGACTAAGCTTTGTTCAAAGAAAATTTGTCCTAAAGTGCCGCAAAATTTTTTATGGAGATACATAAAAGATAAATTTACTGTACAAAACCAGCAACAGTGGACAAATTGAGGGCACAAAAATACCAAATGAAATTATTATTGATGTTTGTGATTCCATTGCTTTGCATTGTCAGCAGTGCCTGGACAAGAATGGTCATCAGTTTGAAAACAGGCACTGACAAAAAAAATTATTCCTTTCTGTATGTGGGAAACTGTCTATTGTCTTCACTAGTAGAGAGATGTGGACCAGGATCCCAGAATGCTGGTGACCCTTGAGCTCTGGCAAAGGTCAGGGCTTTACAACCACTGTTTAATCCAGACAATGGTAACTGAAGCAACTTCCCTACCAGACAGTCATGTAAATCCTTATTGATAAAATAGTCTGCCTGTTACTGGAAATTACCTGCATAAGGAAGGGCTATAGGTGTATCCCAAATTGAACAAAAGGATGGCAAGCCCGGAACCCAAGTGGAGTTCTTCCTCTTGAATTGGGCTCCCCTTGGTCCCCCAGTATTTCCAAATTATTTCTTGTCTCATTTCTTTCATTTGTGTGTGGACCCTCTTCCAGAGCTTGAACCCTGAACCACATGGGACGTGGGTATTCACATCTGCAGATTATTCTACACACACACACACACACACACACACACACACACACACACACTTTGTATGAAAACCATCATTTACTTAAACGTTAATGATGTTGTCACAGCAAGTAAGGAAGTTAGTTTTAAAATATAAAATTTAGGTTGTAAGAGCAATCTTTAGCTACACTTTGAGTGCTTCCTATAGAAAACCAATTAAAGAACTTTTTCTTGATTGCAAAAATATATGTACCTATACAGGACAAAACTTACGGCCAGGCAGGGTTTGTGCAGATATCCAACTTGAAGCATTGCCATAGCCAGCATTGGTGCTGGCAGCCACTTGGAATCTGTACCATCTAAATTTCTTTAAGCCATACACTGTCTCTTCAGTTAGGTCAGCTTCATAGAGGTACTGAATTTTTTGATATTCGATACATTCTTCAGAATCCCATTCTCTGCAATTTTGAGCTCGAAGTTGAGTGGTAATCTTGTAATTTTGGAAGTAACCAAAAATAGTGTCAGGTTTCATCCATGTCAATGTTGCACTAGTTGATTGAACATCAGAAAAAGAAATATTTGTGGGAACACTGGGAACTAAAAATTAAAGAGAAAAAAATACAAAGTCATTGGAATTACTGAACATTTTGTTAACAGAAGTAAAAGATGATATTAAAAAAATACTACTTATAATGTAACTAGTGGCATAATAAAGTGTCTTATTACAATTGCCCTTAGTTTAAATATTAAGCTGATGCTTCAGAGACCGCAGGTTCAAAGAGGTGGAAGACAAAATAATTGTGATTATTTTTATTTCTAGTTTTGCTCCCTATTTCATTTACAACATAAACCTTGCTTCATCTATACAAGCACTGGTACAAAAAAACTTGTATGCTCATAGAGTCCTATGTCCTTCCCTAGGTATGGTCTGAGTTTTTAATATTCAGTTCCTAAGAAAGACATTCTATATTGAAATGTCTAGACAGACACAAGGGCATCTTATATATAGTAAATGTTGAGTATAAAATAATTTAAAATAAGATTATTAAATGAATTCATAATTATTTTATCTTGTACAATTTAGAATTAACAAAACTATTTCTAGAATATCATCCAGCATACTGATATTAATTCTCAGACTAAGACATTGGTGTATCAACTATAATACATGCTCCTACTTGAACTCACTTATTAGATTTCATATTTATTATTGGTTTGCTATATTCATACCATGTGCCAGGCCCGGAGCCTGTTTAGGGATTAAAGATACATAGGTTTATGTCTTTTTTTTAATAGCCATTTATTGGATAAGAAATATAAGCATGTTGTGGTTAGAAATATGAAAGAACAATTATACTAAGTGGTATGGGTATGTCCTTCAACCATGCCTATATGTAAGGAGTTTTGCTCAAAAGTCTGAGATAGAATGAATAACAATGATTTGTATGGAAATGGAAAAACTCATAAAAACTATATGCAAACTTAAAAATAAGGCAATTAATAAATAGAAAACTCACTCATTCCTAAACATATCATATGAATTCAACTTTTAATAAATACAAATGAGTACCCAATTTGTTCCAAGTGATACTGTAGGTTCTTTATTATGAAGAAAATAAATTAAAGTCCCTATCCTTGTGTAATTTACATTAAGGAGCTTTAACTATCTATATAAAGAGGAAATATGCAAATTAGATCGGGGCTCTGTCATGAGTCATGACCAGAGAGGAGAAGATTGCTTGCTCAGGTGAAGCCAGGAGTGGAGACAAAGACAGATACTGGGGCCTGGAGCAGCTCTGGCGGCCTGGAGCAGACACAGGCAGGGAGTAGGGGCGGCCTGGGATAGAAATCAGGACAGGTCCAGGCCACCCACAGTGGTGGTCCAGACTGACTCTCGTGGTGGCCTGCGGGGTGCCTCCTCATGCACGTTCAATTGCACACTGGGCCTCTAGTATATATATATATGTGTGTGTGTATATATATATATATATATATATATATATATATATATATGGCTAATATACAAAGTGTCCCCTTGGGAGTTGGACCAAGAGACTGGGTGTTTGATCGCTCACTATGGCATGTGTTGACCAACAGGGGGTGGTGCAGAACAAGAGAAGGCTTTGGGCAACAGCTGATAGCCAACAGCTGGCAGCCAGCAGCTGGGAAAGGAAGGTCCAATTGGCCCTAATAGCTGGCCAGGCCTAGGCACCCTATCCATGCTCGATTTTCATGCACTGGGCCTCTAGTATACAATAAAAGTATAAATAAGTATTACATATAGTACTTTTGATGATGATTTGTGTTGTGGAGGAATGTAAGGAAGCAAAAAAAAAAAAAAGAATTACGGGGATATTGAAATTTTAATTGAGTCATTAGAGAAGGCCTCATTGATTAGAAAACATGATGTTCTTGATAAAGGTGGAAAAAGATCATCCCAGCAGAAAAAATACATTATGAAGGACCCTAAGTTGGAACCATGCTTGGAATAATTGAAGAATAACATAGAAGATAGTGTGTCTCCTAGGAGTCAAAGTCTAAGAAAAAAAAAACACTAAAAGCTAGATTATGTAGAATGTTGTAAATCATTCTTACTTTAATCTGGATAGAAAAGTGACAGGCTCTACTATGTTTTCATGGAATCACTCAAGCTAATGTGTTGTGAATAGACTAAGGGATACAAGGGTGAGAAGAGGGAGAATAATTAGGAGGCTATTGTAAACTCAACATGGGAGATCATGATGGCCTAGACCAGACTGTAGTGGTAACATTGACAGGAAGTACTGAGATTCTAAATATAATTTAAAGGAGCACTAATGGGATTTGTTGATGTGTGACCTGTGGTGTGTGAGAGAAAGAGAGGAGTAGAGGGAAATGCTAAGGTCTTTGGATTGAGCAAAATAAATATGAAGTCACTATTAACCAACAGGGGGATAACTGTGGCAAGAGTAAGCTTTGGGAAGAAAGATTGAGAAGTGATTTTGAGTATGTTTACTTTGAAAGGCTTATTAGATATCCAGAAGAAGATGTGAAATAGTAGTTTCATGAGTTTGGTGTTATGAAGAGAGGTTTGGACATGAGTTGAAATTTTAGATTTCCTCTTAAATTTTTACTGAATTATCTACAGACAGATTGCTTGTATATTTGCCTAACTCTGGAAAAGACAAGAAAGTCTAAAGCAATGGAAAACAAGTAGGAGATTACTACAGCCGTTGGATTAAATTGACCAGATTTTATTACTCTGTTTTCAAATATTAATATTTGTCATCAAATATCACTGCATTTAAGCAAACAATGTTTAAAAGAGCATTGCAAACAGAACATTACTTATAATACCTCCCTCTTCTATCTTTAGTTATGTGGGAAAGCAATTAGAGAAAAGCTATTTTTTAAGAAAAATAAATTACCTTTGTAGAAGAAATTTTGAATTGTTTAAAAAGTAGAATTCCCATAATTCAGTTAAATTCCTCAGCCACTGAGTTTGAACTCAACTACTTGAAGAAAAGATACATTTTCAAGATATTTTAACACAAAGCAGAGAAACATGACTGGCTTGGGGATTCTGGATAAGTTTTAAGAGACAAGGCAGCATGTGAGATGGGATTTCATTGATTGTAAATGTAGAGATTCTAGGGAGTAATGCGATCTAAGCCAAGTGAGATCATAGTTCATAATTCATATTGGCAATTTCAAATAGAAAGACTGCATAATGGCCTGGGGACATACTTTTTCTGTGGGACTTCCAGATAGCTTGTCAGGCAATGGAAAGTTGTCAGAATAAGATGTTCAGAAGTCTATTTTATCAAGTCAAGTTTGGCAATTGCACAAGAGGAAAATGAACAAATTCACAGGCCATTTGATTTGTTCAGGAAAGAAGAAACAATGTGTTAGTCAAGTTTTAGGTCTATTTTGGTGGTTGCATTTATAGAACAGGCAAATGAATTAGAAGATTAGAGAATCAGAATTTGAAAGAAGTTTAGAGATGATCTTGGTCAACTTGTCTTTTTATGTCTGACCTTTATGTAGGCAAATGTCCCCTAAGATTATTGGCTTCTTCCAGTGTTTCTACCAAACACTGACATACGTACTGATATGATGAAATCTTGCTGTTGTAATTAAGAATTCAAATAAGTTTACTTCAAAATAGAGAGAGATTATTCAGTGGGCCTGATTTTATAATGTGAGTCCTATAAAAGCACAGAGTTTTCTTTGGCTAGTTATGAGAGAGAAAAGTAAGATATATAAAGCAAAATATATATTCGGTGCACAAAAGTTTCTCCACTGCTGGCTGTGTAAAAAAGTTGAGGACATCTCTAGTCACTGAGAGTAGCCTTTGGCTAAGCACCAGACAGGAAATGGTGATCTCAGTCAGGCAGCTCTAAGGAACTGAATTCTGCCACAGCCACATGAGCTTAAAAGAGGGCCTGAGCTCCACCTAAAAGTACAGCTGACTGCACATTGGTTTCCGCTGTGAGACCCTGAGTTGGGAATCCAGGCACAGCATGCCCAGATTCCTGACCTACAGAACTGTGTGTGAATCCATGTCATTTTAAGTTTCTAATTTTGTGATAACTTGTGACATACAACAGAAAACCAATTCAACTTCCCTCCACAAAGTGACCAATCTATACTTACCTAGCCTTTGCTTAAATATAGAGAGCCAAAGGAAACTCAAAATCTTGAAGGGCTTTATTTTAAAATTTATTTCAGGATAGCACTATTAATTTGTTCACCCTTCATTATTTTGAATTGATATCTATTTTCCTATAAATCCTAGTTCTACCCTGAAAACCCACCTCAAATAGGAATAATCCTATTGTCATCTCTGCTTCACTCCATTTATACTAAAGATCTAAAAAGATTTAGATTCCATATTAATTTCTATAAAAAATATTGAACAACTATATGTACACACACACACAAGTGCCCATCTACCTATTAGATTTTGTCCCTGAAGGTCTATATTAATGCTTGCAAAAATGAAGGCATTTAATAAATATTTTTTAATATATGAACAAATGAATAAGAGGGTATAATAGGGATTTGATTTAGACAGATGGTCAGGAAAAAAATTATGATCAATTATTATTTGACCAGAGATCTGATAGATCAGATGTAGCTTCCCAGGAGAAAAACAATAGAATGTGTTAAGATTCTAAGGAAGAAAAGAGAAACATCTAAAAAAAAGGCTATTGTAACCGATAAGGACGTAGATAGGAAGATAGGAAGTTGGAGAAGTAGGCCAAAAATAAGAAAATATTGAGCCTTCTAGACTAGATTCAAGAGTTTTAGTTTCATTCTAAGTCCAGTGGGATAATTGAGGAGTTTTAGGTTGACTCTTCGATTGCATTAAGACCATAGAATCTGCTTTTTCCCCAGGAGAACCAGGGAGTATGGCCTAGGCACCACCAAGCACCCATTCTTCCTTTCAATTCCCATGGCCTAGCATTTACTGGGCCAATAACATGAGGAAGGAAGAGGGGTGCGTTAGCTATCCAATAAACTAAAGAAGAAAGAGGGCTACCCTTTCCCCATTTCAGCAAGACTGGATGCCCATGGTTGTAGATGGAACTTCCCCCTTCAAAGTTAAGATTAAAAAAAAAGAATTACTTTAAACTTTCTTGCCCAGTAAAAAGATTTTCAGCAGGTTAATATTGACCCATAGACTCCAGCATTTTCAAAAAAAAAGTGTTACAAAGAAGTCATGGTCTAAATAGGATAGTATTTTAACTTGACAAAGAAACAGGGTCTGTGCAAGAACTGTTTATTTTTAATCTAGCTACGAAAGAGTAACAACAATTGCAGTTGCCTTCCTTGTGACAGGTACAGTGATGAACTTGAACAGAGCCCCAGTGTCTGGCACATAGGCACTCAGTAAGTGTTGACTGTGTGATTAGATTATGCTCCATTGAAACAGCCCTTTGGTTTTCATGTAGTAAGAAACTTTGTCCACATTTTCCAATCAAATGTATTTAAAAGAATGATAAGAAATGAAATCTAATCTGAGGCCAAATATATAGTATAACTCATGCACCATTCTTTGTAACAAGGCTACCATACAGGCACTCATAAATGACCAGCAGTAACCCTCATTTATATCCAGTATCTTCTCTTTTGATGAACTGTGTATTGAACCAGTGTATTTCAAAGCGACTGCCCTATTGAATTACAGATACAAAAAGGATTACACTCATTTTAGCATGGAGAATCAGATTTCCATTCTTTAAGAATGACTAAAACCCTCAAACTTTTTCTATCCACAGATGGTATTAATTTGAACACATCATGCCATGCTTCCTGGAGTAATCACGCAGCTTGCTTAGATTTTCTAAACATGACTGAACTGTGATGAAGCGATCAACATTCACTGCCAAGGTATTCCGTAAATTATATTTTTATTCATAAATTATTCTTATCGGTGAAGTTCTTTCATCCTGATTTAAATAAAAGTATGTGTATCTGTATAAGTACAATTTGTTACAGGTTTAAATGCATGTCAGCTTTAGTGACTACTTAATAGATTCAACTTAGAGTATGAAAATGTATGTAAAAAGTAATTATTCCCTAAACTTCTAAATATCAACTATTAGAAGTTATCAACCTTTATCACAGAATTCTGATGATAGCTTTATTGACTTCTTGCTGATTTTGTTAAGTATACTAACATGGGAAACCAAGTTTCCTTAATTCTTTATTTATGACTATATATTTTTATCTTCCAGCACAGATACAATCTCTTTTAAGTAAAACAGGTATCTAGAAATTTTAAAACTTATAAAAGTATCAACATAATCTTTCTTAACTTATTAAGAATATTCTTATCTCTAATAATTTTAAATAATTTACAACTCTTTTAGAAACACAAGGAACAAGTATATAATTTGAGCATATATAAATAAAAGTACAGTTTCTAACACTAGCATAGTATGGATAAATATAAAAATATAAACTCCTACAAGGGTGAGTGCAAAGAAAATTTTACCATACTACATATAAATTTTGCATTAACTTAAATTTTATTATCAGCATTTATTGGACATTCAAATTGAGTGGTATGGGCAAGTTGTGTCTTAGTGTATCAGATCCTTTTTCATACATATTTTAAAAGTAAATTTAGCTGATATAAACCAGTACAAATAGGTGATGCAAAGAGGAAAGGCTCAATGGAATGAGAAAATATAGTAGCTACAATTTGAAAGAACAATTGAAGATTAGTAGAGATGTGAGAGAAAAGATGTTTAAGTAGATTGAATATGACAAGAGATATATAAGGGGAAACAAAATATTTGTCATAGACCGGAGAAAAGAAAGTCTTAGGAAGTAAAAAGAAAAGGCAGAAAAGGTAGACCATCAAGCATAGTATTATTGAAAGGCACTGGCAGTTTGAGAAATAAGTTTAGATGACTATTTAATTGGTAAAGTATAAACTTAAAGGAAAGACTGAGCCTCCAGATAGCTATCTATAAGAAAAAAAGTAAGGTTGACATAAACTGCTTAGGTATTGTATATATGCATAGCATCATGCAGGTTACAATGATGACAAAGAATAATTAGGAATAAGCAAAAGAATATTGGCAGGATGTGATGATTTATTTACATAGAGGAAATAGGAATACAACAAATGGAATGAACCCAAGAATTTAGTCAATAGGTAAAATAGATATGCCATAAACATTCCAGAAGTATTTTATGGTTTAGCTCTGAGTGTTCCAGCAAATAATATTTCAAAACCAACATCATAGATCTCTGTGGCAATAAAGACAAATTAAATAGTCAAGAAAAATGCAACCATCTCTGGTACTGAGATCAAAGATATATTTCTCCTCCCCAAATCACATAAACAGGGTATCATGTAACTTACTGAACATGTCTTCAACAACATCCTTACATGGTAAATAAGGTTTAACTTAGGTCTTTCTTATAACAGCTCTTAGTGTGGGTGGGCATCATAATTATCAGATACATTTTTGTTAAACCATTTTTTCAGAAGTTTTAATTATTTAATTCAGGTATACTTCTCTCAGGTACTCCGGCTTAATCCAGAGATGAATTTTTGGAGTAGCTGTAATAGTATTTACCAAAATATGCTGCATAAACATTATTTTAGGTAATACTACAAAGCTGAGATATGGATTGGCACACTAATTAGTATGACAAATTAAACCATATTAACATATCAATTTGCATTAAAGGCAATTGAGAACGTGTCTATTATAAGGAGGACTGTGATTTTCTAAAAAAGAAGCCAACATGCCTGTCCCAATATATGTAGACACAGACAATTAGAGACCCAAAATTCTATGAAGAAAAGCTATAATAATATTGGGTTGTTTTTTTTTGTTTTGTTTTGTTTTTTTTAAGATTTTTAAAATTGATTTTTAGAGAGAAAGAAAAGCAGGAGGAGAGAAACATCAATGTGATAGCAGCTAAATGTTGATCAGCTGATTCCTCCATGCAGCCTACCTGGGATTTAGCCCACAACCTGGGCATGCGCCCTGACTGGGAATAGGACTGGCAACTATTTGGTGCAGAGGATGATACCCCATCAAACTATATCGACTAGGACAATAATATTAATTTTAAACTAAATATTAGTGAACACAGAACTTCTTTATAAAGTATCTCAGTAAAATTTCTTGTGGGAAAAGTCTTTTATTGAGAACACTATAAGGAAAATGGTTTATATGTATCCTATTTGGAGGTTAAATGAGTTAATTTATTTTACAGAGTGATTAGTTTGACTACTGTATATAGCAAATTATCTCATGAGAATATAAGAAATGACAACTTTGATTTAAAATAATTCATATGAAGTAGTTCTTAGGGGAGCAATTACATAGTAGAGTTAATTTTCTATTAAAACCATTGCATTAACATCTGGAGACTAAATTGAGCCATTAATATTGATGGTGAAATAAGAAAGACATATTGATTTGTAGGATTTCACTTGAGGATAGAAATGAGTAAGTAAAATGTACTTCATATTTTGTTAGCATGGATAGAGATGTCTTAGGAGGAGAAGCTCGGGTTAAGATAAGAAGTCAGGAAAAAATAATTTAATTAAATATGTATATATATACATTTTGAAATCATGAGAGTGAAAGAATATTTAAAAGGAATGTTTATTGTGTCAGAACATCAGACGATAAACTCAGTAGTCAATAGTGAAGTAAAATAGGAAAAGATAATAAAAATTGCAAGTATGCCAATAATATCTGGCACACATTGATAAAGAAATATTTGTAAATAAATAAGTGAAAAAAATTAATAAATAGAGAGAAACCAAGATGGTGGCAAAGGTAAACAACTAATCTGCCGCCTTGCACACAATTTCAAAACTATAACTAAAAGACAAAACGTCTATCACCCAGAACCATAGGAAAACTAGCTGAAAGAGAAAGGCGCACAAGCACTGAAAAGTTGAAAAGCCTAGGTCCAGAGGCACTTTAATCGAGCTGGTGGCGAGCGACTGGGCGCGCAGCTTTTGGCCTTTTTTCAACTCAAAGGGAAACAAGCTCTGGACCACTTTGAAATCCAGTTTCTGGGCTCACACGAGGGACCCGGATTCCTACGGGGAGAAGCTGGTTTATCGGCCATCAAGCCAGAAAGTGAGGGTGACTTTTTTGCAGAGGTGCACACAGCAATCATTGTTTACTGCGCTGGAGCATGAGGATGCTGGGACTTCGAAATGCAGGAAGGCACAGATGGCTAATGGCAGCCATTGCTGTTTGCCACACCCCAGCCTAGTGAAGTTCTGAGACCCCACCCTGCCCTGAGGCCCACTCCACACACTCTACAAACCCATCCAGGCTCCACACAGCTGCTTTTGCATATAAATGGCCTGTATTGTGGCAGCTTAATGAAATAAACTGCAGCTCCAGCTCCAAAACCTCCAAATCCCAAGCAAAGAGGAGAAAACTGTAGTTCTTGCTATAGCTCCTAGCTGAACTGCACCCCATTGGAGATCCAGAAACTAGTGTATCTAGTGGTTGGTGTGAGATGACACCAAATTTTATCTACTCTCATAAGGGACACATTCAAAAAGCAGACTCAGGGAACACCAAAGCCCTACTGGAACAAGTCTTCCCCCATAAACGTGTCTCCAGCACAGCAATTCTTCCATTATAGACACAGCGGGTCCTCACAGCCTATTGGCCTGGAGGTCAATTCCCCCCAGTGACACCAACAACAACCAAGACTTAACTACAACAAGGGTGTACACAGAGTCCACAAAGGGGTGCACCAAGAGTGTCCACATCAAGCAACTGGGAGGCTGACCCATTGAACCATATAGAACACCCAGGCCCACAAAGCTACCCTACCAACTCAGAGAAGCAGCGAAAATAAGGAGTCAAGGACAAAGATCTCAAACAAAAGAAATGGAGGAGAAGAAAAGACTGGATATAGAGTTCAAAACCATGGTTATAAGGTTTTTCAAGAATTTCATAGAAAAGGCCAATAAACTTCATGAGACCCCTGAGGGTATGAAAAAGGACCAACTAGAAATTAAGCATACACTGACTGAAATAAAAAATAAAAAACTTATACGGAGACCCAACAGAAGACTAGAGGAATGCAAGAATCAAGTCAAAGATTTGGAATACAAAGAGGCAAAGGATACTCCTCCGGAGAAGCAAAAAGAGAAGAGAATCCGGAAAGTTGAAGATAGTGTAAGGAGCCTCTGGGACAATTTCAAGGGTACCAACATCAGAATTATGGGAGTGTCAGAAGAGAAAGAGCAAGACACTGGAAACCTATTTGAAGAAATTATGACAGAAAACTTCCCCCACCTGGTGAAAAAAATAGACTTACAAGTCCAGGAAGTGCACAGAACCCCAAACAAAAGGAATCCAAAGAGGACCACACCAAGACACATCATAATTAAAATGCCAAGAGCAAAAGACAAAGAGAGAATCTTACAAGCAGCAAGAGAAAAACAGTTAGTTACCTACAAGGAAGCACCCATATGCTTATCAGCTGATTTGTCAATAGAAACTATGCAGGCTGGACGGGAGTGGCAAGAAATATTCAAAGTGATGAACAGCAAGAACTTACAACCATGATTATTCTACCCAGCAAAGTTATCATTCAAAATTGAAAGGCAGATAAAGAGCCTCACAGATCAGAAAAAGCTAAAGGAATACATCACCACCAAACCAGTATTATATGAAATGCTAAAAGGTGTTATTTAAAAAGAGGAAAAAGAAGAAAAAAGTAAAGATAAAAATTATGAACAACAAATACATATCTATCAACAAGTGAATCTAAAAGTCAAGTGAATTAAAAATCTGAGGAGCAGAATAAACTGGTGAATATAACAGAATCAGGGGCATAAACTGGAGGGGACTGATAATTCTCAGGGGAAAAGGGTGTCTGCATGGGGGGTACGGGAAGAGACTGGACAAAAATCATATACCTATGTATGAGGACAGCAGGGGAGGGGTTAGGGAAGAGGGTGAGGTGGGGACCAGGTGGAGGGGAGCTATGGGGGGAAAAAAGGAGAAACAATTGTAATAATCTGAACAATAAAGACTTATAAATTAAAAATAATAAATAAATGCATATATGCATGGATTCATGCAAAAATTCCACGAAGAAAGGGTGACCAATGCTGATTGATGAACAAGTGTCATCAATGCTGACTGCAATCAAATCCTACTTGAAACCATTCCTCTTTTTAAGGACAATGCTTGCACAAACAAAAAGCTAACTAACTAAAAACCTTAATAAGTTAAAATACTCAAAAGGTCCTGGATCTAATGTTTGGGGAAAATTCTATAAGAAAGAAAAAAAAATTTGGATATCTCAGGGATTCAAAATGACAAAGAGGGAGAGGGAGAATAAAAAAAAAGAAAAAGAATTTAATGATATTTCCGAATAAACGCCACACTCTCCAAAAAGAAGCCAACAAAATCCAGAATTTTTTAAAAGGATCGCTAATAATATTCAATATGGGTTTAAAATTTACTATGCAGATAGAGAAATTATTAGTAGCAGAAATGTGACTAATAGTCAAGAAGAAAAAGTGTTCAATAGGAAAATTATAGGATAAGAGATTAGAATAAAATAATTTTAAAAAGCTATTATAAGTATTTTATTTGACAATGAAAAACAGTTATAATTGGAAAGCAAATGGGCAATTTCAGCAGAGAAAGTGGAAATAATGAAACAGAACTAAATGTGTGATACCATAAACTGTACAGCTGAATCTATGCAAAGCAATCTTCATAGTCAATGGGGGATATTATGATTGTTCCATGATCTTCAAAATATTTTGACACTATATTAAATATGTTTTACTATCAGTTATAAATATATAAAAAATAAAAATAGTAAAACCAATATTTATTTACTGTACTGTAATTTAAAACATTAGAAATAATAAGAATTAAAGTCAGATTAATTTGTAAAACAGAAACTTATCAAGAGTGGTTGCTTTATTTTTCTTATTGTATTGTTCAGGTTACAATACAGAGAGAGCATCTTTCCTATGACATGGCAAATTTTTATAAACCTTTCAAAATTAGATGTGTCTCCTGAAGGCAGCACATTGTTGTTGTTTTTTCTTTATTGATTAGGGTATTACATATGTGTTGTGTGTTTTTTCTTTATTGATTAAGGTATTACATATGTGTTGTGTGTTTTTTCTTTATTGATTAAGGTATTACATATGTGTCCTTGCTCCCCCCTTACCCCCCACCCAGCCCCCACAGTTTTTTTGTTTTTTTCTTTTGTTTTGTTTTGTTTATTCAATCTGCTACTCTGTGCCTTTATTGGTGAATTCAGTCCATTTACACTTAGGGTAATTACTGATGTACTAGAGGCCCGGATTAAAAAAACAAACAAAAACAAAAAAAAACCGAGAATGATAAACATCACAGGATCTCACTCATTTGTGGAATATAATGAACATCATAAAATAATGAACAAAAATAGATACAGAGACAAAGAAGCATCAAACAGACTGTCAAGCTTCAGTGGGAAGGCAGGGGATGGTTATTGAGGGGTAAGAGATCAACCAAAGGGCTTGTATGCATCCTTAAAAACATAACCAATGGACACAGACATTAGGAGGGTGAGGGCATGCGTGGGAGGAGAGGAGATAGAGGGGGTAGAGGAAGGACAGGGGAGGTCACTAGAGGAAAAGGAGACATATTTTCTACTAATTGTAATATTTTAAACAATTTAACATGGATGGACCTTGGATAAATCACATGGATGGACCCTGAGAATATTATGCTAAGCTAAATAAATCATTCAGAAAAAGCTAAGAATCATGATTTCACTCATACGTGGGATATAAAACTGAAACTAGAGGGAAGGGGGTGGGGAGATAGAACATAAAAGGTTTCAAATATACAGTGACAGAAGATGATTTGACTTGGTGGTGGACACACATGCAATACACAGGTCATATATCAAAGAAATGTACACTTGAAAACTATATGACACTATTAACCAATGTCACCGGAATAAATGTAATAAAATAAAATAAACCATTTAAAAAAAGAAAAAGAAAGAAAAGAACACATATAGCTCAAGAACAATTGATATTGATCTATATTGATTAAAATCAAGGCAGTGGTTGCCAAGGGAAGTTTCTGTGGGAGACAGAAATGATCTACATGTTGTTGAGTGGTGGTTATGAAGGCTTATGCATTGTAAAAATTCACCGAATAATATACTAAGTTCTGTTCATTTCACTATACAAAAAATAATTTCCCATAATTAAAAAACATAAAAAGAAATAAGAAAAACATAAAAAAGTAAAAAAGCTTTCCCATAAAAATATACTTATATATAAATTTAAAATACTTTCTAGCTTATAGAAAAAAATAATGATATAATAATGTACTTCTCATATATCTGTATTAGAAATAAAGCCTTACGAGTTAGTCAAACATGCCAACTATTTTCAACTACCTTTTGTAACTTTAATCTGCAGGTGGAGCTCTTCCTAGTACTTCTGAGAATAACATTCTATCCAGATTTTAGGGAGTAAGTCTTATATAAAATTAGCCATTTCTCTACAATAATTTAAATGAAAAATTTCAAGTCTATCATTTTAAAATGTTAGACTTCTCATACATAACAAATAGTAATGAAAATTTATATATAAAAATTACAAATAATGTTTTTTTAATCCTATTTAAAACAAACTAATTTAATTAATAACAGACTTTTTTGGGGCTACTAATTTTTAATATATCATTTAATTGATATAGTTTTCATTGTTATGTTCGATCTGGAATAATATTTAATATCTTTCTAACATTGCAATTTGTTTTAAAGTAATAATTATTCATAATAAGGCATCCAGGCACTGAGTAAGTGATTGTTTTCAAGTTTGCAGGAAATAACTAGGTCGTGAAAATTCAAGTTATAATGATGATATTAATACATTAAGAAATATTACTTTTTATTTGAATTTTGGAAGTTTTTAATAACATGGTGGCTGCTATTTATGCATGTTTTATATTTATAAAATAGGTTCCTCTACCAAAGTTGTTTTTGTAGACCATGAAACATATTTAAAATTCATTGTTTTGAGGTTAACAATAATGTGCATTCCCTTATAGTCAAAGCCTTTTTTTTTTACATTCATAGTGTTCTGATTTTTAAACTGAATTAAGTTAGTATTAATAAAATTTTGCTATCATTAAAATTCATTTATTCTACATTTGAGAGTTTTTATACCATTAGTAAACATTTTCCCCTGAAGTTTATAATCTCATAGAAACAACATTCACATTCTTGAAGCATGCAAATAATATTATTACCAGGAAAGAAGGAAGGAAGGAAAGAAGGGAGGAAGGGAGGGAGGGAGAGAGGTAAAGAAGGAGGGAGAGATGGGTTTACATGCACATGCTTAATTTACTTTAAAAGGAAAGTAAAAAAGAATAAGAAAAAATGGGGTGAATGGAGAGGAGGTTGATATGTAAGGGCTGTTATGAAAAGTATCAGGTACAGCTGCATACAACAGGAATGGAAAATAGTGTAATAAGATATGCCCCAGTTCCTAAATAAGTTAATAAAAATGCTGCTGGAAGAACAGCTGGCTTTATCTGGAGCTGGGAAGAAGAAAAGAATCAGTGCCTAGAGTCAACTTAATGCAAGGTTTTAGAGCATCAGTGGGGTCAAGAAGAATTATGCAGAGTAACTCAAATTCATTTTTCTTGCAAAAGGAATTATATTTAAAAGGATTTTAAATTTATAATTTAGAATTTGATACCTAAGACAATTTCATAATAGCTAGACATTACACCTTTGGAACTGATCCAGGCTAAAAAATGGGAGAGATGTCCAGCACCTTTAAAATTTTCCCAGTATATATTTTGCTTCAGTATTTTACAGATCTTATCATGTTAACTAATAGTGTTTTTAATAGTAAAGGTTAAGCACATATTTGAGAATAGAAATTCAGTTTTCTTGAATTTTAAATACATATTTGGGTAATTATAATTACAATGTAAGCATATACTTTTATGAGGAAATTTGTATAATGGACCCAAATTCCCCCCACTTCATAATGATTCTATTTAGATATTGTAAAATAATAGCATAAAACTACTCTAATTATAATAAACTAAAATTAGTTGTTACATTTCTAAGGTAAGGGAGGCATTATAATATAGTAGAAATAATTCTGGATTAGTAAAATTTCTGCTAATAGTAATAATACATTAGCAGATTTAACCTCTTTTTTCATTTCCCATGTATGTAAAATGAATGCCTGAATGACATTATCACAGAGATCTAATGAAGATCTAAAATTATATATTTATAAATTTTTAAAGCACAAGAAATAAACTTGTTTCATAATATTCTTCCCATTAGTACCTCATATAATAGTTATATATTAAATAACTTGGTCTTGAATATATGGATAAAAAAGGATTCTATAGAGAGAGAGGAAATATGTGCCCATGAATGGACTTCTGCTTTGAGGAAGATGGAGTAGATGCATCCTGGGAGCAGTAATGAAGCATTACTGCTGCCATATCATATCTGCTAAGATTACTGCATCCTGGGAGCAGATATGATGTGGGAGCAGTAATGCAGCATTACTGCTGCCATATCATATCTGCTAAGATTACTGCCTCCTGGGAGCAGATATGATGTGGGAGCAGTAATGCAGCATTACTGCTGCCATATCATATCTGCTAAGATTACTGCCTCCTGGGAGCAGATATGATGTGGGAGCAGTAATGCAGCATTACTGCTGCCACATCATATCTGCTAAGATTACTGCCTCCTGGGAGCAGATATGATGTGGGAGCAGTAATGCAGCATTACTGCTGCCACATCATATCTGCTAAGATTACTGCCTCCTGGGAGCAGATATGATGTGGGAGCAGTAATGCAGCATTACTGCTGCCACATCATATCTGCTAAGATTACTGCCTCCTGGGAGCAGATATGATGTGGGAGCAGTAATGCAGCATTACTGCTGCCACATCATATCTGCTAAGATTACTGCCTCCTGGGAGCAGATATGATGTGGGAGCAGTAATGCAGCATTACTGCTGCCACATCATATCTGCTAAGATTACTGCCTCCTGGGAGCAGATATGATGTGGGAGCAGTAATGCAGCATTACTGCTGCCACATCATATCTGCTAAGATTACTGCCTCCTGGGAGCAGATATGATGTGGGAGCAGTAATGCAGCATTACTGCTGCCACATCATATCTGCTAAGATTACTGCCTCCTGGGAGCAGATATGATGTGGGAGCAGTAATGCAGCATTACTGCTGCCACATCATATCTGCTAAGATTACTGCCTCCTGGGAGCAGATATGATGTGGGAGCAGTAATGCAGCATTACTGCTGCCACATCATATCTGCTAAGATTACTGCCTCCTGGGAGCAGATATGATGTGGGAGCAGTAATGCAGCATTACTGCTGCCACATCATATCTGCTAAGATTACTGCCTCCTGGGAGCAGATATGATGTGGGAGCAGTAATGCAGCATTACTGCTGCCACATCATATCTGCTAAGATTACTGCCTCCTGGGAGCAGATATGATGTGGGAGCAGTAATGCAGCATTACTGCTGCCACATCATATCTGCTAAGATTACTGCCTCCTGGGAGCAGATATGATGTGGGAGCAGTAATGCAGCATTACTGCTGCCACATCATATCTGCTAAGATTACTGCCTCCTGGGAGCAGATATGATGTGGGAGCAGTAATGCAGCATTACTGCTGCCACATCATATCTGCTAAGATTACTGCCTCCTGGGAGCAGATATGATGTGGGAGCAGTAATGCAGCATTACTGCTGCCACATCATATCTGCTAAGATTACTGCCTCCTGGGAGCAGATATGATGTGGGAGCAGTAATGCAGCATTACTGCTGCCACATCATATCTGCTAAGATTACTGCCTCCTGGGAGCAGATATGATGTGGGAGCAGTAATGCAGCATTACTGCTGCCACATCATATCTGCTAAGATTACTGCCTCCTGGGAGCAGATATGATGTGGGAGCAGTAATGCAGCATTACTGCTGCCACATCATATCTGCTAAGATTACTGCCTCCTGGGAGCAGATATGATGTGGGAGCAGTAATGCAGCATTACTGCTGCCACATCATATCTGCTAAGATTACTGCCTCCTGGGAGCAGATATGATGTGGGAGCAGTAATGCAGCATTACTGCTGCCACATCATATCTGCTAAGATTACTGCCTCCTGGGAGCAGATATGATGTGGGAGCAGTAATGCAGCATTACTGCTGCCACATCATATCTGCTAAGATTACTGCCTCCTGGGAGCAGATATGATGTGGGAGCAGTAATGCAGCATTACTGCTGCCACATCATATCTGCTAAGATTACTGCCTCCTGGGAGCAGATATGATGTGGGAGCAGTAATGCAGCATTACTGCTGCCATATCATATCTGCTAAGATTACTGCCTCCTGGGAGCAGATATGATGTGGGAGCAGTAATGCAGCATTACTGCTGCCACATCATATCTGCTAAGATTACTGCCTCCTGGGAGCAGATATGATGTGGGAGCAGTAATGCAGCATTACTGCTGCCACATCATATCTGCTAAGATTACTGCGTCCTGGGAGCAGATATGATGTGGGAGCAGTAATGCAGCATCACTGCTGCCACATCATATCTGCTAAGATTACTGCGTCCTGGGAGCAGATATGATGTGGGAGCAGTAATGCAGCATTACTGCTGCCACATCATATCTGCTAAGATTACTGCGTCCTGGGAGCAGATATGATGTGGGAGCAGTAATGCAGCAGGGTCAGGCGGCCTCCTGGGCAGTCTCTCTCCCATGCCCACCCAGCATCCTCCCCTGGATGTCAGGAGGCCGAGTGAGGAACTGGGATTTCGACCCCCACATGACAGTAATGAAGAGGTGACCGCCCTTCCCCTACCAGAGTGGCAACAAAGGAAAGCATTACAAAGGTAATGACCTTAATAGTTACAGGGCCATTCAAATTATCTGTTTCGCCAGGACCGATTTGGCTCAATGGATAGAGCGTCGGCTTTGGGACTGAAGGGTCCCGGGTTCGATTCCGGTCAATGGCATGTACCTTGGGTGCGGGTATATCCCCGGTGGGGGGTGTGCAGGAGGCAGCTGATCGATGACTCTCTCTCTCATCGATGTTTCTACTCTCTATCTCTCTCCCTTCCTCTCTGTACAAAATCAATAAAATATATATTAAAAAAAAAAAAAAAAAAAAAATCAAATTATCTGTTTCATGTTAGGTAAGCTGAGGTAGGTATGCTTTTTGAGATTTGAGTTCCTTTCATCCAAGGAATAAAATTCATGTATGTAAGTTGTTGGCATTATACCCTTATTATTTTTTTGATGTCTGTGGTGGTTTTATCCCTAACTATTGATAATTTATGTCTTCTCTCTCTCTTTCACTCTCTCTCTTTTTAGCCAGGCTTGCTAGAGGTTTGTCAATTTTATTTATTTCAACAACCAGCTCTTTATTTCACTGATTTTTCTTATTGTTTTCTGTTTTCAATTTCATTTGTTTCTCTATTTATTTTTATTATTCTGTTCCTTCAGCTTGTTTTGGACTTATCTTCCTTTTCTTTTTCTAGACTCTAGTGGACGATTGAGAAAACAAATTATTGATCTTAGGTATTTCTTCTTTTCTAATTTATGCATTGAGTGCTATAGTTTTCCTTTATTTAATCTGGTAACTATATTTCATACATTTTTATTTATTGTACTTTCATTTCATATCAATTAAATACATTTTAGTTTACTGTATTTCCCTTGAGACTTCCTTTTTAACAAATGGATCATTTAGAAGTATCACTTTTTGCAACTGCTTTAACATCACATTTCAGCTTCAATTTTGTCTCCTGAGAACACTTAAATAGAATTTTAAAACTCCACAAAATAGAGATCCCCTGGCCTGACAGTGTCACTGGAAAACTCTACCAAATGTTGAAAGAAGAAGAATTAACACCAATCATGCACAATCTCTTCCAGAAATTAGAAGAGAATCATATTATAAAGCTAGTGTTACTTTATCCAAACTAGACAAAGATAGTGAAAAATAAACCCACAGAACTGCAAACTAATATTCTGCATAAATACAGATATAAAAACCCTGGACAAAATATTAGCAAATAGAAATCAGTAATATATAAAAACAAGCACACCACGTGATTAAGTGTGGTTGATTCCAGAGACAAAGGTTGTTTAATATTAAAAATCAATCACTATAATCCATGATGTTAACAAATTAGAGGAGAAAATCACATGAGCATGTAAATCAATGCAAAAAGTATTTACATTAAATTACTTTTTTTAATTGGCGGGTACTTAAAGCAGGAGAAAAAAATAAAACCTTATGAGACCCATATAAGGAAAGTACTATTATCCCTATTTCAAGGATAGTATGTGGGAAAACTGAAATTTGAGAGAATTGAAATATCTGGTTGGCAGGGAATCTCTTCCTCACAGCCTTGTGTGTAACTGCTAAAATCTACCAATTGTTAATTATTTTTTATTGGGAAACCATAGTAATTTACTCTAAAAAGTATCCAGCAATACAAAAATATAAAATCCTAATTTCTCTCAAATCCTCTTCACTGTGTCTAAAGTACATTTTATTATTTTATTTTTAATTTTAATTTTGTTTTTCAATAACGGTTTACATTCAATATTATTTTGTATCAGGTGCACAGCATAGTGGTTAGACAATCATATACTATACAGAGTGTCCCTCCAATATTCACATACCCACCTGGCTCCATACATTGTTATTATAATATTATTGACTATATCCCTTATGATGTACTTTACATTTTATTACTATTTTTATTTTATTTTTTAAAATATATTTTATTAATTTTTTACAGAGAGGAAGGGAGAGGGATAGTATGAAACATCAATGAGAGAATCATTGATCAGCTGCCTCTTGCACACCCCCTACTGGGGATGTGCCCGCAAACAAGGTACATGCCCTTGACCAGAATCAAACCTGGGACCTTTCAGTCCGCAGACCGATGCTCTATCCACTGAGCCAAACCAGTTTCAGCTTATTACTATTTTTATATAACATTTTTGAAATGACAAAATTATGGAAAGTGGAGAACAAATCACTGGTTGTCAGAGAGTTAAAATAAGGGGAATTGCTAGGAGAGTGGGCATGAATTAATTATGTGTTTTCATAAAAAGGCAACATGAAGGATTATTCTCATAAGTCTATCTTCTATTTTGATTGCATCTATATAAAAATTGTGTTTGTGATATTGTACTATAGCTTTGCAAGATATTAATATTGAAAGAAACTGGATAAAGAGAACACAGGATTTCTCTGTATTGTTTCTTATAACTGCATGTGAATCTACAACTATCTCAAAACAAAACATTCAGTTAAAAAAGTACCCCATAAGGCATGTCTTTCTTAGATATTTTATCACATAATTATATAAAAATCATTTTGTAGTTGAAAGTTTCTACTTAAGGTACCCGAAGTATACATATTGTACTGATCACTCTTCGAGGCCTGTGTATTCATTGATTGATTCATAAAATATTTATTGAGCACCACTGTATGCCAAACACTTTTATAGGTACTGGGAATAAGAGTGAACTACACAAAGAAGAAGTTCTATCCTCATGAGCATGCACTGTAATGAGTGCAGATCCACACACATGGCATGTGTACAGAAAAACAGAGCTGGAAAAGGGATAGAAACTTCTAGCTAGAAGGAAGTTCAATCATAAGTAAGTCAGATCCTTTTTGAAGATGTGGCATGTGAGGATAAATTTCAAAAGATGAAGAAGAAGACGTACATTTAAGTAGCAAAGAAAATGTTGAGTTGTAAAGAGTTTTATGGGCCACTGAAATGACTGTGTAATTTAATTTTTGTGACTTGAAAGGCTCAGTAAATATGAAATGAACAAATCATTTTCCATCTAAAGAGGTTACTACAGTGTTTGAGAAAAATGGTAAAAAAGAATCCCTAATTTTTGAGTTACTTATATTATTTCTTACTCTAAATTTAGTAGAAAGTCCAATTTTCTATGATATTATATTCAAACTTCTGCCGCAGTTATATAAAACTAAGACCAGAGTAAGTCCTGCCTCCCTTCTTACATTCTATCCAATACAATGCCCTCTACTATAGTCAGAATTCCAATTCAGCCCAACCCTTGTATTACATTCCTTTATTCTAGTGTTGCCTCTTTTGTATCTTGGGATTCCTATTTACTCTCCTCTATCTATTAATTTCACTGTTTTCATCAATAATGATGGTACTACAGGGTGGTTCACTATGAGTGCATTAGCATACTCATAATCTTCAGATCTCCCTAACTCCACCATCTAAAAGACCTCAAATAAAAATAAGAATGTTTTTTTGAGATGCATAGTTGACATTTTCTCACAGCATGTTAAAGAACAAAAAAAAAAATTAGAACACATGGCTATTTTATTAATCTATATCAGATGATCTAAACATGATGCATAACTGCCTATGAAATTCAAGGATCAATAACATATCATTATCTTCCAATTAAGTTGCTAAGTCTAAGTTTTTACTATAAAGCAATTTGGAAGCTACCAAAGAGCAACATCCAGTTCTTATTTCACTTCTTTACTTTCTTCAATAAAATCTGTTACTCCTGAATTCCCATTTGATTAGATCTCTAATCTATACAACTAATATATTTATATAATTTTGTATTTTACTGCTTTATATTTATTGTACATGTCTTTGTAATAAAGGTGGAGTTGTTTGGTCATGTAGCTCAGAGATCACCAGTGACATTCAAGACTCACTGCACATAATAAGCAGTGAGTACATATTGGCAAATGTCCACCACACTACAAGTGTAAAAGATACTTCTCCAAAGAGGACATACAGATGGCCAATAGACATATGAAAAGATGCTCAACCTCACTAATCCTCAGAGAAATGCAAATTAAAACCCCAATGAAATATCTCCTCACACCTGTCAGAATGGTTACCATCAATAAGTCCATAAACAACAAATGCTGGCAAGGATGTGGATAAAAGGGAACCCTTGTGTACTGGGAATGCAGATTGGGAATGCAGATTGGTGTAGCAGTATGGAGTTACCTCAAAATATTTAAAATGGAAATGCTTTATGACTGAGCACCTCCACTTCTGGGAATTTATCCAAAGAAACCCAAAATACTCATTCAAAAGAATATATGCACCCCTATGTTCATTGTGGCATTACTTACAACTAAAAGCCTGGTGCATGAAATTCATGCATGGGGGAGGTCCCCTCAGCCCCGCTTGCACCCTCTTCAATCTGGGACCCATTGGGGGTTGTCCAACTGCCAGTGTAGGCCCGATCCCAGACATCCCTCTCACAATCTGGGACCACTGGCTCCTAACTGCTCACCTGCCTGATTACCTCTAACTGCCCCCCTTGCCAGCCTGATTGCCCCTAACTGCCCACCCCCCTCACCGGCCTGGTCACTTATAACTGTCCCCCCCTGCCAGCCTGGTCACCCCATGATGCAGCCTGCTGTTCAGTTGTCCATCCAGTTGTTTTGGTCATGACGGTCCCTGGCTTTTTATATATTAGGCTAGCCAAGATTTTGAAGTAGCCCAAGTATTGATCAGTAGATGAGTGGATAAAACAACTATAGCATATTTACACCAAAGGATACTATGCAGCCAGAAAAAGGAAGAAAATTATGCCCTTTGGGACTGCATGAATGGACCTGGAGAACATTATGCTAAATGAAATAAACCAGTCAGAGAAAGACAAGTACCATATGATTTCACTCACATGTGGAATCTAATGAACAAAGTGAACTAACAAGCAAAATAGAGACAAACTCATAGATAGAAAGCAGATAGCTCTGGTGGTAGGGGGGTGGAATGATGAGATTAGCAAAACAGAAAAAAAGAAAGAACTCAGAGGCATGGATAATAGTATAGTGACTATGAGGAGAAGGGGAAGTGGAGATGGAAAAGAGTATATAATGGTAATGGAAAAATGATAAAATAAAAGGGGATAATACTTCTCATCTGATGTTCATTCTTAAGAAAAGTATTATGTTTAAAAATTAAGTCTGTATGAAATATACTTTGTAAAACCTTTGAATTTCAATTAGAGTAGCAATGCTAATAGCTGTTTCTCTCTGATCTGTGACAGGCACTCTAATGGCTTTTGTGCTTTTAGCAATTACCGACTGGTAAGTAGAATGTGTCAATTCATTTGCTTAAGAACAAACAGGATCATGCAATTTTCCTCCATGTTTGACTTCTCATTTCAACCAAGGAAATAGGTAAGAAGAACAAGTCAGGGGGAGGCAGACAAAGGAAAAAGTGAACTTTTGAATTAGTATAATGATTTGCAATCCTCTGAGAGGCACTTTTACCACCTACATGCAATCTATTAAAGAGTACTTAAGAATGGTATGAATTCTTATAAATGACATAAATATTTTTAAAATCTTGTAAATGGAGATCAGATTTAGTTATAATTACAGTTTTTCCAGTAGACTCTGCATTGCTCCGAAAAATCCACAAAAGAGGACTCCAAATTAAGTACAGAACAAATATACTTTTTGAAGGATAACAATTGGCTATATGAGCTTTTTCTTTTTTTTTTATACAGTGTATCATTAATATAACTGCAAGCTCAATAGATTTCCAGTGGGTCCCTACAGATACCTGATATCTTCTATTGGACAAAAAGCTAATAAATCAACACAGAAAAGAATACTCTTAACCTCAATTAAATTTTGGGCATCTGAATGATAATACTTATTTTTCTCTAAATTACTGAACTTGGAAGCATTTTGAATAAATCCAACTCTAAAATTGCCTTCCAGGAAAAAAAAGTTTTTAAAACTCAGTATTAAATCATGACATTTACTAAGATTGGAACATGATATGGATCAGTAAATGCATTTTGGACTAATTTGAGATTCTAAAAGTTAAGTCTTATAGACACATGTACTTGCTATAATATTTTTATTGGTACATCTGATATTTTGTGACATAAAATTCGGTTAAAAGTACTAAGTTTAGGGGCCTTCATTTATACCTGCCCTATTCCAATATGTTTGACTGTGACAATGGAACCAGTTTAGACCCCAAATGCTAATCTCCTCATAAATTCAATGGTCATGATGCATGTATAACTGTGCTCAGATATGAGCAAGTTTATACCGTGCTCAGATATGCCCAAAAATCCCTGAAAGGAATGCTAAGGTCAAACAGTAGGCAGTGAGAGAGTGAGTCAAATTTGACTTTACTTTATGTCAAAAATAAGCACAGAGCCGGTGACTCAGAGCTGACTATACACTGTGACTAATCTTAGACCACCATAAATTACAAGTTTGTAACAGCTATAAAACTGTTTCCATTCTGAACAATGAATCTCCAGTTTTACTAACATCTCTCTCATTAACAAACAATTCACATGAATCCAGATAAAAGCAAATTATTTCCCTAATAATTATAATTACAAACTAGACCAAAATCCTCATTTTAAAGATGGAAAAATAAATATATTTTGAAGCAGCAATTAATTTTTGTTTCATATGAATGACTCTTCTTAATTAAAAAATAGATATTGTATTTGCTTGAGAGAAAATGCAATTTTGCCTTATGGTTATTTGGAAATAATATATTGCTCTAGAGTAAAAACCTTATGAAAAATTATGAATTTCATATGAAAAATAATTTCTTTCTACTACAAACATGAGTGCCTTATAATGCCCAAAGCTCTCAGGAGCTGTGAGTAAAATGAAGACAAAGAAGACATAGTCTCCAGATACAGAGTAACAGTGAAATAGAGCGGTTCTCAAACTTCAGCACTGTTTTACCCACATATCTTGCTTAAATGAAGATCCGTAAATCTTAATTTCCAAATTCTGATTTCTTAGGTATGGAGTAGGCCCTCAGAGATGTATATTCTGTTGCAGGGCATCAGAAGTCTAAACTCTGAGAGCCATATGTCTTTGGTAGCAAGGAACAACATAGTACATTGTACAATGTGTCTAATATTTGCCTAATTAATTTAAGAATTCCTGCAACCTCCAATCCTGATGCCTTTTAATCCTGAGTTAAGATTCAATTCAAATCTTTAATTAAAATTATTTTTGAAAAGACCTGAATCTTAAGGTCAGACATCTTTACGTCAAGTTCATATTGCAATTTGCTTATGTGTATCAGTTTTACTAACTGAACTTCTGTTTCATTACTGTGACTAAGCTGTCACCTTGTGTTCCAGTGGATTCAGTAATAATGAGTCATCTACTTTGTTGTTGGAGTCCTGAGTTTCTCATTTATCTCAGAAATACTATTTTTTCACCATTTTCTAAAACTCAGCCCCTGTCCAATGATCAAGACTATTTTACCTGGTGCTAGACCACCCCGATGCAGACCACCTACCTGGATTGGAACATATTTTCTTTTCCCGGGCTGTGCATAGCAATGATGTGCCTCCCACCCACGGGGAAACACCTGTCACCCGTTTCTGGACTTCTCTGACACTGTTTGCCTGTTCTCACTGCTACATATCACCTGCCATCAAGTTCCTTGGTAATCTGCTCCAGTAGTTCCCAAAATGTGCAGAACATCAGCTCACCTGGAGAGATGCTTAAAATTACAGATTCTTGGATTTTATCTTTTGAGGCTATTATTTAGCAAGTCTGAGGTGAAGTCCAGAAATATGTAGCCTTAAAGCTTCACATATAA
The DNA here is from genome assembly GCF_964339955.1 of Pipistrellus hanaki. Taxonomy (NCBI): domain Eukaryota; kingdom Metazoa; phylum Chordata; class Mammalia; order Chiroptera; family Vespertilionidae; genus Pipistrellus; species Pipistrellus hanaki. Next base: position 120,887,711 of record NC_140505.1, read on the forward strand.
CTGAAGACTTAGAAAACACATCTAAGATGGACTTTTAAGAATTAATATAATTTTTGTGACATAGAAGGGGAGAAGGACAATATAAGAAAGCAAAGCAATCTGATGGTAAAAAGTGTTGAGCATGTTTAAAGAAGAGAATATAAGCAATGTTTAGTCCATAAAGTTTGGCTAGAGGCATCAGCTTTATGAAGAGATGCAATAGAGGGACATAAGGATGGAAAACTAGACAGAAGCCAGATTCTAACTGGTGGTGAATTCTGGGAATAAATAAAACATTGGGAGTGTTCTGGGACATCTCCTACACATGTTTTCATTATCACCTACCACTATACTTCAGATAACCAAATCGACATATTTAATTTCTCTCCTTCAGATAATAAACTTCAACTGTCAACACATAATTCCTCAAAATTGCATATTGGAGCCAATTTAATCAAAGTAAGTGGGTAGAAAAATGAGACTGATGGCAGTCTAGATGAATATGGGTGATAAGGCCACTGTAGAGTATTAACACAGGAAGAGCAGATGTCTATTATAAGATTGGAACAGTCAAGTTGAAGAGGGGAGAAGTTGCATAACTATGGCAGAGATTGAAGTGATGAGATCAGATTTTATATAGAAGATATAGGAGAGGAAAAAAATCACATAAAAATATGAGGTATGGTGTCCAAATTATTATAAATAACAGGCATAGAAAACTGAGAAAGAGAAGAATTCGTCGAACATAAATTCTATTTTGAATATGTTTGGTGATGATATATCAACCTAGTCCTTAGTTGAAATTTTCTAACTATATGTGTGTGTGTGTGTGTGTGTGTGTGTGTGTGTGTGTGTGTAAGAGAAACAGAGAAAGAGAAAGAGAGAGAGAGAGAGAGAGAGAGAGAGAGAGAGAGAGAGAGAGAGAGAGAGAGAGAGAAAGAAGAGGAGAGAAGAGGGGAGGGGAGGGGAGGGGAGGGGAGGGAAGGGAAGGGAAGAGAGAAGGCAGAAAGGGAGAGAGAGAGAGGAGGTGTGCAGGCATGCACAAGAGAGAAGGGAGAAAAAGCAGAAGAGACTAAATTGATTAAATAATGTTCTAGGAGAGACATGAAATTGAAACAAAATTGAGCACCTAGATTCTTGAAAAGAAGAAGGCAATGACATTGCTGAGAGAATATCTGGAGAGTATAAATGAAGATATGGGTAAAACTTGAAGGAGAGCAAATAAGTATCTTTGATATTTCCAGTAAAATGAGTGATAATATCAAATATGGATGATGGTGTGAGTAGAACACAGTCAGAACGGGAGTAGAAATTTCCTATGGAAAACTGATGGAGTGTACACAAGGGATGCAGAGAAGACTGTGAAGTCTCTGGGAGACTTCAAGAAGGTGAGTTTATAGCTGAACAAGGTAGAACTATTTCTATTTTTTTCTAGCATTACTCATCAGCCAGGATCTAATTAAAACAAACAGGGGGATCCTCTCAGATTTGGGAATCTCCTTGAAGATGAGTTCCAATTACATGGTTTGAGATCTAAGGATTAAGAAAAATGTGTTGAAATGCATCCGTTGTAGCTGAACAGGGAAAACAAAGAGAGAGAGAGAGAGAGAGAGAGAGAGAGAGAGAGAGAGAGAGAGAGAGAGAGAGAGAGAGAGAGAAAGAGAGAAAGAGAGAAAGAGAGGAGGGAGGGAGGGAAGGAGGGAGGGAGGGAGGAAGGGAGGGAGGGAGGGAGGAGAGAAAGGGTTAACAGATGTTTCCAAAATGAAGGACCTGGATGTGTCAAAGGTAAATAATTATGCCAATACCCGCAGTCTCCACCAGGGAAAACCACCAAGGAAGTAGTGCTACCAATAAGAAACCAGGTTTTCATCTTTATGAGTCTGCTCCATGTTGGAGAACTTGGAGGATGAAGGAGATCATGACATACTATGGACCACTGTTAGAAAGAACGAGAGCTTTCTTTGAAGACCAGGCCCTAGTGACCTGGATATTTTTAGTCAAACAATATAAAGAATAAAGCCTGGCATATAGGGAAGGAAACATATGAAAGTGAGTCTGACACTGCAGCCATGGAATTCAGAGAAACAGCTAGAATTCCATAAAATAAATTAAGAAAGAAATACAAAAGTTTTCAAATTCATTCCCTATTTTAAATTATAATAAAACATAATTCAGTAAGTTTGGAGTTTGGATAATAAGAAACAGATATTTGTGGAAACACAGTAAAACAGATTTTCTCTTTTTTCCTGTTTTGATCTCCCAGTGTTGTAAAGAGGAGTCAATATACAACACACCTGGTAACATACGTGATAAAAAAAAAGTATGTTTTGCACTTTTCAATATTTCTTTTATATCTTTAGATAAACGTGTTATAAAAATTACAATGATATTGACAAACATAAGACATTATCTATGAATAGTTACCTGTTTCAGATTAGTTATCTCTTCCAGGTAAATTACCTGTTTCAGATTAGTTACCTGTTTCAGGTAGCGTGCTGATATTGCAAGTACTTTCATCGCCTTCACCAGCTGAGGTTGAAGCTCTTATTTTAAAGACATATGAAGTATTGGCAAGAAGTTTCATGAACATATACATGTGATCTTGGGGAGAGATTTTTGTAGAATTCCTTTCAACTGTTATCATATAATATGTAATCACTCCATTTGCCTTTTGGGGTGGGTCCCACCTCACTAACGCGGATTGCCAGCTAGTTGCCACACACTGTACGTTCTGTACAACATCTGGAACTTAAGAGATAAAGTTAATATTTATACACATGTAGCAGATAAATAATTTAATTATGTGATTGCTATATAAAATCATATCCAGTAGACATAAAATAAAAATTTAACATATCAGTCTTTCAATTTGTTCTCCAAAAGTTCCCTTTTTAAAAATCTTTATTGTTGAAAGTATTATATGTGACCCCTTTTTAGCTGAATTAAATGGCAGTTGGCCTATTTCTCTGTTATCATGTTAATCCTTACAATACTAAAGCATTCCCTTAATATTTTCCTAGGTCAAAGCCACAATCACATCCTCAAAACTGCATAGTCAGAGGCTACTGCATAGTTTCAAGTTCAGGCAGTGACTGAAACCTGCTCCTTTATTTCTTAATTGGGAAGGAGAAGTCTTAGAAATACTTTATTATGACAACTTTTTTGTGCAAAACAAAGATATAAGGTGCCTCCCTAATATGGCACCTTTGGGTCTAACAGTACCAGCAAACATGTAAGCAATGTAGGCGGGGGGAAGGGAGGTGCTTTTATATTAAGATGGCCTCCTTGGAAGAATTGGGAAGACCTGATTCTGTAGTACCTTTATAAAAATCATTGAAGGGAAGATTTAAAATCAGTCTTAGTTTATAATTATGTCCACATTTCCCTATAACTTCCCTGAATTCACTTGGAAGTAACCCCATTTTCAGAAGTGCTCTATTTATGGTAGACCTGGTTAAAGAGCCATAAAAACCCAGCCCACGACAGAGACTGCAGACTGGAGAGACTGGTTACTTCCCATGGAAATGCTGAATCACCTGGTGACCTCTAACGTCAGCATAGCTTATCCTATTACAGTAAAAAAGAGGATGCTATAAGGAAAGCTAGATTACAGTTAGTTCATAGATTGCAAAAAGTAGTGAAAGGAACACTAGCTGTCATTATGTAAATCATAGTTATTGAAATAATAGTCAAGTAAATTTGACTTGTTTACGGTTATCTCCACTGACCCAAACCTGTTTGTCTTCCTCTCGAAGATATGGGCATCAGAACTACAGGAGAATACTTATAAAATGAGTGAAATTTAAAGTTAAAGAAAAAAACAATTTCACATCTTTTACTTCTTTCTTTTAAAAAACATATCACAATATTTTCATAAAACATGTTAACAAGAGGCACTTGATAACTTGCTTAAAGTTAATGTACAAAACTGAGTTTTGTGAACATCTATTTCACTGATTGACACTAAAAACTATGAACTAATCAGCAGATATTATAACTCTTAAAGTTGAAAATGTTCTATTATTTTACCAATCAGGGTACAGAATGTTGTGTGGTCTTAGGAAGTAAGTAATTTTCACAGATATATAGATTCTAATTTGCTCCTAAACTAGTCTTTCATTACAATTTCCAAAAAGAAAACAAAAGTGTGAGTATATGCATATAAACACATGTATTTGATAGCAAACAAGATCCAGCCTAGCTTTAAAGAATTAAAATTCAACTTCCCTTTGAGTGAACTATTAAATAATACTTTATCACAGAAACTGAAAAAGGGAAGGGAAAAGGGTTAAAAACATCTTAGCTGATTTAAGACGCTGTGTCTAACCTGATTCTTGGGTTGTGAATTTTAGTACATTACTAAATTGATTGCCATTTCCCACTTTGGTAAAGGCAGAGATGCTGATAGAGTAGGTGCTGACTGGCTCCAGTCCAACAAGCTTGGCTTCAGTTTGAAAACCTGAAATATTCTGAAAAGCAGGAAAAAAATTAATCATAATGCATCATCATAAATGTGCTTATAACTGGAAGACATGTTTTAACACATCAAAGTTACACCTTGTTTAACCTATCCTATCTAATAAAAGAGTAATATGCAAATTGGCTGTACCTCCCCTATACCAACAAGCCACAACTACCAGCCAATCAGGAGCAAGTATGAAAATTAACCAAACCAAGAAGGCTGCAGCCACTGAGAGAGCAGGAGGCTTTGGTGGCCCCTGGCAATAGAGGAAGCCAAGCTTTCCATCTGCCCTAGAGGGCCCAGGCCTCCACTCCAGGCTACAAAGTTTCACTTCTAGAAGATAAATAAATCCCAGATACCAGGGCCTCCACTTGGGTCTCTGGGGACCTGGCCAGCCTGTAATCCACCACAGGCCCCTTGCCTAGGCTGCAACATGCCCCAAGGGAACCCTACCCTGATCTGGGACAACCTTTAGGACAAACCAGCCAGTCCCTACCTATGCACCAGGCCTCTATCCTATATAATTCTATGTAATAAAAAGATAATATGGAAATTGACCATCACTCCAACCCACAAGATGGCTGCCCCCGTGTGGTCAAAGATAACTGCCCGCATGTGGACACAAGATGGACGCCACAAGATGCCCAGCAGGGGAGGGAGATTGTGGGCAATCAGGCCAGCAGGGGAGGACAGTTGGGAGGAACCAGGCCTGGAAGGGAGGACAATTGGGGGTGACCAGACTACAGAGGAGGGAAATTGGGCGTGACTGGGCTTGCAGGAAAGGGCAGTTGGGGGGAGACCCAGGACTGCAGGTGAGAACAGTTGGGAGGGACCAGGTCTGCAGGGGAGGGCCGTTAAGGGTGACCAAGCCTGTAGGGGAGGGCAGTTAGGGGAAAACAGACTGGGAGAGGAATGGTTAGGCGGTGATCAGACTGGCAGGCAGAAGCGGTTAGGGGCAATCAGGAAGGCAGACAGGGGAGCAGCTGGGAGCCAGCAGTCCTGGATTGTGAGAGGGATGTCTGATTGCCCGCTTAGGCCCGATCTGAGTAGGATCGGGTGTAAACAGGCAGTCAGACATTCCTGGAGGGGTGCCAGATTGGAGAGGGTGCAGGCTGGGCTGAGGGACACCCCCTATGCATGAATTTTGTGCACCAGGCCTCTAATGATTTAATAAACTTGGATATTTTAATTTAAAAATGTTAAATATTTTTCTGGCGCAGGCAGTGCACAGCTGATAATGCAAGGATAAACTGGGTATTCAGCATGAAGAATCTCATTTAATGCCATTTCTTAAACAACTAGGTTATTTTGTTTTCATTTTGCATCCCAGATTCTTACTTGGAATTACATCCTACTTTCTTTAAATATAGCAAAATTAAAGTCCTCAATTTAAATCCAGCTTACAGGTGGTCATAGATACTTGATTTTTCTTGAGTTCATCTAAATTTATTTTAAATACCCAATAATATTCTATGTTATAAATAAATTAATTCATCATCTATTATATTCTAAACAAGGGGAAACAGCAGTGAATTAAAAGAAAATCTCTGCTCCTATGAAGCTTTAATGATGAGTTTTTCTAGACAACTTCTGCCTTTCCTATTTGACAGAACCTAAGGAAAAAGAGATAAGGAAGAAAACAACACAGGTGCCCAAGAAAGAATATGTTTTCTCATAGAAAATTTTACCCTTGAGTATGAAATTTTCATTCAAAGATAATTATCCTAACCAAGAGGGCAGTTAAGATTAATCATTTATGTAAAGAAAAAGATAATATCCTGTGTGGTACAATGTTAAGAATACTGCATTATATCTGACCCCAAATATAAAACACTTGGACTTATTTGTTAAATATTTCAGTAACAGAAATTCAGCAAGATTACTAACTCTTGGGTACTTAGAATCATATTTTAAATTAATCTCTGGCAAGTCCTTGAACTCACTACATTACACCATTTCCTTTAGTTGTTTCACATTTACTATTTAAAAAGCACACTGTCAGATAACCAGCATATTGAAGAATATATAAAGCATGCCCCCTGTCATTAAGGAATTTTAACATTAATTAGAGAAATCTACAAACAATTACTACTAAGAAAAACTTAAAGAGAGCGTAGGTAAATTTTGATTTTGGTTAGAAAGGGAAGGTACCCAGAGAAGTGAGTGAACTCAAGAGTCTACAGTGAAAGTGTGAGTGGATAGAAAACAGGTGGACACAAGAATAACAGTAAAACAGACACATAAGTGAGGAGTATTGCCAAACATCTTTTAAAAGAACTTTGCACTGAATAAACGACTCCAGGGTGCAGGACCGCCCTGAGTTATCTGCAGACCTGGATCTTCTTGATCTCCATGGGAACCACACTGGAGTGCTTGGCATGGCAGAGACACGTGGAATGGCTCTGCAATTATTCTGCCTCCAAGAGCCCACATATAACTCAAAATAATGATAAAAAGTAATAGAAACTGATATTGTTGTGGCACAGGGCTGGGTGAAAACATAGAAAGGAAAATAGAAAAATATACTTATAGGGAAAACAAAACAGTGGGAGGAAACTAGATAAAGTAAACTAGATGTCAAGAAAGGAAAAGGGTGGCACAAGAGTACATTTAATGGAATTTCAACGAAAATAAGATAATGAGAATTGATGGAAGAGGAAATAGATGTAAGAAGAGGAACTAAAAGTAGTAGATTTAAAAAAAAAATATGTTCTCCACTCCAAAACTATATAATCAATACTTTACAGTATAAAGATTATATTTTGCTGCTAGTGGGATATTAATTGTAGTATTCATATTGAGAGAACAGAATGTCTAAAAATCTTACAATACAGTTTATTTTCGTAATCAGGTAACGACATAACATCATTTTACACTTAGGGCTATTACATTGCCGGATGGATATTTTGTTCTTTTTATAACTATGAATAATAGCAATAGCTAACACGTTTATCATATGCCAGGGATAGTCTTAAGTGCTTTTTTATAGATCCTCCCTTCTAATCATCACTTTTAAAGGTATGCATCTTTATAACTCCCATTTGGCAGTTAAAGAAACTGAGTCATAAGAGGTTAAGCAACTTGTCTAATGCAGAGCAGTAACTCTTCCTGGTCATGGCATCGATGCTGGAGATCGCTGTTCTGAGAAGAAAAGATCGCACATAGACACCCATGCTCCAACACACATACACATTATCCTACAAACAAGATAACATTAAGAAATGGTTCATTTCCCCCTTTGAATACCTATTTGCCAGTGACACTTATAGCCAAAGCAAATTAAAAGTTGGAAAATGTTAAAATTAGAAAAGAGATAGATATCAGAGGGCTAGAGATTTGGGGTCATTAATATAATTTCACACTTTTGGGAAAGAGAGTCCACATTTATGGAGTACTAAATATAATTCAAATTTTACTCAGCTTTTCAGATTTTGAAATAATACACAGATTTCCAGAAAGGAAGTTATTTGTTTCTTATGATATAATCTTAATCATAAATTTTGGTTTTGACTATTCCCTTTGTAAGCTAGATACACTATAAAAATGATTTACCATCAGCAATAAATTGAAATACATATAACAACAATGTTTACTGCGGATTTTTTTTTATATACTTCTTGCTATAACTAAATAAGAGCATACCAGTGCTTCAATTTGCCTTTGGTGGGGGGTTGGGGGAGGAGAAGAACACTTAAAGAAATAAATGTCATGCATTATAACATATTTTGGCAATTAAATGCTAGAAATCATAGAAGTATATTTCAGTCCCTTTGCTACATCAGTTCTTTGGCTAGTTTTCATTGATTCTGAAACCTAAAAATGAAGGAGGGAATGGGTGTTTAGTGTTGCAAACTAATTAGTGTTTCAAGTAAAAGATAATGATACCTCTTAAAATACCAATTAGTGTGGGATTATATGCTATCAGGGAAGATTACCAGAAGTCCAGTAAAAACAGTTTTCAGAAAAGGTTAAAACCATTAACTTGGCACATCATTCTAAGCAACAGATGTAATATAGAAATATATTACATTTCAGGCAATAATAGGTTTTAGTCTGGAAAAAATTTTACTATGTACTTTCCAGCATTCACAAAATGGTGCAATTATTTCTTAAAATGTAGACATTCAGAAATTAGAAATTGTAAGTTAATTATTGTATGAATTCTTTGGCTTCCATTATCTGGCAAGTATTTTCTGTGTTTTCCATAAGCATCTTTCAATTGAAGGAAACTAAAAAAGGTTTCTTCAAAGATGGCCCTCATTTCATTGAAAGCAATCCATTTTCTCCCTGCATGCCAAAAGTTTCATGCATGTTCTGAATTTTTTAAATAAACATATACTGTCATAATCAACCTACCTTATAAAATATAGTATCAGTTTCATGTTCATGAATTTTAAGACTATATACTTTAACAATACCGCCTGGGACAGGACTCGGGCTCCATTGCAGCCACACAGAATCTGAAGTGTAGTTGATTAAAGTCAAATTTTGAGGAGGTGCTAAAGGCACTGTAGGAAAACACATTATAAAACTTATATTCATGATTTTTTAACATAAAAATATCATTGTGACTGTCGCTTCTTGAAGTCACTAGTTAAGAAAGATGTACAAAATGATCATATTTTTACTTCAGAAACCAATAGCATAAATAGTGATGTTTTTGGAACTCAGCAGTTCCAAAGTAACTTTAAACAGAACACTTCGTTCTGAAGCCCAAATTAAATAAGAAAAAGAATAAAAGTTAAGCAAAGTGGATGAACAGTTGTAAACCTGTTACAAATAGACAATCATATATCTTCTCAATTTCCATGCGGTTCCTTTCAAAAGAGAGAGCAAGGGCTGCGACAGCGAAGCATTGGAAGAAATATGAATTCCGGCTTACCTGACTCGTCTGTGTAAAAGAAAAGGACACTGGAAGGACCAAGTCCCTTTATAGTTCTTGCAGCAGCAAAAATACTATATAGTGTAAATGGTGAGAGCTCTTCCAATATTATATAGTTATCAGAAGTAATGAAAGAATAGCTTTCATTTGGTCCTTGTAAACTTAAATCATAACTTATTATTGCACCATTTGGTTTTACTGGGGGATCCCATGATAAGAGAACTGAGGTAGAGGAAAGGTTTTTAAAAGTGTTGATTACTGGTGAAGTTTCTGGGACTATAAAAGAAAAAAAGAATATTAAATGAAACAAAAGAGAATTAGCATTAAAAAAAAAGGCTTTAATAATAATGGGACTTCATTTTATTCGCATCTAATTATTTAAACTTTAAGAAACTTAGAGCTTGTTGTGTTTATTGAAAGGCTCGTTACTTGAGAACTAATAATCTATACAATTATAAAAATAATGTTTTCTGTCAGAAAGAAATATAAATTAAAAAAACAAAAACACAATCTGTTTAATAGACAATTAAAAGGATCCAGCCTACCATCTTCTTCAGTTTTGATGTGTAGCTGGGCAGTATAGGTATCAGAAAATCCCTTTTCGGTTGATGGAGTGATTTTTAATAGATAATCACTGTATTTTTCCAGATTATCAAAATACATGCTCGTCTCATATGTAACTAGAGGTGGTCTTACGTGGCGAGGAGTCTGCTGTAAGCTCAGAGAGACATAGTAGAAGACCAGCCCGTTGGGTTGAGGTGGCGGGCCCCAGCTTACATTTATTGCAGTTGACGAAATGGACTCGTAAGTCAGGTTTCCAACAGGCCCTTCAGGTACTATGACAGGTAGTGTGCAAAATATAAAAATTATCAGTCACCCTAAATAATTTTAAGTAAATTCACAAACTGAGGGTAATTGTTAAAATTACCTATTGCATCTATTGCATCATCAGTTCTTAAATTGTTTAAATGCAGATACAGTAAATATCATCTACTATAAAATATCCTCTAAATAATATTAAAAATCATTCAAACTAAGTCCTGCCATCTCACACATCTATTAGATGTGAGAGCTGTTTTCCTATAATATTTTCTTGGCTTTTCTTTCTTACAATATGGAGATTATGAGTGTGTAGATATGCATGTATGCATGTGTATGTATACATATATTTAAATATTGCAACAATGTGATTAGCTATAAAATGTTTTGGTTTCTATCTTCCAAATATTATCCTTCTTGTATATGAAGTTATCTAGAACCTCTTGCCTGGAACAGTGCACACAACATGTTTATTATCCATGGTGCTAAAATAACTGATAAAAAGTCATAAGTAAAAATCTTAGGAGAAATCTGAGTTTAAAAAATGCCTGAAATGATATTGACCACATATTGCGTTAAAACACTTTTGTTAAAGTCTATATAAACAAATATCTCCATATATTTTATCATATCTTATTCTGCAAGTTAATTTGTGAACTTTTTAAAGATTGTTCTAACAAGGAAAGCATTCACTTCTCATAGATATAGTCTGTCAACTTATAATCTTCAGATGATAAACATGGAATTTTACTCTCAGCAGTAGAGGTCAATACCATATCTCAATATGAGACTAGTCTTCAATAAAAGTGGACAGGTGGGGTTGGGGGACCAGTTGAAGGGATGAGCAAATACAAGTTGGTAGTTACAAAACAGTCACAGGGATGTAAAGTACAGCACAGGGAATAGTGTCAATGATACTATAATCACTATGTATAGTGCCAGATGGGTACTGGAAGTATCAGGAAGAACACTTTGTAAAGTATATAATTGTCTAACCGATAAGCTGCAAACCTGAAACTAATGCAAAATAATATTAAAATGAATAAAAGTTACAACCATAAGAAGAAATGAGCAATGACCCATGTATCATTATCGTCTCAAAGCTGAAACCTAAAAAACATTGAGAGTTTCAGTTGTTATAGTTTTCTGAATACTCAGCACAAACAAGACTCTGCAGAAGCTGCATACAAGAAACTTTTGGGGTTAAAAAAGATATTCTGGATATATTAGTCAAAAACACAACACAAACAAAGAAACTGCACAGAGTCCTATGTGGATTAAAAGACTGAAATGAAATAAGCAGCTAGAGGGGGAAAAATGTATTTCCTAAAGCAAATGAATAATCAAGTAGCTATTAGAAAACCCATCCATGTGTACAATGGTTTTTCATGGCCAAACCGGATGGCTGTGACATCCTTTGAAGCGATAACAGCAACACAATTTTCATGAATAAATGGTAGCAGTTTATATGAAGAGAAAGGCTATTATTATTATTGTAATAGTTTTATAGCTATGTTAAATGCATTTTCAAACTTCTATAATGACTAGTTAAATGTGCCTAAATAAAATGTAGTTCTTACTATGAATACATTCAAATAGAAGGTTGTAAAATAATTATAAAGTTTTAAGTTAATCTTATTAAATATTAATAAATACTTTTCATTTACATACTGTCTTGATCTGTGTATACTTGAACTATGTCACTGCTTTTATTCCCATTTCCAACTGAAGTACTTGCTGTTACCCAAAATGTATAGGGGCTGAATATTGCCAGTTTATCTATTATTGCAGATACGGTCACATTGTCAAAGTCATTGGTGACTTCATGGAGTGTAAAATTCTGAAAAATAAACATATTGTTTTAATTGTTCAGAATATAGTTTTAGTATACATGAACATTTCAAAAATAATTTTTCATGAATTGGTTGCCTCATTATTTTAATATGTCAATCTTTGAGGAAAATCAACATAGGACATTTTATTGCAATAATTAAACTGGAAATATGTTTGTACTAAAATAAGAATCCATGGTGGCAGTTTTTATTACAAAATCAATATATAGAACAGCAAAGAGAAAAAAAAAACTCTTATTAATGAAGGTCCAATGACAGACTGAAAATGCTACACCTTTTCGGAGAGTGTTAGTTTTTCTTATGAAACATTCAAGTATTTTTCAAAATGTTAACAATATATTTTAAAATTTGAGAATACAATAAATTTTTAATTTTTCCTTCCTATTAAAGAAGAAGGAATTATGAAAGTATTCACCTCTATTAACTAACTAGATAATATAATTATTCATCTTTAATGAGTCTTCTTGTTCTCTATAATCCTGGGGAAGAGAGGAAGTCAGTTAGATACACTCTCTTATATGCAAAGTAAGAGAAATTTTGTAAATTTCAGGCCTGACTCCTAGTTATATTGGTCCCAATGCACTGTTTAAATTATTGGGAAATTTATGCAATCATTGTCTCTTGAGCAAATATTAAACACAAAACACACAAAAAAAATAAATTTTAAAATAAAAGAAAACAGACTTTTAACAAAAAACATTTGGCAATTAGAATGAATAAATTTGTAATATGTTCATCTACATAGAGAAATCTAAATCATCCCCATCTTCACAAAGCCTTTACTTAGAGTTCTAAAAACCTGCCTTCATTCTGGCAGGATCGCTCTGGGAATCATCTTCTTCTTCCTCAACTATAAAATGGAAATAACCATTTCTACTTCACAGAAAACTTTGGGGATTAGATGATATGAAGCACATTAAGCAATTAAAACCATGTCTGCACATAACAAAAATCAACAAATGGCAATTAGGTCATTTAATTTAATAACTTTGAATAAACAATTTGACTAAAATTTATAGTTAGAATGATTTTACACTGTATCAACAAATTAAATTCATCAAGTTTTTGAGATTCCTTTGCCAATATTTGAGGGAGAAGAGAAAAATGAGTGTAATAACAGATCTATTTTAATTTTGTGGTGATTTATTTAGGAGCAGACAAAAAAAATCTCACACAAAATATGATTTGTGAACTTCAATATCATCTAACACATCTACTGAACACATAGAATAACAAGCTTATGTAAAGTACCATATAAAATATTAACAGTTTTTGGTGTAACTTTTAATTTTTATTTATTATAGAATTTATTATGATTACCTATTATATGACCTTAATGACAATTAAGTCACAAATTATTTTTAATCCCCAGAAGTTATTTATACTGAGTATGCATAGACATGAAAGACATAACAAATTTTGAATTAAATCAATTATCTAAATTATTTCATTCCTTTGTTTATTTTGGGAGGAAAATCTTGTGATTCAAATGATCTAATTAAGGTTTACTCTTTTGTGTATAGAAATGTAGTCAGAAGGTATTTAGAAAAAACTTTTCAAATTTGATTCATCACCCAGTATTTATTTATTTTGCACTTTATAATATATTGTACTAAGACAATGTCAAGCATATGACATGAGTGAGTAGAAATTAAAATGCAGAAGCATTAAAACACTTTATAAAACACAATTTGCAACAATTGAGAGCAGAATGGGGATTGCCAAGTAATAGTAGAGAGATTAACTTCCCTAGAATAAGAAGAAAAGATCACTAGAAACTCAAGTGCTCCAAATTATCTGTAAGTACTGAAAATAATGTTGGTCTGTTAAAATAATTTATGTCCTTTCAATTAAAAATACATTTTGTAAGGGGATAGGCAGGGATGGAAGATGCTTGTTTTTTTAAAATATGTTTTTATTGATTTATTGAAAGAGGAAGGGAGATGGATAGAGAGATAGAAACATCCATGAGAGAGGAACATCATCAATCAGCTGCTTCTTGCACACCCCCTACTTGGAGATCCAGGCTGAAACCTGGGCATGTGCCCTGACTGGGCATCCATCCTATGACCTCTTGGTTCCTACGTAGATGTTCAACTACTGATCCACACCCGCCAGGCTCAATTAAACTATTTATTGAGCATTAAACCTATGCATGATACAGTGCAGAGGACTTCAGGAGATGGGAAGTTGTCACATGACCCTTTTCTTCCTGTTGTTTGTTATGGCAAAAGGGAGCATAAGACAAGTATGAGATACCAAGGCTGGGAAGCAAAATAGGATGTGCCATGCGAGAGATAATTCTATAAATCTTGGTGGGAAGAAGAAGGAAAAACATGAGGAAGAAAATAAGTTATACACTTATTCCATTACATAATTTTGATTTTGAAGATTTCTTCTATTCTGCCAATCCAAAATAGAAAACTAGGGAGTGAAGATTTTGATGCTATATTTAACATTAACTGTAGGAAGAAATTAAAGCACAGATGAACTTCAAACAATATAATAAATGTTTGACATTATTAGCTTTTGCCCCCTGGCGGCTGTCAAACGGAAAAGCATTTGCAAGATTATTTAATAAAATATTACATCGTCTAAGATAGATAAATTGCAAATGAGATTGTTTTATATACCCAGGTTTGAATAAGGAGGCACATAACATCATGTTGAAACCACAATTAGATGTTTACACTTGATTATTTAGATACAGAGAAAGAGAAGCTAAATAGAATCATAACTAAGCCATCAAGTAATTGTACAGAAGCAAAAGCTTTGATAAGATTCAGAATAACTGACACTTTGCAAATTTTTTGCTAAATGTGTGAAAGAAGAAAAATCTGCAATTCCAATAACCTGTATGACATAATGACATTGCTAAATGTATAAACAGCATTATAGTTAGCAAATATTAATACATTATATACTAATCCCCATATTTCTTCCTCAAATAGAGCAGAACAAAGGGTGCCTCAAAATTTGCTTGACATACAGAGTAGGGTGTGGGAAGGATCCTCCCTCTTAGTTCTTCCTTAGAAGGCCTAGAATGGAATGTAAAACCAAACCAACCTCTGGACTTCGTTTTACTCACTGCTGGGTTAGTGCCGAGAGAGCCTGCAAAGTTCTGCTCTGACCCCATTCATTAGCATAAACTTGACTACAGATGCACTGCAGCAAGTCATGTTCTAGGCCCAGAGATTGCTGCTCACGGGTCTCACTCTAGTAACTGAAACTAGGTTGTCAGTCACAAATAGGATCAGGCAACCTGGAATGTCTAAGACTTCGCTCTCTTCTCCTGCTCAAAATGATACAGAGAAATAAGAATGGCCAGAGCCACAACCAACATACAATCCATAATGTCTATCAGTAAAGAGCACGATTTTTTCTAAATTAGTGTTTTCCATATCATAGTCCATCTTTCTTCAATCCTGATTCAGTCACAAGTCCAATATTATTATTTTAATACATAGTAGTTCTGTAAAATATTTAGTTTAGAAAAATAAATTCTGCTGAAAAAATATATTTTTAAACAAAATGCATTTTAGCTATTTAATATTATCATTCATATCTTAGAAAGTGTCCATGTGCTAAGTGTGTGAGCCTAGTACCTTGCATACGTCAAGTTAACCACATTTCTAGTTTTCATTATATCTGATAATAGTAATAATAGTTATAACTACTCTGGATAATAATTGAAAACAGTTTTTAAAAATAAAAAACACACAAACATATCCAAACATAAAAGGTATTTATATTGTATACAAACAAAAAAAATTTTTTTCTTAGTTGAGAAATAAATGAGGGTAAATGAAACCATCAACTCTTTAGAGAATATTTCTTAGAAGAGTGGAATTAAGGGCCATGTTTTTATACATAATTTTAAATAGGTGGCAGCTTCATTGTTGATAATACCTTTGAAGCTAATATAGAAATGTGTGTGTGTGCACATACATAGAGAGATGATAATATATCTGACATTTCTCCACCACATTTTTCTGTCAATGGGAGCTTTATAAAATGACCACAGATAATTATCAATGTAAAATAAATTATTTTTTCTACTGTGCCCAGTCTATACCATCATCAACTGAAGGATGTAAATAAAGAACTAGGAGAAAACTCAGGTCTTACCTGCACAAAAGTACCTGAAGTATTTCTGTAATAAACAGAATAATATTGTATAACCCCGTTAGGTTTTGAAGGTGGCGTCCAAAAGAGAATTATTGATGAAGAACTGATATTTGCATAATGAACATCTTTTGGGGGATCACTCGGTGCTATAAAAAGAGCAATTGAACAGAAAACTGAACTAGTGTCTTTAAATAATGTCTGAAATGTTCTAAAATTTACCTGCCTTTGATAAGTGGTAATAACTGTTTTTTAAAATAAACAAACAAACAAAAAAAAACATCTTAAATTGGAATACTATCTAATTACAAGTTAGAAATGAAATCCCAAAGGCTCACTGGTCAATTCCTCTAACACTATAGCAATATTCAAGCAGAGGAAAGACTGATTCTTAATCATAAGATTATCTTATGATTAATATCTTAGCTCTGAAGTATGCATTTTGCCCTGGATTTAAAAACAAAATTATAACGAGTTTCCAATATAGAATACATAATATGAAATTCTAACTTAGAATATTTAAATCAAATAATAGAGAACAATGGCAGAGAGCTTTGTGCATTTTATTTTGCCTCATTTAACAAATACATAAAATGTTTACTAAGTATCCAGTTCTGTTCTGCATGCATTTACAAATATAGATTCATTAAATCCTCATAGAACCTTGTGAAGTAGGTACCATATTGTTTCCATAATACAAATAGGAAATTGAGGCACAGAGAGATCAGCTAACTTTACCATTATCACACAGCGAGAAAGTGACCAAAAAGCAATTTTGCATCTAACCATTGTAGATATTAGGCTTAATAATGTATATTTATATTTAACACTTATTTTGTCTAGGGAGGGTATTCTTTTACATGGTCACAAGGGTAAGAACTCACCTCCCTCAGGTGTTCGAAAGTTAAGGAAATTGCTTCTTTTTTTTCCATCACCAAATCTGGTGCTAGCTGTTACATATGCACCATATTCAACATCATAGTCCAAATCTGAAAACTCTAATGATATTTCAGTTACATTAATGGTTCTTAATGATGACCTATCCCTGAGAGAGAGAAAAAAGAGATTATTTGTAGAATTGACTTTTAAATTAAATGTTACAATATATTTTGAGATTACATTAAAAATGAACATGTGCACAGAAATTTATTAATCCAGACTAATAAGATAATGATGCCATTTATCCTGAAATGCTAGCAAAAGAGAACTTCAGAATTCAATAAATAAATTTATGTTGTTTTCAAGTATATTTAGTGTCTAATGTGTTCATAGTAGAGTTTGCTTGGATTAATTTTAATGATTCTCTAGGCATACTATATGTTCAAAGTAATCACAGCATTTTTTTTATGCCAATGTTTTAGTTATTCAAATATTCTTTTAAGTGTTGACAAAATCTTATTTGTACTACATATTTATCAACAAACTCATTTTCATATATTTTACAAAAGTAATATCTACTTTAGACAAATTCAAATAAATAGTAAATATCTGAATAGTAGTATCTAAAATAGCAAATATTTATTTAATTAGAAACAAGACTGAAAATAATGTACATATAACATATAGAAGAAATATAGAGTTCATATCTCTCATTCAATTAAAATCTTAAAAGTATTTAAAATGTCAATCCAGAAAATAAAATAAATATTCTTCTAGTAAGTGTTAAAACTCAGGAGAAGGGAAAAAAGTCAAAGAACAAAATATTGCTAAGTAAAAGTGTCCTATAATTATTTTATTTCAGTTATGTTAGTTCAAACTTTATAGTTTTGAACTGGGTATAGATTTCTATCTAAATTAAAGAATGAACCTATATATAGAGGTGCTGAAAACTGTATTTCTAAAACAAATTTAGATTTTAAGAGCAATAAAATTAATTATTAAATAACTTATGAAATATGGCCAATATCACAGAATAAATACATATATCTTATAATCTCGTTTTTACTTCTTTATAAACACACTAGATGCCCAGTGTACGAAATTCATGCACTGGGCAGGGGGGTATCCCTCAGCCCAACCTGCATCCTCTCCAATCTTGGACCCCTCTGGGGATGTCAGCAGAACACTGCAATGTACCTAATCCAACACTAATATGTGAAAATACACATTTTGGCAAACTCTCACTACTAGTCTAGATAATAATCTTCTTAATTTCTGCAAGTTTGATTGACAAAAAATAAATCTATGTAATTTGCACTCTCTGATTGTGAGTGAGATACAATATCTTCTTATAATTTTATTGGTCTTTTTTTAATAACTTGTTCATGCATTTTATTTATTTTATTTGAGTCTTTTGAGTAGAGAAAAATACATGTTGAAGTTAGGGATTATTGTTCTTTTAGACAGTGCTCCAAAAAACAAATAAATATACCTTCTCCACCCTCTCTAAATTTAGAGGTGACATGCATGCAATCAATATTCAGTAAAATTCAACAAAATTTACTGAGTATCCACTTTATGTCAGAAGCTCTGTTGGACATAAGTACAAGTAAGATACAGAAAGAAAAAGCAGGAAATAAGTATAAAACTATTCATTAACAACCATGTGATCCCCTTAAAGATGAGAATAATAAATCCTACCCCCACAGGTGCCTAAAAGTGAAGACAAATAAAAAGGAATGAGCAGAAAATGAGTTGTGGCTAATGAGTAGAAAAGGAAAATAAAACAATAGCCCTAAAGATGCAGGAAGTTGTTTACCTCAGAGCTAGTTTGTAAGGATGGAGAACAGAACAGAGGGTTGAGTGAGGTGGGAAATGCAAGAAAGGAAGCCTACCTGACAAAACAGATCTAGTTCACAAACCCACAGTCACAAACAGCGTAGAAAAAGAAGAAATGTAAATGTCACACAGTACTTAGCCTCTAAAATACATAACTTTCAAAATCAGCCAAAGCTCCTGATTAGTATAAATGTTCAAACTGGGAAAAAACTTGAGGGGAACCTTCGGTGAAATCATTTTAATGATTTAGTTCTAGGAACTTCTTACAACATTTTTAAAGCTATTTGAAACTTGATAAATCAAAACTATTCAAATGATTCTGAAATTATTCAGAAAAAATATCATGTATAATAAAAGAATAATAAGCTAAGTTACTATGATGTACACCGACTGCCAGGAGGCAGATGCTCTGACTGGTAGGTTAGCTTGCTGCTGGATTCCAGCCAATAGGCATTGGGTGAGAGGGCCGGACATGTCCTGGAGTCTTCTTGCGGTCCCTCTCAGGCCAGCCAGCTCCCCTGATAGGCCCTGATCAGGACTGGGTGAGACAACCCCCAATCAGCTCTGATCTCCTGCTAGGCCAAGGGACCCCACCCAAGCATGAATTCGTGCACTGGGTCTCTAGTAAAATATAATTTTTAGGGCATAAAGGAAATTCTAAAGCATAACAGCATTTCTTTGCATTACCAGTTTCTTTGGTTAATTTTTATCACATCGAGACCATGCCAGGCAGCAATGGCCTATAAAGTAATCATGAATACAAACACCCCATGGGAAGACTTAAAGATTTTTCCCCCATGTCCCTCAGTGTGAACCTGAATGGTTTTCTGCATAGGCTTGAGCCCCTATGAAAGGTCAAGGTCTTCATTCTAAACTACATCATTTTATATTATATTTTGTTTCCTGTGGGCAACCTAATCTAATAATACTTTCATTTCTATGAATTTATTTTCAAAACTTTAATTTACTGTTATCTAAATACTAGATGCCTGCACCAAAACCGGTTTTGCTCAGTGGATAGAGTGTTGGTCTGCAGACTGAAAGGTACCAGATTTGATTCCGGTCAAGGGCATGTACCTTGGTTGCAGGCACATCCCCAGTAGGGGGTGTGCAGGAGGCAGCTGGTCAATGTTTCTCTCTCATCGATGTTTCTAACTCTCTATCCCTTTCCCTTCCTCTCTGTAAAATATCAATAAAATATATTTAAAATACATACATACACACATACATGCATGCATACATACATACATACATACATACATACGAGAGGCCTGGTGCACGAATTCATGCATAGGTGGGGTCTGGCCGGCCTGCCCTGATCTGGGCTGATTGGACCAGGCTGGCAGGAGGGAGGGAACATGGGCTGTTGGCCAGTCAGCCCTGCCCCCTGGTTGAACACCAGGTAAACTCCTGATGGAGCAGACCATTTGCATATTAGCTTTTTATTATACTAGAGACCCAGTGCACAAAATTGGAGCACAGAGGGGGAGTGTGTGTCCCTCACCCCAGCCTGCAACTTCTCCAATCTGGAACCCCTCAAGAAATGTCCATCTGCCCCTTTAGGCCTGATCCTGGTGGTGGAAATGCAGCTACTGGTCTTATTGTCATCATTTGGTTCGCTGGTTGATTTGTTTTAATTTTGTTTGCTTGTTTGTCTTTAGCAGAAAAAGACATATTTATAAGATTTAGAGGAAAAAATCCACTAAAGAGAATGTGTTTGAAGCTAAGAATGCACTTATAAACCAGGGCCTTGGAGAAGATAAGGAATTAGGGTCCAGAAGACAGAAGCATTAATTGTGCTTGAGTTGAAGGGGAAACATTTTCATTCCCTGAGAGTGGATAGATTCCCTCAGGCTAAATAAGAAACTTGGATTTTATTCTAAGAGTAATGGAACGTTCTTGGGATGTTGTCTGCAGGGGTGTGGAATTTGGGTGTATGGTTAAATTAACTATCCCATGCAATACTAAGATTAATTTCTTGTCTCTCTATCCCCCATCTCCAACTGGGATGTGGGTGAACAATTGGGGGAAGGGCCAGCTATGGGGAGGGAGGACCAGCTGGCCATGCCTCCAAATGGGGTGGGGCAGTCGATCAGGGGTCTGCAGCCAGAGGAGGGGCTGTGGGAGGTTGGCCGGCCAGCTCCGCCTCTAATTGGTGTAGGGGGGTGCTGATCAGGGGTTGGGCTGGCTAGGGAGAGGGGTCTCAGGCTGATTGAGGGTGTGGCTGGCTATGGGGAGGGACTGTGGGTGGTTGGCCAGCTGGCCCTGCCCCTGATCAGAGTGGGGGATGGTCAGGGGTGGAGCTGGCTGGGGGGAGGGGACACAGGAGGTTGGCCAGCTGGCCTTACTCCCTGATTGGGCAGTTCACTGAGCAGTTGCACTGGTCGTTAAAGTGTTATGGTCACTGGCTTTTTATATATATACTAGGGGCCCAATTCACAAAATTCGTGCACTGGGGGATGGGGGGTCCCATCAGCTGAGCCTGCCCCTTCTCACATACTGGGAGCCCTCAGAGGATGACCTACTGATGGCTTAGGCCCACTCCCCATGGGAGTGGCAGACTGGCCTCCCTTTGTGGGAGATGACTGGGCTGATCAGAGAAAGGCACCAGTCTCATCACCCCACTGCTGCAGCTACTGCCAGTCACCACAGCCACCAAGGTGTTTTCATCAAGACAGACTCCCATCCCTTCACCATAAAAAATGACACCTTTCTTTAGGCATTTTCAAGATGTGTCTTTCATAGAATGACCTTTCTTTCTTTCTTTCTTTCTTTCTTTCTTTCTTTCTTTCTTTCTTTCTTTCTTTCTTTCTTTCTTTCTTTCTTTCTTTCATCTTCACCTGAGAATATGTTTCCATTGATTTTTAGAGAATGTGGAAGAGAAAGGGAAAGGCAAAGAGAAACATCAAAGTGAGAGGAACACTTTAATTGGTTCTCTCCTGCATAAACCTTGACCTGGGTCCCAGCCAGGGAAGAGCCTGCAACTTAGGTACAGGCCCTTGATCAGAATCTAACCTGGACCCTGCGGTTGGCAAACCTAGGCATTATCCACTGAGCCAAACTGGCTAGGGCAGGATATGACATTTCTTAGCCCACCAGGAGTGGACCTTTGATTTTTTTTCTCCAGGAGTGTGGTGGAAAAGCCCTAGATCACCTTTTTGGATTTTTATACCCAAGTTACTAAGAATATTGCCAGTGGCATACAGGGAGCTTAGCCAATGAGCAGTCAGAAAAGTTGTTTCCTCTATAGTTCACACCTATCTTTTCTGATCTCCAGCTCTACCCCTGCCAAAGCCTAAAGCCACAGGGACTGGGCATGGGCCCCCAGTTCCCTCTAATCACTAGCTCTACCCCTGCCAAGGCCTAAAACCTCCGGCCCTGGGCAGGGAACCCCCAGCCCTGGCTCAGCCCCCGGCCAAGGCCAGCAAGGGCAGGCAGAAATCTTGGCTTCCTCCATTATTGGGGAAACCCAAGCCTCCCTCCTGCTCTCTATGGCCACAGCAATCTTGATTGGGTTTATTTGCATATTTTTTCTTAATTGTCTGATGGGCATGGCTGGTGGGCATAGCTGGTGGGTATAGTGGAGTTATGCTCAATTTTCATATTACTATTTTATTAGATAGATGTGTTTTGTTCACCTATTTTGTAACTTGCCTTTTTTGTTTATAATTATGTCATGATATTTATCAAGTTTGATACCTCTAGTTCAAGTTTATCCATTTTAACTGCTCTATAGTAGTCCATTCAATGAATATTCCTGCCAAAACTGGTTTGGCTCAGTGGATAGAGCATCGGCTTGCTGACTGAAAGGTCCCGGGTTCGATTCCAGTCAAGGGCATGTACCTTGGTTGCGGGCACATCCCCAGTAGGGGGTGTGCAAGAGGCAGCTGATTGATGATTCTCTCTCATCGATGTTTCTAACTCTCTATCCTTCTCTCTTACTCTCTGTAAAAAAAAAATCAATAAAATATATTTTTAAAAAAACAAAAAAACAATGAATATTCCTCATTTTTTATTAATTAACCTGCTGTGGTTGGTAAGTTAGATCTTGTGGCTGTGATGAACTTTCAGATATATGAATCTTTCTGCACAAGAATAAGTTTTCTATGTGGGTCTATAAATATATGTGAAAACATGAAACAGTAAAACTTGTTTACCCTTGAACAAAATGACTAGCAAGAAAGAGCAAAAACAGACAACTTTTACCATCTCACTAAAGTTAAAAGATCAAGAGCACCCTTTTATTCAACCATTCCCTCTATTGGTGTAGCACTCATAATCCCAATTTGGCCCCAATCTTTAAGTCTATAATGCTATTTATCAACTTATTGATACAGTTCATTCATGATGCCTTGGAGCCTTCATATACTGTTTCCACTGAGATGTTCTCCTGACTATGACTCTATCTTTACCACCTTCATTCTAAAATGGGAGTGAACTAATGAAATTTGAAATGGCCCTCTTCCCATCCTGACTCGTAATCTATATCATATGCTCAAACCATTAGGTATTTGTAAAAGCGTGGAAATCTTTTAGAAAACTGAAAGAAATAGGACTAACCATACTTTTTAGCATATGAAAGGCCATTTTCTAAGGTACACTTTCATGTTACAGCGGAAATTACTAGACTAGTGACATTTGATTTAAAAAATGTTGTTCAGAATTGTTTGACTGCCTAACATATTGCTTAGCAAGTGTCCTTAAATTATTTTACATAATACATTTTATCTCTAATTAGTCTACAATCATTTTAGCCTTCTATATATTTTATATTTCCCCACAGAGTATAATAAACATCTGTCAGACAGATTCAGAATT
Organism: Pipistrellus hanaki; assembly: GCF_964339955.1. Taxonomy (NCBI): domain Eukaryota; kingdom Metazoa; phylum Chordata; class Mammalia; order Chiroptera; family Vespertilionidae; genus Pipistrellus; species Pipistrellus hanaki. Next base: position 120,911,367 of record NC_140505.1, read on the forward strand.
GCTTTTCATAATTACGGCTAAGAAAAGTGAGAAACATTTCTAAGCTAAGATCTCTACATAAGCTAGAATATTCAGCATCACTTTTATTTCACAGTCTTTTGGCTAAACCTTATAGAGCATTCATTCAGAAGTTTTATGCACAAAGGAGAAAACTACTATTAAAATTGACTGACAATATAGAAGTAAAATGGATAAATAAATCCAAGTTCAATTCAAACATAAAGTAAATAAATAAGCTTTAAATCAGTCTACTTAATCCATAGTGTATTAGAAGAATAAGCTTACTGTGCTCTAATAGAAATTTATTTGTTTAATAGTAGTCGCTCTAAAAATACAAGGGTTATGTATCATTTGAAAACATAAAAGTATAATTTATGAGTATAACTGAGGAAAAATACTACTTAACCATATTGCTAGATGATAAAAGTTATTTCACAAAGCAAACTTTAAGAAGAAAATGTTAATTTAGAATGCGATGGATGAAAACAGATTTCCGATAACACTTTCTACAAATCATACATGACTCACAAAGTAATGGATATATAGTGACTGTGAATTTTTTGTAGAGAAATGCTCATGACAAAGAGAGAAGTCATCCAATATAATAAGTGTAATACGAAGTCTGCAGCCCTAGCCAGTTTGGTTCAGTGGATACAGCATTGGACTGTGGACTGAAGGGTTCCAGGTTCGACTTCAGCCAAGGGCACATGCCCAGGATGTGGACTTGATCACCAGTGTGGGGCATGTAGGAGGCAGCTAGTCAGTGATTTTCTCTCATCATTGATGTTTCTTTCTCTTTCTCCCTCTCTCTTCCTCTCTGAAATCAATAAAAATATTTTTTTTTAAAAGGAAGAAGCCTGCATTTTGTGGACATACTAAAAAGAGTAAATAACCAAAGATAGCTGTTATTGTTGTTTCTTAAAGCAATTACTGGAACAACTGAAACAGTGGAAATAGAATTATGAGAGAAATAAAACCCTGCTAATATTAATAGCCACAATTTAAACCGTATTTTAAGAGAACTATACAGATAAGTAAGTGTCAGAGTCAGGATTCAAATCCATGTCTCTTTGACTCAAGACCCATGTGCACTATGTTATGATACCTGCCTCCCATTTTTCCCAATAAAACATATGGCAAAAATCCTCAAAAGGCATTAGTGATTGTAAAAGAACCAAGAATTATGACCATTCCTTAAACTACATGAGCTAAAGTTTCTAAAGCTTCCAATAAGTATCTTAGTGAGAAGATACTGGAAATTTAAAAATGCCTCTCTATACTTAATTGTCAATATATATCTCAGTCTGCTACAGATAATATTCTTGAACATGCTGACATGTTTTTCCCCACTTTTTCTTTATGTGATCCTATCCCATTCAACCTGAGGCATCCTTTGTCTGGAAGAGCATCAATGCTCTTATGGCAGAAAGTCAAAGAGAAAAAGTCAATATCAATTTTTAACTCTTAAAATATACTTTTAGTTCATTCATCCATTCAAAATATGATCACAATTATAAGCCAGGTGGCTTTCTGTTCTGTATACAGCAATGAACAAAGAAGTAAATCTTGAAACACAAAGGGTCTTCTCTCTCTCTCTCTCTCTCCCTCCCTCCCTCCCTCTCTCCCTCCTTTTCCTGCCCCCTCCCTCTCAAGTTGTGGTGTGTGTGTGTGTGTGTGTGTGTGTGTGTGTGTGTAAAATGAAACCAAGTTTTGTAGAGGGAAAAATTTTTTTCTACATTCTCTTTATACATCAAGAGTCAATCCTGTATGATTTGAGACCATATTGATAAGTAATGATGGTGTAAAGAGGGAGGAGTATATATAAAAAAATAAAGTTTTTATCAATTAAAAATAAAAATCCCATATAATAAAGATGTAATATGCAAATGGTCATTACGCCGAGAAGCGTAACAACCCACTTTGTAATGACCAGATCACAGATCAGCAGGAGGGTGGGGAAGCAATCTGCAAGTGGGTGACAGGGAACTACAGGAGGGGGCAGGGCAGCAAGCTATGAGGGTGTCAGGGGGAAGGAGATCAGGGGGGAGAGCTACTGAAGGGCAGCAGTGAGCTACTGGCAACCTACTGGCGCACATATTCCTGTACAGAGCTACTAGTTAAAAAACAAAAAGCTTTGCACTACTAAAAAACAGTGAGAGGAAGAAAAGAGCAAAGCAGTATAATTAGGGTGTCCTGGGATTTTAGGGTGATGGTAGAGTGATCAAAACATCCAAATAGGTCTGTGAAAGAAATCCCATTGTATAGGACTTGTTCCTTCTCAGGATTAAGAGAAACAACAAGTTTCTCAGAAAATCTCTGTCTTCTATATAGTACCAAGGCCAGCAAGACCTAAGGGCTCCTCTAGTGGACACTGCAGAGCTAGGGAAGGGTGTGGAAGTCACCTCCGCATCCTGCACACTGCTGATGCGGGCAGGGAAAACAACCAAGTGCCTCTGGGGGTTGAGACAGACATGCTGAGACTCAGGGCACTAAATTAAGCCTGGGGCTGGATCAAGAACAAAACAGAAAGTAAGAACATTGAAACTAGAAGCTATGACTGCAGGTCAGTACCTGAATGACTCCCAGAAACCAGGTCAGATAAATCACAGTATCACAGACTTGAAATTCCCTCACCCCAGTTTCATTGGACTTCCCCCGTACCTAGAATCCATCTTAGGAAGTGAAACAGAAAAGAAATACTCATAGAAACAGGAGGGGAAAAGCACTCCTGTTTTTTTGGGGGAGGTGAACTTTAAATTATTTACCCAAAAGAAATTGAACTAAACCCAGAGGGGTTGAGAAAGAGTTACCCTGAATCAGTGTCCTCACTTCCCACACCAACATTACAAAAAGCACAAAGAGCCAGAACACGAGGTCATTTTATATAACATCTGAATTCATATAAACCATACAAAATTATATAGTCTTGCTATATTCTGAAAAGGTAGTATAATATAAATAAATGCCATTGTAATACATCCTACTATGTTTTTATAAAATTTAGAATTTTATAAAATTGATAACTTAGAATTATAGCTGAATTCCTGAAGTAAGTGGGTCTGGTGGACTGTACCAGTTCATAACCAGAGAGAAAAGAAGCAGGTAGACAACACCCCACAGAATGTTATCTAACCTTGTGTGTCTCTGTGTGTGCTGCACACATGATGCTAAAAACACCCTGATGCTTCAATGAGACAAGCATAATCACTGCATCGAGAAGGGACTGGGAACCCCAGCCAGAAAAATCTTGACTCTCACTTTCATTAACTTATTTCCTTTTCAGTTTATTCTAACTCAGTAAAATTATGTCAAAAATCTTAGAGTATCATGCTTGATTTTAAAAATCTGGACGTTTGCCGAAACCGGTTTGGCTCAGTGGTAGAGCGTCGGTCTGCAGACTGAAAGGTCCCAGGTTCGATTCCGGTCAAGGGCATGTACCTTGGTTGCGGGCACATCCCCGGTAGGGGGTGTGCAAGGTCGATGTCTCTCTCTCATCGACGTTTCTAGCTCTCTATCTCTCTCCCTTCCTCTCTGTAAAAAATCAATAAAATATATTTTAAAAAAATCTGGACGTTATCATTGATTTATCTTTTTTTTTTTTTTTTTTACCCCTGTAACAAATCCATCACCAAGTCCTGTCAGCTCTTTAGAACTGGAGCTCAGAGTGGCCCATTTGTCTTTTCCATGGCCAATATCATCTATTGCAAAGACTACTAAAACAGCACCCCTACGAGGCTCCTGCTGCACCTCTGGCTCCCTACAATGCATTCTCTGTAAAGTATCCACAGTGCTTGAAATTCTCCAGTAACTTCCATCGTTGTTAAAATGAAAACTGAATCCTTACTGTGGCTTGGCTACTGACTTTTGTCTGCCCCCAGTACTACCCACCTCTTTCCCTGTTCCCCCAGAAACACTGGACTTCTTTCTTGTCTTCAAAATGGTAAGTTGTGTTTCCCCACAGAGCCTATGCAGTTGGTGCTCCTTCTTCCTGGACAACCCCCCCCTGAAGATCTTCCCATGGCAGAGAGGCTGTTGTCCTCCTCAGATCACAACGCAATGCCTCTTTAAAGAGGATTTCCCCAAGCACCCAAGCAATGGTGCAGTAGCCTTCTTTCTCTTGTTTTCCCCTCAGTAGTTTGTTTGTGGATGTATAATCCAGTTATCCCTTTAGATATAAATTTCTTGAGGGTAGAGGACTTATGTGTGCTGTTAAGTGAAGGGATTAAAAAATGAATAAATAAATGAATGAATATGCTTCTCTTCCCACTGACATCATTCTTGTCACTCCTAATTTCACCATGACTGGGGAAAATGACTAGCAATGTCAATGAAGAACATAAGAGATGTAGTCCTACACAGCAGTATGTAAAGAATTTAAAGAGGAAAAATTTTAATTTAGGAGAAAAAAGTAAATGTCTTTGAAATATTGTAGCCTCTCAATGCTGGATCTTCCAAGTCAGGAATCTAAATGTAAGAAATGCCTATGCTCCATAAAATATTGTATAAAATGTATTTTCTGAGTTCAGATATTTAAAATGCACTAGGATATAGATTACAAAACTGATGATTCATTTTAATAGCATTAACATTGATGAAAATTAGGATTTTTATCTATGGAGTTTTCATGAAGTAGTACTTCCATGTTATTGACAGGAGACACACTATAAGATTTTAACTTTTTCACAATTGATGCATAAATAGGCAATCAGGTAAAAGTTGTTAGAAAACAATAAATCCACTGTTTACATTTCAATAGAAAACTGACCTTAAGTAACAGATTTCTGAAGACATATCTTTTAAATTTTAGTTAAAATGATTATATTCAAGAAAAGTTAAAAAGAACAGTAATATAGAAAATAGTTGAGTAAAACTCAGGGAGAGTTTAAAATTATATTCTCTATTCACTTAAATTGATGGAGCAATAATTTTAAGGAGCAGAAATGTAGTGTAATTATGCATAATACATAATTGTCTTTGTTTTAGTTACAAAAAACTATATTGTTTGACTATGCTTAGATTTCCACATAATATGGAAAAACTTGTTTTTAATAAAAGCATATTAACTAGCCTATTAATAATCAGGTTCCTAATGTAGTATCACATTTTGAAATAAAAAAAATAAACCACATTCCTATTATGTTACAGATTAATATTTGTTCTCAGAACTATTTCCAAAAAAGAAAAAAAAATTCTTACCAGACATAAACTGTGTAATAGAGGATAATTCCATTTGGCTCCACGGGTGGTTTCCATGACAACCTCACCCTGACACCAGACAACTGTTTCACAAAGAAGTCACGGGGGGGAGAATCAGGAGCTGAAAAGTTAGAGTAAAAGATGATGCATTTTATTAGACATATATTAAAAAGGTTAAAATGAAGGTGCACAACATTTTTATTATAAACTTTCTGGTAAATAAATCAGGTATAGTGTTTTTCTCCATGGGCATGAGAAACTGATGTTGACTTTCAAAATGAGATGATAAAAGAAGATTTTGCATGGTGGTGTTAGAACATCTGTTTCTGTGATTCAATGGAAAAAAACATTTCATGAGAAAAAAGAGCAAGGAGTATTTCACAGTGATTCACCTACTGCTCAAGTACATCTTGGTAAATTATCATTCTCTAATAAAAATGAAACTATGTGGTGAATAAATATAATATACGGTTAAAAAAAAAAAAGCTCCCTACAAAATAAAAATAGATGGGGGTGGGGGGGAATCCACATTTAAAAAGTAAAAGTCATAAGCATAACATTGGGAGAGCAGTTAAAATGACTGACCTCACAAATAAAAACTACACACCTCAATTTTAGTTGTGTTAATGTAAAATAATATTGATATCTGTTCACTTAGTCTTTGAAATTGAATAGTTTACAAAGGAAATACCAATGCAGCACATAAACTGGAAAATACAGCTCAGGGTCTACATCTCATTCTGCTATAATCGTGTAAGGAATCAAATATTTTAGCCATTCTAATTGAATGAGACTAAAAAAAAATTCTGTAAACCAGTTAGCCAAATGTATATTTCCATTTAGATAAAACATTTAGAATGTCATTTCTCAGTTTCTGTATTACAGTATAGTAATGTTTTGGACTATTAATATTCAACTTTTACATATAAAATGGTATAAATCACTAAACTGATCATTGTTACAGTTTTACATGGAAAATGAACAAGTAGGAAGTTAACAGAGATTCTGGGAATGTTTTGAGATCTTCAAACATTATTAATTTATTAATCTGTACATGTGCACATCAACTTTTCCAATCATTTATATAAAATACGACCTGAATTATTTTTATTTTTATTTTCTGAATAACCTTAATTACATTTTTATTATTGGGGGAAATATATTTCAATAAAAAATAACTGATTTAAACTTATGTTGTAATCAGGCATTTCTATCCCATATTATTCTTTAATATATTTATATGGAACAAACGTTAATTCTTGGTGTTTTATACTTAATCTTACTACAATATATCCTTGGATAGCACATTTTTATGTAAAACTTTGTATTGCTTAATAAATGTAATTAAATACTTATCTAAACAAAATACTGCACATCTGTCATAGCCAGATATTCAGATACACAGTCAATGCACTGAAACTATTGACTTGAGAGGTAACAAGCTCTGATTGTTTTAATCATTTTGGCATTTGTATAAAAATTAGAAAAATAAATGCAATGTCATTTGCATTTTACTCACTTCATTATGAAAGAGAATATGAGAATACATGAGAAGGGTCTTCAGTAGGCTCCTACTCTCTGTGCATCGCATGATCTTTCCTATCGCTCACCCTCCTTCTTTAGGCATCTGCCTTCAAGTCACAGTTTATACATAACTTTCTCAGCTGCATTTTCCTATATGTCTCAGAATAGCTAGAGTCATTTTTTCCCCCTGTGAATACTTTTGGGAACACTTATACCAATAATTAGAATTATAAGTATTATTTGTGTATACATTTATTAAATGTGTATCTCTTCTACTGAACTGAAAGCTCCATGAGGGCAAGGAACTCCTAATATCCAAAAATATCAAAATTCATCAAGATTTTATCCCTTCTCAATTTCCTTGCAGTGTTTTGATAAGGGGGTCTTCTTTACATTTAGCAATTATATCAATGACTAGGCCAAAGATTTGGATGGAGGGTTACCTTGACTCTATTTTTAGCAAGCCAGGTATTCAGATGCATAGTCAAGCACTGAAACTATTGACTTGAGAGGTAACAAGCTCTGACTGTTTGAGATATAGGTTCTTTACTACCCTAGGCTCTTTCATATAAGAACTCAAATTCTCAGAATAATTTAATTAGAATAAAAATAAAGAACTGGGCAAATAAATTATAACATTTTAATTCTTTTCCAAGTTGGGTGTATTTTATTTCTTTTTATTGCCTGATTGTTATAGCTAGGACTTCCAGTACCATACCATCTAACAAAAGAATAATATGCAAATTGACTATACCTCTGCTATACCCACCAGCCACACCCACCATCCAATCAGGAGTGAGTATGAAAATTAACCCAACCAAGATGGCTGTGGCCACAGAGAGAGCAGGAGGCTTGGGTTGACCCCAGCAATGGAGGAAGCCAAGCTTTCCATTTGCCCTAGCGAGTCCAGGCCTCCGCTGAAGGATACAAAGTTTCAATTATAGAAAATAAATAAATCCTAGATCCCAGGGCCTCCACTTGGGTTGCTGGGGGACATGGCTGGCCTGCAAACCACCACAGGTACCTCATCCAGGCCACCTCCTGCACCAAGGGAACCCAACCCTGATCCAGGACATTCTTTAGGGCAAACCAGCCATCCCCCACCCATGCACCCGGCCTCTATCCTATCAAATAAAACAGTAATATGCAAATTGACCATCACTCCAACACACAAAGATGGCTGCCCCCATGTGGTCAAAGATGGCTGGCCCCATTTGGACAAAAGATGGCTGGTCAGCAGGGGGGTGCAGTTAGGAGTGACCAGGACAGCAGAGGGAAGTTGGGGGGGACCGGGCCTGTAGGGAAGGGCAGTTGGGGGGGACCCAGGCCTGCATCCCTAACCCAGGGCAGTTAGGGATGACCAGGCCTATAGGAGAGGGCATTTAGGGGCAAACAGGCTGGCATGGGAGCAGGTAGGTATCAATCAGGCTGGCAGGGGAGTGGTTAGGGGGTGATCAGACTAGCAGGCAGAAGCAGTTAGTGGCAATCAGAAAGGCAGGCAGGCGAGTAGTTGGGAGCCAGCAGTCCTGGATTGTGAGAGGAGAGGGATGTCTGACTGCCCATTTAGGCCCGAATTTCATGCATTGGGCCTCTAGCTTTCTTATAATCCTCTTTATTCCTGATGTGTCACTTATTACTTCTCTTTCAGTTCTGATTTTCATTTGGGTGTTCTCTTTTTTTTTTCTTGATAAGTCTGGTTAAAGTTTATAAATCTTGTTTATCTTTTCAAAAAGCCAACTGTTGTTTCATTGATTATCTGCATTTTTTTTTTTTTAGATTTTATTTCATTTCTTTCCATACTGATATTTATTATTCCTTCTATTCACCTTGGGCTTTAGTTTTTCTTCTTTTTCTAGTTCCTTTAGGTGTACAGTAAGATTGTTTATTTGAGACTTTTCTTATTTCTTGAGGTAGGTATATAATTGTGTTCCACAGATTAGGGGTTGTTGTGTTAGAATGGCTATTATCAATAAATCAACAAACAAGTGTTGGCAGGTTTGTGAAGAAAATAAAACCCTTGTACACTGTTGGTGGGAATGTAGATTGGTGCAGCCACTATGAAAAAGATTATAGAGGTTTTTCAAAATGGAAATGCCTTATGACCAGTGATTCCACTTCTGAGGTTATATACAAAGAAACTCAAAACACTAATTTAAAAGAATATATGCACCCCTATGTTCATTGCAGCCTTATTTTCAATAGCCAAGCCATGGAAGCAACCCAAGTGAAAAATCAATAGATGAGTGCAATATTACTCAGCCATAAAAAAGAATGCAATCTAACGATTTACAGCAGCATAGATTCACCTAAGTGAAATATGTCAATCACAGAAAGGCAAATACACATGATTTCACTTTTATGTGGAATCTAAAAAATATAAATTAACAAACAAAACCGAAACAGACTAATAGATATAAAAATCAGACTTATATTTGCCAGGGAGAAGGTGGTAGAGGACTGGATGAAAAAGGTGAAGGCATTAAAAAGTACAGATTGGTAGTCAAAAAATAGTCCTGGGGATGTAAAATACAGCATAGGAAATATAGTCACTAACATTGTAATAAAAATATAGTCAATAATATTGTAATTTCCAGGTGGGCACTGGAAATACTATGAGGGGAACCCTTTGTAAAGTATATGATTGTCTAACCACTATACTGTACACCTGAAACTAATACAAAATAATATTGAGTATAAATTGTAATTGAAAAAAAATAATTTTAAAAATACAATTTTGGACAGATAAAGATTGATGGAGAAATAAGCATAGCAAGTAGAGGCAATGACTAAGGAAGACTAACCTCTAAGAAGACTTAGAAACGGGGGCAACTCAGAGCACTCTACCACCATGCTCTAGTGAAGTAATTTGGTGGAGGGGAAGCCATGGGGACCTGGAATGGGAAGAGGGAGCTCCAAAGACTTCATTTTATTGAGTAAAATAAGAACAATGCAGAGAAAAGCCTTCCTTTTACAAGCGTGCAGTGCACATTTTGTCCTGGTGAATGACTAGAATCTGAAGATACAAAGGATACAAACTAGCTTGAAGACTGGGAAACTTGAAACAAATGGAAAAACAAAAACCTTACAAATGCTTGCGATACAACAGTACCCCCACCCCCTCCATTAGAATAGAGCTTCCTTTTATAGTAAAAATTAACAGTCCCAAAACACACAATATATAAAACATAAATGCAAATCAAAACCCAAGTATATTCCTCAAAGTTAATTTTCTTAGCATGATATATGCCTCTAACTTGGTGTAAAGTGGTCTTGGTAGTAAAGCTGATTTTATTTAGGTTAAGAAAAGGTAGGTTTAAATATTCAACCTGGAAAGCAGCCTGAGCTCATTAACAAACTAAATCTAATGAAATAAGAAACTTGCAGGTTCACATAACAGAATCCACTACAAAACCTATGTAAATGTCTATTCTTATGAACATAAAAGTTGAACTAAAGAACTCATGAACAGTTATAACTAATGCATTTTTGGTGTTCAAACTATTCAAACCAAAATATTAACCTTAAAAATTCCAATTGAAAAAAAAATATTAGTAATTTTTTTTTTACAGGACATGGATGATACCAGAATAATTAAAAAAGCATCTTACACTTGATTTTGTTGAACATAAATTTGACTATACTAACTATTTTTACACCATGACAAAGAAATCTGTGTAATGCTGGAATGGCACACAACTGATACCCAAGGATACAGTTGTTGTTGTTTTCATTATATCTTTATCTTCATACATTTTTTTCTGAAATGTGATGGATTTTAAAAACACCACTATCCACTACTATACTTACCATCTTCTTCTGTCAGTACACTAATTGGTGCACTCCGAACTCCTTCACCTTTGACTGTACTAGCAGACACTTCAATTATATATTGGGTATATTTCTTCAGTCCTAAATAGAAACAAAATTGACAAGTTGAGACTTACCAAATATCCTTTAATAATATGCATGAAGCAAACTATGAAATGTCTCTTAACAATCATCCAAAAGTAAAAGCTAAATGGAAATGTAAATCTTTGAAATAGTAATTCCTGTTATGAAAACAAAAAGAAACAGGCTAATGTGGACAAGGATTGATCTAGAATACTCTTTCATGTGACCTGAAATAAACTTCTGGCTTATCTAACCAAAAAGCCAGATTGCCATAGCCTGTATAAAACTGTTCGCACTCACACACTTAATATTTATAATAGAACAAGCTAATATTTTGTGGCCAACCTGTCAATATAAAGGTAAATATTTAACATTATATACGCACACACACATATATATACACATGTATATATATGCATATATATTATATATATAATGTGTATGTGTATGTATATGCATATATATATATATTTTTTTTACCTTTAATGTTTTGGACCAAAGAGGTTGTATCTATAGTTCTTTCCTCATTTCCATTACTTCTCTTGAGATAAATTGTATATTTTTGTATGATTCCATTAGGACTATGTGGGGGGTGGAATGATATTTCAATCTCTCCAGAGGAAATATTTTTGTAAGTAATATTTTCTGGTGCACTATCAGGTACTAAAAGAAAAGAGAAAGACAATAATTGCATAAAATAATTCCATCCTAAAAATCTATTCTGTTGAACTTCTCATTCATGAGTACTACAATGTGATTGTAATAAATGTTTTAAATGAAGTAAGGTGTAGGTAAATTATACACTAAAAAGAAAAATTTCATCGAAAAAGAAAATTCATACTATTATTTTATATAATAATGCTTATATAATAGGATGATATTTTTATTAAAATACTTGTAACTGTATTAAGCAACCTTGCATTGCAGAACACACAGACGAAAGAAAGAGGATTGAAAAACACTTTAACATGATTCTGTTTTTAATTAAATATATATAGTTAATAATTAGCTTTAGTCTAAAACAAGATCTATGACAATGCAATTAATTTCTCTAGACATAATGCTGTAATTATTGCCTGGCAAAAAAACAGTCTTAAAGCACTAGTTTTTTTTTTGTGTGTGTGTGTGTTGGGTAATGTTTTCATTCTGTTAAACATAGTGGTCATAAATGGTTCTCTATATATGTTCAAATAACTAACTGTATGTGGGATTCAAATTCTGGCAAAATATATATTCTAAACTGAATGGTTATCTTACTTAAAATAATTAAACACTTCATAAAATAAAAACATATTTTTCTTTTAATTACTTGCTAAGTTGACAGGGAAGTAAGAAAACAGTGGTGACCAAAAAACAAAAACAAAAATAAATAAAATACAACAACAACAACAAAAACACACAACACAATAAAATCAGTATCCTCAGAAGGAAGCTTGTACTATCAACTTTGCCTTGGAAGATATTGGTCAATCCCAGTGACTTTGAGCTTCTCGATTAATAGCTGTGCCAGAGAAAGACCTGGACCAGAAGAAGGGTAAGGGATATCCCTGCATAAAGAGCTAGAACCCATAAGAATGCAATTTCAACCAGAACCATTAGATGGGACAACTCTAGGGGGCGCCTTGAATTATTCTGCAGAATGCCATGAAATTCACCAGGTGTGGTCACTCTCGGACTAGTGCAATGTGGTCTATTCACTCTCAGGGACTGGAGGGTGGAGAGTAAACCCACTGTGCAAAAGAGAACAGAAAAGCAACTTTTTTCTTTTGCCCCTCTTCTTGATAAAAGGTGGGAAAGAAAGAGGTGGGAAAGAAAGAGAAATTATTCAGTTGTAGAACTGCAAGTCTCTTCCTAGGAATTTATGTGGCCCAAAACCTGTTGCCTATATAGCATGAAAAACCTCTACTTCAGAATTTAAATTAAAACAAATCTGTAACTCTGAGTTCCTATCATTCAAAAGCAAATAACAAAAGTAAACATAAATTTCTGAAGAAACTCAATTCAGGCCACATAATTCCCCACATGTAAGTGAATTCAAGGAATATGAGTTCACTAATAAGATCACTAAATATCGGAGCAAATTAGGCACCAACAGTTAATGCTGGCAAAAAAAAGAGGGGGAAAATAATACACATACTCACATATTCGCACTCACACAAACACACAAGACTTCAGCTATTGAACTTGCTATAGAATAAGAATATGGATGTTTAGTATATTTAAAGGAATTAAACATTTTAAAAATATAAACAGATAATTCTTCAAATAATAATAATAAATCATATAGATAAGCAAGCAGGGTTAATGAAGAACCAGATAGGTTTTCTAAAACAGAAAAACAAGCTAACTGCATTTAAAATTCTCTTGATATATAAAAGCAGATTAGATAAAACAGATAATTTTAGTGAGAAATTTGATAGTATTGGAGAAATTATCAAAATGAAGCTTAGAAAAAGAAAATATAATATATAAAATGGCAGTTAGATATAGAAGGTATACTAAGAAAATCTAAGATAATAGAATGAGAAGAGTTACTTAAAAAGATAATGGAGGATTTCAGAGAGGAAGGGAGAAACATCAATGATGAGAATCATTGATTGGTTGCCTCTTGCATGCCCCACACTGGGCATGTACCCTGACCAGGAATTGAACCGTGACCTACTGGTTCATAGGTCAACATTCAACTACTGAGCCATGCCAGCTGAGCATGGCTAAGACTTTTCAAAATAATTAAAAGATACGAAACTTTGGATCAAGAAATTCCAGTAAATCTCAAGCAGAGTTTTAAAAAAAATCATATTTAGGCACTTCATTGTGAAAGTAGGGTATACAAAAAAGAGAGATGGTCTTAACAGCACCAAAAAAAAAAAAAAAAAAAAAAAAAAAAAAAAAAAAGCATATCATCTATATAGGAATGAACATTAGACTGATAATTGAAATTAATTCAAAAACAATTGGAAATCTACAGCCAGAAAAATTAGTAAGATTTTAAGTCAATCAAGAACAAAGAATGCCATCAATACAACCTCAATAAATGAAATTTTAAATAATGTACTCTCGAGAAAAAGAAATTCCTAGAGATGAAAAATTGTAGTTGCAAAGATAATGTTTAAACATCGTCTGCACAGAACAATAACAATTATGGCTAATTTTGGGAATAAACAATATGAACTAAATATGTAAACATTATTTTCTTTATAGACTCCTGTTATTAAATTATTTTCTTTCAAAAGAAAAAAAATGAAACTTTTATTAGTATCCTAAATACCATGTACATAAATAGTGGTACTATTAATTTTAACAAAATAGAGAAATAAAGTTCTGAAGACTTTAAAATATAGATATGGTACCCCCAATGCCAATTATTACCTGCTATGAAGTATATTGTATCTAAGTAAGAATTCACAGAAAAAAAATGACCTAAGAATGTTGATAGTTCTAAAATTTTTGGAAGATTTATAAATCAGAACATAATTTGGTGTAACAATATATAGCAATATAATCTTACTATCCGTTCCCAAACATCCAACATCTACTCAGAATGCTTTGTTAACTTTCTGTCTTTCAGTGAAATCTTGGACCTGCTGAGAACACTACATCTTAGCCCGGGTGGGTAACAGGTAGCCATTTGTTTTTCTGTGTAACTTCTATAACTATAGGACCTGGGAGTTGAATAGTTGAATTTATTGCTCCTCTTTGCCATATTCAGATCTTTTCTCCTTCCTTCCTCCTGAAAAACTTTATGAGCTACACTTTCTTAAGACAGTTATCTAGTGACACTCTGCCACTTCTCCAAACATCTTTAAAAATTTGCCATCTGGTTGACTGACTTCCTCTCTACCACTCATAGAGATGTCAACATTGATACAAATGATCTATCCAATTATCTGGTGTGGACATTCCTTGGTCTCCATAATGCCAACAATCTTTTCCTCTACCTCACCTTTCACAGCAACACCTAAGACCTTGTCATTCCCAGTAACTATCAGCATTTGGCAACCCCTTTCTATCTTTCCAGCTTACTGACTCTTGTTCTGCCAACTGAGCAATTATTTTATCCTCATCAAATCTTCACTTCCACCTTCTTACTTACTCCGATCAGTGTCTGTAAAGTCATTCCCTAGCAATCTCCCTCAACTCCTGCTTTTTCTATCTTATTTTCCTGGCAAAATTCCAGTTTGGTTTAAACCAAACTCAGTGCTAATTTCATGTCAGCTATGTAACAGTTGAAAATGTCTGGATAAAACATCATTTCATGGTGACTAGTCTCATATAAATTTATAATCTCAAATCTCAAATAAAATAGATTTCACTATATAGAAGCCTATATATATATATATATATATATATATATATATATATATATATATTTAATTAATTAATTCAGTCTCCCATGTTGTTGTATATATTTTCACCATTTTTTCTCTCCACAAACATCTAGTATCTTTCCTCTCCTCATTCAAAGCTGATATATTGTCTCTTATTTTCTGAGAAAATAAAACAATTCAGAAGAGAATTGCATTATCTTCCTACCACCAATTTTCCTTTAATTTTCTACTCCTCTGCTCCTTTCCAAGTTCTAGCCTTCCACTTCTGCATTAGGTTCTATTCCATGTATATGGTCCAATTCTTTAGAACTGAAGTTATACCCTATCTGTTCAATTTTTATTTTTCCTTTTTTATTGAATTATTTATATCACTAGAGGCCCTGTGCACGAATTCATGCACAAGTGGGATCCCTTGGCCTGGCCTCTGGGATTGGGCTGAAATCATCTCTCTGACATACCAAGAGGGGTCCCAAATTGCAAGAGGGTGCAGGCCAGGCCGAGGGACCTCACTGGTGCATGATCAGGGCCGGGGAGGGACACGGGAGGTTGCAGATGAAGAGAGACTGAAGGAGGGCTCCAGGGCATATCCAGCTCATCTTGCTCAGTCCTGATAGGCCAGACCCCAGCAACAAGCTAACCTACTGGTCAAAGTGTCGGCCCCGTGGTGGTCAGTGTACATCATAGCAAGTGGCTGGGCAGCCTTAGTCTATCATTAGCATATTATGGTTTGATTGGTTGAATGGATGACTGGATACTTAGCATATTAGGCTTTAATTGTATAGGACTATACAATTATATGTGCACACAGTAAAAAAAAAAAAAAAAAAATGGATTCTACTTGTCCTTTCAACTATTGCTCCATTCTACCTTCCATTTTATACCAAAATTTGCCTTTATTCATTTAGTCCATTTTCTTGTCTTTTTAAGTCCTGCTTCAGTTAAGTATTTTCCCCATTTTTTTTCATGAAACCTGCTGCTGTGAAGTCATCAATGGCCTCTATCTTGCCATATCATTAACTAAATACATGAGCTGTCATCTTACTGCAGTATCAGTAGCATTTGACATAGGAAATAAATTCCTTCTATTTGAAAATAATTATTCACTTGCCTTCCAAAACATGATCTTGTCCTGAATTTTCCTATCTTACTGGCCACTTCTGCTTAGTCCTTTACTTGCTCCTCCTTGATTTCCCAAATTATACAATTACTAGAGGCCCATTCCACAAAATTTGAGCATGGAGGAGTGGGGGTAGTTAGGATATAAATATGCTTCTCTGACGCAGGCTGATATTCTTTGCATTTTTATTGATTAACCCTGAGAGGATACCAGTTGCATAAAAGTGAGAAGCTAGAAAAATTTCTGAGCAAGTAAAATAGGGAAGCTAAGGCAAGAAAATTAAACAAGGCCAAACTATTTGAACTACATCTGCCAACTGGTGAACCATAAGACCTTATCTTTCCTAACCAAGGACATTTAGAGCAAATGGCTTATACCTGCCCTCTCTAACCAGAGTAAAGATAGCTTAAATCATCCTGGCCTGGGAAAATAGAGACCAAAGACACAATTAATGCTATTTGTGCCAGCTAAACCCAAGGACAGATGAAGTCAGGAGAACAAATAACAAAAGCCCATTAAAGCCAAACAGGTCCAAGTTAAAAAGTAAAACAGTATAAAAAACCAAAGAAAATCCCAAACTCCCTTATACACTCATTTTAATACATCAGCATATTAAAAATACACCTAGAAAGCTGATGGATATTTTGCTGAAACTCTCCGGTATGATTCTCACCTGAAAAGGGGGGAGGGGGAGAGAGCGAGAGAAAGCCCTCAGAACAAAGACTCAGTGTAGGCTCACTCTAGAACACACCCATGCCTCTTCCCAAGCATGAACTTTTTATTTGTTCCTAAATTCTCAGGGTCCCTAAGAGACTTGCAACCAGGGGAGCAGTGGACTCTATCAGCTCAGCCCAGGCTTATCGCCTGGTCCTGTCTCCAAGACCCCTTTTCTCTGACTTCCAGTGAGCTAAAGCAGTCCCGCTCTGGCTCCCTTCTCTCCTATTGCATTTCTAGAGAGTCAAAGCAGAGCCCTGACTAGGCTCTCTGCTGCTGCTTTGTCTATCCTACGTCCTTCCTTTGTTTCACTGCCCCCAGTAAATGTATTCTCAAAATCATCTGGACTTCATATTGTGCAGTCGTTCCTACACAAAGTCAAGAACTCACACACTACAGGCTGGATTGCCCGAGTCAGACCTGTTGCAGGCCAGTCCTGGTCCTGGATCTTCGGGGTAAATAAAGCAAGACCAACTTGATAAATTACTATTTCAGAATTTGATGAGGCACTCTTCAGTTTTCTGAAATAACATAGTGTTTCCAATTGTAGTGCGCAAAATAGATAATCCAAGAATAAAAAGTAGTTATTATAGTTAGTTGAAAGAAGCTAAATTTTTATAAAAATTAAAAATAAATGATGTAGTTCATGATTATACTAAAATAGGAAGTGGGAATTTACCTTGTTTATGCCAAAAGATTGTTGTTTGGGATATACTGGTATAGTTTTAATGTTATGTAGATAAATTAAGATATGCATAGCCCATGGACAGACAATAGTGTGAGGAAAGCTTAGGGAGAGGGCTGGAGAGGGGTGAATTGGGTCGATAGGGGGAAAAGGAGGACATTTGTAATATTTTTAACAATGAAGATAAACTTAAAAAATAAATGTTATTAATTTAATATAAAATTATAGAGTCCTACCACATCAAATTTTGGTCAACATCTAAGTTACTATCCACAGTGGCTGTTGCTCAGAATGAGATGTATTCAAGGCATTTGGCTAAAGGCTTGCTGTAAAGAAAGCTATGTCTTGCTCTGGATGGGTGGCTCAGTCAGTTGGAGCATCTTCTCATCTCCTGGGTTTAATTCCTTGTCAGGGCACATACTTGGGTTGTGGGTTTGATCACCAGTCAGGGTGCATATGGGAGGCCACCGTTTAGTGTTTCTCATTCACATCAGTGTTTCTCTCTCTCTTTTTCTAAAATCAATGAAGACATATCGTCAGGTAAGAATTAAAAAAAAATAATTATGTCTTAAAAGGGGTACAGAATATATGGATCATCATAGAGTAATCTGTATGGGAACTTAAAGTTCTTTATGTGATTACTGCACACTACGTTTGAGAAAATACAAACTAATCTCAAGCTTGCTTGTCAACTGTACATTCTATACTTTAAGCACAGATATAAACACACACACACTCACACACACACACACACACACACACACACACGAATTAGTCATGTATTGCACTTTCCTGATTGAATACAGGAGTACAGTATTTTACTTCCAAGCATTAGTAAAACCTGATTCCCCAACTAAGATAAAATGTTTAAACAAATAATTTACTCCTATTTCTAATTAGCAGAATTAACACATTACTGAGTAATCACATTCCTCCATTTCTCATGAAACAATAATGAAATGTGGGCTCTCTTTTGATATGACTAAAGGTAAAATTATTGTATCTAATCAGTATCCTGAGCCCTGGGAACAAATAGATGGTTGTTCTTGAGCACATCCTGCTTCAAATAACACCTGAAAACTATTTAAAATTCTAACTTCCTCTTTTGTAAAAAGAGCTAAATTGGTGGCTCAAAAGTAGTAAACATGATCCTGGAAAAATCATTAACAGATTCCATTGTCCACCATTTTCATCTAGACGGAGAATACAGAGACGGTGAGAGTACCCTAATTTAGGACAGAGAAGTAGGAATGAGGAGCATGGACCCTGAGCTCTAGGCCCTGTATTTAGGTCTCTTTTGCTTCTAGTGTAAAGATGACCAATTTGTACTCACCCAGGTGGGTGAGCTAGCGAACCCTGTCATAATTGTTTCTCACTTCTCTATTTTTCTCTCTAGACCAGGAGCCTTGAATGGCTGTCAGGAGGCTTAGCTTCAAGTCCGAACACTATTTCTCATCTACTATGATTTTTGAGAAATTCTATTAAAATACAAGTGGCCCAGTGCACAGTTCATGCACATTGAAAGGAAATTAATTAGAAGAAATATTTTAATGTCACTATTCACCATTTCTCTATAAGTGTCAGAGTTGAAAGAAAATTAGTAAAAATGTATATGAAAATAATATATAAATTGATTAATAAGTTAAAAATAACATGATATAACAACAAAGATGATATAGAAACAACAAAAACATGATATAAAAATATTGATAAAAAACAATGACTGATAAATTGATTAAGCTAATTCTAATATCTCCTGTATACCACATTAAGGGTAAAACACTTTCAGAGTGTTTGACCAATTTCCCTTGTGATGAAGTATTTACAACTTTATTTATTTATTTATTTTTAAATATATTTTATTGATTTTTTTTACAGAGGGGAAGGAGAGGGAGAGAGAGTTAGAAACATCGATGATAGAGAAACATCAATCAGCTGCCTCCTGCACACCCCCTACTGGGAATGTGCATGCAACCAAGATACATGCCCCTGACCGGAATTGAACCTGAGACCCTTGAGTCCACAGGTCGATGCTCTATCCAGAGCCAAACGAGTTACGGTTATAACTTTAACTTTAACGTCACACTCTCTTCAAACTCAAGAGAAAGCAACATATAACTCACCCTGTCCAAAAACTGGTTTAGGTAGGAATATTCCTACTCTGTCTAACTTGTCCTTTGGATTTGTTAATAGTCATCGCAAATGCTGGCATCACAGGAAACTATCCTCAAATTAATTTACATTGGAGGTCAGTAACGGACGGGACAAATATTTCACATGTGCGAGTCAACATTTATTTTTAAATTGCCAGCGTATGTCATATGTACTGGCCAGATGGTCAGTCGGATGGTCAGACAAATGGATGGTCAATCACTTAGCCTTTTATATATATATATATAGATACCTAGGTCTCCTCATCCATAAAATAAAGGATCCTGTGTATTTTCTAAGACACCTTCCAACACTAAAATTCACATTTTTTAATTACATTTCAAATTAAATTCACTTATGGCTTATTACTATCCCTACCTGAGAATTAAATCCATACAACAAATAATGAAATAAAAATCAAATTTACTTAATCTTAAGTAAAAAAAAAAAACTGTAAGCATATAATAATTAGAAAACAAAAAATGATTTTTATATAGTCATAAAAATAAGGTGTATTTGATGCTATGACCAATTAAATAGTGAAACATTTAATAAATGTTAGTGAATATGGCTATTGTTTAATATCACAACAGGATTTTTTAAGTTCTTAAGTTCTTAGTTTCCTTTCTAATGCTGTTCAGTGCCCCAAACAGTGAAATATACTGAAAAAAAATGACAGGAAGGTCAAGATATATTTATCACTTAGCAGCTCTATTGATGGTTCTTAAACCAGCATTATTGTGAAAGGGAATGGGCTTTACAGTTAGGGGGATTTGGGTTCCAATTCCAGCTTCATCACTTACCAGCTACATAACCTTAAGCAATTAAATACCCACCAATTAATATTAACTTCAGGTGGGTAAAATTCATTTTATTCTACAGTGGTTTATGCCCACTAGGGCTTGGCATATTGTAAATATTTATTGAAAGGATGAACCTCTCAGATCTCCATTCTTCATTAGGCAATGAAGATAATAATACCTTAATGCTCTATTCCAGAATAAAAGGCAATTATTATGAAGTCCAATAGCAAAACCCATGGTACTTTCCAGGTGCTTAAATATACTTTTCTTTCCTTGACCCAGTGTGAAATAAAATAAAAATAGGTCTGGTAAAGAGCAAATACTAATATTTAAGCACCGTATCTATAAAAGCAATGAAACATGATGATATGTAGTTTAATATCAATTAGGTTTCACTTTAGAGGAACTCTTGATGATTCAAAAAATGCTCTTTTCATCACACTCCTATTTCTGAAATTATAACCAATGCCATTCTCTATGGACGATGTGTCATCTCATATAATTAATTTCTGTGATCAGTTTCCCTCCAAGGTAAGCTGCTTTACTAGATTCCTTGATCCTCAAGGTCAGTGACAGGGCCACACTATCACAGGGTCTGACTAAGCCATATGAAGCTGCTGACATTTGGGCATTATGACCTATAGCATTGGTCTGCAAACTGCAGCTCTGTTGACTAATGAGTTTGCTGACCACTGACCTATAGGAATAGCAAATCCATATAGTTGCTAGTCAATAAATATTTAATTTTTTACATGTAGGCATAAGACAGTAACTTTAAATTCAGTTCTTAATTCTTAGCACACACTATAAAGCTGACTTAAGAGTGATGCTCTAATGTATGATTATAACCATAAACAACAAACTGACATCATCAGGCAAAATGTCTTCCTTTGTGTTGTTGGCTCTTGCATTGGTGAAACTGACATGTAACTCCTTGCTTGCACTATTTTCTTTTGATCAGATATCCTCTCATATGGCTTCTATAAGGTCCTCCTGCCCGTTCCACCTGACTCCTTAAGACATAGATTAAATGCTACCTCCTCCAAAGGCTTTCCCCCACATGCCCTTTCTGTGATCCCACTCTACAGACATACCTCATTAGAGTATAGGAATCTATTCTTATGAGTATGTCTCTGCTTTTACCTAATTTGAAAGCAAGTAGTTATTAATTCACAAATTTACAGGCACGTTGTAAAACATCTTTAGTTTTTTAAGCCTTCATTTATAAAATTTGCTGATTTTTATTTTGGAGTCCCTTGTATGCAAATAAGATTTTTTTAAAAATTTGCATGGCAAGCCTTTTCATACTCGTTTACCAAAGAAAACAAAGCAAAACAAAAACAGCCTGGCCAGTTTTGCTCAGCGGTTGAGCATTATTAACCTATGAACCAGGAGGTCACGGTTTCATTCCAGTCAGAAGTTGATCCCAAGTGGGGGAATGCAGCATGTTTCTATATCTCTCTCCCTCTCCCTTCCTCTCTAAAATCAATTTTAAAAAAAAACAAAAACATTTTTTTTTTTAGAAAAGCAAAAAAATTCCTGGATTATACAAAATGGAACAACGAGGGGTTTTAGTTAAGTAAAATAAAAACAGTATAACAATTGTCAGCCACATTCAATACTATGCATTTAAAAATATATATTTTATTTATTTGTTTACAGAGAGGAAGGGAGAAGGAGAGGGAGAGGGATAGAGAGTTAGAAACATCGATGAGAGAGAGACATCTATCAGCTGCCTCCTGCACACTCCC
This sequence comes from Pipistrellus hanaki, assembly GCF_964339955.1. NCBI lineage: Eukaryota > Metazoa > Chordata > Mammalia > Chiroptera > Vespertilionidae > Pipistrellus > Pipistrellus hanaki. The sequence goes on from NC_140505.1 coordinate 120,933,527, forward strand.
TACTGGGGATATGACTGCAACCAAGGTACCCTTCGGTCCACAGGTCAATGCTCTATCCACTGAGCCAAACCAGTTAGGGCTACTATTCATTATTAAACAAATAAATAAAAAACTTACCAGTCTCAGAAGTCCTTACAGAGAGTAAGGAAGATAACTGATTGCCATGACCCAATCTGGTGTATGACCTCACAGAAATGTTATAAAGGGTATAAGGTTTTAAGTCCCTTAAAATTATGTGTGTTGTTGAGGTGTTCTTCATAAATAAGGAATCCATATTTTTATAGAGAACTTCATAAGCAACAATAATCCCATTGGGTTTCTCAGGTGGTAACCACTTCAGACTTATTTCATGTGCAGTAACATCAGTAACTTCCACAACTTGAGGTGATGATTCTGGTTCTGGGGGAAGAAAAGAAAACCTTAAATACTTGCAGTTTTTCAGGTTTATTGGTTCAGCTACTGAAGGCAGCACAAGGAATATGGCAGTAAGCAAATTAAACTGCACCTAATCGTCTTACCATCTTCCAGAGTTGTCACAATGATGTCATTTTCTTCAGACAAAGAACTTTCTCCAACATGAGTTGAGGCAGCCACCCTCATCTTATATTTGGTGTATTTCTTTAACCCTATAAAACCAACAGGCAATTTGCTTTCAATTTCTTAAAATAACAGATTAGTGCCATTTTACATAGGAATAGTGAAAATAATTTATTTTGGAGACTGACTCCTCCAGTCACTTTCCCTATAATCCCAATCTTCCCAAAGTCCTTGGGCTTGAGGATCTTCCCATGTTGTTGATGTTTTAGTTCTTTCCTAAAATATCAAGGAATGATTTGAGGATGAAATGTAATTTTGGCACACTGCAAGGAGTACAGTTGACTTGGCACAAACACCGGATCAGCTGATTTACTTCACATTCATTCCTTCAATAATTCTGAGTTATTTCAATATATAGACAAACTTTCCTGGGTTAAATATATGCCTAAGACACTTGTGATCTAATGGTTTTACTTCTTTGTAGCTAAATACAAAGGAGAACACATTTAATAAGAACGCATATTTTGTAAGATCTCCATGGCCCAGCTAAATCTGGAAAGATGAAACACGTGTCCTGCAGGGCTTAAGGCAGAGAGAGATGCAGATGTTCCATCAGGATAGAAATGTTTTTCAAAAAGCAAAACTTGGTTCTACCTGTTATGAGAAAGCTGTTATCTAGAGTAGTCATCTGGAATGCTCTGTTTGTATCCAGTTCCATTGCATAAATTGTATAATGAGTTATTTTTCCATTGGGAAATTCTGGAGGATCCCAATATAACAAAATGGATGAGGAACTAATATTTTTATAGTTTATAATCTGAATGGAGCTTGGCACTTGAAAAGAAGAATGAACAATTAATTCGCAAGAAAAGAAAGAGGATTACAATGTGCAAGAGCAACACTTGCAGGTAATTATTTCAAAGGAAATACATCCTTACCTTGTTCAAGTGTCCTAACGTGGAGAACCGTTGGTGGTCCTTCTCCCATGATGGTGAAAGCAGATACACTAATCATAAGTTCAGTGAACGGTATGAGTCTCCTGATAACGTAAGACAGCTGTTCGGCAGCAATGTCAGTGATATACTGATTCCACGTAGTTCCTATTTGAAATAAAATGTTTTCTAAAGCGTGTTTGGGTTCACGATCAAAATTATGTTTGCTCACACAGTGAAATATTAAACCAGAGTTCACATACTTCATTAATATCTCCATTTACTCCTTTATACAAAAGGCAGGTGTACAATTTATAATAAATATGCTGAGTATTCCCCAACAATATCTATAAACATTTTATACTCATAATACAGCTTTGCTAGTTATTATGATATCCTGGAATATGAGATTAGTGTTTTGGAAAATATATAACTTGCTAAAAAGGACTGGCTAGGATTTTCTTTCCTTTTTTTTTTTCTGAAAAAACTAAGCAATGATATCAAATTAAGCCTTTTATTTGAACTCAAAATTCACTATACCTTCACTAAAACCAGCTGTATTTTAAAGCAGGCACGTTTTGATAACTGATATTTAAATCTGTCTGAATAAGGATTTCAAATGGTGTTAGATTTTTATTTATTTATTTAGAACTTGTGGTTCCAATGATGTTAATTAGTAATTAGGCCACACTTGAAGTATTTAAGGAAACATCTGTATTAGAAGCTGTGGGTCTCTTAATTTCTAGTGTTGCCCCCAGTCATCTTTGCACACACACACAAAAAAAGAATAAATCAGTAAGTGAAATAAATGTATACTGAAGTAATGTGATATTCTGACTGAGTATACCATCAATAAAGTCACACTTTTAATTTGCAACAAGACAAATATCAAATTGGAGAAAATGTTCTCACTTAGCATTTCAGAAAAAAAAAAAAAGAGAAAATGTAAATGGATGTTCTCTAACCAAGTACTTTTAATTTGCTCTATACGGTATTCTCCTTTTAGAAACAATAAGATCCACTGACCCTGAAGAGCAAGTGTACACACTAATGACATCACCACGTCGCTGGGGCACCTACACCTGTTTATCCCTTGCATGCACTAGAGTTGTAACTTTCTGACCTATTTACCTTTAGTGACATTTGAAAACCTATTAGTCAAAAGCTGCAGAGAGTGCGAGGCCTGTAAATGATTTGAAGATATGTTAATCCCTCCCCATCACACCTGCTTTGGCAACTGTAATAACTGATTGTCTATGCAGCTTGGCCAAAGACTCTAGGGTGCTACTTTCTCTGGGAGGAAGGTCAAATGGGTTAGGAGGGGCCAGCTCCTGCCTGTGTGGCCTTTCCATTTGCTGCATGAGGTTATCCAACAGCTAAAGAAGAAAAAACTCTGACTCCAGCCCATGAACCATTAATAATTCGGCTGAATTCCAAGCTGAAGTTCATATCTGTGCTAGCTAGCACTGGTGGTTTCAATGCATTTGATAGAACATAAAAATCTGTACCTACCAAGTGTTAAATGCTGGTCTTCAGCTCTATTCCTCGCAGGAAAGTTATTATGTGGATGACTGTTATACATAACTGAAGCAATTGCATACAGGTCAGAAGATATCTCTGCTGAACCCTCAAATAATTCTGCCATTGACTCTCCTACATTCACAGTTTCTGGAGTGAGCGGGTTGTTTATATACTGTAATTAAAAATAAGTATTTACAAAAACCACTTATAACCATTATATTAACAATGACTTCACTCAATTTAAGAAACTAGTAACTTTGGAATTACCCTTTTTGAAAAATATTGATATATTATTTCCATGACTCCTGTCTTCTTTATATACCAAAATTTTATTCTAAAGCTACTAAAATCCTGCATGATGTTACTCACTGATCACTCCTGTGTCTTGAGAGACTAGTACTGGATTGTGGGAAGAAGCAGATATTTGTTTCTGACTTCAGTTGTTGTAAAATTCAAAATCCTCATGAAAAGACTCCAGGACTAAAATATTTTAACTGTTGTCCACCCCCCCCCCCCAAAAAAAAAAGATAAATAGTCTAGGAATACCGCCTTACACCAGGTGTGAGAGTCCTGTATGACTGCTTAATAAACGTTAGGAATAGGAGTTTATCTATGACTGATTGAGGCTGCAGACATGAACAAAATTGCATGGCAATGGTTTTCACACAGGTTCACAGTAGACCTACCTATCCAACGCTCTGTCCCTAAGGAATATTTTAAGTAACTGTGATTGTTCCTAGAGCCATGATGTTCTTCATACACATCAATTTCACCAAAGTGGCAGATATTGAAGTAAAAACATCAGGAGCAGATTACAAATATTTAGAGGTTTTTGTTGGGATAACAAGATGACTTTTCCCTTCCCACAGCATAGCTGATTGAAACAGAATGAGAAAAGTTTGTTTTGGCCAAATACTATGGGTTGTCAACCTTGGAAATAAGCTTAAATATTAATCAAAGAAAATGTTGCCTTTAGAGACTCAATAACCAAATGCAATGTTTGGATTTTGGGTTCTAATTACAACATACCTACCAATACAGATTTTGAAGGTAATCAGAAAAATATGAATATGATCTAGTCAGGGATCAGCAACCTTCAAGACATAAAGAGCCACTTGGACCGTTTTCGAAGGAAAAAAAAAACCTCGGAGCAGCAAAACCATTGTGACATAAGTGATACAGCTCCCCGCCCCGCCCTGCTATCTGCCCTGCTAGTGTCGAACCTGCTGGGGGCCGCAGCAAAGGTTCAAAAGAGCCGCATGCGGCTCCGGAGCCGCAGGTTGCCAACCCCATCGTTTTGGTATCATCTACGTATTATCAGGGGTCTTCAAACTTTTTAAAGTGGGGGCCAGATCACGGTCCCTCAGAGAGCTGGAGGGCCGGACTATATGAACTACGTACTAATTCCTACTGTAACACCTTGGCTGCGCTCACTGCCCAAAAAACCTGGCGGGCAGGATCAGACTCCTCTGGGGGCTGCATGTGGCCCGCGGGCCATAGTTTGAAGACCCCTGTATGATACCAAAACGATGTTAGTAATATGTTAGTTGTGGTAATGGGATCATTGAGTGAATTAAAACATCCGTGTTTTTTAGAGATTTGCACTTAGACATGTAGAAACAAAATTTATTTTAAAATATGTTCACAAAAGTAACAACAACACAAGAGAGCTAAGGCAAGAATGGCAGAGTTTTGACAATTACTCAATCCTGCTGATCGGCAATTGGGAGTTCATCATTCTCTTTTCTCTACTTTTATCTCTCCTCAAAATTATCCAAAATAAAGTATTTTAAAAAAGTTTTTGTCTATTTCTTTTGAAGTTCTGCTTCAAAATCCACTGCTAAAACATTTTATTTAAAAAAATTACCCTATTTATTCTCAAATATAAATTTCTCAGGATTTGTAATTAATTCATAATAGAGGTTTTCTTTATAAGTTTTGGTACAGTTGTCTTTTAATTATCTTATATTTTTAGAGGTTGTCTTTACTCATAGAGAAAAAAACAAGTTTTTAATTCCTTATCAATATAAAGCACTTAGTATTTTCAAAAAAATAGATGCTCAAGAAAGAAAAATCTCAGAAAAGCTAGACATTTTAAGGCAGTTTATTTATTTAATTGCCAACACAGGTGGGTCATTTAAATATTAACTTTTCTGAGAGATAAAAGAATGGAGAAAAGATTCAAGAAAAATTTCAGTTCTCCAAATAATATTTTTGAGATAAAATTATCTAAATGTTGTTACACCTTTATCCACAAAAGTATCCTGATAAAGAGCAGCGGGACACCTATATGATCCATTCCAAAAATGTGTGATTAAAAAACTCTGGAGAGGGAACGCTATAGGGGATAAGTGAAAGGTCTTCTGTCTCCCTAAGATTCACTTCAGCTCTGCCTCCACAGGAAAATCAGGGAGGGCATGAAGCACAAACACATAACTCAGAGATGCTCTGGTATTTCAGTCGATAGTTTATGCCCAACCACACAGCTGTTCCCACTATCAATCAGCCCCTCTGAAAATCTACTGTGTACAAACCACTACAGAAGGTACCGTGAGGTAGTACAAAGAATTTCCCCCTGAACAATGATTTTGCATTAAATCTCTCAATATTTATACCCATGTCAGATAAATTATTGAAATTAAACCCTAGCATCCCATCAATTAACTAGGCTAAGCATCTCTCTTGATATACTGCCACTTCAAGGTAAGAGTTGACCTGAATACTCTAGCTGAATTTCTCCAAAATTCTGGTATTCATTGGAAAGGCCCTCCTTAACTTGGGAAATAATAGTAGCATTGGGTTCGTCATAGCCTAGAATGTTCCTAATTATCATAAAGTGTGCCATTTGTGATATTGCTGATATTTTGCCTCTATAAACACACACACACACACACACACACACACTAGATTCTATCTGTTTTTAATAGATGAAAAAGAAAAAAAATAAGAGCGAAAAATGATGGGAAAGATCAGAACGTAAGGAGTGATGGGAAGGGACAGAGAAAAGCAGAAGTAGAAATAAAGGAAATATGAGGCAGAGGGAATCCATTGCAACTTCCCAAAGCTTGGAAATCACTAGGTGGGCCTAAGGTTCTCACCCTCAGCACTACTGACATTCTGTGCCAGATAATTCTTTTTCTAAGGAGCTGTTGTGTGCATTGTGGGCGGTTTAGCATCATCCCTGGTCCCTATGCACAGAGGCATCTTCCTAACTGTGACAATAAAAAATGTCTTAAGAGATTGCCAAGTGCCTCCTGGAGAGCAAAATCACCCCCAGCTGAGAACAACCGAGTCAGGGAATGTCACAATTCATCAACATGAAAGGCCTGTTATAAGCTACCCAGGAATCTTTGGAATTTTTGTGAAAGAATTAGGAGTCCTTAGAGTTAAATTCCAAACCCACCTGAATAAACCAACTTGATTCTACATGTAATATTCTTCATTATAGTTAATCCAATTTTATTTAAAAACAAACTCTAAATATATATGTATCTATATAGCCTGAATTATATCTACCTATTTTGACTCACTGGAAGATATGCTGAATTAATTAATAATAATTTATTCTTAAAAATGATTTTATATTTTATAATAGACTATAACATGACTTATATTATCTATTATGAAGCTATATTTTATAATAGAATATAAAATGATATATTATCTATTATGAAGCAATAGTAAAAAGAAAAGTTTACAATTAGCATATGTTTGACATCTCCTAACAGATACCATATCATTCTGTACATTATTTGGGTGAAAAAAATCCTAAAGGCTTGATTCTGTTATGTTCCTATTGCTCAGTAAAGTAAACTTACCTCAAGCAATCCTAAACAGATACTGAGTCCTGTCCTCAGCCTCATTCCATAGCAACTGGCCAGCATTTAGCTGGCAAACATTGATACACTTGAAAATATGTTGTATGAAAAATATGTGCTTCTATGAATCTCAGAAATTATAATACTAGGTAGCAAGATGGTATCTTCTGGAAGAAAATGTCCCAGAGTTCTATCATAAGAATAAGTACAAGAAGAGACCTGTGTGTGACAGTCAACTAAAGAGAGTTCATGGACAGACGAATTAAGGTTACTTCGGACTTCAATCTCAGTAGATGAATCCCCCAAATAAATTAATTTTGTTCACTGCATTGATATAAGTAGAAAATCTACACTGAAGGATAAATTATGTTCAAGTTGGTTATAGTAACACTATATATGAAATATTGTGTTCACCCAAGAAAGAGGCTCATTGACAAACAGGAATATATATAAAGTAGTATAATCAATAATACAAAGGACCTAGAAATCATAACTAAAGTTGTTTCTCATCAGTCTTCAAATGACTACTACTACTACTCAGACTAACATTTAAAGTTATTATGTGTCAAATACAGTACTAAACACGTTTGCCCATGAATTGTCACTTCATTATAGCACAAGGAGATAGGTATTCACCTTCCCACTTCATAGTCATCTGTTCATGTGCACTTTACTAAAGATAGCAAAGGAAGGATTGGAACACATTTTCCTGGTTACAAATCCCAAACTACGATAATCTACTGTTTGGGTCTAGAAAGGACAAACAAGACAAGTTGGTAAATATTGGGGCCACAAATATTTCAGTTCAAAATAGTTAAAGGGCAGCGTAGTCTCTTATCCATCTATGTATTTTCTGGATCTAACAGAATATCTGAAACTTTATAGTTACTTAATAAACATCTGTGAGACCATAAAGAAGAATGTTTTAAGTTATTAATCAAGAGAAGAATGTTTTAAAGTTGTAATGTAGTAAATTGCCCTATTTTCAGAGTCGACTAAATGTTATATCAGAGGCTGGATTCCCAATCATTTAGTAGGAATGTCACAGAAAAGATTTATATAAGTTTGAAGTTGAAATAAAACTCTCAAACTCTGAGATTCAAGTTTCTAATGCATTTTTTCAAGTATGTTTGAATAGTGAAAGTAAAATCTTATACATATTTAGGCTTGCTTAAGTAACTCCTATTCATTAAGAAAAAAATAAATTGCCCTGTCCAGTTTGGCTCAGTTGGTAAGGCATATACCTGTATACTGATAGTATGCCAATTGGATTCCTGGTCAAGGTACATGCCCAGATTGTGGGCTCAAACCCTGGTGGTGGCATACAGGAGACAGTATATTGATGTTTTGCTCTTGCATCAATCTCTCTCCCTTACTCTCTCTCTAAAACAATCAGTTTAAAATTTTTAAAAATAGAAAAAAAGAAACAAATATCTAGGGAGATCACTAAGAAATTTTTTTTCAAAATGTAGATGATATCAGATTAAGCCTAATATGACTATATATAATATGTTTTTAAGTTTAATTATCATTATATATATGCATGGCTACAAGAACAGGTGATGAAGAATTTACAATGAAAATGCCTGTCCATTTAAAACTTTTTAAAAAATTTTATTCTTTAAGGTATTATATTTTATTCTTTAAGGTATTATAAAAATTTTATTCTTTAAGGTATTATACTACAATAAATAGTAGCCTCTCTCTCCTCTCTCTCTCTCTCCCTCTCTCTCTCTCTCTCTCTCTCTCTCTCTCTCTCTCTCTCTCTTCACTGACCTCCAAAATGCCTGACCATATCTTCCTGACTTTCAGTCTTACTCCTGAGCAACACTATTAAGCACTTGTTTTCAGTTCTTATGGTGTTTATTTCTAAAATCACTAAATATTATGCTTATATTTCCTATTAAGGCTCACTTATTTTAAACATTATCTATTGACTTTCTACAATAGTGGAGAGTTATATTACATAAATAGATACATACTTAACTTCTCTCCCAATTCTTAATTCTTGTTTGATTACTTTTACAACTTTAATATATTTAAATCTGAAAAAAATATTGTAAAATGTATGTGAAATATAAAGCAGTGCACTGAGAGAGTGTGGTGATAGCTCTCAGGTGGTCCCCCGTTTCCTACCTCCTCTTGTTCATGATCCTGAATAATCCCTTCCTTTAAAAATGGGCGGGACTTGTGATTTGCACCTAACAGAACAAGGCAAAAATGATGGAATTTCACTCCCATGATTGCATTTCATCACCCAGACTCTCCTTGCTGGCTTGATGAAGTAAATGGACATGTTGGGAAAGTCCATGTGGAAAAGGAATATGTGAGACCTCCGTGAGCTAGAGTTAGGATGCTCTCCTGTTAAGAGCCAGCAAGAAACAAGGCTCTCTCTCAATTCTATAGCAAAAACAAAAAAGAAGAAGAAGGAAGGAAGGAAGGAAGGAAGGAAGGAAGGGAGGGAGGGAGGGAGGGAGGGAGGGAGGGAGGGAGGGAGGGAGGGAGGGAGGGAGGGAGGGAGGAAGGAAGGGAAATTAAATCTGCCAAAAACCTAAATGATCCTAGACATGGATCTTCCCTAGTCCAGCCTCCAGATTGACAACACAATCAGCCCCTTGATCGCAGCCTTGTAAGACACCAACGAAAAAACCATCTAAGCTGTCTGGACTTCTGACCCACAGAAACTGTGAGACAATAAACGTGAATTGTTTTATACTTGTGTCAAATTGTTATACAACAATGGAAAAATAGTGCAGTGAGATAACAACAATAGTCTAGGCAAGAGACTGTGCAATTTTGAGCTGGGGTGGGGACACAGGAATGAAATAGAGATGTATGACAATCACACTCTAGAGGAAGAAATAACTGGACTTAGCACTGAATGGCTATCTGAATGCTAAGTATAAAGAGTTAACCCCAAGGTTTCGAACCTTCATGACAGAGAAGATAACGATGCCTTTATCCAAAAAGAGAAACATAAGGCATATAAAAATGCCATAAAAACCTTCCAAACACTTAGACAATGGCCTTCCTGTCAGGGCTAGGTGTTGTGCCCAATCCAAGGGGTGAGGGAATTCTAAGCCTATTATTTGGTATATTCTTGTCATCCTGAAAGTATTAATTACCTAGACAGACTTTCTTCTTGTGTGTCCTGTGGGAATATTCACAGGTCCTCTTCACTGTACCAGGAGCTATCTAGTATCTGTTCCTCATCTCAACTTCTTTCCTTCTAAATATGAACCAAATGCTACTAGCCAAATAATAATAATAATTAACAATAATAATAATAATAATAATTTTGTTTTGCTTTATGGAGTAGATGAGTTTAGATGTGATGAGCCCTAGAAGAATCTTCCCACAAATGGTTGTAATTAGGAATGCAGAGTGTTAAAGATCATTGTGGAAAGCAAAGCAAAAGAATCGTGCAAATAGAAAGCAGTAATGTAATGAGCCCTGGCCAGTGTTCCCAATAGTTAGATCATCAGCCTATGTTCTGAAGGGTTGCAGGCTCGATTCCCAGTCAAGGGCACATACCTGCCTTACAGGTTTGATCTCTGGCCCCAGTCAGGGCTTGTGTAGGAGGCAACCAATTGATGTTTTTCTCCCTCCCCCACCCCACTGTCTCTAAAAAAAAAAAAAAAAAAAAAAAAAAAAAAAAATCAATAGAAAAAATAATCTTATTGAGAATTAACTAAAATAATATAGAAGTATAATGAGATGGCTGAAAATAGAAATCTCTGGAATACTTTCATGAAGACAGAATTAGAAAATCATAAAAGAGAATGCTAGCTCTTTTATTTTCTTCATTGTTCATTGCATAAAGGCAAAATTCAATAGTTATAATGTATAAAAGTGGTGGAAGTATAAGGAAACAAATAATTATGTGAAAAACTGGGAGTAGGATGACAGAGAGATAGATTTGGAAGACACAGAAAGATGAGGAGTGTTAAAAATATGTAACCATTTAATGTGTGGTGAAGGCCTGGGAGAGTGGGTGCAGGGTGGATGAAAGTCAATGGGCAGTACGTCGGTAATACTTTCAGAAATAAAGACATTTTATAAAAATAGTAAAAAAAAAAAAAAAAAAAAAAAAAAGTATCCAATTAGGAGATCACTAGTGAAATCTATAAAGATTTAAAGGATTTAAAGCATTTTTAAAACAAGACTGGGTGTGAAGGCTATACTTTTTGAGACATTTAAGAGTGAAAATAGAATAACAAGACTCTTACATATACTGTCTACAAAGAAACTCACTTCAGAGTAAAGGAATAGAAAAAGATATTTTCATCAAATACAAATAAAAAAACAAAAAGTTGTGATAGCAATACTTATCCTCGACAAAATAGACCTTAAGACTAGAGACAAAGAAGGAACTAGCAATTTGCTTCTGTGTATATATCCAAAGAAACCCAAAACATCAATCCAAAAAGAATATGCATCCATATGTACACTGCAGCATTATTTACAACTAGAGGTCCGGTGCACAGATTTGTGCACCAGTGGGGTCTCTCGGCCTGGCCTGCGGGGATTGGGCCAAAACTTGCTCTGCAACATCCCACAAGGGGCCCCAGATTGCAAGGGGGCAGTTCTCAGGTGACACACCCTGGAATTAGGTCCCTCCTCTCTGGTTCTACTTGCATCACCCGAGAATCGCAGCTGCCAAGTCACCGCAGCTTGGCAGCTCCATGTTGAAATCTGACCCCTAGTGGTCACTGCACATCATAGCTACTGGTCAGAGCATCTGCCCTCTTGTGGTCACTGTGCATCATAGCTACTGGTCAGATGGTCACTTAAGCATATATATATATATATATATATATATATATATATATATATATATCAAGATATAAAAGCAGCTTAAGTGTCCATCAATAGATGAATGGATATATTATCTCGAGAACCATTATGGTGGTATAGGGAAATGTGGGCACTTGTCACCTCCCACAACCATATCAAAATTAAAATTAAAATATAGAGCAGCCATCATTCAGAACTGCCTGAAATCTGGCTGAATGGAAGTCCTATAACTAGAGAAGTAAAGAAGAAAGCACAGACACTCGTTGGAGGGGCAGAGGTGCAGAACATGCTGGTCTGACACCCACATGTGGCTTTTTTTTTTTTTAATAAGGAGGAATATCTCCAAGGCCTCTCATAAGGAGCAAGGTGTCCCAGCCCCACACCAGACCCCAGCTCAGCATTCCAGAGCCCATAACTTCAGGCTATAAAAACCAGCAGAGATTGTTGCTAAGTAACACAAAGACTGCTGAAGATCCAGGCAGTTCCTCTTAAATACCAGTACATGAACTTACTGGGTCCCACTTCCTCTGAGCTCCAATGCCTGACGGAAGCTTTGGGGGACCTAGAGAGGATTGAATTGTCTGGCGCTGGGGCAGAACTTGGGGATGGCTTTTTTCCCCAGATGGAAGTACTCACAGGAATCACACAGGGGTCATTGTTCCAGTGCTGGGACCTTCTTTGTCACAGAGCTGACTGGCAGCCATATCTGAGTTTACATCAGTGTGACTCACACTGTTTCTCCACCCTGTTGATTCCTTTAGAACCTGCCCCGTCCAATTTGTAGCCCCATCCAAGCTGTTTGTAGCAGCTTTTCCATATGAATAGCCTGTACAAAGGCTCAGGTTTCAGACTTTGCTAAAAATCTCTCAAACAATCAGCAGCTGGTGTTAACATGCCCCAAACCTAGTGTTAAAATGCCCAAGACCTGGCACTAGAACCTGCCTGCCTTGCTTCACAGCCTGGGAATTTCAGAACCCAATACAAATAGCAGGCATCTACAGATCACTTTGTAGCTCCTGCCAGGCTGACTTTGCACCTCCCTAAAGGCCTATAGCCAGTGCACCTGTGGTATAGCTTCATACCACACTAGATTACAACTCCTCACATCCATAACTCCTCACACACTCAACGGGCAGACTCAGTGAGCACCAAATCTCCACTAAAGCAAGTCCTGCTTCATATAGGAGTCTTCTGCATAGTAGCTATTCCATTGTAGTCACAGCTGGTCCTCACATCCAACTGGCCTAGAGGTCAACTCCTCCCAGTGATACCAACAGCAATAAAGGCTCAACTATAAGACTGTGCACATAGCCCACACAAGAGTGCACCTATAGTGCCTTGTTCAGGTGACTGGGGAGGCTGAGCCATTGGTCACTAAAGGACATCTACTACACAAGGCCACTCTACCAATTCCAGGAGACATAGCAACCCTACCCAGTACACAAAAACAAACAAAAATGTGGAAACAAAGAAACATATCGCAAATGGAAAAAAAAAAATGGAAGCAAGAAAACTATTAAAAGTTCAAAAAAATAGTTATGTTACTCAAGGATCTTAATGAGAGATTCAGGGGACTTTTTGAGAGCTTCAAGGGATGTAGTAAGACTTTCAAGAATCTTAGTGAGAATGTCAAAGATATGGAAAAAGACGAGTCAGAAATTAGCATGCACTAACTGAAATAAAGAATGATTTATAGGAATTCAACAGTAGAATAAGAGATTTTTAGAATCAAATCAATGATTTAGAATATGAATAAGCAAAACAATATCCAATCAGAAGAGCAAAAATAATCCAAAAATATGAAAATAGTGTAAGGAGCCTCTGGGACAATTTCAAGTGTACTACATTCACATTATGGAGATACCAGAAGAAGAAGAGAGAAAGCAGGATATTAAAAACCTATTTGAAGAAATAATGACAGAAAACTTCCCCTACCTGGTAAAAGAATTAGACTTTCAAGTCCAGAAAGCACAGGGAGTCCCAAACAAGAGGAACCCAAAGAGGCCCACACCAAGAAACATCATAATAAAATCCCAATGGTTAAAGAAAAAAGAGAATCTTAAAAGCAGCAAGGGAGAAAACAGTTAGTTACCTATAAGGGAGTACCCATATGACTGTCAGCTGATTTCTCAGTAGAAACTTTGCAGGCCAGAAGGGAGTGGCAAGAAATATTCAAAGTGATGAATAGCAAAAACTTACAAATAAGTTTACTCTATCCAGCAAAGCTATCATTTAGAATTTAAGGTCAGATAAAGAGCTTCATAGATAAGAAAAACCTAAAGGAGAGGGAGGGAAAGAGAAAAAAACACCAAGCCAGTATTACATGAAATGTTGAAAGGTATTTTTTAAGAAGAGGAGGAGGCACAGGCAGAGGTGGTGGAGGGATGAGAAAGAAGAGGAGGAGGAAGAGGAAGAGAAGGAGGAGGAGGAGAAGAGGAAATTTATGAACAATAAAATGGCAATAAATACATATCTATCAATTAAATTTAAAAATCAAAATAAACAAACAAGCAATCAAATGAATAAAATAGAACCAGAGGCATGAAAACATGGAATGGACTGAGGAATCTCTGAGGGAAGTGTGGAGAGGGTGGGAAGAGATTAACCAAGGATCTTATATGCACACTAGAGGCCCAGTTCACAAAATTTGTGTACTCAGTGGCGGAGTCTCCTCAGCCCCACCTGTGCCCTCTCACAGTCTGGGAGCCCTTGGAGGATATCCAGCTGACGGCTTAGGCCCGCTCCCTAAGCTCTCAGTTGGACACCCTTAGTTCTGCTGCGGAGGTGGGAGAGGCTACCATCACCACCTCACCACCGCGGCCCTCGCCAACCATGAGACCAGCTTCCCTGTGGGAGCACACTGACCACCAGGGGGCAGTTCCTGTCTTGAGTGTCTGCCCCCTGGTGGTCCATGTGCATCATAGCAACCAGTCGTTCTACCGTTTGGTTGACTTGCATATTAACCTTTTATTATATGTATATATGCATTACCTTTGGACACAGACAGTAGTGTGGTGAAGGTGGGATGAGAAACCCAGTGGAGTGGGACAATGAGAAGGGGAAGGGGGACATCTGTAATACTCTCAACAATAAACATTATTAAAAATTAATTAATTAAAATATTTTAAAAATTGATGAATGGATAAAGAAGTGGTGCATATGTATAATAGAATATGACTCAGCCATAAGAAAAGAATGAGATCTTGCCATCTGTGAAAACATGAATATACTTAAAAGGTATTGTGCTATGTGAAATAGGTCAGACAGAAGAAGACAAACACCATATGAATTTACTTATATGTGAAATATAATGAACAAAATAAATGAACAAGTAGACCAGAAACAGACTCATAGATACAGAGAACATTTTAATGGTTGCTAGAGGAGGTTGGGAGAATAGGTAAAAAAGGAGAGGGGATTCAGAAGTACATATTGACAGTTACAGAATTGTCATGGGGATGTAAAGTGCAGCATAGGGAATATAGTTAATAATCCTAAATAATAAAGAGGTAATATGTAAATTGACCCTCACACGCTTTCACAAGATGGCCACCCCTGTGTGGTTAAAAATGACTGGCAGGGGAGGGTGCTTGGGGGTGACCAGGTTGCAGGGGAGGGTAGTTAGGGGTGTCCAGGCCAGCAGGGGAGGGTGATTGGGCTGGCAGGGGAGGGCAGTTAGGGGTTGACTGAGCCAACAGGGGAGGGCAGTTA
This sequence comes from Pipistrellus hanaki, assembly GCF_964339955.1. Taxonomy (NCBI): domain Eukaryota; kingdom Metazoa; phylum Chordata; class Mammalia; order Chiroptera; family Vespertilionidae; genus Pipistrellus; species Pipistrellus hanaki. The sequence goes on from NC_140505.1 coordinate 120,948,843, forward strand.
GGGGCAACCACACCAGCAGGGGAGGGTGACTGGGCTTGCAGGGGATGGCACTTGGGGGTTACTGGGCCAGTAGGGGAGGACAGTTAGGAGCAATTGGGTTGGCAGGGGAGCAGTTAAGCATCAATCAGGCTGGTGATCAGGCTGGCAGGCAGGCGAGTGTTTGGGAGCCAGCAGTCCTGGATTGCGAGAGGCGAGGCATGTCGAAGGGTTCCCAGATTGAAGAAGGTGCAGGCTAGGCTGAGGGACAACCCCCTCCAGTGCATGAATTTCGTGCACCGGGCCTCTAGTATTGTAATAACTATGTGTGACATCAAATGGGTGCTAGATTTATCAGGATGATCCCTTTGTAAATTATATAAATGTCTAATCACTGGATTGTGCACCTGAAGCTGATATAAATTTGTACAACTATAATTAAAAAATAAATTTTTTAAAAGAGTGACTGGAAGAAAACTGTCTTTTTCCTAAGATAGGTGCTAACATCAAGGAAAAGGATAATAAATTACTACACTAACCCAGAAGTTTTATCTGTTATCTCATATATTCCTCATTCTCTGGAGTGGGTATACAAGCCCAGCTTTTTTTTTTTTTTTTTTTTTTTTAAGTTTTTTTTTTAATATATATATTTTTTTGATTTTTTACAGAGAGGAAGAGAGAAGTATAGAGAGTTAGAAACATCGATGAGGGAGAATCCTTGATCAGCTGCCTCTTGCACACCCCCTACTGGGGATGTGCCCACAACCAAGGTACATGCCCTTGACCAGAATCAAACCTGGGACCTTTCAGTCCACAGGCCAATGCTCTATCCACTTAGCCAAACCGGTTTCGGCAAAGTCCAGCTTTTAAAATAAGGGCACCAAGTCTCCAAAAGTGGATTTGTCCAAGTTCTTGACCTAGAACAGGGCAGAGCCAGTGCTAGGATCCTGGCTCATTTAAATTTAGAGCTTTAGCCATATCTTTCTCCCTGCAAGATAAACCCAAACACCAATAACAGGCCTCATCTAATGAAAAAGATACCATCACAAAAATAAAGTATAATGTCTCCTGTATTGAGAGATGGTAAGGGAGCTAATATTGAGTGCCAACCAAGGCGGATGGCCCAATGCCATGATTAATAATCACAATAGAAACTGCCAGTTATAAAAATAGTCATAGGGATGTAAAGTACATCATAGAGAATATAGTCAATAACTTTGTAATAACCATATATAGTGTCAGACGGGTACTGGACTTATCTGGGTGATCATTTCATAAATTATATAAATACCTAATCACTATGCTGTACACCTGAAACTAATATAATATTGTATGTTAACTGTAATTTAAATTTTTAAAAAAATTAAATAAAAAGCTATGCTAAAAAATAATCACAATAAGTCGCAATTATTTAGCACAGTACTTAATACCTGCCAACTTACAGTTCTAAGTTTCTTCCATACATTAATCTATGAAATCTTTATTACCAACCTTTTGTTTTAGGGACTCTTATAATCCCTATCTTAGAGAAAAAGAAACTAAAATTCAGAGATTTCAAGCCAACTTGCCCAAAGTTAAATTGTCCATAATGGCAAAGCCAAGTATTCTGTCTCTTAGGACCATGCTCTTGACCTCTCTGCCCAGTACAGCCCAGTAAGTGACCAAACCCAGAATTCTATTATTCCAAAGCTCAGGTTGTCCCTACTATGTCACAGGGATTGCAGTCATATAGATAGAAGCAAAATTACAAGAAGTCTCTCTAGACCCTCTTCCTTTCAAGAGAAAAGCAAGTGTGAGAGACCTGGCACCTAAGTCCCAAAAGAACTATATATTTCATTTAAGACCTTCTTGTCAGGAGTAAAGGGTCGAGTTTTTACCCTTTACCTGAGTATCAGAGAAAGTAGAACTCAACATCTTTTCAGAGAAAGAAAGGAGTCAACACAGGATTAAAACTGAACCCTAGGCTGGAGATGGTGAACAAGTCGGAGTAATAATACTGGGCAGCCAGAGGGCATTGAGCACCTAGAAGAGTCAATTTTCAAATAGATGGCAGAAACAGAGGAAGGCCGGGGTTAGAAATAGAAGGACTAAATGTGGGGAAAATAACAGCACAGCTGGAAGCAGCAGTGATTTTGAACCAAAATAGTAGAAGCCAATTGCTGAATACCCATTGGGCAGTGCCTCTAAGCTAGTCTTCCAGATGAACTCACTGGTCCTAAATCTGTTTATTCTATGTGTGCCCAGCAAGCAGTGTGCAGGTGATATTTGACTGAGTTGTTCACTTGAAACCTGTATGGCTTTGCAAACCAATGTCACCCCAAGAGGCTTTAGACTTTGAAAGGAGGCCCCACCCCCTCTGATGACCGGCTGGGAGTGACCTGGGTAGAGAGAAGGTTCCCAGGATCCAGGTATGTATGCAAATTAATAGCCATCTTTATTGAGTTAATTTGCATACTCACTCTGATTGGCTGTGGGTGTAGTGGAGGTATGGTCAATTTACATGTTTCTCTATTATTAGGTAAGATTTGATTTCTTTAATGAAATGTACTTTCTCAATAAAAGGCAGCTCTGAGAAATATACTCTCCTAAGGCTAAACAAACATAATCATTTGTCAATAATAGCTACTAAAATGACAGTACCTTTTGTTGTTCCCATTGCAAGCACAATCTTAGTAGAATTGTTTAAATTATAATAGGAGTTTTAAAACAATTCATTAACTGAATTACCATAATAATATTCACATATGAAAGGACCTTTTGCCTACTTAATTGCTCAATTAACATCTTTCATATGCTGAAAGAGAATAATAACATTTCACTAATAATATCTGTCTTAAAATGAAATATGATCCAACTAGATTATCAACAAGGCCCAAATTTACTTCACATTCTTCTATAAAGCTTGTCAAGTATTTTGTGTGAGTGACTGAAAACCTTCCAAGTTATCATGTGTCAGGAACAAGTAGAAAGTGTTCACCAAGGTGTAAAATAAAAGACAATACCTCATCTTTTCCAGTGAGCAAAGTATTTTCCAAAATTACTCCAGTCTCTGAAACTAGCACTTTCACTCGGTATTGGTTAATGATTCCATTTGGCTGTCGTGGTTTCTTCCAAGTAATTCTTATTTGTGTGGCTTCTACTTCTGCAAGCTGTAAATCAAATACTGCACCTGGAACTAAAAATAAAAATAAAAATAAAAATAAGGAGGTGGAAATTTAAAAAAAAATTAATTTTTTTTAATTTTCCAAATTCTTAATGATTTAAGATCTATAAGAAATTCTTCTAGAAAACAGGCTAAAACAATTATTAATCAATAATTAAATATATATAAGAATCTTTAAATACATGGGTATTTAAAGTTAAATTTCTGCACATTATTCTCAAAAATGAAAATAAGAAACAAAATAATGTGGAATAACTTCCCCAAATCAAAATGTTGTAATATTTGTCCCGATAATTACATTAATAAAAAAAAAAAAACTTCCCAGAAGCTGTTTCTGGATGATTAATGCACAGTAGAAACCTTGAGGGCTTTATACAAATTACTAGTGGCCCAATGCATGAAATTTGTGCACTTGAGCGCGGGCGGAGGGGGGGAGGGGGGGTCCCTCAGCTCAGCCTGTGCCCTCTCACCCTCTCACCCTCTGGGAGCCCTCAAGAGATGTCTGACTGCTGAAGAGGTGGGAGAGGCTCCACTGCTGCACCCTCTCGCTGAGCAGCGCTCCCCTGTGGGAATGCACTGACCACCAGGGGGAGCTCCTGCATTGAGTATCTGCCCCCTGGTGATCAGTGCACAGCACAGCAACCAGCTGTTTGGTCGATTTGTGTATTATTAGCCTTTTATTATATAGGATAACAGCATATCAAAAAACAATATCTAGAAGACTTGGAATACAATGAAATATAGTTGTTAAATTCAATTAGGCTATCATTTAATTTATTACATAAGATTGTTTGAAGAGTTGATTGATTTTTACCTGCTGATTTTATAAATTAATTACATGAGTCTCAAATTTCAGGCACCCTTACGTATTTCAGTCAAGAAAAACAGGAACAAACTATTTGGTTTAAGACAAAGCACCAAATGCTTAAACAAGTTCTAGGTATAAAGTCACCAAAAGTGACATCGAGGAAACCTCCAGTGCAAAAGAGTAATGGATCAAGGACAAACTGCCCTGGGCTTTTGTCCACATTTTTCATATAGCTCAATGTGTGGTTACAAATGGCCAACTCACCCCTCCATCCCCAGTCTCCTTATCTATAAAACTGGTGTAATTATATCATTCCTATTACTATGTGAGATTTCTTTAAAGAACAAATGATTCAAGAGAATTTATAAAATGTTGGTTCAAGAAAGAAAAAAATATGTTAGAAAAATAATGTCCTTTATAATGAGGACGCGGTAACATATTGATCTTCCTAAGATGAGGTAGTTCACATTAGTAAAGATTTAGCAAATTTCACTTAGAAGAGACGCCTTAAAGCCCTGGGGATGGGAGGGAGGAGGGTATGATATAAATGGAAAATTACTCTGTTACCTTTTAAGATAACATAAATAAATTAAAAATTAATATCACAACTTCCATCAATATTATCCATAATTAGTTATTAGAATCATGCTTAAATTAATCATGAAAGAAACTGTATGGAGTTTTCATCCAGTAATAAAGAGTGTTTTTATCTATGACATAACCATTTAAAAAGCTCTCTAGATATTGTAATAATATAAATATTTCTAAACTTTTTTTTGATAGTTAATGGCTAGATGGATGAGTAAGTCATTCTGGCCCAAGAGCATATTATTTGATTACTGCAGACAAGATTCTAGTGTCCAGCAAGGGTAAAATCAAAACTGGGAGATAAATATAACATGGCTAAATGTCTGTAATTTGCGAATCCTTTGAATCTTCTAGCTAAAAACATTTTGGTAAATCTCTAAATAGAAGGATAACTCTTTAGATTGTTCCCCCACATCGTAAGATCTAATCTCAAGAGAAAGCTGTCCTTTGATGGATGGAGGAACAGTTCTAGGATCCCACAATCATTGATTCATTCATTCATCACCCAACCGAGTACTCATATAGTCACACTGTCTGAGCACCTGAAGACAGAGGGAGACATAAGATAGATAAAACATTTTGCACAGGTCACTTCTTGTATAGGTTTTATTTCATTAACAGATAGTGCCTTCAGAGCTTATGTTTCTATTACCATATTTACCAACATATTGTTTAAGGGTGGAGAAACATTCCAATGAACTGAGTAGTATGGAAACAATGCAGCCACTTAGTTAGCAATGCTCCCATTTCACCTTTCTTCCATATTGTAGATATGGCATCACTATGTAGATACACCCTTAGCCAGTATGGTATAACATATTCACAGAAGAGATAGGTCATTTTTCTATTTAGTAATTTGAACTCACGTAGTGGCATCTCAATTTAAGAAGCCAATTTAATGATTGCATTTATCAGAATAATCAGGCAGCTAAACCCTGCCTCCTAAAAATAAGTGAAATTTGATGTAACACATTAATGTAGTAGGATACCACAAACTACCCAGTACATGGTTTGGTATCTCTTAGCCAACTTAGAATAGTAGCAGGTAATTTCTTCATTTTCTAATTTAGAAGATGTTTTAATATAACTTAATAAGTATTGCCCCATGATACTAATGCCTAACATTATGATTCAAGTAAAAATTAAATGCTTCTATATTACCTTAAAAATGAACCCCAAACTCATATAAGAATGACTGCATACCCATCTTTCTTTTTTTTCTTATAAAAGAAGAAAAGGCTTAAGGGATAAAAGAAATGAAGTAGACAGCATTGTGTCTTATCTTCAGAAAGAGATTTGATCTGTTTTACCACAAATTCTTATAGGGAAACCAGAGAAATGTGGATCAGATCAAGCTCCTTTAACATTGATACCAAATTAACTAAAGAAAACCAAACACACAAGGCAATTAGTTATTGTATTGTCTGCAGGGACTATATAAAACTCAAGTCAATACATCTATAAATTTTGCTAATAAATGAGAAACAAAGAAAATTCGTTAAAATAATTTCTACCATTATGGAGCAAATTAAATTTCCATTAGAAATACATTGTGGGGGAAAACCTATTGAAAAATAGATGTCACTGGAAATCCTGAAAAACAAAGTTGACAGTCTGTCAGTGATTTCCCTACTAAAAATTTTATTACCATTTACAGAAAGTAGCAAGTTGAAATCGCTGAAAACAAAAATCTTCACTTCTACAGCTACTTATGGGGAAGTAAATATGGCATCTAATACTTTGCTTTATATGATGTTAAACACATTACAAATCATGTGTCACTAGTGATACAAAATTTATTAGGTGATACTGAAGCAACAAAGTTTACTTAAGATTTGTTTTTGTTGTTAATCCTTGCCTGAGGATAATTTTCCATTTGTCTGTTTGTTTGTTTTAGAGAGAATAGAGGGGAGGGAGAAGGAGAGAAAGAGAAACATTAATGTGAAAGAGATACATTGGTTTGTTGCCTTCCACATGCCTCCTGACCTGCAACCAAGATATGTGCCCTTGACCAGGAATCAAACCTGCAGAACAGACAGAGGTTCTAATCATTTAGCAACACAGGCCAGGGCACTTAAGGTTTTTTCAGCCCCATACAAATGATAAGAAAATGCTGTTGTCTATATTCAGGAGCACCGTCTCATTTTGCTGTCTCTTAGTTGGGTAACTTATGACTCATGATTTTGTAGCATTGGAGATTATTATGTTACCAATTTTTCCCCAAAATCATCTTTTTCATCCTTATGTAAAAATCTGTTTAATAAAATGTTAAGCAAATATAGGAGTCTTATGAAATATATAATATCACTACTATAACAGCATGACATTGATTTTTTAAAATATATTTTATTGATTTTTTTACAGAGTGGAAGGGAGACAGAAGCATCGATGAGAGAGAAATATCCATCAGCTGTCTCCTACACACCTTCTACTGGTGATGTGCTCACAACCAAGGTACATGCCCTTGACCATAATCTAACCTGGGACCTTTCAGTCCTTAGGCTGTCCTCTATCCACTGAGCCAAGCCCGTTAGGGCTGATTTTTCTTTGATAATCAATGTATACTAGAGACCATAATATTCTCAGTGTTAATGAAATTAGCCCCATTGCAATGTAATTGCAGATATTATTTTCTGTAAGGGTAAATTCAACATTTTCTATGAATATCTGGAGGTTTGTTAGAGCCCCAGTTGCTTTAAAAATTTGTCCTAATGAATAGACTGATAGGGAAGTCTTGGGATGATGGTGGGTGGGAAGTGATCAACTAGAGGACTAGCATGCATATTTACATAATCCATGGACACGGATGATAGGGTGCTGAAGGCTGGGGTAGGGAGCAGAAGGCAGGCTAGAAGGGATCAATTGGGGGGAGGGGAGAAAGGAAGGTATATGTAATACTTTCAACAAAAGATTTTTTTTAAAGTTTGTCCTAATGAATTTTTAAATAGACTATAACCTCCTTTTAAACAAGGAAAAGAAAATAGAGTAACCTTAATTAAGAAAATAAAATGAGTGACTTTAAAATCTATTCTCTGTTGTGTCAATAAATGAAAAAATCAACTAAAACTCAGAGATCGATTTTAATTGAAAGAATATAGTTCTTATGAGTTATTAGAATATTCTCATATAGCTTAAAGATTCCTATATTATAAGGTTTAATTAGTGGGACCATGATTCATTAGTGTTGTCACAAGTAGAAAGCTACATTCACTGCGTTAGACAGAGTATTCCTATGAAGCCCTTCCTAAGGTTGAACTATCCCCAAGAACTCCATGGAGGAAGGCTGGCATGCAGATGGTAAGAACCACGTCATTCCTGCCCTTACTGGAGTTCACCTGTTGTCAGTGTTCCCTCCTGAGATCCAAACGGATGTGGTCTATATGGTGAGTAGCCCAAGATGAAACTCAGGGTAAACTGCTTGTTACACAGGGCAAATAGAGTCATCTATTGAAAATAATTTGGTCTGAAAAACAACTCATATGAAACTTATTGAACAATGTCCCTAAAATTATACTTATTATTTTGTGAATAAAAATGCAGACATAAAAAGGGAAATTAATGTTTACATGATATTCAAAATAAAAAAACACACAGGATTGTATGTGGCAATATTTTCTATTTCTCTATTTTTTGTCAAATACTATAGGCCAAGAATGATGACAATAAAACAATCTTAAATTGGGGATTCAGAAGCACCAAAATTGGTTTGACTTGAAAGAAGACAAAAGTTTTTAATTTATTTAGCTGTATAACATAAGAAGAGAAATTAGCTTGGTTGAGAAAATGCTATTGCAATCAAACTCAAGTACTCTGGTGTGATGAGGGCCAAGGAGCTCTGGAGCGCTGCTGTGCTTGACAGCTATCCATAAATCTGTCCCGCTTTCTTGGAAATGCTTAAGAACAGTTTCTAGGTGGAGACCAGGAAAATTAAGGTCTAGTGGAGAAGGCATACAAAGCCAAAACTCTTCTAATAGAAACACGAAGGAAAAAATTTAATATAAAAAAAAAGAAAGAGAACATTTTGCTTATGTATATGCTTCTCTTTCTTAATCTGTGTATTGAAACCATATATGCATTAGCATTTTCATTTGAAAGGGATATAAAACATAATTTGTATATTCTTTAAATAAAATATCATCGTTTTACTGTTTTTTGAAGTACAAAATTCCCTAATTGTAAGATGTTGCTGCCCTCTAATGGTCAAATACTTGAATGGATATATTTCTGATGAATTCATGCCCAATCCTGTGTGTGTGTGTGTGTGTGTGTGTGTGTGTGGGGTGTATGCATGCCCATGTATGTTCACACATGAATGTATTTAATTTGTTACTATATCTTATCTTTCACAAAAAGAAAATATGTGAAACTTTTAAAGTGTTAATGTGATTGTGAAAAAAATTATTGTGTTCTTTTCAGTTATACAATTCCTAAATAGAAATAAAGACATTTAGCAAGTTTGGTGTAGGCCAAAAAAATGCTATAAAAGAGTATGGTAAAAATGTTTTAACACTACATTTCACCTAAAACTGTGATGTTTACGAGATACAGATAAAAGTGTTTTTTTAGGAGAAATATTGTTTTAATAATTTCAGTACATGCTTGTAAATTAGTATTATGTATGCACCCTCTAGGATTCATTACTTGCTTAAAATATCCTCTTCATTATAAACATATTTGTTATAGGTGTTGGAGATATAGATTCCTCTGAACATTAATCTGTGAAGAAATATATATTCTACATCAAATAATGTGAGTTAAACACTTTTAAATGTAGTTGTTTAAGATTTCTTTAGGTTTTGCCAATATTCACTGTGAACCTCTAGCAGGTCCGTTACTGCATGTAGTGTTTCATAACCTCTTATTATGAAGTAAGCTATGGGTTTAATGTTCTGAGTTATGTATGCTTGGAATGTACTAGGTAGTTACCTGATAAGGAAATAATATGAATTAAGTACATATGGGGTTTCCAAAAAATGTATACACACTTTAACAGTTGATAGATCAATTTTGAAAATTAAATGTATTTTAATAAAAACTGATTTTATAAGTATTCAAAGTGTGGGTGTACATTCCTTGGGAAACCCTATATAAGCCAAATAGCTTATAATATAATATTAAACCAATGCAATAAAATTCACAAGCAGAGCAAAAAACATCTCATTAATACACTAAAGGAGGTGTTCTTACCTTCTGGGGGAGTGAATATTGAAATATTTGATTTGGGTCCAATCCCTGCACTGGTTTCTGCAGCAACATATACATCATACATTGTAAATGGTGTCAGGTTAGTGAATGCAAACTTAAGGTCTTTTGTGCTGTTATCCCAAATCCGACCTGGAAAAAAAAGCAAAAAAATATAACTGTGGATTATTTTCTCATCAAACATGTGATCATTCTCACATATAAGGATATAGCCAAGAACAGCATTTAAAGTGCTAACTTGTGCATTGTTTTTTAATACAATTTATTTTTGTTGTTAATCCTCACCAGAGGACTTTTTTCCCATTGATTTTTTATTTATTTATTTTTTTAGAGTGGAAGAGAGGGAGGAAAGGGGGGTGAGAGGGAAGAGAGAAAGAGAGAGAAATATGATGTGAGAGAGACATAGCAATTGGTTGCCTCCCACATGTGCCTGAACTGTGGCCTGTATCATGTCCTAGACTGGGAATCAAACCCGTGACTTTTCCACTCATGGGCAGCACTCTAAGCACTGAGCATACTGGCCAGGGCACTATAACATTTAGATATATTTTAAGTATAGAGTTTAATAGTTCATTGATAGATATTGATTTAATTAAAATAACTAAAATAACTTGAAAATCATCCAGCATTTAAAATGACTTTTATTAAATTATGAAGTCCTGTTCAATTCCCATGTTTATTTTTTTATATATTTAAAGGAACACATTAGAACTACTAGATTTAATAAATGAATTTGACAACATAGCAGAATATAAAATTAATAAGAAATCTATGGCATATTTACACACCTATAATGAATTCTCAGAAAGGGAAAACAAACAACCCATTTACCATTGCAAAAAAAAAAAATAGATATTTAGGAATAAACTTAATCAAGAAGGTAAAAGACCTGTATTTGGAAAAAGAAATAGAGGAAGATATATGCAAGTGGAAGAATATATCATGTTCATGGATTGGTAGAATCAACATCATTAAAATGTCAATACTACACAAGGCAATCTACAGATTAAGTGCAATCCCTATTAAAATACCAACAGCATATTTCACAGAGCTAGAACAAATTCTCCAAAAATTTATATGGAATAAAAAAAGACTCTGAATAGTTTCAGCAATCTTGATAAAGCAAAACAAAGTTGGGAAAATCACAATACCAGATTTCATGTTGTACTGCAAAACAATTGTATTTAAAATAACCTGGTACTAGCACAAAAACAGGCAAATAGGCCAATGGAACAGAACAGAGAACCCAGAAATCAACCTTAGTCATTATGCTCATTTGAAAAAGGAGGCAAGAAGATACAATGGAGCCAAGACAGTCTCTCTTCTCTCTTCAATAAATGGTGTTGGAAAAGTTGGGCAGGTATATAAAAAGAAGAAAAGAAATTAGACTACCATACACAAAAATAAACTCAAAATGAATAAAAGACTTAAATGTAAGATGTGGAGCCATAAAAATCCTTGAAGAAATCATTTGCAGCAAAATCTCAGACATCTCTCATAGCAATATGTTTACTGACTCAGCTCCCAGGACAATGGTAGTTAATGAAAAAATAAGCAAATGGGACTAAATCAAAATAAAGAGCTTCTGCACTGAAAAAAAAAAAAAAATCCATCAATAAAATAACAAGAGTGCCCACTCCATGGGAGAACATATTTGCCAATGATACATCCAATAAAGGGTTAACCTACAAAACAGGGAACTTGTACAACTTAACAAAAGGAAGATAAATAACTCAATTTAAAAATGGGCAAAGGATCTCAATAGACACTTCTCCAAAATGGACATGCAGAAGGCCAAAAGGTATATGAAAAAGTGCTCAAAGTCACTGATCATCACAGACATGCAAATCAAAATGACAATGAGGTACCACCTGTAAGAATGGCTATCATTAACAAATCAACAAATGACAATTGTTGGCAAGGATTCAGAGAATAAGGAACCCTCGTGCACTGATGGTTGGAATGCAAACTGGTGCAGCCACTGGAAAACAGTATGGAGTTTCCTCAAAAAATTAAAAATGGAACTCCCATTTGACTTAGTGATCCCACTTCTAGGAATATATCCCAAGAACTCAGAAACACCCATCAGAAAGGATCTATGCACCCATATGTTCATAGCAGCACAATTTACAATAGCTAAGATTTGGAAATAACCTAAGTGCCCATCAGCAGATGAGTGGATTAAAAACTATGATACCTCTACACAATGGAATACTATGCAGCTATAAAAAAGAAGGAACTCCATTAAACCTAGATAACATTATGCTAAGCAAAATAAGCCAAGCAGAGAAAGTTAAGTATCACATGATCTCATTCATATGTGGAATCTAATGACCAACATAAACTGATAAACAAAAATAGACCCAGAAACATAGAAACATTGAACAGACTGTCAAATCTCAGAAGGAAGGCATAACCCAAGGACACAGACAGTGGGTGGTGAAGGCTTGGGAGTGAGAGAGGGCAATGGGAGGGAGGAAAGTGGGTATATGTAATATTTTCAACAATAAATATTTATTTTTAAAAATCAGTGATAACATTTTATATTCAAATTTAGTCAATTAAAATGCTAAATATTCTCATTTTCATCTATAGAAAATTTTATTTAGAAAACATTTCTAATTTAGCTTCTGAGAAAAATTCAAGTAGTCCAGCATCAAAATTCCTTAAATCCTGAACTTTTTCACTAAATAGTTCTTTCACCTTCTTGTTGTTGAAACCTGACTGTCCCCTCAAAGGGATACTTCTGTTCCCTTCAGCCTTCCCAGTAGTGGTATTTTTCCCCAGAGCCCTTAAAACATGGTTAGCCCTTCAGGTGTGGTAAGTGTTTTTTCTGTTCCTCATTACCCTGTCATAGGCCATTCTAGCTCCCTCCTTATAAAAGCCTACATTTTTAAACGTGATGTTATAATGGCATCCACTGGCCCTCATTGTTGTAGTGATCTTCTAAGACTATCAATTCCAATAATTACAGGCTGTTGTTGTTCCTTGTGATTAAACCCCTATCCAGTGGTCAGCAAACTCATTAGTCAACAGAGTGGCAAACTGCGGCTCACTGTCTAACCCTCCCATTCTTACTCTCATTCTGGATGGAGTACCTACTACTTCAATATCATTTTATTTAATGCTACCATCTTACTGTGGTGATTTCAATATTTAAAGAGATAATCTTTAAACTACCTTGAGTTCTTTTTAAATAATATAGTCTGCACTCTATCTCAGTCACTCTCTCATGATCATAACTTTGTTATCGCTATTACCAATAACTGCAAATCCTCCATAATCTGAATAATTCTTGCCTTTCTTATATCATTAAATTTTTGTTTCTTTCTTCATTGACATCAGACAACAGAGAAGAATTATTTGTTCTTTCTGTGGGGGAAACCCTGTTAGCTCTGCTTACCCCATCCCCATGCTCTGCTTCTTTCATTGCTTCACTTTGCAGCAAAACTCAAGAATTGTCTGTTACCTACTACACAATGTTCTCTCATTCTCTTGAATCCATCCCAATCAGTCATTTACCCCCACACTTTATTATAACTGTTCTTGCCAAGATTGTTAATGACTTCCATGCTGTTAAATGCATCTTACTTGATTTATCAGTTTTATAGATGAAAAAAATTACCTTGCCAATGTTTTGCAAATTAATTCCAAAAGGTATGTCTCTGTATTGTGTTTGTCTCTATGTTTCAGAAAGAAGAAAGGGTTGGGAGTTGAAGAAAGGACTACCATTTTTTTAAAAAACTGCAAGTATTTCATAATTTTAGGAGTACGTAGGAATGCAAATAAAGGTTACTCATATGATTCATGAGATTCATAAAAGTTTCACAATGAATAATTTGGAACTCCACTTTTTTCATTCTTCAAAATAAATAATAATATGTGAGTTTATGTTATTTCATTGTTATTTGAATTTAACTTCTCTTGTATAACCATAGAAACAATTTTAGATTTTATTTAATTAACTACCAATAATATAGTATCTGAACCCCTCAAAATATCTATGATGAATAGATGCCAAAGTTCTCCTTGTTCACAGAGATGGAGAACTTGACACCTCATAAAGTTGCTCATATTATTTTCAGAGAGCTCTAACTATTAGAAATGGAGTCTTTATTCTAAGCAGAAATCTGAGTTAATATAATCAAAGACTATTGTTCTTCATAAATATATTTGTAATCAGAATAACTCGAGGTCTTGTTCAAATATAAAGACATATAGGGCATCCCAAAAAATGTATACATTGAAAAATTATAAAGGCAGCGTTTATTAAAATATATTTCATTTTCAAAATTGAGTTATCAGTTGTTAAAGTATATATACATTTTTGGGGGGTGGGGAGTTCTCTGTATATCTCCTCTAACACTTTTCTTCTTGAGGAGTTATCTTTAGTTCAGCTCATCCTCAACAAATACGGAACATGGATAGTGTTCTGCCTTCTTTATATTTATTTATGGTTTTAAGAAAATTTTCAAAGAGCCATACCTTCCTTATTACTTCTCAATTATTTGCTTCAATTACAGGGTCTTTTTAAAAGGAGTCTGATACTTAAAAAAATGATACCAGTAACATATTTTATGTAATTCTTATTCTGAAAGGTAAACACAAAACCAATGAACACTTACCTGATGGCCCATATAATTCAACTCTATAACTAAATTTCCCTGTAACTGTCATTGGTGGATCACATGAAATTGAAAAGGACTTTCCTGTAATGTTGCCTGTTACACAGTTTTGTGGTGGTCCTTCAGGTACTAAGATAATCACAGAGGAAATGAATAAATAACAGAACAGTTATATATATTTAAAATTAAAAATTACCTGATTAAATATACATAATAAAATATAAAGTAAAAAATAAAATAAAATATCACAATAACAGCAAAGTGTTTTCTTAACTTAAGAAAAGGAAAAATGGAATAAATTGAATTTGAATAAGACATGCTGGATCATAAGATCAACTTATTTGCAACAATTACTAGTCTTATTTAATGCTGCATCTAAGTTTCATTTCTTTATAGTTCAGTGTAGAGTTACATGTCCTGAAATATGTATATGTACATATATATTGCATTCAACAGGCCTGTGTCTGACTTGATATACACTCAACTCCTGGTAGATACAAGTAAAAGCGTCAAGGAAATAACAACCTTCAGAATCTATTGGCAATGATCTTTACTTTTTGTATCAATATTTGTACTTGTTTCTGAGAGAATATTTATAGCCTATAATTAGAATATTCTAAGGTAACACTGTTAACATGTAAAATTAATAATGACAATTTGGTCTATTTTTCACAGATGTTTCTACATTTTACCCTTTCTTTAAATTAAAATAAAACATTTCAATTTTTTTTTCCAAAACAAATTTTGTGCCTACTAAATCTCACTTTGGGTGACCCTCATGAATTTGTTTTTATTGTAGAAGAAGAAGTAAGGATTATCAAAGAAGAAAATGCTGTGATTCAAAGATGGTTATTAAAATTAAAAACCCCTCAAACTTACATGTAATGAAATGATAAAAACTAACAGATATGTTACCAGAAAAGAAAATACTATGCTTTAGTGAAATTACTCTACCATCAATAATTTCCAGTAACTTCAAATACTACAAATCACAACTGAATATTTGATACTATATATTTAGTATGGAATTATGTCAGTATCTACATAAATTTACATATATATCCATACTACCATAATTAAATAGATATTTTCAGATCTAGAAATAGTGAATTTAGTGGTAATAATATCTAATTATACTCATTAAATCCTAACACCACTGCCATAAAAACATACTATTACAGTATCCTTTTTTCACATGAGGAAACTGCAGGGTAAATAGGATACTAATATGTATATTTTTAACTACTGTTTTTATTTAACACTGAAATGTTAATTGCATGATATTTATGCAGGTGATAGCTTTACATTTGGTGATAGCAATATCAGTGAGAGAAGGGTATAGGTGATTACAGAAGATGCAGAAGGGAAGGGATGATTATGAATAAGTGCTGAGATCACAGAATAAAAGCTGATCTTAGAATCATGGTCATTAGTTCAAGAATCCTTTCAAATATTTCTGCTTCTAGATGTTTATGTTATAAAAGAGAAGTGAAATTGAAGATTCTCCAAGTAAGATTTCTATTATCTGTCATTAGGAGGGGAAAGTATCGAAAAGGAAGGAATATTTTAACAAAAATCTGTATTTAAAAAAAATGAGCTGAAACTGGTTTGGCTCAGCGGTAGAGGGTCGGTCTGCGGACTGAAAGGTCCCAGATTTGATTCTCTCTCATCATCTCATGGACGTTTCTAGCTCTCTATCTCTCTCCCTCTCTGTAAAAAATCAATAATATATATATATATATATTTTTTTTTAAATGAAAGGCCTTTCTGTACGTAATTTAACCCCCCCCCCCCCACACACACACACACACACACACAAAATAAATAAAAACCATACCTGATTCTGGTGTTCTGACAATGGTACTATCAATATAACCTGCTTCCGTTGTAACAGCAGAAACTTCAAAAAGGTATGTTGTATAAGGTCTCAAATGCGTCACTACAAAACTGATGGGTTCTTTCCACACGGAGCTTATCTTACTCCGCGCCCACGTGTTCGAGGAGTATGTGGTCCGTGTTGGAGGCGTACCTCTACTGAGGGTTGGAGAAGGGCTGGTTGTACTCCATAAAAAAGATTCATTATTCTCCTAGTGAATAAAATAAATGTCAATGGGAAAATGTGTTGTCTCTTCACAGACATGAGAAATGTATTTCTTTTTCCTTTATAGTATAAATACTATTATTGCATTTGTGATATGTGTATGATCACAGAATTTGGTGGAAATAATATAAGATTTTAACAAATTAGCCTATATACATTATGGAAAAAATCTGCTAGATTATACCCTAGAATTATACCCATTTGTGCCTACAGTTTTAGAGCATAATATACATATTGAATTCTTTATACCTTAATCCTTCTTGTGAGTAGGATTTCAAGTGGCTTAAAATAAAGGTAAAACTATAACAAAATCATTAGTAAGAATTTTTGAAATTCATGCTAAAAGTACAAGAGCCAAAGAGCTGAAATTTTTCCCTGTTTGTGAAATTTCAAATATGTTTCTTTCTTACTGTTACTATAATTTTTTCTCATAAGCGCTCAAAAGATAAAGCATGTGTTGTGTATCTGAGTGCATGTTCGTGTGTGTGTGTGTGTGTGTGTGTGTGTATGTGTGTGTGTGTTTGTAAATATTAGAATATATCCAAATTCCACAAAGAAGATTTTGAAACTTGTAAAAAATCGAGCATTTAAAACAAAATTTTGTTTGGCTGCTTCTCCATCAATATTCTCACAAAGATTAATAAGATTATTTTTAGAAGAGCATTATTACAGTACTTCTAGGGATTTCCCATTGGTGACTAGAATAATAACAAATTTTTCACCAAATATATGCACAACAAAAATCACAAACTTAACCTTGACAATGCCCATCCTCTCACTTCCTATCACATCTTGTTACTAGTGATAGCCTATACTTTCTTACTTCAGAGCTTTATAAAGTATCTTTCACACAAAATGTGTCTCTCAGACAATCTCCATTTATCCTTTCCCCAAGGCCTATCACAAATGCTAGTCCTGTCAGGAGTCTTTCCTGAGCTCCCTAAGTAATTCTGACATTTTACTCTTGAATTCTCAAACCCTTCTCTTATTCTACTTTGAATACAGCCAACTGTGTGTAACATGATACTATGACCGAATACTATAAGTAATCAAATCGCTGTACTTTGGCAAAATATATAGTATCCAGATGCAGGAAACTTCAAGATATACATTTAAAGTTCTTGAGACATAGAAAGTGTTCCATAGTACTTACATTGCATTCTGGCAATTTCCCGGTCAAAATGTCCTCTACTCTGATGGAGACATCTTTCACCACTATCCCACTTCTTGCATGTTTGACACTAATCTTGAAACTGGTAATTTTGCCATTTGGTTGACGGGGTAAGTACCAAATCAGGTTTACTGCTGAATAGTTGAAGGCCTCCACCGTCAGATTTACCACTTTTCCTGGAGCTGGGGAAGTGAGAGGGATTACAGGGGAAGTAAAAATAATGTTATAAAACTTAGAATGCCAGTTATATAATTTTAGGATATTACACTTCCCATGTTATATGAAACTAAATATGTAATACATGGGGAAGGGGGGATCTACATGCATGAGAGGTTTTGAAATATATTTAAATAACTTCTGCCTAAAATAAAGAACTAGAAATTAGGCCCATAATGCTGTGTTTAAGGGGTAGATAAGTTTAACTTCAAGACTATTTGATCAACACATCTATAATAATAAAAAGGTAATATGCTAAGTAGACCAGACATCTTCCTGGAGATTGTTCCTGACAAAGCCAGGGTCGGAGGGAAGCCAGCCCAGGTCCCGGGTGCCTGTGGGCGGCTGGAGGAGGGAAGCCCAGGTCCCAGGTGCCGGAGGGAAGCCTTGCGGGCAGCCAGGGGAGGGAAAGCCTACTCTTGTAGGAATTTTAGTGCATCGGGCCTCTAGTCTAATGATAAACTACTTCAAATATATCTAAAAAATTCAATTATTAGTTCTTTGTGAATATACAAAAAATAACTAAAATGTGAATCTCTCCTCAAAACCTTTTGGAATTATATAGATTCCCTAGGTAATGAAGAAATGGAAAATTAAAACAAATATCCACCAATTACCCCAAAAAGCATTTCTAGAGTGTTTAATATCTAGTGTCTAACATAAAGTGGATAACACCCAATTGGTTGTGATTGTTACATTTTGAGTTTCACACACCCTCAAAATTAATTTTCATCAGAATTCATGGTACTTTGGTTTCAATTATTCATAATCTGCAATAATAATAATCTATATATATTATTTTAATCGGAATGAGACAAACATAAGTGCAGAATGAAAGAAAATTATGCCTATTAATTTCAAGAAAAATTATACAAAACTGACAAAGTAGAGTAAGTAATCAAGATCCTTCAGAATATTGAACAAACATGACAAGTCACTATTGAAAGAAATAAAAACAAAATAAGGCATTTGGGGTAAAATATTATAAGTGATACAAGTTGCCTAGTATTAAGATACGAAATAACAGAATTTAAGTGCATGTTGTAGAAAAGAATGACAAAATATGATTTATAAATGAAAACCACATAAATTATAAAATAAAATAAAAAAGTTTGGCCTTGGGAGAGGGGCTATATATAAATGATATGATAAATGGTACAAACTAAGAAACTTATGGACAGCTACAATGAGATACCATCTCAGACCTGTCAGAATACTATCATCAACAACAAATCACCAAATGACAAGTGCTGGCAAGGATGCAGGAAAAAAAAGGAACCCCCGTGCATTACTGGTGGGAATGCAGACTGGTGTAGCCACTGTGGAGAACAGTATGGAGTTTTCTCAAAAAAACTAAAAATGGAACTCCCATTTGACCCAGTGATCCCAATTCTAGGAATATATACCAAGAAACTACAAACATTAATCAGGAGGGATAAATGCACCCTTATGTTCATAGCAGCACAATTTAGCATAGCTAAGATTTGGAAACAACCTAAGTGCCCATCAGCAGATGAGTGGATTAAAAAACTGTGGTAAATCTGCACAATGGCATACTACACTGAAGGAAAAAATAAGGAATTCTTACCATTTGCAACAGCATGGGTGGAAATGGAGAGCATTATGCTAAGCAAAGTAGGCCAGTTGGAGAAAGATAAAGATCACATGCTCTCAATCATTTGTGGAATATAATGAACAACATAAACTGATAAACAAAAAAAGATCCAGAGACAGGGAAGCATAGATCAGACTGTCAAACCTCAGAGGGAAGGTAGGGGAGGGTGGGGGTAAGGAGAAAAGATCAACCAAAGGACTTCTATGCATGAATATAAGCTTAACCAATGGACACAGACAACAGGAGGGTGAGGGCATGCATGGGGGTGGGGAGAGACAAAGGCGGGATAAGGACACATATGTAATAACTTAATCAATAAAGAAAAATTTAATAAAAGAAAAATAGTTTGAAGGCTTGAGGTAGAGGGTATGGGCAGGCTAAAAAAGGTCAATAGGGGAGAAAAGGGTATATATATATATATATATATATATATATATATATATATATATAAAATACTTTTGACAATAAAGATTTTAAATTAATAAATAAATAAATAAGATTTTTCCTCACTGCCACTAGAACAATAGAGGTATCTTTAAATTGGTTTGGTAATGACACATGTTATGGATAATATTATAACGTTAAAATCCATATTACTAAAAATTTAACGTCATATAAATGCATATGATGATGTTAACTGGAACATGCAGGATATAAATGTGCATAAATAGCACAAGCCTACATTTATTATATGCAGTTATATAGAAATATATATATATATATATATATATATATATATATATATCGAGAGAGAGAGAGAGAAAGAGAGAGAGAGAGAGAGAGAGAGAGAGAGAGAGAGAGAAAGAGAGAGAGAGAGAGAGAGAGAGAGAGAGAGAGAGAGAGAGACCAGCCAGAAATGTACCAAAATGAGAATAGGATACTTTGTAAAACAGGACAATGAATAATTTTCACTTCATGCTTTTTATTTTATTTTTTTAGTTTTTTAAGATAACATTTGCTTTTATAATCGGAAAGGACAATATATACTTTAATGAATAAATTATCTAAGAAGGCTCTAAAATAATTAAATGGTCATGCTATTGAATATTTTATTCATTTTAGCAACAAATTAAGTAACAAAAACTCATAACTAAGTTAAAGTAGAAAAAATGCTTTAGGAAAATTACCGCTTTCTGCAGTTTGGAAGAGAAATGGGTCACTAAACACTCCAATGCCAGCACTGTTTTCAGCAGCCACCTAGAGGAGATCAAAATAATTATGTTCAAAAGTTTTCCTCTCTAATTAAACAGAACCTGAAATAATAAAACTTTGACTTGTCTTATTATTTGGCAAATGATAAAGACCCTTTTCCTCTCCTCCTTACAATATACCCAAAATGTAAGGCATATACAGAGTTGTCCATATTTCCATTTCCCCTAAGGATGTATTTGCAGCATAGTTTGATTCAACAGATTTCTCATATTCTTAATGGAAAAATTAATAATCAAGTTTTATAGCCTAAGCTAACAATTACCATTTAAAGTGCAACTTCTATGTACAAGGAAATCTTTAACTTTATAAATCTCATTTTAGCCACATAATCAAACATGAGGCATTATTGTCAACAATTTATAGGTGAGAAAACTAGTTGAGAGAGATCAGATAATTTGCCTGAAGTCATACAGGAATAAGTAGCAGAACCAAAATCCAGCTAAAATTTGCCTTATTTTTAAAGTTCAACCTCTTTCCACTGTAGTGACTCTATGCAAGATCTACAATTATTTCTGTAACAAATACAAAACCATAGCTATGGAATCTGGTTTTAGAGTTTACAATTTGATCAGGCAAATAAACACTCAGGAAAACACTTTTTAAAATAAGCAGATCTTTGCTCTAACTGGTTTGGCTCAGTGGATAGAGTGTCAGCCTGCAGACTGAAAAGTCCCAGCTTAGATTCCGGTCAAGGCCATGTACCTTGGTTGCGGGCACATCCCCAGTAGTGGGTGAGCAGGAGGCAGCCTATTGATGTTTCTCTCATTGATGTTTCTAACTCTCTATACATCTCCCTTCCTCTCTGTAAAAAAGCAATAAAATATATTTTAAAAAAAATAAGCACATCTAATTAATCATTTACACTAAGGATTCTAGAATTTAAGAGAAGAAAAAGTTCTTTTTGAGTTGGATAACTAGTCAAATAGAATAGGCAGAAAAAGTGTCATTAAAAGAGAGCAAGACTCAAGGTCTTCAAATACCACACCAGAGTCAGACAACCTTGTTTTCAATTGCACCCCTACCAATTCCCAGATAAGTAGATTTGGTCAATTAACTTAACTGTTCTAAGTTACATTTCCCTTTACTTCAATATGGCAATGATAATGTATCTATATCCTAAGATTGTTCTGAGGACTAAATGAAATAGCACATGTGATATACTTAACAGGATTTTTCCATTATCATATAGATTTTATACCTACATTTTGAAGATATCAAATGTAACATGCCAAATACCTTTTGGGATTCTGCATTGGCTAACATTTATCACCACAGTGTAAAGGACTCAACAATGATTTATAAAATGTGGAATAAAAAGAATAAGAGAATTCAAAGGAATAAAAATTTAAACTCCATAAAAATAAATCTAAGCATAGCTAAGTTGGCTAAGTAGCTTCTCATATCACATTAAAATATAAACTTTACTTATCACATTCAACAGGATATTTCTCATAAAATAATCTGAAAATAAATTAGCCCGTTAATAGAAAATATCTGTAGTATGTCATTTTCAGATGTCAGGTAGGAAATGCTTTCCCATTGTTTAACCCACATTTCTGCACTAAAATTGTTGTCAACATTTTTTATTTTTGACCTTTTTATCAGTAAAAGGTTGTTTTTACTTTTCTCATTTGTGAGATCCCCAATTTTGGTATATGCTCTCCAGTTCTTGTTATTATTATTATTATTATTATTATTTCACAAATAGGCATAATTCCAGTAGGAAAAACCCTCCAGGCAAACCTCTCCATCATTTCTAACCATTTAGAAGGTCATCCCAGTTATGTCTGTTCACATATTTATACAGATCTAACAGATTTTTTTCCTCAACATTTAATTACCTACAATGATCAAAGAATATTCTGATGTTATGCTGAAAGTATAGAAGGACAAGAAAACATCTGTACCCTTTACCACCTCCCTAGAAATATCACAGATAGCTCTTAATTGTAAACATTTTCGTATGGCCTAACTAATTTAGGGTAGTTTTTCATAGGTTACTCTTTATTTTATTTTCAAATAAGATGTTAAATTTTGCATATTAAATGTTGTAAATGATTAAACATTTTTATTAGCACAAATACACAGTAAATTATCAGGAAATATTGGTGGATGAAGCTTATTTGAATTCCTGGTTCTTTGGAAAACTGGCTTATTAGTTACTTCCATTCCATTATCCAAATTTTCAATAACAGACATGCAAATTCAACAGGATTCAGAGAAAAAAATAACAAAGCTAACTTTGATTTTAATTAAAAAGTAGAACATTTTCACTTATAAACCCTAAGTTATTTAATTTAAACTTGATTTATTCTTTGAAAAAGTCACTAAGCCAATGCTTTTATAAATAAATCAATCACATAAATGCACATAAAAATGAAAGAAGATTATAACATTTGTTTGTTTTAAAAGCCCTGATGGGCACTGAGGTCATGATTCAAATGGTCATTCCTCAGGCACTTCTGTGCTGCTGTAAAGGCTTGACCAGATGGGAAAAGCTCCTTCACCTTTAAAATAGAGGCAATGTTTTAATACTAAGTTATTGTTAAAAAAATTATTACCTTGATTTCATATGTTGTTCCAGGATTAAGGTTAGTAAGAAGTACTTCCAGACTGTCTGGCTTTGCTCTAACTTGTGTATATGCTGCTTGCATCCATGGACAAACTTCCTTATACTTCACAACATAAGAGGTAATCCTTCCATTTGGATTGGGGGGTGTATTCCAAGATAGAAGAATCCCAGCAGAACCCACTCTTTCTCCTGCCAGGAAGACTGGAGGCCCTGGTTCTATTAAAACAAAACCATGTTAAATTATTGTATGTCCACAATCATAGGTAAGGAAAGTATTTGCAAATGTACACTTGTGAAGACAAATGGTCTCTTACATGTAAATGTATCCTCCCTAGAACCAAGAGAAAAATAAAAAGATTAAGTGGTTTGGGAAATACCAAAAACATTCTTTTATAAGAATGTAAAAAAAAAATGGAATGCTACTAAATACTACATGCCAGATATACTTTTGATGCCAGATTATTTTCAAAAGAAGCTTACTTGTGCCAGTCTTACACACAGAACTGAGAAAACAAGAAATAGTCTTACAAGCTGAATAATTCTTTCTTAGCAAGGACAGTGAGCTTATTTTCAGGCTCTCCATTATTCAAATATTACAGTCTCTGATCTATTTCATGAACAGGTATAGAATAGTTACCTTTAGTCTTTGAAAGAAAAGGACACGAAAGAACCGGTAAGATGAAAGTTCTAAACAGACCACTTTCTTAAGTTTGCTTTAATTACCAAACTGCTTCCGTGCATATAATGTCCATATTGCTAATAAAAGTGTTTCCATCCAATAGATTTATACTGGCTCCAAATAAAAGCACATACTCACTCGTTACATTTGTTGTCACTGTTCTGCTAACAGGTGAGCTGTATGTTGTAGCAGAAATTGAAGAGATAGTTACATCGTACCTAGTGCCGGGAACAGCGTTGGAAACATCAACCTAGAACACCAAAAGCAAACAATGGCAATAAAACTCTTCCTGGAAAGCAAGAAAGCTAAAATAATGAGTCTATCACAGTCAGAAAAAAATAAAGCAACTTGGCTGTATAACTCTGCACTGTTTAAAATATCACAAGTTTCACAGTATTATAAAATACAAGTGTGCTCTATCACACAACTATTCACACAAACAAAAACACTTACAAAACACACGGCATTATAGAACACCAAATCTGCATTTCCACCTACGCTAGTTCATTGTCACGAGAAACAACTAATTAAGAGTCACAAATCCATAGCCCATGGCTCAGCCCTCGTTTTGATGAGTGTGTACGAAATACCTGTGTCTCTGAAGTTCCAACAAAAACTAAAAAAAATAGGATGAGAATATCCATCGCTATTACATTTTTCAGGCAGTGGAATCACATTGATGGCTCTGGAGAGAACTGTTGCCTGCATTAATGATTTACAGGCAGATCCTCCTGGCAAGTACACAATTCATGAGCCTGGATTACTCAATAGCTCTGCCCTCTCTTTGTTAAACTATTCATGAAGCCTTGGATGGCTGGCTGCAGGTTCAGGGTAGTCTTTAAAAAACGGGGGGTGGGGAGGGTTAAGGACGTTGCTAGGGTAACAGTCCAGGGATGCTGAAACTTACACCCCTCAATCCGGCAACAGTGTTTCTGTCTCCAACCTGTGCTTCTTTTGAAAACACTGAATGAGTTTCATACGGAACTTTCCTATGAGAACCAAATATAAGTACAAGTGGGCCCGGCAAGTTTGACGATGAAAACTATACCTGATACTCTCCGCCTCCCAGATCTCTGGTGGCAGCAAAGCCTCGGTCAGGAACCAGATCCACACGAAACCCCTCCACGCGGCCCGAGGCCAGGCTCCAGCGCAGAGAGAAGGAATGTGCGGAGATGTTGAAAGCTTCCAGTTTCTCCGGCTTTTCCGGCTCTGATATTGAGAAATTAAGAGTTTTCAAATGGTTATTCACTGACAACTTCAAAGAAAAAAAGAAAAAAAAAGAAAGAAAATCAATAAGCTAAGGGTCAAGTTTCAAACTAACCACATTGTTAGAAAGCGTGCAGTCCTTTACATTATGTCTAGCCATAGGAAGGTGCTGGGCATGCATATCATGCCTTTAACAAGAACTAATTTTTAAGTAGAATGATCAGAAATTGCATATCGACTTAGGTTATCTGTCTCTGGGATTTTTATTTATTTTATTTACTAAAATCTGTTGGTGGACCAGATTGTTTTTTAAAGCTTGGCTGTAATAGAAAAATTGAATCATTTTTATAGCAAAGTAAGTACAAACTATCCAATTATCTGGATATTTACCAAATAGAAGACAATTGGGCGGGGAAATGTATAACCAAAAACTGGCAAATTTTTTAAAGGTTACAAATTCTGATGTTTAGTTAGATGTTTCTTTTTAAAGGAAAGCTAAGTTTTCCGAGGGGAGAGGAAATATGATAGTGTTTAACCTGGTCTAACTGTCCTAGCTATTTCAACCATAATTTTCTATCTTTGTTTCCTCTGTTTTCAAAATTTTTCTTAATGCTGCCTGTACCTCCTTGAAGGGAGTTTGGGACATTAAGTTCTGCGGATTGGTTGCCAATGACTTATTTCCGTTTTACCTTTAGTGCAAATTTCAGACAAACAATATAGGGGAGGGAGAGAATTTATGAAGACAAGTGTGTGAAAAACATACCAAATACACACCCAATTTAACACTGTTTCCAGAAGAAAGGAGTCTGGGATTAATAATTGAATTCTACTTACCATTTTAAAGCCCTCCCCCCTCCAAGATCATTTGAATGAATATAATTTTTAAATGTACTTTTCCTAACAAATAATGGCACATTGCATAAAACAGAAATCTTAACATAACAAGTCAGCTTCTCTTTTGGGGGAGGTGGGGGGGAGATACTTTTAGAATTATTTTTTATTCCCTTTGGAAGTTCCTTTAATGCTTATAATGCTTCCCTAGTACCTGAAACTGATATCAATTAATTAACTTGCACCACGGCATTTTCAAAGATACATTCTCCCGGCATCTCCAAATTGCCCAAAGTAAGAGCACTACTCTTTAGAAATATTGCAGTCCTGGCCTGTGTGGCTCCGTTGGTTGGAGTGTCATCCCTTGTACCAAAAGGTGGTAGGTTTGATTCTGGGTCAGGGCACATACTTGGGTATTGGGTTTGATCCCTATTAAGGCATGAGCTGGAAGCAATGGATCTCTCTCTCTCTCTCTCTCTCTCTCTCTCTCTCTCTCTCTCTCTCTCATCAATTAAAAAAAAATAGAATTATTATAAGCCCAAGGTAAAAGATCAGGGAAATGCCCAGTTTGTGATGGGTATAATTCCTTTGTTGTTCATAACTGCTGGCATTTTCCCTGGATCATTGCGCACACAGACCTGTGTCCTTGGTATTCTTTTAGTCAGCTCACATTAAAATAGACAAAAGGTCTAACATGACAAAAAGCCAATTAACTACTACCACACTGACTGATTTATTTGAGGGCTAATACTGTTGCTTCAAGGGTCCTGGAAAATAGCTAATATCCATGAAGTCTTAGGTAAGAATCTAGAAAAAGACCTCAGCAATCTGATTTGGTGTTTTGGTGTTTTGGAAGAAAAAGGACGATAGGAGAAGTGGAGGTCTGCTTACTGAGATAGTGGTGAGATAGGATGTAGTTTCCTAGACTGAGGTTTAAGATTACACACTGAAGAACTCTTGGCTAAGGATGAAGCATGTCTCACCAAGAGGAGGAAGAATATATTTGTCTGGAAGTTTGCCAATCTGATCAGGACGGAAGGTCTGAAAACATCAAGACAATTTGGTAAAGACCTTTCAAAGCAGAGTGGATAGAAGCCTGGGAAATGGACAGAATGTAGAATAACTGAGAAAAGGCAGCCTGCATTTCTGGGATCACATATGAAAGAGAAACATTCTGATGAACATGCAGGCCAAAAAAAAAAAAAATTTAGAATTTTTCCCCCCTAAATACAATGAAAATTCATTTAAGCATTTTAAGCAGGAAAGCAATTTGATTTGGTGGTGGGTTTTTTTTGTTGTTGTTGTTATTTTGTTCTTAATTTTAAACCATTACTCTGGAATGGTGTGACTTGGAGAAAGGTAAAAATAGCCGTGAGAAGCAAGTTGGTGGGATATTGTTAAGTCTGGGCAAAGAGAAGAGAGGCCTGCCCTCATAAAAGGTAGTGAAGGCAGAGCAATGCTAAGTCACATGGAAGACTGCAGTTCTTTGCGTATGAGCTGGAAGAATCAGTTAATTGAAAGTAGACCCCAGAATAAACACATGATTTGCACTCCATGGAATTTAATCTCTCAAAAGGTAAAAAAAATATGAAACAAAAAATATTATTCTTAACCTAATTGTTGTTACTAAACAATAAAAACTAGAGTGGGTATGTTTGGAGTATTAAGAGAACAACAACAAAAAAATCACAATATGTTCAATTTAATTTGGGCTAGCAAAAGGAATTCTAGGCTTTTGGGATATTTTTTGTAGACTATAGTCTCCCAAAAGTTCATCTTCAGAACCTTAAGTCCTTAGAACTTAATAGATGTTCTGTGATCAAAACACTTTGTCAAACAATTTCTATTTTCTGTTAGTTTTCTTTATTGCCGGATATCTCTGAGCCTTAAGTATGCTTAAATATATCTTTTATAATACTCTAAAGCAGTACTGTCCAATAAAAATATAATGTGAGTCCTGGCCAGTGTAGCTCAGTTGGTTGGGTGTCATTCATGCATCAAATGATGCAGGTTATATTCCTGGTCAAGGCACATGCCTTGGTTGCAGGCTCAACCCCCAGCAGGGGGCATGCATGAAGTAGCCCATTGATGTTTCACTATCACATCAATGTTTCTCTCTCTTTTCCTCTCTCTTTCTCTCTCTCTAAAGAACAAAAAACGAAACAAAAACAAACAAACAAACAATATATATGTATATATATATATATATATATATATATATATATATATATATATATTTGTTGTTGTTTGTTTGTATATGGTGTCAGTCACACTAAAAAAGTAAGGAGAAACATGTAAAACTAATTTTAACAATGTATGTTATTTAAACCAATTTATCAAAAGTATCATTTCACATGTTATCAATATAAAACCATTAATAAGATGGTTGATTTTTTTCAAACTGTCTTTGAAATCCCATGTGTCTTTCACACTTACAGCACATCTGAATTTGGACTAGCCCAATATCAAGGCTCAGTAGTCACATGTTGCTAATAATCACATATTAGTGCACTCTAACAACGCTTCTCCCAACTTTCCCCTTGGCATTTCAGTAAATTTACCTAAGCTGCATTTTGAGAAGCTGAGAAAAAAACAGAAATACCCCTTGATCAATATCTATAAGGGAAATAGCTCAAAAGAGTTGGGAGAACCCCAAAAACAAAATGTGATACAAACTATCATATATTAACCTTTGAGAAAGAAAGTAAAAATAGATTTGAAATGGAAGAAAACTGCACACCCAGAGCTCCTCAGTATTTTCTGACTCCCAAAAGAATACATACAAAGTGAGGCCAAAATGTTACATATCCCAGAATATTCACAAAACAGTTGTACAAACCTATCAAAACAGCATCAAGAAAGCAAAACCCTATAAAGCACAGTTTTTTAAAAAGAGAACATAAAGACTACAAAGTGTCATTGCATTATTGCTTTTATTACCTCCCATGTACCAAAACTGTAATGATAAGCTATCACATTTACTAGTAAGCCTTGCCATAATTCAATTATATGCTGGGCATAATAAATACTATGTTCCATGGGATACTCATGCATTGGATACAAAAAATAAGAACTCTTACCAAGTTTTATATATACTATGCACTGTGCTAAGAACTTTCACACATTGTTTAATGTCAGTCATAACAATTCACAAATAGATGCAATTATTATTGCCATTTTTTAAATGAGAAAATTGACACTAGTTTAGGTAACTTCTCCAAGGCTTCAAAGCTAACAAGTGAATGGTAGAGCAGGATTTAGACACAGGAGCAATAGCTTCAGAACTTAAGCTTAATTAAGACTGTGAACCTTAAAATGGAGATTAAACTTGATTATCAAGGTAGGCCCAATGTAAGCCCACAGACCATTTAAAGAGGAAGAGAAGGCCTTGGCCAGTGTGACTCTGCTGGTTGGCCAATGTTCCATGAACCAAAAGGTTGAGGGTTCAATTCCCAGTTAGGGGACATGCCTGGGTTGCAGGCTCAGTTCCCAGTGGGGTCCGTGCAGGAGGCAGCTGATCAATGATTCTCATCATTGATGTTTCTATCTATATCTCTCTCCTTCTCCCTTCCTCTCTGATATATATATATATATATATATATATATAAATTCCTTTTCCTTTTGAAGATACTATAAGGCTTAAAGAACTTTCTCCACCCATGCTATAGAGCTAGTCTGTCCTTTTTCTGTACAACCACATTGTTTGAACATACTCCCATTACTTCACCTATTAATTTTATTTAAACTATGTGTTTTCTTTCTTCTATTCTTTTTATTAAAAAAATTACATGATCTTTTTTTAAAATATATTTTTATTGATTTTTTTTAATAGAGGGGAAGGGAGAGGGATAGAAAGCCAGAAATATCAATAAGAAACATCGATCAGCTGCCTCCTGCACAACCCCATTGGGGATGTGCCCGCAAACAATGTACATGCCCCTGACTGGAATCGAACCCAGGACCCCTCAGTCTGCAGGCTGACGCTCTATCCACTGAGCCAAACCGGTTTCAGCTTGCTTCTATCCTTTACTACTCTCTGCACATCCTAAGACTGTGGTGTTTTGTTTTGTTTTGTTTTGTTTTGTTTTGTTTTGTTTTTTATGTGTAAAGCACATAATAGGACATCAAAGACAACGTTTTTAGGAGAATGGGTGATCCCCAAATCAGCATCTAATTTCACTAGCTGTACCTCTAATTTAATGTGAAACTAAGTATAATATAATATTGGATGCATTTACTGGGTACTGACTATGTAGCAGATATTGTTTTATTCAACTTACATTTCACATTTATTATCTCAAAAATCCTCAGAATATTCCAGCAAAATGAGTATTTTTACCTTCTTAAATATTCTGTGGGCTGAAAGTTATCAAATTAAAAAAAAATACATTGACATTTTATCTTGAACAATACAATATGCAATATAAGTGTGAACTTTAAAAATAACAAAAAAGAATGTGTATACCTGCAACAATGCTGATAAATGTTCCAGATCCTTCAACATTGCCTCTTACTCTGTGTACTGTGATGTTATATATTCCACCAGGAGTCAGATCTGTAACTGTGTACTCAGTCATCCTTCCCCAAACGAGATATTCTTTTGCAAAAGTTCTGTTTGATATATAAATCTTGTAATGAGTGAAGTTGGTCTCCGTTGGATTCCACATTAAATTTGCAGAAGAAGTATTCACAGCTTTTAACATTAAGCCACATATCTTAGATGGTTCTATTGAAAAGGTAAATCACATGTAAATAAAACTACATATATAATGATATAGCAAACGTGAGTAAGATAATTTAAACACTTATGTAATAATCCTTAGATTTATTCATGTACTAGTATGATGTCCTACATGTTCAGCTATGCAAATAGAGAAATAGAACATTATATATAAGTATATGTTTTTATTTAAGTGCCATATTAACATCCTCCCTTGTTCCCAACTAGTTTCCTTAACCAATCATAAATCACTTCCAATAGTCATTCTTATAATCTTGTGTCTCCTGAATGCTCTTTTTTTTTTTAGCTACCACCTAGCAGTTAACTAGTGTTAAATGAAGATGAAACAGAACAAATAAGTTAGAAAAGCAATGAGGACCAGAAGTGAGGGCATTTTCAAATGTGACTTGGTTATATCAGTTTTTTTAGTAGTTCTGTATCACTGCATTTCAATCCACTCATCAATGGAATTCATGTTGTTTCTTGCAATATTGGCCTCCAAAGGAGAGGATCCTACAGGCCTCACAATCTTTCACAAGAATGTTAACGTTATACTACAGTATAATGAATACTATAACCCCTCCCAACCCTAAAACATTATGAGACAGATTCACAATTGATTTACAAACTTTGGGGAAAAGAAGATAGAGTTTTCTGTTTATCAAAATGCTACCTCAGAAGAAAATAAATTGTGTTTATATTATTGTGTGTGTGTGTATATATATATATATATATATATATATGCACATGTGTCCCATATATGTGGCATGCATGATATATACACACACACACACACACACACACACACACACACATGTTAACTTCAGATTTTAAAAACCTCTATGTAGTTCCCAATACATTTATATATACAACATTTTTAATTCATATATTTTTGAAAGTTCTCTTAATATTTTTAAAAATATATTTTATTGATTTTTTACAGAGAGGAAGGGAAAGGAACAGAGAGTTGGAAACATTGATGAGTGAGAAACATCAATCAGCTGCCTCCTGCACACCCCCTACTGGGATGTGCCCACAACCAAGTTACATGCCCTTGACGGGAATCGAACCCAGAACCTTTCAGTCCACAGGCCAATGCTCTGTCCACTGAGCCAAACCGGTTAGGGTCTCTTAACATTTTTTATCATCAGGCTTTTATTATTCATTTATTAACAGGCTTTATGTTTTAAAATAGCTTTATTTATCCTGAGCCAAAAAACTTTCAATTTATTAAAATTATAAAACAAAGATTTCACTTATGATACATCCTTACTTGTAGTCACTTTTTTCATCACGGATACACTGTAGTCTTTGCCTCTAACTGTCTTCACGTGAAATGTGTAGTCTGCACCTGAAGTCAAATTCTTTACTTTGACTTTGTTTCCATAAGCAATTACTTTAAATAGCTTTTCCTTTCTATATGTCATATAATAAGATACCTAGAAGAAGGAAAAAATTTATGTTTTTCATGGTTTAAGAATTACTTAGCACCAACTTTGTACTAGTCACATTCACATAAACTGCTACTGCAAGGTCGGGGCTGTGATCCTTCCTGTATTCGCCAAGAAGTAATTTGAGTCTAGTGGAGACTAAATAGCAGTCAACTGCCCATAGCACTAAGCAAAGAGGACTGAATTAGAAGTAATTCACTAAAAGACTAATAGTCTCAAAGTGTTTTCACATTTTCATTTACATATGCTCTGACTTATATGTACCCTAGCTAATAAAAGAATAATATGCAAATTAACCATCACTCTGACACAAAATGGCTGCCCCCATGTGGACACCAGATGGCCACCCCCATGTGGATACAAGATGGCCACCACAAGATGGCCAGAGTGGAGGGCAGTTGGGAGGACCCAGGCCTGCAGGGGTGGGCAGTTGTGGGCAACCAGGCTGGCAAGGGAGGGCAGTTAGGGGTGACCAGACAGGCAGGGGAGGGCAGTTGGGGATGATCAGGCCTGCAGGAGAGGGCAGTTAGAGGTAATCAGGCCAGCAGTGGAGCAGTTAGGTGTCGATCAGACTGGCAGGGGAGTGGTTAGGGGCAATCAGGCAGGCAGGCGGGCGAGCAATTGGGATTCAGCAGTCCTGGATTATGAGAGGGATATCCAACTGCCCGTTTAGGTGGAATCAGGACTAAATGGGCAGTTGGACATCCCTTAAGGGGTCCCAGATTGGAGAGGATGCAGGCTGGGCTGAGGGACACCCCCCAATACACGAATTTTGTGCACCAGGCCTCTAGTATGTACATAATGATTAGGACTTTCCCTTTTGGTTGCCTGAGAGCAAAAAATATATATATTATGTAAAGTTGTATAACCACTTTCTGAATTCCATGCAAGCAGAAGGCAGGAGGAGAAAGCAGGACCTACTGAAGTCTGACGTTCTGGCCTAGGGAGGAATGCCACGATGTCTTCCTGGCTGCCCAAGAGGTGGGAGTAGTGCTTTTGCCCACATCTCCAGCTAAATGAGGAGTGCCCCTTGTGACTTATCATCACCAGCACCTGAGGGTGCCTGCTAGAGAAAGTAGCACCTCCCAGCAGGTCATGTACTTAGGCAGCAGGCATGGTGTTCAAATGTCTGGTTGATCACAGAGAAAGGAAACTGGAAAAAGAGAACAAAGAAAAGAAAAGGAAAAAAAGACCTGGAGCAATTTGTACACCCACGTGTGCCCTGGTAAAGATGCAAGAGTCTCCGTGGGTAAAGTATGGACCACAAAGAGTGGTCAGGCTTGAACTTATCTCATCCAAGAAGGCTGGCCTCCCTGCAAACAGACCCTCACAGCAGAAAGCAGCAGGACATATGCTACAGGGAGGAGCTGAAAGGAGTTAAAAATGATTGAACCAGAGCTGGTCTGTCATGTCAAGGAAGTGAGCAGTGGAGGTAATCCCCAGGGCCTCGAAGAACTCATGCATGTGCCAGGGAGAGAGCCAGTGTTTGCAGGACTGTTAAACTGATGTCATCGGAAGTCAGTCAGTGTTGGAGAGGTAGATGAAACCAGCAAGAGAGAGAACAGAAATAGACACTCAGGATGAAGAAGACGCTTCAATTTTTTGATAAATGAATCAATCACAAATGTCACATTTCATACCAGCCCATCTTTTATCATAATCTGAGCCAATCAATTATTCATTAAGTGTTGAGAATTGGCATTGCCTTTAGAAATATTCAGTGGAGTAATCTGATCGTTCCAATACTTTGGAGATTTTCTTTAAATTCATTAAATGATCTTTACTCTTCTTCACTCCTTACTTCATGTTTGTAAAACAGAAACATATTTCTAAATGAGAGTAATCACATTAATTTTATCTATTATTTCAACTTTATTATGCTTTAAAGAACATTGTGATGTGGTAGGAGTGAAACAAATTTTCTAAGTAGACATGTTTATCGCTGTTTTGTGGGAAGAGTGTTTTGTTACTGGAGGAACATAATCATTAGGTCTGGAAGCATATCATTGCTTATTGACTTATAAGGTGTCACTGACAATTACCTTGATTGTCTGGCATATGAAAAAATAGGAGGAGTGAACAGAATGCTGAGTACATCTGGTGTGGAAAAGAATGATAGGAGAAAGTACTATGTAATAATAGAAGAATATTTTCTTAATAAAGTACTAAGTTCAAACATAGAAAGTATCGTATTAAGATACAAATGAAAGGGATAGAAGGAAAGAAATGGTCTGTAGTGATCTAATGATGAATATATATACATTTTTAAAAGTGCAATTTGAAAAATAGAAGTTTATTCCCATTGTATGTGGGCTACACATGCCTAATAGAAGAAAACTGAATTCATGTTTTATGTCTAATTTCAAAGCAGAGTTTGAAGACCTGGGTTGATTAATTTTAAATGATGAGGAAAATGATCCCAATTATGCAAGTACACTTTGCTAAGCAACCAGGATACTGTTGCTTAATTCATTAAAATTTAACAAATAATCTCATTGGTTGCCTAAGACTAGGATAACCATTAGTAATATAATATAGTTAATAAAAATAATCTGAATCCTAAAGATTAACATGATATCTTAAAATAAGTTTCACTTAATAACAGATAATAATTTACAGTCTCTGAAAGAAATGTGTTCATTGATACAGTAAAAAATAATTCTATGGCTATATATTTTATCCAGCAACAAATAATTTTATGGGCTCGGTTAACCCCATGGAAAGATCATTTCTTTGGGCATTTGCTTTGAAATAATGTGAATCAGAACAGAAAGACAAGGGTAAAAAAAAAAAAGTGGATCTTTTACGATTAACATTTAAAAGGCAGATTTTTTA
Organism: Pipistrellus hanaki; assembly: GCF_964339955.1. Classification (NCBI taxonomy): domain Eukaryota; kingdom Metazoa; phylum Chordata; class Mammalia; order Chiroptera; family Vespertilionidae; genus Pipistrellus; species Pipistrellus hanaki. Next base: position 120,983,814 of record NC_140505.1, read on the forward strand.
CTAGAGAATACCAACACTGAATATAGGAATGGTTTGAATCATTCTAAAAGGATAGAACTTTTCATGAATGATTTATTATTCAAGATGCCCCTATCATTGAATGACATTTACAAATAGCAGATAGAATGCTCACTCCTGACTTTGTGAACTTGCTAATGTAGAAAATCCTTGCCTCTTTTCCATGCATCTGAATCCTACCCAATTCTGAAAGTTCATCTCAAGTTCCAACTTTTCCTGATAATGACATTCAGTATTTATACAGCACCTATTTTTGAGCAAGCATTATTCTATATACTAGAGATATTATAGTAAACTAGTGACTCCTCACGAGAAATCACAGGAGTCCTGCCCCCCCCCACCGCCAACCCCCCTTCCCCAGGGCCATGGGACCCTCCCAAGTCCCAGAGCCCCACCCAAATGGCCTGCACTCCACAGAACCGCCCTGAGTCCTGGAGTGCCGCCCTGATGCCCTGCCTCTGGGCCACATGGAGTGGCTGCTGGGCCCCGCCCCCATGGCATGCACATGGGGCCATGAAACCCCAGCAGAAGCCATGCAAATTGGATGCCGGGACCGCCCCCACTGCCCCATCCCAACTGTGCACACTGCCATCTTGTGATGGCATTATGGCGTGAGGGTCAATTTGCATATTGCCTCCTTATTATATAGGATAAGACAAAAAAGGCTTCTGATTGTAGGAAATTGTATTTCTAGTGGTGGCACCTAACAATAAGGAACTCAATAAATAAATGAATGAGATAAATCATCCATACCATGAGTGAATAGAAAGAGCAGTTTTATTTAGACTTCATAATCATGGGAGAATATGAGGAGATATTATTTGAGCTATAAACTCAATGATAAGAAAAAATTAACCGAAACTGGAGGCAAAATATTCATGCATAATGAATGTCAAGCACAAAAACCTTATAATGGGGATGTGCTTGAGAAACAGAAAAAGCCAAATATGATCTCAACATAATAACTAAGTAGACAGGATATGCAGATGAAGGTCCACTCAAATGAACTGTTGGAGACCATTGCAAGGAGTTTAGATTTAATTGAAGAGCAATGGGAATCTATGGAGGTGTCGAACAAACAAGAGGCGCTGTTTTGAATAGTTCTCTCTGGCTGTGATCTGGAAAGTGGACTGTAAGGTACTCAAGATCGGAAACAGATCAGTTAGGAGGTAAGAGGCTATTATCTGTGACCTCGGCTGCTGGTTGCAGTAAGAAATTATAGTGCTTAGGATGAGAGCGGTGCAATGGGGATGGAGGAAAGTGCACACATTAAGGGTTTTAGAGGTGGCAGTGGTAGAAGTAACTAGCTGATGAATTGAGGGATGAGTGAATAGGAAGAATCAAAGAATACAAAAATGGTGATTGCAGGACACTGTTCTTTGCTGAGAGATACTGGAAAGAGCAGACTGGGGGTCACAAGGGACAGCCTTGTAAGCCATGGTAAGGAGTCTCTGAAATACAAAATGATACATTTTATTTCGCTTAAAAAGAAAGAGAATGATGATTGCTATATGGCAAGGGAAAGGATATAGAGAAATTCACATTAAAAGTAAGCTTTTTTGCCGAGACCGGTTTGGCTCAATGGATAGAGCGTCGGCTTAAGGACTGAGGGTACCCAGGTTCGATTCTGGTCAATGGCATGTACCTTGGTTGCGGGCATATCCCCGGTAGGGGGTGTGCAAGTGGCAGCTGATCTCTCTCATCGATGTTTCTGTCTCTCTGTCTCTCTCCCTTCCTCTCTGTACAAAATCAATAAAATATATTAAAAAAAAAAAAAAAAAAGTGAGCTTCTTTGACCACCCAGCGTGCCTCAATGATTGAGCATCAAACCATGAACCACAAGGTCACTGGTTTGATTCCAGTCAGGACACATGCCTATATTGCAGATTCAAACTCCAGTAGGGGGCATGCAGGAAGCAGCAGATGGATAATGTTCCTTCTCACCATTGTTTCTATCTCTCCCTCTCCCTTCCTCTCTCTCTAAAAAGTCAACAAAAACATAATTAAAATGATAAATACTTACATAGTTAACCTTTTTAAAAAGTGAGCTTCACTGTGCAATGTAAACAGTGAAAACTTAAAAAAGGAAATGTAATAATTCAATAATTCACTCATCAAAATATTTGACTCCTGCTATATGTCAGGTACTAATCTCAGTAATGGAACCAATAGGTGATGAGTAGACAAAAGGTCTTCCCTCACAAAATTTACATGACAGAGCAGTTGCCAAATACATTATCTCATTTAATTCCCACAACAATTCTATAGAATAATAATCTTCACTGACAGAAAAAAAATAGGAGCAAAGAATATAAAAACTTGCCCAAAGTCTCATAGTTGAAGTGAAGTTAGGATTCAAAGCAAGAAATTCCAGGGCTTTGATCCTCCTGTTCCAGCACACTGCCTAGCACGCCTTGTAAGAGCACAGGATAACTGAACACAGGCATACAGATCAAAGTTGCATCATATTAGAAGGCTAGCACACTCGGTCTGGAAGATAGAAATTATGGAATAGTAATTTTGGAACTCTATCCTTAAGGAAATGGTGATGTTAGCACATGTACATCTATAATAGCATGACAAAAGTAACACAGAAAAGGTTAAACTGAAGTTTCATGAAAGCTCTGTGCAAGGAAATCTCACTGTCTGATAATGGGATCAGAGAAGGTTTCAAGAAAGAAGTAGGATTTGAGCTGGGCACTAATGGGCCAATTTTTGCCAACTTCCACCTTATCATTAAATCCAGATAACAGTCACTCTGCAACTGCATAGTCTACTATCAAAACCCCTTTTCAATGTGGTTGTTAAGTACTTCAAATGTATCCAGTTAGAACTGAGATTTTTTTTAAGTTAGTATAAATTTTGAAGAGTTAGTATAATGTAAAATATATCATTAATAATTTATATATTGTTTACATGTTATTATTTTGAATATGTTGGGGTAAATAACATATACAATATTACTAAAATTCATCTCCCTTGATTCTTTTTACTGGTTCTATTAGAAAATTTTAAATTACACATATTATTCATGTGTGGATCACATTATGTTTCTACTGGATAGTGCTGATGTTACATCACTGAGTTCATAAAAAACTAATAGTTAAAATGTGTGTGAAAGGAAATGGCAAACTTTCATAAATGTTCTATGTCAACTATTGATTTATTTTCTAAGTTCACAATGAATTCTCTTAAGTCTTAAATATGCAATCTAATATTTATTTTTATGCTTAGAATAGATTAGACCTTCAGTTCCATTACACTTCTGAGATTCTATTTAAAGATATAAATATTTTTGCACTCACAGTACTCATGAAAAAGGAAGTCAATACTTTCAGAGGATTACTAACTAGAACAAATATTCAGTGTTTAAATGAATTTCACAGTTTGTCCATACTAATAAATGTTCCTTATCTTTTGAACTCAGAATACTGGGCAAAACCAAAGGAGGAATTCTATTGTTTAAAGAAAACCCTAATATAAAATTTATTACCAGAATATTTTGTATAAGAATATCTCTCAGAGATTAATTCTTCTGCAAAAATATAAAACTGAAGTTGATATCCTAATCTCATAAGAAATATGATACTTGTGTTCTTATGTCCTCTATAATATAGACTTTAATGACCTTGTATGCCATACAGATTCCATCATTTCACATTAGTAGAGAACTTTTAAATAATTTGGTTTTCCACCCTTTAAGAACCAAATGGAATTTATATTTTAGTAGTGGAACTGATAATACATAGTGACTTAAGATTTTAGTCAAAACAGTTCCTTTGGAAACTTGCCTTGGTTAATCAACCAGACCTTAATACATAGTAGCTTCCTCCCTTTTGTTTTACAAGGTTTGTGAACTTGATCTTATCTCCTCCACTCTTTATTGAGATGTTGGTCTTCTAGACTGCAAGTAAGTATCAAGGAGACAAGAATTTGTTGTAGAAGGATTAACATTTTTTAATGTTGAACACTAAATCTGTTGACAATGAAATTGGTTCTGTTCTAGGAATCTTTCAACTTAGCCTAAAGGCATACATAATACCTACATCTTTTAAATTTTTTAAAATTAATCTTTATTGTTGATAGTATTACTAATATCCCCTTCCCCCATCCCCCCACATACCCCTTCCATCCCACCCCTACCTGCTGGAACCTAACATTGCCACTGGTAATAAAATGTAAAAAGAGCTGGCCAACCTTGATGGCTCTAAATGGTCAGAGCTATTAACTCATCTTCTAGTTGAGATAGTGGTGGTTGAGGCAACTTTAATTTGTTAATCATATGTAAATGTAAATTCTTGTTGATTTTCTGTTGTTGGAACTTCCCCCCTAAGAGATGTCTTTGTTTCAGAATCTCAATAAAAGGAATGGTAAAAGGCCAGAGCAGGGGTTAGTCTTCCCACTAAAGGTGGACTTCCCACCTGGCCCCCATTTTCCAAATTAACTCTTTTCCAGTCTCTTCATTTTAGTGTGCGGCCTTCTCCAGAAACAGGACCCTGAGTGGACCCTGAACCACGCGGGTTGTGTTAAGGGATCCCATACCTACCCACCCTCAGACCTTCACTACAGTATTGTCTATGGGTTATGCATATAAGTTCTTTAATTAATCTATTCCCATCCCTCCCTTCCCCTTCCTCTGAGATTCATCATCTTTTTAAAAGCGAACACAAAACTCCCCTTCACTTTATTTCTTCTAAATTTAAACTATAAATTAATTATAATAATATAAAAGCTAACTTTTTTTTATGTTTGACTATTGGCAACTTTTAGATCCCTACTTTTCTTCCCAGCCTACTCCATATCCAGATAATCAAGATAAGAAGGTGATAGCTCTCTTACCCTTTAAGCTTAGGGAAAATTTCAAACACACAGCCTCTAGTCCTTTGCCCCTACACCCTCTATCCACAATAAAATCCAGAAACCAACCCTACTTACCTTCAATTTATTTCCCTTCTCACTGCACCCCTACATGAGCCCGTCCCCTCCGAGGAACCCTCAGTGTGTGTGAAAGCCTAAGGCACTTGATTTCTAGTCACAGATGAGTGTGTTGTGTCAACTGCCTTGACATCCAAAACATTTCTATGAGCAATCATGTCTGCTTCTGCGCAGACATCAAAACAACTGTATTATATAAATGCTATGACAAAGAAAAAAATAAAGTTGTGTGAGTCAGAGAAGAAGGTAAGTAACAATTTTTAGAAATAGCTAGGGAAGCCACCACCCGCCCCCTTCAAAAAATGGTGAGAGTGAAGAATATATAAGTGATCATTTAAGGGAGGAAAAGGAACTGCACAGATACATGTCCAACAGGTGTGTACTATCAACTAAAGATTAAGATGTCTACTGCATTTACAATATGAGTCCGAAATTTAAGATAAGTGTAGAACAAGGTAAAGAGATGATGGTCCAATAGATTTGAATTGTTCTGAAAGTTGGCTTGATCCTGAGGGTAAGAGGGAGCCAACAACAATGGTAAGGGCCTCAACTGAGGCATAGAAAATGGAGATAGAAAGGAAGGGAAATATTTTTACAATAATTCTAAGTTAGAATTACTACAATACCATGAACAAGTACATATAGACATGAAAGAACAAGAGTAGTCAAAGGATGACACTAAAATATCTAGTATGGAAGACTGATAAATGATGTTAAAGGGAACTTTTATATAAGGAATGATATCTGAGTAGGGTCTTGAAAAACTGACAAAGAAAAACATAGAAAAGAATGTATTCTGGTTGAAAAGAACAATATAACCAAAGAATACAATCAGGAACACATAAGTATAAGAATAATGATGGGCAATACAATTCAGTGGAAATATGAGATGTATGAAAAATAGAAGATTAGAAAGGCTGTTAGAGTCACTCATTGGAACCAACGATCACAATAAGCAATATATATAATATTAGGTAGACAGTAGAGAGCCACAGAAGGCTTTATACTTTATATAAGCCTTACAGTTAGATCTATAATATTATCTTCCTATATATAAACAATCCTACATAATAAAAGCCTAATATGCTAAGTGTTCGACCGTTGGTTCAACCATTTGACCAGTCGCTATCATGCACATTGACCACTAGGAAGCAGATGCTCCAACTGGTAGGTTAGCTTGTTACTGGGATCTGGCCAATTGGGACTGGGTGAGATGGGCCAGACATGTCCTGGCCCTGATCGAATCTGATTAGGACTGAGCCAGACAGGCCAGACACACTCTGGACAAATCCGTGCACTGGGCTGGTTTTGGCCTAATCCCTGCAGGCTAGGCCAAGAGACCCCACTGGTGCATGAATCTGTGCACCAGGCCTCTAGTTATTTAATAACTAATATTTTATATATTATTTTAAATATTTTAAACTTAAGTTAACTAGTAATACCTTTTAAAAATATTTTATTTATAGTTGATGTACAATATTATATAAGCTTCAAATATACACCCAGTGATTCGACATTTATATAACCTATGAAATTATTGCCTCAATAAATTTAGTACCCATCTGACACCATACATACATATTACAATATTATTGACTATATTTCCTATGCTGTACTTTACATCCCATGACTGTTCTGTAACTACCAATTTGTACTTCTTAATCCCCCCAACTTTTTCACCTATCCCCCCAACCCTTTTCCCATATGACAACTGTCAAATTATTCTCTGTTTGCTATGTGTCTGTTTCTGGTGTGCTTATTTATTTATTTTGTTTTTTAGAATCCACATTTAAGTGAAATCATATGGCATTTTTCTCTTTCTGACTTATTTTCCCTTAGCACAATACCCTTTAGGTCTATTCATGGTGTTTGCAGATGGCAAGTCTTCATTCTTTTTTATGGCTAAGTCATGTTCCATTGTATGTATGTATGTATATATATATCAATATAACACTACTAAATCCATTCATTTGTTGATGGACACTTAGATTGCTTCCATAGCTTGGCTCTTGTAAATTATGCTACAATAAATATATAAATAACAATCATATATAACAATCATTTTTAATCTTTTTTTTTTTACTTTTCTCTTCCTCTTTTTCTCCTTTTGCCCACCTCCTCCTCTTCCTCTTTTCTTCTTCTCCCTTAATAAGACCTTTGAATATGTCTTGTAATATTCTGTTTGATGGTGATGAGCTCCTTTTTCTTGTCTGGAAAACTCTATCTGTCCTCTAATTCTAGCTTTTCTGAATAATCTTGATTATAGGTCCTTGCTTTTCATCACTTTAAATATTTTGTGTCAATTCCTTCTGGCCTGCAAAATTTCTGTCCTGACAGTCTTATGGGAGTTTCCTTGTAGGTAATTAACTGCTTTCTCATGATACATTTAAGATTCTTTCTTTGTATTTGACCATTGGCATTTTAATTATGATGTGTCTTGGTGTGAGCCTCTTGGAGTTTATCTTGTTTGGGGCTCTTTTCCTGGACTTGTTTGTCTATTTCCTTCACCAGCTTAGGGAAGTTCACAATCTTTATTTTTTTTTAATTTTTTTCAAATAGGTTTTCAATTCCTTGTGTGCTCGCTCTCTCTCTCTCTCCCCCTTCTGCCATCCCCATGTTGCAAATGTTATTAAGCTTGAAGTTGTCCTGAGGGTCCTTAAACTATCCTCATTTTTAATTTTTTTTTTCTTTTTGCTGTTCCTTTTGGATGTTTTCTGCTTCCTTATCTTCCAAATTGCCGGCTTGATCCTCTGCTTCATCTACTCCACAGATGATTCCCTGTGATGTACTCTTCATTTCAGTTAGTGCATATAACAACTGGGTTGTTTTTTGTTTTGTTTTGTTTTTTTAATGTTTCTAAATTTATTTTAATGTTTACTATCTTTTTGTTGAAGTTTGCCCAAAGTTCGTCTACTCTTCTCTTAAGTTCATTGAGCATCCTTATAAACCAGTGTTTTGAACTCTGCATCTGTAGATTGCTTGTTTCCATTTTGTTTGGTTCTTTGTCTGTAGTTTTGTTCTGTTCTCTCATTTGGGACATGTCTCTTTGTCTCCTCATTTTGACCAACTCCCTGTGTTTGTTTCTATGTATTAGGTAGAGCTGCTATGCCTCCCAGATATGGTAGAGTAGCTTTATGGTGGCACAGTCTCTTAGGTCACTTAAACTGGGGACTCCAGATGCACTCTCTTTTCCCACCCTGTGACCTGTGTGCAACTTTTTATTGTAGTTGAGCCTTGTTTGCTGTGAATGGAAGCTGTTTTACCCCCAGGCTGATTGGCTGTAAGGACTGGCAGTGACTACAGCAGAGGATCTACTGCACAGAGGCCAACCCCCTAGAGCAGGACTTGTCTCAGTAAGATTCAGGTGTCCACTGAGTCCACCCCTTGAATGTGTCACTTGTAGAGGTGATTGGGTGGTTCTGTTTCAACATGGTCTGAAGCCGTCCACTGGATGTGCTGGTTCTGGTGCCTCACAGAAGGTGTAAGCAAGGATCAGCTGCAACCTATGTCCTGCCTAGGGCTACCAAGCATGAGCTACAAAGTGATTTGCAGATGGATGTTACTTGTGCTGGGCTTGGAGATGATGGAAGAGGCCACGCTGCAAACGAAAGCCAGATGCCACTACTGCCAGGCATGGGGCCACTTAGCAAGAGATATGGGGCTCACTGAGGCCAGATGCTGCTTGTTTGGTGTTTGTGAACCTTTGAGATATTTTAGGAAAGTCTACAGCATGAACCAAGACTGGTCATTTGTATAGAAAAGCTACTGGAAATAGCTCAAGTGGGCCTGAAGTCGATTGGAGCAGGGCCTCAGGGAATCACCAGGGTGGAGTGAACAGTGTGAGCCAGGTTGATGGAGACTCAGATCAGATAGAGCACCTGTCTCTTGGCCCTGGGGGGTGAGGGAGGTTTGGAACAATGGTCTCTGGAAGAAAGCTGTCCCCAAAAGCCCTCATTTTAAAGACAGACAACTCAGTTCCTCTCTTTTTGTGCCTGATGCCCCAGTGCTGGAGGTCAGAGGAATAAGTCTGAGTAAGTCCATGTGGGCCCTTTAAGATGAACACCTAGGACTCCAGGAGCCTTCCATCTCACTCAGCCACAATCCCCACTGGTTTACACAGCCACAAGTTTGTGGTACTTCTCAGCACTGCAACCCTGAGATGGGGAGCCTGGTGTGGGGCTGAAAGCCCTTGCTCCTCAGAGGGAACCTATGATACCAGGATATTTATCTGATGTTTAACTATCACACATGGATATGGGACCAAACCATGCTGCGTCTCTACCCCTCCTATCAATCGCAACATGGTTTCTTCTTTATGTCCTTAAATCCCCCGAAAGGGAGTCTGTGGCACGTCACCCAGCTTTAATGCCTAGAATTGTTATTTTGGCAAGTGCTGTGCTGCCACAGAAGCATTATCCTCCAGAGCCGTCATTCCTTTATTTACTTTTGTACTGTGTATGTGCATGTCTAATTGCACTGAAATTTCAAGCTCATTTAAAGTCAAAGATCAGCTTTTACTTAAATTTGAATGTCTCCCACGACAACTTTGTACTTTCAAAGCAGTACATAGAAGAATTGCTTTGGAGAAGAATTTTACATTAAAGGGATGCTACTATTGTATAATGTCTAAAACCATTAATGGAAAATGAAGGACAAAAAGAGGGAGTAAAATAAAGACCTCAGTAAACAGCAAGGTTTTATGACAGCAGCACTGTTCTTTACCTGAAACTTTTCGAAGCCTCCTTCTGGGAGTTTCCAAGACAAATATATTGTGTTTTCTTCCTGCCCAAAAATTAGCAAGTCTGATGGTGGGTCAGGACCTTGGGCAACAAAATAAGATACAGAAAAGATATTTTTTTAAAGGTTCTGCCATTATCTTATCTACACTGAACTGATGACCTTGGACTATCACACTATAAAAGAGAGGACAGGATACCTAGGTTTTTCTAGTTAGTTTTAGCACTATCTGATCTCATACAAGCTATTTACCCTGAGTCCCAGGCTCATCTTTACACTGAAAAGAAAAAAAAAGAATTTTCTAGAAAGCCTTTTTCCATAACACAATTATATGAACTATGAATTTTCAAAAATATTTTTCTCATAGCAGAATTCAGTGTGCAGTTACTGCAATTGGGATTTTTAACTTAAAAGTTTGTGGCACTGCATGAAGTAAGAGATGCATCTTTTTCCCTTCCTTAAGTTAATAAATTCCTTTTTCCTTTAAACATTATATCTGAGAAGGTTCTAGAAACTTATTTTTCTAATCAGTAACATGTCTCTACTTCTAAATTATATTTCAAATTTAAATGTTGCATTGCTTTCCTTAATTGGGAGAAATGTAATATTAATGTTTTATCAGAATTGAATGATTTCATCTCTAAATTCAAATTTTGCATGATATTTTTGTTCCTACTTACATACTAAGCTAGTTTATTAGAATTCAGCTCAAAATTAAACCTGTATTACTGATTCACAGTTATTTTTATTTTATTTTTTGTAGTTCATATTGCCTTCCTACTGGAATTAATTTATCCCCCCACATTACCATAATATATTTTAGCTCTGTTTTGTAAAGTTTTAATATCCCATTACTTCTAAATGGATTTGAGGTGGTTTTCAAAGAAAGGGTGGTACAAAAAAAATTATATATCGTTAAAGACACAAGTGAAATTGTCTGGGAAAATAAAGCCAAAAAACCCTCTAAAAACATATTATTAAACATAGGTAGAAATGAGAAACTTGGGTCCAAATAGAATAATGATTTCTACAAAGTCACAGAGCCAAGAATGGGTAGAGTCAGGCCTTCCAATAACCAGTGACTCTTCTACTGAAACACAGTGGTTATATAAGGACAGAATTTAATGTCATGAAAATGGGGTTCAAATCCCTGTCATTATGTATAAGCTACTGAAATTCTCTAATCCCGACTTTCCTCATTTGAAAAAATACCTCATTATGATTGGTACAATAGAATAAAGAAAATTAAGTGATACAAATCATAAATATTCTTAGCAGGTGCTTGACAATGAACAATCATTTGAAGCAATGATAACAAACAACAATGATGATGATAGTGATGATGATGTTGACAACTCTAAAGACACACGCAAATCTAAGAAGGTTTCACAGATACAAAATAATGAGTTATCATTTTAAAAAGTGAAGCCATTTCTCACTTATTTCTAGTGTGTGTGTGTGTGTGTTTTTAGGATGATCTTCTTGAGAGGCAGCAGTATCATATCAGTTAGCTTAGATGCCTGGGTTAAATCTCACCTTAAACAATGAATTATGAATGCCTCTGAGCCTTAACCTACATTTTAGGTAATCTTGGGAGAGTCAATGTGGTAACTTAAGCACATAGTACCATGTTGATATATAAGTGCTCAAATTCTTTAGTTTATTTCCCTGGAATTGATTTGATTGCTCTTGCTTTTGGCAGAGCTTTCCCTTCCTCCACTTGGAAATTTCTGAAATTAAGTCTCTTCTCATCCTCCTAGGACACTGGCACTTGTGTGCACATTAATGCAACTGACCTACAGATCACATGGCTCTTTAGAACGTCTGAATATGCTCACACATGTAAGTGATGCTAATAAGGTCAGAAGAGGCCAATTGAATCCAAATAATGCAATTGAACACATAGTGTTATCTATTTTTATCATAGTCCAAGGTGTTTGTTTGGCTTTCATAAAATTCTATAGATACAGTCAAAATGTTAGGAAAGTATTTCATAATGATAGTGCCCTGGGATTTAGGGCACTTTGAATTTCCACTAAGAACTTTAAATTTCATTTTAGTAACAAGGTTTTATACCTAGGCAGGGATAACTATTCTTATTTTCTAAGTGTGGACATAGTAGTTTTGCCTAAGGTCACATAACTAGTAAGTGATAGAGGCAGGAATGTAACCCAGGCTATCTCCATATTACATGCAGTGCTCCTTCTCAAGCATGTAACAAACTAGTTCCAAATCCATTCATTTAAGTTGGATATTGGCTTTAAATAAAACTATTCCCCTTATTTTATAATCAAATATAAAGTAAACTCACAAGTGCTAACCATGAGGACAATAGCATGGCTTCTCTTTAATCCCTTGGTAGTTATAACGCTAACTGAAAAGTCAGTCCCTGGAGAAAGGTTATCAAATGTGAATGTCCTACACAGAAAGAAAGAAAAAAAGGCACACATTAAGATATTTAGCTCAGAAACATTTGGAAAACTCTATTATCTCACACGACCTGAAGAAATAACGTTATCTATGTTTGGTTTTTATTGCCTCACATGGAAACAATGTGCCATGCTTGAACACAAATGGTTAATTATAAATCAGATCTTCTCACATGGAGAAATTTCATGTAAATCAAAGTGTATATTACACATACAAGAAAGACAATATCCTGAAATAACTCATTATTATCTATTTGCAGAGGTAAATTTGGCTCTACATATCAGTATTCTAATTACATTATAATCCAAATTTTTTTCTTGCAAAGTTTTCTAATATCTATTTATATTAAACCATTTCGTTTATGAAAGACACACACACACATACACACACACACACACACACACACACACACACACACACATATATATATATATATATATATATATATATATATATATATTTATATATATATATATAATGTTAATTTTGTGTTCCATGTAACTTGACATAATTTCTTTCAATATTATCATACCTTTTTGTGGAAGGCAGGATTTCTTCTTTCATTAACCTTTCACTGGATATTGAAATGATGTACCCATCCAGAAGACTTCTGGGTGAAGGCCAGCTAACAGTTACTGCACTTGCGTTTCTGCTATGGTTCAGAAATTCAACTGCACTTGGGGCTGTATCATTTAAAACACAGACATAAGATAACATTTTCTAACATACTAAGCACCTGTTTTAAAACAACCCTGAAACACTCAGAGGATTGCTTTGATATTCTTCGAACTCTGAGGGTATCCAAGACATTTCTCTTATTCTTCTGAGTAGACATGAACAGTTAAAAGTCAAAAGTGGAAAAAAGCCAGCAAGAATAATTTTAATCTTTAAAATAAAGCTGATGTGTATCCCAATAGCATTGTACTTAATATTTCCCTTGCCTCTAAAATTTAGGAAGAGATTATATCTTGGTCTTGTGCAACCATGATCCTCAGAAATATTTAATGATTTTTAGGACTCATTCTAATTAAATACCAAATAGTGACAAGGTTAACCATCAAGAAAGTTAATTGCAATCTAAATATGAAATGCTTCTCTTCTTTCCTGAGGAAAAAAAAAAGTTAAATTAAATAATATATAATATATATTTTCTTTCCTCTATAAAATTCTCCTACATATAAGAACAAAATGTCAATATATTCTTCTCCATTTGATTCTTTGTTATTATAGTAAAAGAATACTATACATGACCAGTTTTTAAATATATAAATATTTATATATAGCATCAGTGTCAAGAATAACTAAAATAGTTATTCCAGAAGACTAGTTGACAATTTTATTTCACCTAATTGTGAAAATATACATTTCGCATATACCCTTCCCAATCACCCTTCATTTCATATGCCAGCCACGGAATAAGTTACCATCTGCCACTGGGAGTAAGTTGCTAACACTGGGGAAGAATGGAAAAATTAAGTCTGAAATGGAAAATTTGATCAGACCCAGGCAATTAGCCACCCTATTACCTAATAATACATGTACAAAAAAAGATTGTGCTAATCCTTATAAGAGGAAATAGAAATAGAGATAAGAGAAAAAAAACTGCCAGGCCATAAAGAAAATCTAGGAAAAAACGTACTATTTACTAAATCTTCCCTAAAAGCAAGCAAACAAACAAAAAACCCACAAATAAATATTTGAACATTAAATAAGACCGAAAGTGCTTACACAGCTGTACCTGTCTGTATTTCTTTTATGTTAGGAGTGCTGTCTTTAAAACCTTCTTTCTCTGTCCGAATTGAAAAAGTGTACTCTGTAGCAGGCTCCAGGTTAGAGAATGTTGCTGCTTCTTGCACTACCTTCTGAACCTAGCAACCCAAAACAATACATTTGCAAGTTTTCATTTAAGAAGTGCTCTATAAGCAAAAAGCTTGGGGGTTATTTCATTTCACTACTATCTAATATAAGAATGCAGTAATATTGAATTCAGCATGAAAGATTCAAGTTTAATTCCTCCAAGAGCCTTTTATAACGTACCATGAAAATGTCAGCACAGTTTATGCATGTGATTTCATAATGCTGAAAATTCCCGTCAGCTCGATTCCAGAGAATTTCTATGGAAGAGTCTGTAACTTTGCCCTCATGGATAATTGATGGTGCCTCCAAACCTACCAAATACACAAGACACACTTAAATTCTTCTTGGAAATTTTCTAACTGGGTTTTTCTTTTAATTTACCCCTTTAAGGAGACAGCGGGGGGAATAGGGAAGCACAATATGAAAAAATAAGAGTAAAGTTTATTAATCAACTATTTCTATATACTAATTAAATATAGTTGTTTACACAGACAATGACAGTTTATAAACTATGATAATCAGTTGTGATACTCAAAGTCATTGTAAATGTCATTACAGGCAGCTAATATTGATGTTGCAGCAAAAACTACATCAGAGCAAATTCATGGGAACAAAGGCACAATATTCAAAAGAGAAAAAAGATATTAAAGTTTTCTGAAACTATTAGCATAAGCTGAAAAGACAACAGAGAGAAAAATGTGAAGTCTGGACAAAGTAAAATAATCCTCTTTGCATCAAATATTGGCTGAAGCTAGAAATTTTTATCTTCAGAGTTCTTAATGGTTATTTTTCTAATTTTAAAGATCCTATCGAACATAAAGACAAAAATTATTGCAGACAAACTGAAAAACTGACAGTTCTAGACTATCTTATATATTGACATGTTTTACTGCTTGATAACACAATATTGACATTTTTAGATAATCGAGCACTAATGATTTTCAAAGACAGGAATTGTCAAAGAGAATGCTACTCATGAGATTTGTAATACAAGGAAGAGAGGCAGAGAATACTTATATGAAAGGTATATAAAAATTATGTGTCTTGTGACATCAGTTTGGGAGTATTGTATGGAAAATTTAAGTTTAAACAATAGTGGAAGGATTATAATTTGGGAGACAGAAGACACTTGGTAGTATAATGATGTACGTGAAAATTTATATAAACAGATAGAGCAAATCATAAAGCACCTGGACATGGTGTAGTCAAAATTGTAATGTTTTTAAGACTCCATGTGATATTTGCATGGCATTTATTACTCTGTACCATTTATTTCTGCATATACTAGATTAATATCTTAGATAAATTACATATATACCAAATGTTCAAAATCAAGATTTGTAGAATTTTTGAGTGACTTAAAAAAAAGATGAGTCTAAATCAATATGAATCTCATAAGTATTGGTATGAACAAATGTAACATGTTTTCATTGTAAATATTCGGAGGTGACGTTACACTTCGAAAGACACTTTTAAAAAAAAGTAACCTAGTCCTCACAATCTGCCTAAATTACTCACATCCCTCACTTTTGGATTCAGTCATTGAAAGTTCTGATTACAAGCACATTTTTGATAATGGGTAGATTAAAATTTTTATGACCTCAATTTTATGCAAGGTTAACTCTAAACAATAAAAGATCGGGCTCAGTAATGAGTTATCTGCAATTATTTTAAAAGATCTTTAAAAACTATTGCATTACTGTGAGCATAGCCTACTAATTGGAAATGGTACATAAACCAAAATCAAGATAAAGCTTATGCAAGTCCTAAAATACTTACATGTTTTTACTGCAGGCACATAATATGCATTACTTAATTTAGTCCCACTGATGACGGAAACAAAGAAATTATATTCTGTGCCTGGGGTTAAACTGTCAACAGTTATTTTATTGTCACGTTTTAAAGGCCTGGTTACATTTGGCCCTCCTTCTGTTACAATATGTATGCCATCAAACACTCCAATATTAGGTGCTTGAACAAATAAGATTACAGAGGTACTGTAACTTTCATAAGGAATAACAATTTGGACTGGTTTGGGCTCTGAAAGATAAAAAAGATAGATTTATAATAGTAGGGTTGTTTGTTTTTTCCAATTTTAAAATATATTTCTCTGTATTTTGTCTGGCCTGTCCTAGGATATGTAACAATATTAAATGTCTCTGCATTAAACTTATGTTTCCTATGTCAGCATTAGACAGAAAAACAAGGTGGATCTTTTGATAAACCATATGTACAAGTGTACTGGAAGTACATAATTAACTTTTACTTTTTGATTTGCAGTAATAGTGTCAAAAACATAATTAGAGATTTTGCAAGTGGTTATCTTTTTTATTTACTAAATAAATACGTCGGAGACCCTATATACTACAATGAGTACTCAAAAAATAAATAAGGCCAGGTTTCTGCATTCAAAGCTCCCAACCTCAGAAGTAGATGCACATATTACTAACTAGAAGCCTTAAATAGTCCAAGCATTACTGACATTGGGTAGAAATAGAGAGGAAACCTCAGGGAAATGTCCGGACAGATTTTATTAGGCTTATGCTTGAGCACAAGGGAGGCAGCACAGAGGAAAGGAAAGTCCTGTGAACTGGCTGGGGCTGGCTCTGCTTGGCTGCTTTTATAAGCTGGGGACAAGGCAGGCTTGTGTGTGTGTGGGGGGGGGGGGGGGGAGAAATTGGCTTTTTTGACAAAAGCAGGCTTGCGAAATTTTCCATTTCTGGATCAGGCAACTTCCCTTTGCAGCTGTGATGCCTCCTAACTATGTTCTCAGCATGCTGTGAGGGCAAGGTGATGGACTACTCATCATCACCACCCCGGAGAGGTCTGATAGCAGTCAAACCTTGACCAACAACGCAGGTGGGTCTGTAGTTCCCACATGGGCAGTTAGAAGGGATATGAAATCAACTGCCTCTGCTTTTGAGTAGGGAGTGGAGCGGTGCTAACTTTCTTGAGGTCGGTATATCTGACATTCCTTCTGGCCATCTTGTCTATGCTTGGCTTCCTGATCACCTGTATTCTCCCTCTCCCTCACCCAGTTCCTATCCTGTGTGTCAAGAGCTGAGCTGATGATGTGAACAAAAAGCTGTTGAGAGGAGAGGAAGAAATATCAACTGTAGCAGAGATAATTAGGGACGGCTTTCCAGAGTCAGTGAAGTGTTATCTGAGCCTAAAAGGATAATTCAAGTTTACCAGAAAGAGAGTGTGTGAGGGGGAAGACGCAGTAAGAAGGAAATTCCAGGCAAAGAGAATACATGAGCCCAATGTGGAAACCCAAAAGGCATCGTCATGTGCTAGGAGTGTCCAGTTCTTTCTGCTCTTGATCAGCAGAGCATCGTGGCAAGTTACTTAGTCCCTCTGTGGTTTGGTTTCCTCATCCCTAAAATGGGAAGGAAACTAGCATCTACTTTGCAGGGTCATTGAGATGATTAAATGAGAGGCTATATTTATAGATAAAGTGCTTAGAGCTGGGCAGGCACACGCTTAGGCTGGTGAAAGCAAGCGGTGTGTGTAATAAGAGGGGACAAGGCATGGAAGGGCCCCTTCTGTGGCCGGACGCTGTCTGTGAGAGGCTTCACATACCAGGCCACAGATGTCAGACAGTATCCTGCAGGCACAGGGATTTGAGCAGACATTTCATTTCATTTTTAGGAACACAGCTCTGGCACCTGCCTGGAAGAAATTTTACACTCTCCCTGACCTCTATTAAATAGCTTTATTTGACCTCAGCCTCCCACTGTGCTATTTAGAGCAGATTTGAAATTTCACACAAATTCTATTCACGTTATTTTCCCTCAAGTCAACTTTAATCTCAATTCTATCTGTGGATTATTGGCATACCATCCGGTATATCCCTAGATTTGTCTTTTCCCCCCAAGTAGATATCGTCTTCTAAAATACCTATTCTGCAGAAAGTCCTTTTTCCTTCACAGAATAATTAGATGGCCTTTTCAGTTCTACCGGTGACATATGGTTTCAGGCAATGGAACTTGTTCTTAGTCACTGTTAAATATTTGATAATGAGATTCTGCTACCTCGCATAGAACCTGAATTGTGTAAAAGGATTTAGGCACATACCTATAATTAGCATTCCAGAGCATTAAAAATCTGTGTAATATCCATCAATTTATTGAGCTGGAACATATAAATTTCTTGCCTCTTCTATTCTTGGGGTTATGAGAAAATATTCAATAAACTAAACATTTAAGAAAATGTCCATATGGTATACTACTGGGTTTCAAGGCACTTTTATACATATTTTCTCTTTTCCAGTTATATTATCATAACTTCTCTCTTTTCCTCCATAACTAATTTTTTTTTTTAGATTTCCTCTTTAAATTACTTCCAGTTCTCTTCAGTTACAAAGCTCCTACAGTAAATATGGCGGATGACATCCCACAAGTATCCAATCTATCCGAATCTGTGGGCAATGATCTGCTAAAGCTCCAATGTGTTTTGAGCAGGAATTAACGACCTGGGATTAGAAATGAGTGACCAGTGAAGTCATGGAAACAATTAATTTCCATGTTCCTGGGTTCCAATGACATTTTCTAAGGAGAGAGGCGGCTTTAAATAGGCACAGTCTAGTTTAAGTTCTAAAGATATATAGAGCCTGGCCAGTGTTGCTCAGTGGTTGATCATTGACCCATGAACCAGGATTCCTGATCAGGGCATATGCCCGAGTTATGGGGGTCTACAGTAGGGAGCCAATCAATGCTTCTCTCTCATCATTGATGTTGCTATTCCTGTCTCTCTCTCCCATCCTCTCACTGAAATCAATTTAAGAAAACATTTTAAACAAAAAAATAAAATAAACATATATAGAGTCAGTGACATTCCCTCCAGTGGAAAAATGTGGGATTTTCCATCAATTTCAGTTGCCCAGGGAAATGGAGCCAATGGCCTTATTGAGTGACACATTAAACCTGAGGGCTCACCGAGGCTGGAAATGTGTAGAATAAGACAAAGTTCTTCCTTCTCTTCAAAATCCTATCCTAAACCTCTGCAAGCTCAAGCTGGATAAGATTCACTTTAAAAAATGAAAGGTATTGACATAACCTGGGGATTTGTGATGGGTCTCCATCACTATTACTGTGACCTCTGTTCTTACCCATTTTACTTCAAAGGCTCTTTCAGAAAAAGGACTAGCACTGAAGGCTGGGTGAGGTTTTTTCAGTCTGAGACTAAATAAACTAGGCCAGATTTAAAGGCTATTATTATGGACAAGATAGAATTAGGTCTTAGGGATACTCAACTATCTTAAAATGTATTTTCTATACCAAGAGGTAAAAAGAAAACACAAAGTATCCTATAGCTCTCATTGCCTCAAAACAACAACAACAACAACAACAACAAAAAAACTGGGAATAGTTCATTTCTCCAACAAGGAGGGACTGCATGAAAAGCTAGAACAGCTTTTCTCCCCACCAAGGACAGCCACAGCTCCACGATGCCACACTCCACTCCTACTGAAACATACAACCCACCACAACAATACTCTCACAGTGCTTGTTTCATATCTGAGCCCCTAGATTATACTAACTTCATAAATTAGATATGATTCTTATCTTTCTCATTTTAGAGAGGAGGACATTGAGGACCAAAAAGTTTGAATTACTTCCCCAAGGGTGTAAACTGTACAATCCAGTTCCACGTCTGTGCTGGTAAGACTGTCTTTTCCCAAAGGGCACATTTATATTTCAAGGTGCATAATAATAAGTGGAAATCAAGCATTGTTAGTTATTTTCAGAATAATAAGGGGAGAGAGAGAGAGAGAGAGAGAGAGAGAGAGAGAGAGAGAGAGAGAATACTCCTCTATGACTGATTGCCTCAAAGTGTATAAAAGAGAGTAAAATAGGACATAGTAAATAATAGTTATCAACTAATATTGGTTGAATGAATGCATGGAAAGCATTAATTCTACCTATGCCTATGCACCTTGGAATAGGTTAATTTTATATCTTCTTGAAACAAGTACAAATGATGAACGATAAATAATCTGATGATTATGAAGCTTGAGAACTGAATAAATAGGCCAATAGGAATATAAGAAATAGTAGAATGCTCAAAAGAACTAAAGATAATTCACAGAAGGAAAGAAACCAGGAACACATAACAGCTGTTTCCAAACATTTGATGATCTTTCATGTGAATCTGGGAGTAGATTTGCTCTGTGATGCTCTGGAGAACAGATTTGACCCCACAAATACAGGACAATTATAGTCATGGATTACAAAATGATCAGGCACTATACTGGGACTTCTATATCGGGTTGGCAAGAAGATATCTGTCCTACCTTCAAACACCAACATTCTATTATTCTTCCTAAAATTTATAGATGTTAATCCATGTTTCAGCTTCCATGTCAGATAGCAGTTTTACAAATAATGCTCAAATTAAACAAAATCAAGAACTGTGCTTATGCCTGAAGCTACAAAGCTGAAAACTTTTCAAAATAGATCACTATCTAGAAAAGGTGGCAAAAATTTTATATTTTAGGTGGAAGGTTGTTTAAAATATGCTAAGTTCCCTAGAATCAAAGAAGAATATGACTTTAGAGCTGGAAGCCAATTTTAAAATGTATTCAATGACCTAAATTTTTTTTAGAATGAAAACTTAGGCAGTGAGACAACATGGAAACACTCTATCCTTATACGTCTAATTATGGTAGATCTAAGACTAGAGTTCATTTCCCATCTATGCATTTTGATTTTAATACTTCCATTCTGCCAATAAATCCTAGGCATGAAATAATTGTTTTTAATAATATCTCTTTCTTAGTATTCTTTATCATAACTCTTCTATGATAATTAGGTTTCCTCAGAAATTTAAGGAAGAGCTATATATGAATTTAGTTTTGGTCTATGGAGGATAAAACAGAAAGGTTTGACGTTGTTTGAGTATAGACACTGCTGGTATATAATTTTTTGAGCCAATTCACTTTTCCATCATGCTGCCCTTACAGATAGCCAAAAGGCCTGTGAGGTCCCATAATCTTCCCTTCCTCAGAGTCACCACTATCCACCCAAATTACTCATGTCAAAACCCTAAGTTTCTCCCTTCCTTTATTTACCAGAAGCACTCCAGCATCAACGCCTGAACCACCTACTTCCATAATATGAAATGTACCTGTCCTTCCCCAACTTGTCCACAATAATCTTTTGTCTACACTCTACAACCTCTTACAGCTTCCTTACCCTTTTACATATCACTCTTTGCACACAGCCACAGGTAAATGTTTGTAACATAGGTCACACTGTCACTCTCCTGCATAAGCTCTCAGTGGCTTCCCATCATCACATCAGAAGTAACCTAAAAGCATATACTATGTGACCTGACCTCTGAGTACCTCTCCAATGTGATTTCCCAACACCTTTCTCCCCATCCATTAGATACCACACCTTCTGGCCTTGCTGTTTTTATATCAAACTTCTTCCTGTTTTATATCCTTTGTGCTAGCTGTGTGTACCTACAGTGCCCTTCCTCCATCTAATTCCACTCTGGCTCCTCCTTTACATATTCATTCCAATGTAACTCCTTCTATTACAGCCTGTTTACAATAGAACCCTCCATTCTTCTTCAATTACTCTCCATTACAACACTCTGCATTTTCCTCTCCCAATGTTTATCATAATATAGATATGTATAAATATTATTTCAATCATATATCTTCTTTTTAACTGTCTTTCCTTAATATATTTTTCAATGATTACTAGTTGACTTATCTAAGAAAGGACATAAAAATTATAGTTGGTTTGATCCTATATACTGTCAATATTTCCTTCCAGTGTGCTACTGTATACCTTTGTTGATAACAATTGTAAACACTTACATAGCTATGTGTCAGGCTCTGTCTAAGCCCTTACATTTACTGTATCAGCTATTCTTAGGAAACCCCATTATTTTTTTCCTGTTTTATAAGTATAGAAATTGAGGCATTTACAGGTTGAGTAAATGCCTCAATTTCTACACTTTCCCAAGGTTATTTAAAGAGTTGAACCTATATTCAAGCTTAGATAGTATGGCATTAGGACCAGGCTCCTAATCATAAACAATCGTAAACAACGCCGCCTTATACAAGCAGGGAACATTGTCAGTATAAAGGGAATAAAAATTACTCTAGTTCCTGAGTCTACCATTAGACAAAGCATACTAACAATCTCCTTAAAACCTACTACCAGAGAGGTCTATAGGGAATAATTTATAGTACCCCAAGATCAGCAAATATCTGTTAAGGATATAATAATCAATATAATTTGATGAACAAGAATAGATCCAGAGACAAATGGCTGGGCGAAGGGAGGGTTAGAGAGCCACCAAAGGACTTATATGAATGCATATTAGCATAACCAATGGACACAGACACTGGGGCAGTGGGGGCTTGCCTAAGGTGGGAATAGCTGGGGGGTGGCGGGGGGGGGAAGGAGACATATGTAAAACTTTAGACAATAAGCAATAATCAAGGCCTTCTATAGATCAGGCTATGTGTGTATATAACAGGCTTTACTAAAGTAGCATACCCTAAATAAAACTACCTGCCTCCATGTGCAATAAAAAAAAAGAGAATAAATGAAAAGTATTTGGTTCTCACTTAGAGTTTGTTGAATAGTTACCAGCTCACTCAAATTCCCTTTCATCACTGTTGCCATTCCAATGTCATAAGTCATTCCAGGGATTAAATTATCAATCTTGAATCTATTAGCATCCTTTACAAAAAGAGTCATAACTTCTTTTGTATCTGATATGGGTTTGATTTGAATGTAGAATTCATGGTCATCTTGTGGGGATTCCCACTGAAGAATTATACTGTCCTCTCCCACATCCTCGGGTTTAGCATAAACTTTCTGTGGTGGATTTATACCTTAGAGAAACAGAGAAATAAATACACATAGTTTATTGTTAGCAGCACTCATTCTATTGAATAAAAATATCTCAGTTCAATATTAATTAGTATTTAAAGTAATTTAAGCTAATCCATTGTCACCATTACCTTGAAAAATAACTCACTTTTGGAGAAAAAAATCTATTTG
Organism: Pipistrellus hanaki; assembly: GCF_964339955.1. Lineage (NCBI taxonomy): Eukaryota > Metazoa > Chordata > Mammalia > Chiroptera > Vespertilionidae > Pipistrellus > Pipistrellus hanaki. Next base: position 121,006,820 of record NC_140505.1, read on the forward strand.
TTATTACTATGTAAGATTTACTAATTATTATTAAGCTCAAACATTACACACTAAGGGAAAATAGACAGTATTCTACAAATTTTTTCAGATTTTTTAAGTTTTATTGAAATTATTCAGTTTTTTATCAAATACACATAGGCACCTACTATGTACCAGGCATTATCTTAGCATGTAGAGCACATCAATAAAAATAATCACAATCACTGCTTTATAGAGTTCATATTCTAATGGATGAGAATGGTCAATAACAATTCTATCTAACCAAGAGGGAATATGCTAATTGACCCTCATGCCATCGCAAAGATGGCAGTGCCTACAGCCAATAAGGAGAGAATATGCTATTTGACTTCCCTGCCCTCAAAGATGGCGACTTCCACAGCCAATAAAGAGGGAATATGCTAATTGACTGCCCTGCCCTCAAAGATGTCAGCACCCACAGCCACAAGATGGTGGTGCCAGGTCCCTTCAGACTTAGGCTGGTCTAGCTAGTCCACGGGGCATATCTCTGGAGTCCCCCAGTTTCTTCAGCCCTCCAACCACCCAGGGCCGGCCTGAGGCACAGGCAAGTCTTGGATGGCAGCTGCCCAGCTGCCCAGGGCCACCAAGGGTCAGGTAACCAGGGCCGGCTGAGGCTTGTGCTGCCTGCAGTGGCAGCAGCAGAGGTGTAATGGGTGTTGCCTTCCCCTGAATGCCGGGTTGCCTCCTGCTCCTGAGGGCTCCTGTACTATGAGAAGGGTGCATAAATTTTCATGCACTGGGCCTCTATTAAATATAAACTAGAGGCCTGGTGCACAAAATTCTTGCACAAGATGGGGGGATGTCCCTCAGCCTGGTCTGTGAACTCTTGCAATCCAGGACCCCTTGGGGGAAGTCCAACTGCAAGGGATGGAGCCTAAACCACTAGTTGGACATCCTTCTTACAATGCAGGACCACTGGTTCCTAAACGCTCTCCTGCCTGCCTGCCTCTGTGTATGTACATCTATTTGGTCTACTTGCAACATTCTTCTGCCTCCTCACCCCACCTGGTGCACTCCTCTGCTCCTCTATGACTCAGAGCACCACTCCTCCACAGGGAGACTTCTGTAACCATGCCTGCTCCCACGTCTGGGCTAACTGGTCCCACTCTGTGCTTCCACGGTATCCAGAGCATCCCGCTATAAGAGCAATTAGAACTCAGAATTTCACTTTTTAAAAATTTATTAGTCTTGCTCCATTAGTGGAAGGCAGAGACCAGGTCTAATTCATGTTTGCATCTCTAGTCTCTATTGCAGTTCCAGATACTAAAAAATAATTTGTTGAGTAAATAATAAATGAAAATAAAAGAATATGGCCTTTACCATCAGGGGAGTTACAAAGCACTGGACATGTGCTGCTGTGTCAGCTTTCAGTTAATATATATATATAGCAAATGACCCAAAATTAAACATGCAGGCCCAGCCAGTGTGGCTCAGTGGTTGAGCATTGACCTATGGACCAGAAGGTCACTGTATGATTCCTGGTCAGGCACATGCCCGGGTAGCAGTTTCAATTCCCAGTGTGGAGCATTCAGAAGGCAGATGATCAATGATTCTCTCTCATTATTAATGTTTCTATCTCTCTTTCCCCCTCAGAAATCAATTAAATACACACACACACACATACACACATATACACATATATATGTATATTTAAAAACAAATAAATAAACATGCAGATTCACATGCACCTTTCTCCCCTCTCTTTATGAAATAAATAGGTACATGCCACAGGAGATTTTAATATGACTTCAGAATTAATGTATCTGTGAGAAATCCTCCAAGTCTGCCTGTCAGTTAAAAATGAAACTATCTTCTTAAAGTGTAAGGAACTCAGCTAAGCATTTATCAAACGAAGGATGCTTTGTCTGAGCGCAGAGAAGAAAAACATCCATTGGAAAAAATTCTCTTGGTTAGAATTTCCAACACTGAATACATGAATGTTAAGCATTTGCAATTTCATAAACATTAAATAATATATTTTCTTATTATTTTCAAAGACTACCAAGGATTTCCAAAAGTCTGAGAAGGCTAATTCATCTATGGCTGTGAACATGTAGGTTTTCCACCTCCGCTCAAATAGTTAAAATTTTAACTGGTGAAATTTCAAGGTACTTTGCATGAAGGCATGTTAAATACACACAACACAAACAATACATATATTACACACAAAGGATAGGTGTTTAGCTGTGCAGTTTCATACAATAGTGTTTTATCTTTTAAAAAAAGGAGTGACTTACATTTAACGAAGTCAATAGAATGCTTAAATAAGATAAATTTTTATGTTCTAGACAAGGATTCAAAAAACTGTCAGGTGGAGGTGAGTAGAGATTGGAAATGCATTGGCCAAAAGTCCTGGGATGAAACTGCCCCCTAGCGGTGAATAATCACACTAAGAAAATGAATGAAGTAAAACTGATTAAATGTGTAGACCTTCATATTTGTTGGATCTAGTATTATTAAAGAGCACTGGGTGAACTATATTTTATGATCATTTATTTTTCTGGCCACAGCTGTGATAAGGAAGACGTCTTCTAGGAATTCTGGAAACAAAGCTGATGTTTAAATCTAAATTAATGTAGTTATTTGGATTCCATGCTTAAAATTGTGATAGAACAGTCAAACGAATATTCAACTGTAAGTATTTCTACCTATAAAGGATCAACACAATCAAATTTCATCCAAAATTATATTCCAATATATTCAGTTTATGTATGTTTTATTAAAAGGCAAAACATGCCCACACTTACCTGTAATGGCAGAAATAGGTTGCTCAAAGCAGCTTATAGTTCCTCGTTCTGCTACACTGAATAGATATATCAGATAATGGTGGAAAGATTTGAGACCTCTAATTGCTGTTGATATGTCCAGTTTTTCAACAAACACCTCTTCTGATTTATTATTTTGAACATCCAAAGTAGTTAGAAGGTAATGGTGAAAAGACTCAGGATCTGGAGGATCCCAATGTAAAAATATTTCTGTGGGGGTCACATGAGTAACTGTGACATTTTGGACTGATAATGGGCCTAGGAGATAAAAATACATGCTATTAGTTATATGGGTTGCCAGAATAACCTCTCACTTCTCAATACTTCTATGATACTTTAGTTTAAAGAGAAAGGAAAACTAGGTTTGTGTTCTGGCTCTTACACTTTCTGGCTCCACTCCCTGAGTAACTTGCCAACTTTGAACCTCACTTCTCTTGACTATAAAATGGGAATTATAGTAGTAGCTGCCTCATAAAATTGTTGTGAAGATTAAATGATATAAGGTATGGAAAGCATTTGGCACAGTGTTGGACACACATTATTGTTCAGTCAGTATTTTTAATGCAAGCACCACTGGAAGGACACTACGGCAGTATTCAGTGACCTCATTTTATATGTCTTTTCTCTCTTCTGTCTTGTCAAACTAGAGGGCAGGGACTTCATATTATTCACTGTTGAGTCCCATCATCACCGGAACTCAGGCCCTCATCCTCTTACAGAAATATTTCCCCATCACAAACCATTTCATCCAGTGCCAATGATTTTCCTAGTTAATCCCTACAGATTAATGTTCTTAAAACAGCACCTTACATGTATCAGTCATAAACCCATATCCGTTCTCTGCCCTCCCAACATACATTCTTCTTGATTCTTTCTTTAGAAGCAATATCTCAAGAGTTAAAATTAAACCATCTGGTTTCCTGTTTGGATCTACTAAGCAAGTTATGTTACTCTAGGCAATTTACTTAACCTTTCAGAAGCTCAGTTTTCTAATTTCTACATAGATACTCCCTGAATTGAGGTAAGGACTGATAAAATAATGCATTAAGAGTGCTTTGTGAGAGGTAAAGTGAGTCTTAAAATACTACAGACTTGTCTGATAACCATAGCTTCTAAGGTCAAGTCTAACCATCTGAGACAGAGACCTCTCTAGCACTCCCAAGTCTTTGACCACCTACCTCTCAAACTGATTTGACCCTCATGCTCAAGGAAATCTCCAGTCTACGTTACTCTTCTCCTACAAACTCTTATCTCCATAAATTTGCTAATGTTTTTGCTTTTTTCCCCCTCAAGTTTGTTTGTTTGTTTGTTTGTTTTTTAAATATATTTTATTGATTTTTTCAGAGAGGAGGAGAGAGGGATAGAGAGCTAGAAACGTCGATGAGAGAGAAATATCGACCAGCTGCCTCTTGCACACCCCCTACCGGGGATGTGCCCGCAAACAATGTACATGCCCTTGACCGGAATTGAACCTGGGACCTTTCAGTCCGCAGACTGACTGACACTCTATCACTGAGCCAAACCGGTTTCGGCATTTTTCTCCTCAAGTCTGAGCCCAAGCCTCTCCTTTCCACAAGTCTGCCACTATCAACCACCCTCTGAATTCTAAAAGGCATTTGTTAAATATGCACCACTGAGTGGGAATTTTAGTTAGGTTTTGCTATATAGTTTTGCTATATAGCATTTCCTTTTATTTCTCACTAATTCTCTCCATTGTAATCCTCTCACAGTCCAGATACACATCTGTTTATTTTTTTTTCTATTCGCACATATCAAAAATCCATTTCCACAGAAATTTACTGAATATCTACTATGGACTGGATTCCAGTCTAGCTGGTGCCAGAAGATATAGTTCCTTATAGGTTAATAGTTTAACAGGAAAGCCAAACATATAAAAAATATTAATTACAATTTAAAATTGGTAAAGTTGCAGGTGTACCTAAAGTGTTAAGAGAAGATACCAGATCTTTAGGAAATATTTACAAATGATGACATTAAAAACTTGAAGAATTATAACTTCAGATGTCTTGTAACTTACGTGTTTCAACAATGAATACTGGACTTAGCGTAGTTTTTGCCTCCCATTCATTTATTGCAAAGAGTAAAAATCTGTACACATGGCCAGGAGACAGATGGGTAATTGCTTTTTCTGTAGTATTTGGGGGTATGCTCTCAAAATATTGTTCTGCATAATCTAAATAATATTTTATAATAATTTTATATCCTAATTTTAGCCATGTATTCAAATTATTCCAACCATTCAAATTATCCCAAGTAAATACAACTTCAGTTGTTCCAACATCCTTTGTATAGATCAAAAGATTTTCCTGCAGAGAAGGTGCTGAAAGAAATGTAAAAAAGAATCATTTTAATTACAAATTATAATTCTATTTTAAAAATTAATAAAATGGTGAGATGCATAAATATAATACTAATAATTACATTCATATTTGCAAATAAATGGCAATGGAACATAACAGAAAAATCTTGCAAAAAAATAGTTTGATCCAGTTGCATTTTGTTGTAAAATGTAGCAATCTGTCTCATTCTTGGGTAGCAGTGAGAAAGAAAAGATTTCATTTTTCTTAAGGCCAAAAGGTGATCCATCTGTCCATGTGAGATGACCTTCTTTCTGTAATAAGATATACAAATTAAGCCAATTTTAAGAAGTGTCATATATTTAAATAAATATACTTGAAGATATTTATTAGTTACTCCTGTAATATAAAATGTTCTAAGATTATTAAAGCATAAACCAGTTTAATATATATTTATGCAGATTTCCTTTATTATGAAGATTCTGAGCTGGGGACAGAGTTCACTTTCATTCACTCCTTACCCATACGTATTCAGACAAATTGCTGAATCTCATAGTAACTCTCTATTTTCTCATCTGTAAAATGGGCATAATAATAGAATCTACACATTAAGTTGTTGTGAGGATTAAAGAGGCAGTGCATGGGAAGGGCTCAACACAATGCCAGGCAGGGACCCATTATTCATTAGTTGTTGGTTATTTTATTTAAAGTCATAAAATAAATCATATGCGTCAGGAGTGGTTTTTGATACCTTTCTGCTAAGGGATATCACCAACCTCAGTTTTCACAGGCAATGAATGTACCTCTAGACAGTCCTGTGGCAACCCTCCTTGAAAGGGATAGTAGGAAAAGTACAAGTTTTGACAGATGCATCTGTATTCTAACCAAAATTTCTGTCACTATCTATTCTTGGACAACTGCCAACCTCTTAGAAACTACACTTTTCCACCTGTACAACGAAGATAGTCATAACTACTTTGCATGGATGTCAACATGTTTAGAGACTGTGTATACAAAACACCAGGCACAAAGTAGGTCCTCATAAAATAAGCATACTTCTTAGAGATAATGAACTCTGTGGAACAGAGACTATGTCTATATTGTGATTATGATGACATCCCAGCATCAAGTACAGCTCCAAGTTAGTTGCCCAGATAGGATTAAACAGAACTATTCCCCCAGACATTCTGAAGACTTATTTTTTTAAGTAAGTTCTAATTTCACCAACACAATGGAGGAATATTGTTTCCTCATGGAGTCTGCTTTATTGCATACATGGTGCTGCAGTTTCGGAAACTTTACAGAGCCTTGAGGGGAATATGTTCCAGTAGTTAAGGCATGAGTATTGGTCAGACAGACACAGGCTGAAGCCTGGCATGGCCATTTATTACCTATGTGACCCAAAAGCTTTCTGAGCTCCATTTTCCTCATCTATACAGTGAGAACAATGCTAGTGCCTACCTCATAAGGATGTTGTGAGAACTGAATGAGGGTTACCTATCTAACCCTCACAAGTAAATTAGAGAGACTAGTACCCTGTCATTCCCCAAATTCCTTATAAGTATCAGACCCCAGTGAAGCTAGGAATTGCAATGATGGATAAGATGTCGTTACTTGAAGCTCAGTAGCAAACTCACTCTTATTCAGCATGGGTGAAAGAGATGATTAGTTTCTCATACTTTCAGGGACTATAGCCCAGTGAGTGGCTTTGATGTCAACCTCAAGAGGCCATCTTAATGGAGAGGTCATAGAGGACAGTTGTTAAGAGCAAACTCTGATGAGTATCCATGTGGACAAGTTAATCTATCTGTTCCCCAATTTCTTTACATGTCACATACATCGAATGGTGCCTAGCAATACAGATTAGGATGTCTCATGGAGAACAGATTTATGTTTGAGTAACAAAATATAAAATTAAATAAATCATCAGGGGGGGAAAAACACACAAACTAGACAGAAATGATTGTTTTAGATCTTGGTTTTTCCTACAAAATGCTGACCAAAATGAAATTTCACGAGATGTCCCATTGTGTTAAGAATGTTGGAGAAAAGCCCTGGCCAGTTTGGCTCAGTGGACAGAGAGTCAGCCTGCAGACTGAAGGGTTCCAGGTTTGATTCCAGGCAAGGGTACATGCCTAGGTTGTGGGCTCGATCCCCAGTCGGGGGCATGCGGGAGGCAACTGATCAATGATTCATCACTGATGTTTCTATCTCTCTCTCCTTTTCCATTCTGCTCAGAAATCAATAAAAATACATTTAAAAAAACACACGAATATTCTACTCCTAAGTAAAAAACAAAACAATAAAAAAGGATGTTGGAGAAAAATGTCCCACAATCTTTTTCACCAATATTAAAAAAATCTTCAGATATTTCTGTATCTTTTTTAGTAAAATTAAACCTCATAAACCAGGATATATGGAGTGAAATAAATAAAGTGGAAAAGACTTTCAATGGTTTTTAATTCATATTACTGTATTGTTCACCGAGGTGAGAAATAGAAGATTGTGGGTGGAAGTGAAAGAGATTATGGAAAAATAAATTTTAATTTAATTTAATAACAAAAAAAGGAAGTAAAAGAAGTGAAGCAGGTTTGGTGGGAAGGAGATGACAAGTCAGTCTGGGCAATGTTGATGTGTCTGTAGAGAATTTCAGAAGGCATAATCAGAAGAAAATTCAATGTCTGGAGCTCATAAGAAAAAGGCAGACTAGATAAATGTTTGAGAATCATTGGTTTAGGTATAAATTAGGTAAAAAAAAATGGATGAAGTCATTCATATAAATTTAAAGGGTTCTGGGAAAGACCAAAATTAAAGCAAAATTAGGTAAAGAATAGATGCCTACAAAAGAGCCTGAAAGAGGTGGGGGAGGGATGAATATACAGAGTACAGAGGATCTTGAAAATACTTTGCATGACACCAAAATGATGGATACATGTCATTACTTATTGGTCCAAATCTATAGAAAGTACAACACCAAGAATAAACCATATGTAAACTATAATAACTGTCCAATTATGAACTTTGTGTGATAATGATGGGTCCATGTAGGTGATTCAGTTGTAACAAATGTACCACTCTGTAGTTGATAATGGTGAGGCTATGCATATGTGGAGACAGTGGGGAGCATGGGTAATCTCTATACCTTCCCCTCAATTTTGCTGTGAAATTGTAACTGCTCTAAAACAGAGAAACAGAGACAGAGATATTGAAGAAAGAGAGAGAGAGAGAGAGAGAGAGAGAAAGAGAGAGAGAGAGAGAGAGAAACATTGTCTAACTTATAATAAATACTCAATAAATATTTATTGAATAAAGGAATCTGATCTGATAAAATAGTAATATGCAAATTGACCATCACTCCAATACACAAGATGGCTGCTCCCATGTGGTCAAAGATGGCTGTCCCCATGTGGACACAAGATGGCCACCACAAGATGGCCGGCAGGGGAGGGCAGTTGCTATCAATCAGGCCAGCAGGGGAGGGCAGTTAGGGGGGTGACTGGACCGGCAGAGGAGGGCAGTTGGGAGAGACCAGGCCAGCAAGGGAGGACAGTTGGGTGGGAACATGCCTACAGGGAAAGGCAGTTAGGGGCGACCAGGCTGGAAGGAGAGGGCAGTTAGGGGTGACGAGACAGACCTGCAGGGGCAATCAGGCCAGCAGGGGAGCAGTTAGGTGTCGATCATGCTGGCAGGAAAGTGGTTAGAGCACATGTGTCAAACACAAGGCCCGCGGGCCAAATCCAGCCCGCCAGGCCTTGCAATGTGGCCCGCACCGCGCTGTCATCACTGCACTCCGCTGTCAGTTTATGACATTGTCAGTTTGTGACTGTTCAGTAAACCATTCGACCCGCGATTTAGGCTGGATTTTAGATTTTGGCCCCTTCTCTGATTGAGTTCGACACCCCTAGGTTAGAGGGTGATCAGGCTGGCAGGCAGAAGCAGTTAGGGGCAATCAGGAAGGCAGGAAGGCAAGCATTTGGGAACCAGTAGTCCTGGATTGTGAGAGGGATGTCCCACATTGGAGAGGGTGCAGGCTGGGGTGAGGGACATACCCGCCCTTGCACGAATTTCGTGCACCATACCTCTAGTAAATGAATAAAAGTACACGGGGCAAACAGTTCTGTTCATCATGGTATTTGCACATTTTTATATTTACTGACCTTCAAACCATTAAGACCAGTCCATAATATTATTTGGTTCTTTGACCTGAGATGCGAAAATATAAACTTTTTTTCCTCTTCATTTTTTATATCCATAAGGTGTGCAGAATTTAAGGATAACTCACAGTGTTGCTGGGCTATAGTCCATGGTTTACTTTCTTTGCTAATTCTGTAACAGCTATTTTTTAATGCTACCCATCCTTGTGAACATGAACCTACCAAAAGAAAAATGCTTTGTTAAAGATGAATTTAGTAATATAACATTTCAAACCTATATTTTAAAATATGAAGAAATGAATTGTGAAAGCTTCACAGTATTCATAGTGCACTTGCCCTATATTTCTCCCAAACCAATGAAAGTGCTAAAGCTGTTATTCAAGTAGAAAATGAATCACTACCAGTTAAAATAGTTTGTAAGTAGCTGAAAAAGTTAATTTTGCATAATTACTGTCCAATTATAACTTAATTAAAACAAACCACAGTGTTTTTACCTTTTTCTAAATTGCTTTAGGTTGACTTCCTACCCCTTACTCTGAACACTGTTAAAAAAAAAAAAAAAAACTAAGGATATTTCATGTTCCTTTTTATTTTTGAGAACCAGGCATAAGGCTTGCTAAGAATTCCGTTCTCTGCCACTTCAAATGGGTTCGCCTTCCAGAAAAAAATGAAATAGCTGCTTAGCATTTTTCTCCAAGAGTGCATGCCATAGAAGATTGAGGAAATGTCGGCCTGCTCAGAGTACATATTGTACTTTGATAATTGTTGACGCTTCATTAGTGCCTCAGCCCATGATATTAGGAAGATGTGAGAAACATCATTTAAAGAAACTGCAGTCTTCATTTTTCAGAGGGCAAATAGGATGGGGAGAGGGAATGCTTTAGTTACCTTACTGTCTTTTTCTTACTATTCAAGTGTTCTTCCTCCTAACTTGTAAATATGCATAGTGGTTTTTGTGCACGTTAGAGAGAGTATTAAAACGGGGCTCTCAGTCCATCACAGTGAGGGTATTGTTCGCATTAGCTATTCACGACTTGTCTTCTTCTCCATGTCATTTCCCACCATGTGGGGGAAGGAAGTGGAACCAGGAAGGCACACAAAAAAATTGAACACATTCCCTTTTCCCTATCAATATGCTCAATGGTGACTGCATTCTATCAGAGATGAGTAATAGGGAAGTTAAAGTCAGACTGTAATGAACCTTTAAAGACCTGAAAATGTGACTGCTCACTGATATTGTAAAGTCATCTAAAAAAAACCCACAAATTATGGAATTTGTATGAACCATTACTAAGGTGAGACAGAGGAGAGAGAGAGAGAGAAAGAGAGAGAGAGAGAGAGAGAGAGAGAGAGAGAGAGAGAGAGAGAGAGAGAGAGAGAAAGAGAGAGAGAGAGACCACTTGATTTAGTTTAAAAGAAGTGTAGCAGGAAAATAAAGCTGGTTCTTACCTTAACACTTCTAAATCCAGATTGTTCACTATATCAGTTAAATACTGAATGATATAATTAGGAAAGGGGGACTATGCTAATTCACTTACAAGTTAGTTCATAGTGGTTAATACTAGCCTGGATCACTTTTTTAAAGAACAATATAACTGCCAAGTTATCTACAAAAAATATATTAAGTATATTGTTTAACAATGAACCAAATATTTATACACCTGTTTCAACTTGAACATCCAGTCTCTGAAGTATATGTACAAAATCCAAATGCAACTGTTTAAATTCAAAAGCAAAAGCATATAAGGTGGAAGGTTTCAAATGATCCCACTCATAAGCTATGACATTATTTTGCATAATTTGTGAGGAATTATTAAGAGATATTGACACTGAAATGTCCTTGGAAGATATCATACTCCAGTTAAAAGAAACACTCGTACTTGTTGCTATTATTTTAATATTTTTGGTTGAGATTCCACCTAAAAAATTAGAAAGGATAATTAGTATGCTTTCAAATAAAACTGAATGAAACACAAAGATTATTGAATTACAAAAGATCAGCCATGGTGGAAAATATCTAACTATAAAATATTTTCTAGGTTATATGGGAGTTCCTTGTACCCTCCTTAGAATGAATGAATTAGGTTACAAACCTACATTATTTTTTTTAGAATAATCTGCATCACGTGTAACATTTCCATGATGCTTACCTATATAATATCACACATTAAATATCAAAATGGGAAATTTTATTCTTACCTTAGTTTATTATTTAAATATTGAAATGTATATTATATTTAAAGAACAGAATATTACTCTCATGTGATTTTCAACTGCCATCACATACCTGTTTTTTTATTTATTTTTAATTTATTGATTATGGTATCACATAATTGTCCTCATCTCCCCATTCCGCTCCCCATGTATGCCCACCTCCTGTAGTCCATGGCCACTGGTTAGGCTCATATGCATGCACACAAGTCCTTTGGTTGCTCTCTCCCCTTTGCCCACCCCCTCCACCTTCCCTCTGAGATTTGACAGTCTCATACCTGTTAATCAGCATAAAATTCAAATTAACTGGTATTTTCTCTTTTATAATTATATAATAAAGCTGAACAGCATATACATATTTACTTACGCATTTGAAATGACTTTTCACTTAAAATTTGTCCATATTTTATGGACTGTATAATGAAGTGGTAGTCTTCATTTTCTTCTATTGTTATAATTGATTTTGGAGGTTTTTGTGGATCTGCAGGAATGCTTTTGACATTCTGTAAATAATGAGATACATCTGCTTATGAAATATTTTCTATGTCAAATACATCAAAAGTTTTCAGAAAAAGGAGACATGTAAAACTTTAGACCATAAAAATAATTTTAAAAGTTTGACTCTTTTATATCTCCTTCATAAAAAAACAGTTTTTCCAATATGGAATATTTATTTTTACATGTTACTTTCTAAATAACTACTCTGTGTATAAAATGCAAATTCTAAAAAGGAAAATACATAATCATTTTTATGTAAAAGTTAAATATTATTTTGACTACTTATTGAAGATACTTCATAAAATGCTAACATTTAATGTATTAATAAAATAAAATTAGAAATCAAAATAATTATTCAGTTCCTACTTCTGATGAGGTTTTTAGTTACAACACCTCTACATTATGCTTACTTTTCATCAGAGCCAAAAAAAAAAAAAAATGATTCCTTACTTTTTGAGCCAAATTATTAGTAAGCTGGTATTTAAAAAAATAAAACTCAGGATTTCCTCCCTCAGGAAATTCTTCCCAATCAACAAAAATTGTTGTTGTTTGTTTACTTATTGGTATATAATGAAAACTTTTTGAGATCTGAAATAGGAAAGGAAAGTAATGGTGAAAAATAATAAAAATGCATTCTTGGTTAATATTTTATAAGCAATTTTAGTAAAACGAAACCTAAAATATGCCAAATTATAATTGAAAACTATTTTAGCAATATTTATTTCTACACATAAGTTAAATAATATCCAATGGATACTCTATTTGTAAACATATTTTTGAGAACAACTTAAGAAAGGCAAGTAAAATGTGATCAAGGAAATACCATCTTCCCAGGCTCAAGAGAATTGGGAGAAACTCAGTCACAGGAAAAACACAGTACAATCCCTGGCATGTCAACTGTGTACCTTGATGGCAATGGCTACAAAAATTAAATACTTCACAGGCATTCTTGATAATACATTCACAATGAAAATAAGTTTGAGTACAAAACATCTGACTCTGAGTCATTTTAGAGCCTTGGTTCATAGAGGTAAAGAAAATGTCACTAATTGAGAGAAAAATGTTAGACCAGGTGACGAGAGACCTTTTATGTTCCTTAGATCACAAAAATAAATAAATAGTCCATCTCTCAGGAGAACAATATATTTTATATTTATCAAAAATCCAACCAAAAACAACCTTAAGATGAATCACCATTCCTTGTCTTGTGTTCTTATCTTTCTCCCCACTGATAATTACCAATACAATTTGTAAGCAGTGAAGACAGGTGCCATCCATATGCACAAATCTGTGCGGCACCTTATGTTATAAACCTAACATTTGATGTTATTCCTCTCCAGCATGCTCCTTATGTTCCAAAGCGAATAGACTCAATGCAGTAGCATCCTACCAATTAACTACTTTTTCTGAAAAGGGAACATTCATAAATGTCTTACCTTAACAATAGATTGTATCCAGAACAGTAAAATGATTGATTTCTCCATCTGGGAAATAAAGCATATTTAGTTCAATTAAACCATGTACATACTTAGATTCAATACTAAACTATTAGACATTCTTTTCTTTAAATATATTTTACTGATTTTTTATAGGGAGGAAGAGAGAGGGATAGAGAGTTAGAAACATCAATAAGAGAGAAACATAGATCAGCTGCCTCTTGCACACTCCCCACTGGGGATGTGCCCGCAACCAAGGTACATGCCCTTGACCTGAATCGAACCTGGGACCCTTCAATCCTGAGACCGAAGCTCTATCCACTGAGCCAAACCGGTTTCAGCTGGACATTCTTTATGTGGTGTGTGTGTGTGTGTGTGTGTGTGTGTGTGTGTGTCACTTTAATGCCATGACTTTTAATGACATGACTATTCATCGGACTGAACGATAAGGCATTGGTAAGCAGGTGCTGCATGACATTCTCTACCTCATAAAGTTGGAAACATAAGTGCTTTCCCACAGATACAAAAATAATTTGCTTCCAGAAGCTGCTGTGATGAAATATAAAGGTGTTAAAAATAAAATGAGATATGAGGCAATTACACAAAATTACATTGTAGTGTGTGAAGCTAACCTTAATTGATGGAAATATAGAACACCTACACATTGCTACTTCGTCGGAAGTAATTCCTCACATTTTATCGCCTTGAAAAAATTTTTTCAACATGCTATTGATGGAACTGTAACTTCAAAGGGAAAAAAAAAAACCATTCAAAACCCGTTTCGATTCCATTTGTTTTTTTTAAACGGACACATCTAAAAAGCCTGTGTAACTTTTTAGAGAAACTTAAGAGTCCCTCAGGACCTAAGAACGTTTTACATTCAATTTAAGATGTAAAGAAGAAAAAAAAAACTACAATCTATTAAAATATATATTTCTAAAACTGAAAAAAAAAAATGTCACTTTAACAGTAAACAGGTACAGGGATTTCAATGTCAAGGCTCTCTCCAGCCCACTCTAAAGCAGGTTTCTGCCTACAAAACCCTCTTTCGTTGCTGTGAAGCAGGTGTTCCCCTCGGACAAAACGCACCCAGTGAAAAAGAAACACCTAACTAACCATTCCATCCACAAAACTGCCCAGCTGGCACCTTGGATGGTTTTTTCTCAGCACAAGCGCTCTGTTCCCCAACCCTCGCCTCCCCGAATCTAAGCCTAACTTGGGTGTCTCAGTCCGCGCGCGGTAAGAAGATCCAAGCGGCCAGAGAGGTCGGCCCCGCTCTGCGGGTTCAAGCCCCAGAGCCCCCGCTCAGACTCAGGTTTGAGTCACAGGATGGGCTCCCGGAGCGGAGACAGCGCGGGGAGCGGCTGCCCAGGAGCGCGCGGTTCGGGAAGGAGCCCAAAGGAGCCGCTGGTAACGGCAGAGAGAGGAGGAGGACCGCGGCCAGAGCTGGGGGTGAGGATGGTTAGGCCGGGCGGGGTGAGGATGGGGAGGAAAGAGCCGCGACCTGCACATCCGAGCGCCGTCAGTGCCCGGCGGGGAGCCTGCGGGCGCCTCCCGGGCTTTGCAAGTTTGGCTCTGAATGCGGCGCGCGGCGGGCCCAGCGCTCAGAGGCGGCGGTGGCGGGGGCACAGACCACCCGGCGGCCCGCCCTCTCTCCGCGCCCTCCCCGCTCGCTCCGCTCCTCCAGCGAGTTTCCCTCCCGCCGGCGGCGCCCTGCCCGCGGCTGGGTTAATGGAGCGAAGGTCTCCCGTGGCTATGTACATCTTAAAATTCTGTGCTATTATATGTCAGTTATAACTCTGTAAAACGGGGACAAAGAAAATCAGGAAATGGGTCGCTATAAATAAATACATAGTCCATCAAGTGAATTGAGTAAATTATATATATATTTCGATGTGGCTCTTTTTTTTGTTTTACAACAATGGCATTTTAAATAAGCAAGCATCATAATACTATATCACCTTCTGTTCTAGGTCAATAAACTTCATGGTAAGTTAATCAATATGGTTTTCTTAAAATGCCCTCCTTCCTGAAGAGACATCCTATGAAAGAATGTGGCCTTGCTCCTGCCTTCCCCTTTTATTTGGCCTAGGAATTTACCTATAGAGAAATGAAAGTGGAAGTTTCAAGAAAAGTATGGGTCATTTATTTTTAGAAAAGGAAAGGATAAATGTATTACTAGCTCAGTGCATATATTCTTAAGGAAAATATTTTTCAGACAGGGGCCATTTAGGCAATAATGGAGACTATTAATATCTTTTAGCATGAGTTTCCTATTAGGAAATACGTTGTTTGAGGTCTAAATTTACTTACTTTCCCTGAAAGAAATTCCATGCCTTCACCAGAGGTTGGGTGGGCATATGTGCAAATACACATCCTGGCAGAAATGAAAACTCTGCAAGTAAACATGATGCCCATCTCTTCTTCACCTTCAACTTCCAGTCATTTATTCAATCAAAACATTGAGTGATTACTATGTGTCAATCACAGTGCTAAGCAATGCCCAGACACCAGCTGGGCGTCCTACAATTCAAATCAATTCTGTTATTATCTACCCAGAGAAAGCATCAGATTCCACAGGGTAAGAGTTCAGTCCTACAAGACTTCCCCTGCTCTCATCTTTAGACTCTAGTCACAAGGCTAGATTGTTACCTATTCTTCTGACAAACCCTAATAGATTGGAGGTTCCCAACCCCATCCTTGGGTTGCTTAATTTGTTAGAGTGACTCACAGAACTGAGGAAACCTATTTACTTACTGGATTACTGGTTTCTTATAAAAGGAACAGCCGAATGGAAGAGGTGCATAGGACAAGGTATGTGGGAAAAGGGTGCAGAGCTTCCCTGTTCTCTCTGGGTGGGCCATTCTCATTTGGTCACCAACCAGACGGTCTCCAAACCCTGTCCATTTGGGGGGTTTGGAGGTTTTCTTTTGTAGATCATTGATTACTGCAGATTAATTCAACCTCCAAACCTTCTCCTCTCCTTGGAGGTCATGGTGGGACTAACAGTTCCAGCCCTTGATTCTCATTGTGGGCCCTTTTCTGTCAACCAGCCTCCATCCTTAGAAGTGGTCAGAAACGCCAAAACCGGTTTGGCTCAGTGGATAGAGTGTCAGCCTGTGGACTGAAAGATCCCAGGTTCAATTTCGGTCAAGGGCATGTACCTTGGTTGTGGTCACATCCCCAGAAGGGAGTGTGCAGGAGGCAGCTGATAGATGTTTTTCTCTCATCGATGTTTCTAACTCTCTATATCTCTCCTTTCCTCTCTGTAAAAAATGAATAAAATATATATATATATTTTTAAAAGTGGACAGAAAATTGCCCATTTAACATAACAAAAGACACCTTTGTTGCTCTCACCCTTTAGGAAATCCCTTAGTAGCACTTCCCTGCCCATAGAGAAAAGAAGTCCAAATATATTGTGAGGTTTGAGGCGCAGGAAACGGGAGTCGGAAACCACCAAGACATATTAAAAGGGAAGTTCATTCCGCAGTAATGAGCGAGATTCATTATGGAGGAGGTAGAAACCAGGATTAGAGTAGGAGGAAGAGAAGAAGGGACCCAACCAGGCTGTCTCCACAGATGGAGAAATGGAGAGAGAGGAGAGTAGCAACACATTGAGGAGTGGAGAATCTTTTTAAGGGAAGGAACAGAAAGGGGTTGGGCCCAGGGCACTCAGCATGCGCTGATTGGTGGTTTAATGTCTTGGGAATGTCTCCTTGCCAGTAAAGTCATAACTCCGCCCACCAGTTGGGGGGTGGGGAGGATCTCACATATATAATTATTATAATTCACAGTATAATGTCTAGATACCTGACATCCTTCTTATTAGATTGGTCTAACACAGGTCTCCCTGTCTCTAGTTTTTCCCTACTTTAATTCATTTTCAACTTTCTTCAGAGTAATCTTCCCTAAAGGTCTATTCAGATAATGTTACTTTCCTAATCTCAGTATTCAATGGCTCTTCAGCTTTCCTAATTCCTTACCTTTGAAGTCCTCTGGCACATTTTTAGAGACCAACATATAAATATTCTTCCTTAAATCTTCTAACTTGTATAAATTAATGGTACTGGGTTTTTTGTGTTTGTTTTGTTTGTTTTGTCTTTTACTGTTTTGTGTTTTGTATCCTTACAGTTCTTTTTTAATGACTTCTTTCAAAGTAGACATTTTACTCAAAAGTTTCTCACAAAAGTAACATTTCCATAAGCTGATATGTAATTAAACTAAGTCATATTTCTAACACTACTTAATGGAAAGCCACTGTTGCTATGGAATTCCCAGAGCTCTATTTTGCGGGCTTAAGTTATAAGAGAAAGAAAATAAAAGATGAATTAGCAGCATTTTTTTTTTCCATTTGTATTTGGTTTCTTAAATGTGATGCCAAAAAGACTGGTTTTTGTTCAGTAACCAAGATTGACCTTTTCTACAAGGTAAAAGCTCCTGAATACAAGTGAGCAGTAAACCAGATTCGCAGCCAACAGTGCCCCAGGAACAACATAACCCAGCCGAAGGTGGAATCGCATGGCCCTGTGAGGAATCAGGCTCCCTCCTCTCTGGTTTTGGGGTGCATCACCAGAGAACAGCTGCTGCCAAGTCACCTCAGCTTGGCAGCTCCTCTGTTGGGCGTCTGCCCCCTGGTGGCCAGTGTGTGTCATAGGTACCCTTCCATAGGACAATGGGGTGTTCACTTTTTAGCCTTTTATATAGAGAGTTTATTCAAAAGCTTTCAATGGTTCACCATCAAGTACTGCTTACCATCCCACACACAGCCCTTCACCATCATGCGTGTGAAAATGTTATCTGTGGAAGTGGAGTCCCTGGAGTTCAACAATGAAAAGAACTTCCTGGAGCCCCCATGGGAGGGGGGACTTTCATTAAAAGCTTTACTGATGTAAAATTCAGCAGGGCTCTCTTCCTAGGTCCTGTCACTGTCTGCCCCATCATGGAAGGAGTCCAATCTTTTCTTCAGTAGCACCAGAATAAGAACCAGTGTCCAGAGTTGTTGTTCCATATTAAAGTCCAGTCTAGTATCTAGCTAGCTTGGCTTGTGTTTCCAGCTGCAGTCCATTGTGTGTGGGGTCCACATGCCATGAGCAGCTGCTTATGGCCACATGGCAGGTTAGTGCACAGGCGAGTCACAGAGTGAGAGAGTGACAGGAAACAAGGGGCACACGCAAGGGAACTCTTTGGGGAATGTAACTTTCTAAGCTCATGCACTTGCAGTGCTCCACCCCTATCCAATGATCTTTTCCCCAGGTTAGACGGATGAGCAAGCACCTTCCCTTCATCACCCCATTTCATTGTGCATGTACCTACCACCTTTCTCCCTGAACAGTCCAGTGCTGGAGCGGGGTAAGAAGGTGTGATTTCCTCGGAGGAGCAATGCTGTGTGAAGCTGTAGCTCCCTGATGAAGCTGCCCAGACGACCATACTTATCATGTCTGGCCTCCCCTTTGCTCTCTTCCTATTAGTATTAGCTAGATAATTGTGCTGATTAAAAAAAATCCAATTCCATCCTTTCTAGTCTCACTTAAGTTCTCTATGCTCTAGTTCAGTGTTTCCCAAAGTGTGGTACGTGTACCCCCAGGGGTACGGGAAGAGTTTGGTGGGGGTCCGTGCAGCACCTGAGTTTGGTGGGGATATGCACTGCACCGTGCTTAGCTGCACCTAATTCTACGTTCTCATGAGTATGAGGGTTACTCAGCATTACGAAAATTATAGAAGGGGTACACATATGTCAAAAGTTTGGGGAAACACTGCTCTAGTTGAACTAAACTACTCATGTGGGAGAATTCACAGTGTTCCTTCTCATCTACCCTGTGTATATGCAGCTGCAGCTGCCAACCAGGAAAATGCCTACTCATTGCTCACATCCAAGATGGATGAGGTGCCCTTTCTCAGTGCTCCTCTTCTTTATTTCATGTACTTTCACTGTAGCCATTACCATTGTCCTGTAATTGTTGGCAGGTCTGTCTCTCCCCCAACCCCCCGCCGCCGTCCCACCAAATCACACTAATTAGATGCAGAAGTTATCTTTTAATCAATATATATCCAGATCCTGGACATTTATGTGCCTGGCAACATTTGTATTAGAATAAGCACATAATAAGAATGTGTTAAGAGAATTGAGTCTTGAACGTAAAATTAAAAATGTTAAGTTAGCATGTCCTCTCCGAAGTTCTTTTAAAGTAGTTGTCTGAAGAGATACAGGAGAAAAAATATTAGGGAGTGGAAAGTGGTGTAGGCAATGAAGGAAAACTTTTCTCTATTTACTGAAGTACACAGATTTCACTCTGTTACAAGCAACTTCAGAAGATAGTCTCAAAATACCTGTAAGAGTTTCAATTGTATCAAATATTTTCAGGATGAGGAGGGCTTGGGGAGTCTCAAAACATGTAATATGAAGGCTTTCTTTCATATGCAGTGCTTGTTGTTAAAATGGAATTTGGCCTGAAAGCCTTTTAGGAAAACCACATCTATATTCATATTCATACAGTATGTAACAGTTATTCCTATTCAAAGTATCTGTATGGTAATAGTCAGGACAAAATGACTATCTTTACTATACAAGAGAGGCTCTGAGAGGCTATGAGGCTTGCTCAAGGCATATAGGTCCTGGAGCTGGGACTGGAGCTAGGGTTGGAATCTAGGACATCTGGATACTGAACTCATGTTCCTTCTCTCCATTTCGCCTGCCTCCTTGGTGGTTTCCATCCACAGAGCAGTAGAACTGGGTGGGTGGTTAGTTGCTCCATAGCCCTGTTTGCACTCCTACATTGCTGTGCATGCCCGAGGTTGCCTGTCACTCCATGGATGTTGTAGCAGTTCCCTCATTTCCCAAGTGCTTTTCCTCCACCGCTTTCCCAGATGCCCTGGATGGGCTGAATCTGCCAGCTCTGGTTATTGACACCAATGAATCCTTTTCTGGACCTCACATAATGATTATTGCTCTTGGTTGTTTGTCTAAACCTCACTCACGAATTCGTTGTTTTTACTGTACCATCTTCCTGGAGATAAAACAAACATTACAGAAAAAAATTTTTTAATATGTTATTACTGATTTTTAGAGAGAGGAAGGAGAGGGATAGAGTGAAAAATATCAATGAGAGAAATATCATCGATTGGCTGCCTCCTGCATGCCCCCTACTGGGGATCAAGCCCACAACTTAGGAATGTACTCTGACTGGGAATTGAACCATGACCTCCTGGTTCATGGGTCAATGCTCAACCATTGAGCCACATCAGCCAGGCACATTTTTTTTTTTTAAATGAAAAAGATAAAGTAAAATTCTTTAATTCTGCAAAGAGAATTAGAAGATTATTGTATCATTCATGTAAAAATTTTCTTAGTCCGTGTTTTTCTACACCAGGCTAAACTCAACAGATTTGTTTGTTTGATTTCCCAATGTTTTGAGGAGCACTTAGAATTTGGAAGATTTTGGGCAGAGAGTATGCACTCTTCAATGTGCCTTAGGTCCTAACTTAAGTCATTGTTTTACCCTTCAGGCCCCTGAAGAAATCTGAGTTCGCTTAATAATTAAAAGTCTGTGTTTTGAAACCAAGACTGGGTTCCTATTTTCCTTATTAGGTGTGTGACTTTCTGCATATTCTTAACCAGAATGTACAGTGGCTAGAATTGGATCCCGCAGCTGGATCACTTTGGTTTGAATGCTGTTTCTCCACCACCAGCCATGTGACATGACCAGGTTATTTAGTCATTGGATGTTCCAGCTCCGAATCTGGGAATCATGGCAGAACCTTCTTCAGAAGGTGGATGTGAGGACTCAGTGAATTCACATATGAAGAGCCCTTGGCACAGTAATTGTGGACAGTAAGCACAGATAGTTGTTACTATCATTGTTAGTAATCAATTTTAGTGGTCCTGTTCTTCCTCCACAAAATGAAAGTCATAACACACACCTCAGAGGGGTATGTTTAGGAATAAGTGAGATAAAGTGTGAAGGCAACCTGGTCCTGAATGGTAGTCATAATTATTATCAGTGCATAGAGTAGAAATTTATCAAGATCATATTCCATGAGAACCCACGAAGACTTCTTTGGAAAACCCCACGGTTGTATCCACGAATCATAAAGCACGAACTTGAAGGCCAGCATCTGACAGCAGCTTTTTTTCTTGCCTCACCCATCATGTTAAACATAATATCAGAAAATTAAAGGATGGAAGGTGGAAGGAAATATAAAGTCCTAAATTCAATCTGCTCTTTGTATGAACAAGGACACAGAAGCCCAGAATGATAAGGTAATTTGCACAATCCAATCCAGCTAGTCTGTCACAAAGCAGGCTTTGAATTCAATTAATAATTATTCCATGCTAAAGCTGGTTTGGCTCAGTGATAGAGCGTCGGTCTGCGGACTGAGGGGTCCCGGGTTCGATTCCAGTCAAGGGCATGTACATTGGTTGCGGGCACATCCCCAGTGGGGGGTGTGCAGGAGGCAGCTGGTCGATGTTTCTCTCTCATCGACGTTTCTGGCTCTCTGTCCCTCTCTCCTCCTCTCTGTAAAAAAATCAATAAAATATATATTTTTTAAAAAAAACTATTCCACTACCCCACACTAATCTTGCCTCCTCTAAATTCTCACAATCTCTGGCGCAAACTCTGGGGCTGACTTCAGTCTCATGAAGGTGTTTAACTTAATTTCAGTACTGAATCAGCCTCTCCTGAGTAGATGCCAAATTTCTGTTTGATGAGTACAGATTACTTGTGGTATGTTCAGAATAATAATAATAACAATAATAATGTGGTATTAATCAGGAAAACATTTTGCTAGCAGTGGGAAACTATGCCACTTTCTAACATACTTTTAACTCCAGTTTTCTTTTATATATTTTTTTCTTTCTATAATTGATGTCTTACTCTTTTTTTTTTTTTATTACCTGAGTGACCAGATTTTTATGATCTTTGAACGCATATTAATCTGGCCACTCAATGTACATCCTATATAATAAAAGGCTAATATGCAAATTGTTCCCTCAACCAAGAGTTCGACCAGCAAGCAGGCCAGCCAACCGCCCTTGGCCCCTCCTTCTGGCCAGGCTGGCTGGACCCCACCATGCATGAATTCATGCACTGGTACTCTAATATACGTGTGTGTGTGTGTGTGTGTGTGTGTGTGTGTGTGTATTTAGTGGCCAGATTATTATACATTCAGAGATCATAATAACCTGGCCACTCGGTGTATATTCTTCACATATCACATGTAGCACATTGAGTTCACATTGGTTAAATTTATATTTGTTGAATAAAAAACTGATTTGCCTTAAGTTTGGCAACTCTTTTTAACATCTGATTTAATATTTTAGCTCCTTGCATTTTTCTGATTCTCATATTTGTCAAGTAATTTTGAATATTAACTTTAAAAATGTTTAAACTATCCACACATTTTTCAGCTCTCTTCCCCTCACACACTCATAGTCATACACTTTTGCCTTTCTTTCAGACATGCTATTTTTTGTTTCTGAGGAATAAGTACCACAATTACCTTTTAAATCTAAATATGAGTAGTATTTTCAGAACAATGATACCAAAAGGTGATGGTCAGGCACAAAATATCTGAAACAATAGTAAGAAAGTAGAAAATAGAATTGAAAAAAAGAATGAAAATATTAATGTCATCAAACATTTCATTCTCCCAAATGGCCTATTTCTAAATGGTCTCTAAATAGTTAAATGGTATTTCATTAATTCCAAGACTTACTTTCATTTCACATTTCAGCATCTCTGACATCACAATGCAAATTGATGGTGTTATGCATGGACAGTAGGCATTTTTTCTATCAAGGCAATACAGAAAATAATAGATCATGTGATGAGGTAGGGTGTCTTCAATGTGATGAAATATGGCAATGACAATATTAGTGAGTATTGTGTGCCAGTTGTCTTCTAAGTATTTAAAAATATTTCGCTGTTAATCTTCTCAAATACTTAGACTGGGTTCTCTTGTTCCCTTTGTTTTCAGATTAGAGAGACACGTGCAGATTAGTTGTTAATTAGGTTGCATTGGTTCCCCATCTAGTAAGCAATGGACCTGAGACATGAACTCAGACTCCTGTGCTCTTATACTCCACCCAATACACTTCTCTGGCTTTTCTATATGGGACTTTGGTTGCTCTTATTGTTTCCATTCCCTGGTTTGTCTACACTTAAAATTGGTTTCCATCTTCCATAAAAATCACTATAATACCCATTTTTATTTCACTACGAGAGACCTGGGCTTCTGGATATTGAGTCAGAATTAGAATGGCTCTCCCCACTCTAAGGTTATAATGAATTACTCCAAATTTTTTTAGAACTTCTCTCTTTTTCCTCTTTCTTTTTCACATTTAAATCTCTGGTATGTTTAGAATTTAGCCTGATTTCAATGGATGTATGAATCCTAATTTCTCTCTGTCCAAGTTACAATCCAGTTGGTTCAACACCATTTATGGCAAGTTCATTTGTATTCCTCTGCTGATTTGAGGGCCACCTTTTTCATATACTACATTCCAAAAAGGTTTGGTTTGTCTTTCTGCACATTCTCACAGCTGTTTATCTATCAAATGCCTACTTTCTTACTAGACTGTAAGTTGTGTGAGTATGAGAACTGTGTGTTTTTTGTTTTGCCTATGTCCTCAGAGCTTAGAATGTGTCTGGCACATACTGGTAGGAGGTGTTCAAATTATTTTTCCTGCATTTGAGAATGTTTATGAAGTTATAGGAGAATGTTGCTCTTTTTCTCACAAATAAGTTTAAATATGACTTGTTGTTTTTAATTTAATAAATATTTTATAGAGCATGAAAATAAAAAAAAATGTGTGGTAGACAATATACAGTATTATGTGCTCATTTGAGGTACATAACAGTTTTTCTTAAGCAAAATGTTCATTTATTTTAACCAAAAGCATTTGATTCAGTCTATATATTAATAAGGGTTAAAGAATATTGAAATGTTAACATCTAGATGAAACATTTATATTAAGTACAAATAAGGAAAAAATCAGTTTTTATATACAGTAGACACTGGGACTTTGTAGATGTTCATTTCATTCTTTCACCTATTTCTAAGTAAACCTGGAGATCCAAAATATCTAATAAGTTGCAATTTTGGGGGGAATCATGGTCTCAAAACCAAAGAAATCACCCAGCTCATATCTGAGCCTAGACAATCAGGCCCCACATCTGCTTTTTAATGCAAAGTTATTGTTCTCTTGTTGCTCTTTGACTTCATTAAGTCCTCACGATAATTATACCAAGTAGGGCATTCCCTCCTTTTTACATACAAGGAAACTCAGACAATTATGTACTATAAATGTCAAAGAAGTTTGACTTTGCAAAGATCTCAGGATATATTCCTTGCATATGTCAATCTGTATGTAAAAAGTGCAGCATTCCGTTATAGAATTATTAATACATTCAAATAATTTTATCTCATTCTTCATTGGCAAAGCAGCAGCCTGAGAAGCAAAAAGTATGCAACTTCAATAGTATGCAAATAAATCTCAAAAATCAGATGTGCATGAGATAGTAAATAGCTAACTAAATATTCAGTGGTAACAACATATTTAATAATAGTTTTAATGATATAAAAAAATAAAAGCCCAAGATATCCCTCCTCTATTTAGAAACTGATGCTACATTTCCCCATTACTTATTATTGGGACAACTATTAAATGAATGTATAAACATATGAATGTGTGGCATTGTGTTTCTTTTTCTTTTTCTTTCTTTTTTTTTTTTTTTTTTGTAAAAGTATTGAATTTAAAATTCTTAATTCTATGCAAGGTTAACTCTTTAAGAATGAAAGATTCTGTGGTAGACACCATATTGTACCACCCAAAAGAAAAGAACATAGGACTGGAATATTAAAGATCTAGACTTAACCCAACTATTAACATGACTTCAATACATTGTTATACTGAATTAATTTGTACAAGTCACCAGCTTCTCTGGTTATCTGCTAGACCTGCAAAATGAAGGGAATTTGCAGTAATACCCCTAACATCTATTCAAGTTTTTAAAAGACTAAAATCCTATAGTTCTATGATCTGTCTCTAGGCATACCACCCTTTATGACTATCCAGATACCAATTTTAACTGATTACATTTACCGGCATATCAAAAAAAGACTACTGAATGAAATTTCAAGAATTCTGCAAAATAACCTGCTTAATGAGCATATTTCAGGTTTTTAGCATGTTGCAATTATATGCATAGTATTTCAGCTGAACAACTTAAAATAATTTACTTCTCTAAAATACAGTAAATTAGTACATCTAATTTTCCATGAAAATTGTGTATATTTTTGTTCATTGCTATATCCCAATAGTCTGAAAAGTACATTATCAGTAAACGGTATAAATCTGCCCAGCGCCTAAATAACAGTGCTGAAAGTTAACTCCATTTGATTGGTGATGTTGCACAGAGTTCTTGGAATCCACAAGTCTAATTCCACTGGCACGTGCAGTCTATAGGCTCCTGGAGAGTGTACATGACCTCTGTGCCGTTTCCCGAACAGTACAGCGGCACGGTCAGATTCCGCACTCCATTCTCACGACAACACTTACAGAACCTGAGATGGCTCTCAATGTTGATGTTATATATGGTAGCAGATGGGCATTTTCCATCACAAGATGCAACATTTATCTGTAACAAGAGATGATGAGAAAAAAACTCTTAAAATTTAAAAATCCGGTTACTTGATTTTACTAAGTCAAATGAAAGCAAGACGTTCTTATCGCTTTAACTCACAAACTTCTCTGTGTTAAAACATTGCATAGCATACCGGGTTGAAATTTAGTAACTTAGTTCCATGGTGATGCCTAGGATAGCAATGCTGACAGAAATTTTGAAACGTGCTCACATAACTAGACAGGTGACTGCAATATATTAATCATAATCTAATGAGTCTATTGTAACCCATATTATATTATGGATCAAGTAGACTGTGGAATTGTATGGGTCATATTAAAAGAACCAGGACTATTTTTGCCGAGTAGAATTGCATAGTTAAGAAAATACGTAGTCAAATACATTTAGATTTAATTTCCATCTCTCTGGATTGCAGTTACCACTTCAGAACTTTTAACTACTTATGCTAAGAATAATTCACACTTCTTCACAGAATATTTTAATTTTAGAATTTAAGAATAATCTCAAAGCTAAATATTGTGTTAACATTTTGTTGGCTTACAAACTTATTAGTGCTGCGATAGATATACTTTGGAAAGACACATGCCCTTTATGTAACAAATGATATTTTTCCACTTACAGAGCTTTGACTTATACAGTCCTGTTTCCTTATAACTGATTTAATAGTCACTTTCTGGCATATTCTTTCTTCTCGTTTACCTGATAAAATATAGAACGTATTTATTCATTAAAAGGCTCATGCCAAATTGTTTCTCAATTCAATTAACATATGAATATATTGAAAATTGATAAGTTTACATAAAATATATTCCTATACTAAGAGATATTTAAGATTTCCCTCATATTTTATGTTCAATATTTATTTTCACCATCTAAATAGATTATCTCTTATATTTTCTAGCTTCATACTTCTCTTTATCTTATTGTCAGGATAATTACCATAATCACAAATCAGAAATATTCTACACATATAGTAATGCTAACTGTATAGTATGTACCAATCTCTGTGTGGTATATAGACAGATAGATAAAATGTTTATTACGTAGTATATAAAAGTAAATATATACATAAATAATTAAGGCATTTATACATATACTAGTATACATAAACTCATTTTGAAATTAAAAACTAATAAATTTAAAACCACATTATCCTAATGTATATTAATAAAATATCTAGCATGAATGTAATTGAACTATTTATCAACCATGTTTAAATGTAATGGGTTAGTGATGCTAATTTGATTTGATGGTTTTGAAATGATCTCTTAGGACAGGGGTCTTCAAACTACGGCCCGCGGGCCACATGCGGCCCGCAGAGGAGTCTGATCTGGCCCGCCAGGTTTTTTGGGCAGTGAGCGCAGCCGAGGTGTTACAGTAGGAATTACTAGTTCATAAAGTCCGGCCCTCCAGCTCTCTGAGGGACCGTGATCTGGCCCCCACTTTAAAAAGTTTGAGGACCCCTGTCTTAGGAGTTCAAATGAAAACACTTTCTATTAATTAATGGCATATTAATGTGCCTCTGTGTGGGTGATGGTTTATTACTTGGCAATACACCAGGAATATTCATTTCACACTGTATGTAGTAGATATAACTCTGAATCAAGCTGCAAAAGTCCAAGGTTTTTTTCCTCTGATACTAACTTGTTTTGTCATTCCACTGATTTACCTTGTTTGCAAAAGGTTGGGTTTAGATCTCCAGTTTTCAAATGATTTTAGTGTTATAGTAATAGTAATAAGGATAAATACAATATTGAATAAGTATTAAAGTGTGGAATTGAAGTGTGATATCTGAAAGTATGGAATGGAATGTAAACAAACTGATAAACACCCTTGAGTGACCTGTATGTAGGAAATAGATCTGTACCCCATATGTAAGAATGGATAGCAAGGCTCCTGGGACCCGCTGATAAGACACACTGAAGACACATAAAAAGAGCAAGCTCCACATTTAGTCACAACATTATTTTTTAATTAAATAATTTGGTGAAATCCCAACATGTAAAGTATGTCAAAGCTAAGCTCTGCTGGTTCAATTACCTTAAATTAAACTGTCATCCTCAACAGTTGACCTTTAAATTTCTAAGTTCAAGGTCACATCTCTGTTCTCATTCTGTTTGACTTTGCAGTAGTATTTGACCCAGTCCATTACTCTCTTCTTCTTGATATACTCTCTACACTTGGCTTCTAGAACAGCCACTTTGGTTTTCCTCTCATCTCACTGTGGCTCCTCCTCTCTCTCATGCTAGTTCTTTCTCCTTTCCCTGATCTCCCACCTATATAGTGTGGCCCAATGCTCAGTGTTGGTGACAGAGGGCAGGCTGTTTGTACCTTATAGTGCTTTCACTCAGTCGTTAGTTCATGCAAGTTTAAGAATAATTGTTTAGAAAGAGAACATCTTTAACATCCCTACTAGGTACCTTACCCTCTTCTTTATATCACTTTCATCCCTGTGCTACAGCCACACCTGCTGTTTCCTTTGCTTTCAACTCTTCATTCTTCTGGCAGACATTCAGTCTCCATTCAACTGTCACTTCATTACAGAGGCCTTCTTCAACCATTCACTTAAGTTAGCAACCAGTTCCCTTCACTCTCCATCCCTTTTATTTTGCACTATTTTTCTTTACATCACTCATCACTACCTGACATAATAATATATATTTGTGTGTTCATTGTTTCTTCCACTTCTTGATAATATGCACTATGCATACAGACACTGTTTCATTCACTATTAGAGTCCCAGTGCTATAAGACTGTCTGGTGTGTGGTGGGCACTCAATAAAAATTGGTTTGATAAGTCAATTTATTCGATGAATGAAATTGGGACAGCATCAATTTAGTTAGACAGCATCAATTTGTTTGAACCAAGAAGGATCCCTACTCATTCTCAGAGAGTTTATTGTAACACATTTCTTTTAGCACAGCACCTGTGATCGTATCCAATACCCACAGTCTCTCTGGTATAGCCTGGTCACACAAAAGCAAAGGCTGCAGACAAGGGTTCTCCGATACCAAAGCTGAAACTTCCTTACAAGTCCTTACTCATCAGATAGGAAAAACTGAGGTGACTTTTTTTTTTTTTTTTTTTTTTTTTTTTTACTATTCTGCAGCTTCAAAGAGCTTAGCAGAATTGAAAGGCCCTGGGACCAGCCCTTAATCTATTACTGATGAGTGTGATCAACTTTTCAGAATCTTTATTTTCTTTTCTATAGGGTGAATAATCCCTATCTTCCCATCTAGCTCTCAGAATTTATGAAGATTAGTTGTAGTACCGGTCTGCAATGGGCTTAATAGAGTGTCTATGTGTGACAGGCAATAAATAGGACTGAGATGGTCAGTCACACAGGTTTCCTGTCTACCCTCAGATGACATAAGTGGACTCACTTCTCTAATAATTCAGATGGAGTTACAGAATCTAAGCTCTTCACATCTGCTATATGATTTTACTCCGATGTCTCATACCTAAAGAAGAGTCTAGACTGAAGAAGCAGAGGAAAAAGAAGTCATAAAAATATAAACTTCCTCAGATTCTGGAGTCTAATTTCATTCCTTTGGTTCCTGATACAATGACTATTGGATATACATTAGTTTACATATAATTCATAAAATACTGAATTAAAACTACGTTTTGTTCTAACAGAAAAAAAAAATTAATTAGTGTGTATCTAAGAGCCCCAGGAATTCAAGAGGCATAAGTGGCATTATCCTATTTACAAAAGTCCCAGCAATAAAATCTGTTATGGGTTGAAATATTCCTCTGAGCCTCAGAAATCACCTTATTTGGAGATGGAGTTTTACAGAGATAATAAAGTGAAAATGGGATCATTAGGGTAGGCCCCAATCCAATCTGACTCATGCTCTCATAAAAAGGGGGGATTTGGAGATAGGTACACACACAAGAAGAACCCAGCCAAGGAGAGAGGCCTGCAGCAGATCTTTCCCTCAAGTCCTCAGAAGGAACCAACCACATGGACCTCTTTATTTTGGACTCTAACCTCCAGAACTGTGAGATATACATGTCTGTCACCCAGCTTGTGGCATTGTTATAACAGCGTTAGCAAACAAATACAATGTCACATTCGATGTCAAGGACTGACATCGAATGTGACATTGTATTTGTTGTGGTAAGTTTGTGTGTGTCAGATTTACATACTATGTAAATAAAAACTGCCTAAAACTCCTATTTTTATCTTGAGAAAGTCATAAATACTAAAAAAAAAAAAAAAAAAAAAAAAAGAAAAGAAAAGAAAAAAAAAAAGATGGCTGTATTAATACCTCTCCATTCTATTTCAGTCCTTAACATCTTTAAAAATTATTATGAGTCCTGGCTGGTGTGGCTCAGTGGTTGCGCGTTGACCTAAGGAGCTGGAGGTCATGATTCAATTCCAGTCAGGGCACATGCCCTGGTTGTGACTTGATCCCCAAGGTAGGGTGTGTATTAGGCAGCTGATCAATGATTCTCTCTTATCATTGATGTTTCTATCTCTATCTCCCTTCCTTTCTGAAATCAATAAAAATATATTTTTAAAAGTTACTATGAAATAAACCTTAACACTTGAACTAATATAATGTATATCATATATATATATATATATATATATATATATATATATATATATATATAGTGTTTGTGTGTGTGTACATAACTTTATCAAAATAATTATTGGGAAGTTTTATATATAGAGTTTAAATGTACTCATTAAAATTAGCATTTCTCAAATGTATCATAAGAACCATAGACTTGTCCCAATAGGTTTGGAAAATACTGCACTTTGCCTTTATTGGAGTCATAATGACCTTCTCATTGTAGCCTACTTACTCTTGCATAGTTCCACATGTTCCCAGTAAATCTGACCACAGAGCACTTTTAAACTTAAACTCATTAGAGTCCCACACGATACCTTTGGGGAAATGCAACAATAAAGAAATTTCTAATGTTTAAATTAAAATTTATCTAAAGAAACATGTTACTCAATGAAGACTAAATTACAAAATAATCAGCCATGACACAAAAACATTTAATATGCATTGTACACTTTGTTTCCCTCCACATGTCATAGGGACTGAAATTTACAAGAAAAATCATAGGACAATTAAAACTAATCTATCAAATTAATCAATGTACTATGTCTTCACTTACAGATCTTGCAACAGCCTTCATTATAAAGCTTTACAACTCCTTCATTCTAGGAAAAGAGGAGAAAAGTCAAAACTCACAGGGTTTGTTTATTTCTTCTTGGACTAGAAATAGAAAACTAAATCAATACTTTTATTAAGTATCGCAAAGTACTTTATAGGAAAATGATTGGAATTTAACTACTAATAAGAATTCCTTTTGTAAAAAATTTAGGAGCATATGTTTAAAATGTTATTTCTTTATTCATAATATCAGAGTGTAAAAAGATTAACTTCCTTAAAAAACATTACACAACTTTATTTTTTAAGATTATAAATTTATTATTACACCTGCTATCAGAAGGGCTGACACCAACATGGCATCAGCCCAAATTTTTAAATACAAAAAAAGAAAAAAAAATGTCTTACCAGTAGAGGCCATTATATTTTTCAATTCTTCAAAATAATATAAGCTACTCTATAAGAATAGACTGATTTTTTGAATATAATCAGATGTTAAAATGGTGTTTATTTTTCTGTAATATTTTACTATTTTTAAAAAATCTCTACTTCAGAATGGCTTCTGACTAAGGATAAATTAAGAACATTTTATTATCTTTTAGAATTATTATGGGAAGTTTCTTTTATAATTATTATGGGAAGTTTCTGGTTGCTTTTAGTAACTAAATGATTACAATTCAAATTTTAAAAACTGTTGAATTAAGATGGTGTCTTAAGATTCTTTCCAGACCTGAAATTCTATCACTTTAGTACATATGTTATCTACCTAGCCAGCTAGTGAGTCATCCATCATTACCAAAAGAGGACATTTTGAAAAATATCAATGATACTGCTATTTATCTACACTTAGAAAATATTGCCCCACACAACAGAGCAAAGTTTACCTTTCATTAGGGATTATTACCTATTAATTAAAGCTACTGTAATTTTTAAAAATTATATTACTTTCACATGGAATAGAAAGTTGTCTCAGCAACCTTCAAAGTTAGTAATAAAAGGGTGGGGGGGATTGTATCACTTTTAAAAATCTGAGAAAATAAGGAATTGAGAGAACAAAACTGGGGACCAGCTATGGCATGTGCTCAGTTCCACAGCTGGCTGTGCTCAGAGGAGCTAAGACAAATTTCACTTAGGCCAGCATGCACTAAAAAGTGAATTACATCATAAATCTGTCTGTGTGTTTAAGAAAGAGAAAATCATTCAAGCTCATTTATTGATCCATATTGAGAAAGAGGCTAGGTGATCAAATGATTTATCAATAATCCTTTATCTACATATTAAAAACCCAGAAATAGCATAATGTTTATTCAGGGAGAGTGAAAATTATTTGGAATACCATATATAATTCAAAATGGAAAACTGAGGAAATATAATAGAGCTTTTGGGAAGTTTCTGGTTGCTTTTAGTAACTAAATGATTACAATTGAGAATAAATCATTCACCAAAATAAACAAGCTACAATGTATACATGACCTTGGAAAACACACTATTTTCTAAATTCTAATTAGTACTAAATTTTCTTAAATATAACAAAGTACAAACCATTTTGCATTCAGTCTCATTAAAAGGGGGACAGACCATACTGTAGTTCAGAATCATTGTTCCTTCATCAGTCTTGACACATTCATATGTGGTACAGTTATAGTGCCACATACTCCCTTCCTAAAAATAAAAGAGAAAGTAACTGTTTTACTATCGAAATCTGCTAAATTTCTGAAGTATTTCCTATCCTATTGAATCACAAGGCATGATGCAGAAAGCTTTTGAGTCTTAAACTATCCTTATGGAAAAGTCCACAAATCTAACTTAAGTTGTTAAAATGCACCAATGGGGTGTGTGTGTGTGTGTGTGTGTGTGTGTGTGTGTGTGTGTGTTTGGTTTCATAATTGAGTTGTAAATGTGAAGTAAAGCAATAGGGAGTAAAGAAGGAAAAGGTATTTGTTTATACTACAAAATTATCTAATTCGATCAAGGTCAAATGTCTTGCTCTCCTATTTCCCTCACTAATTATAACAAAACAAATCATATTATGTAATACACCTCCTTTCTTGAGATTTGTTTATTCTTCCTTCCACTCCCTTGTCAGCAAAATACTAAAAAAATCTTCGAATGATAGTAATTATTGACTTATGGTTCTACTTTTGTATACCTTATGGCTATTATAAAATCTATTCCTAGTCTTTTAACTTTCAAAAATAATAACTTTATTTCATTCCTGATGTCAGAATTCCTATTTAGAAATAAAGACTGCTAGCCTAGCTGATTTTGTTCAGTAGGTACAGTGTCAGCCCAGGGACTGAAGGGTCCCAGGTTCAATACTGGATCAGTTGCAGGCTTCCTCTGTGGCCCTGGTCAGATCTCTCTCACTCACACATCAATGTTTATCTCTCTCCCTCCCTTCCATTCTCTCTAAAAATCAATGAAAAAAATATCTTCAGGTAAGGATTAAAAAAAGAAAGAAAGAAAGAAAGAAAGTCTGCTAAATATATCCTATATAATAAAGAGATATTATGCAAATTGACCGTCACTCCAACACAAGATGGCCATTCTCATGTGGTCAAAGATGGCTGACCCCATGTGGACACAAGATGGCTGCCACAAGATGACCAGCAGGGGAGGGTATTTGTGAGCAATCAGGCCAGCAGGAAGCCAAGTTGGGAGGGGACCAGGCCATCCAGGGAGGGCAGTTAGGGTTGACCAGGCCAGCAGGGATTGTGTTAGGGGTGTTAGGGTATGGCAGTTAGGGGCAATCATGCCTGCAGAGGACAGCAGTTAGGGGAAACAAGGCTGTAGGGGAGGGCAGTTGGGAGTGACCAGGCCTTTGGGGAAGGCAGTTAGGGGCAACAAGGCCAGCAAGGGAGGGCAGTTAGGGGCAATCAGGCTGGCAGGGGAGCAGTTAGACCTTGAGCAGGCTGGCAGGGGAGTGGTTATGGAGTAATGAAGCTGTCAAGCAGAAGTAGTTAGGGGCAATCAGGCAGGCAGGCAGGTGAGCGGTTGGAAGCCAGCAGTCCTGGCATGTGAGAGGGATGTCAATTACCCCTTTAGGCCAGATCCCACCAGAATTGGGCCTAAATGGGCACTCAGACATCCCTAAAGGGATCCTAGATTGGAGAGGGTGTAGGCTGGGCTGAGGGATATACCCCCCCATGCATGAATTTCATGCACTGGGACTCTAGTTTATTACATAATTATCCTATATAATATAAGCCTAATATTCAAATAAACTGAATGGCTGAACAACTGACAGAATGACTGGTCACTAAATGTGCACTGAGCAACGGGGGACAGATGCTCTAACTCGCAGGCCCCAGGCTGGCCAAGGTGGGTGCCAATGGGGGCCCTGATCACCCCACCAGTCTCCAGCAGAGGAAGAAAAACTGTAGCGGGGGGTGGGGGGGGGGGGGGAGTGTGGTGGCAAGTGGGTGGCTCCAGGCCAGCCAAAGCGGGTTCAATTGTCCCACTGGATGCCCTGCAGAGGGAGGTGATTGGCAACTGTGGGGGGTGGGGCTGGCCAGTAAGTGGGAGGGGCTGGCCTCCCTGATTGCCCTGCTGGTCACCCCACAGATTGGCCCTGATTGCCGGCCAGGCCTGAGGACCCTACCTATGCACAAATTTTGTACATCAGGCCATGAGGATTAACAAAGAACAAAAAAGAAAGTCTTGCCAAAACAGGTTTATCTCAGTGGATAGAGCATAAGCCTGCGGACTGAAGGGTCCCGGGTTCGATTCTGGTCAAGGACATTTACCTTGGTTGTGGGCACATCCCCAGTAGGGGGTGTGCAAGAGGCAGCTGATCAATGATTCTCTCTCATTGATGTTTCTAACTCTCTATCCCTCTCTCTTCCTCTCTGTAAAAAATCAATAAAACATATATTTTTTTAAAAGTCTGCTAAACATATTTATTACATAATTATCTCTATTATCTCTATATATAGAAGCCTAATATGCAAAGTGTCCCCTCAGGAGTTCGACCATTCTGGAGTTCAGTCACTTGCTATGATGTGTGCTGACCACCAGGAGGTGTCGTGAAATGAAGTAAGGCCCTGTCCAGGAGCTGGCCGCTAGGGAAAGGAGGCCCCAGCTGGCAGCCAGTGGCCAGGGAAGTGAGGCCCCGACCGGCAGCTGCTAGCCGCTAGGTACCCTACATGTGCATGAATTTTGTGCCCTGGGCCTCTAGCTGCACTATAACTGTTGATGTATATTTTTATAGTCTGGATTTTAAAATGTTAGTCAAACTCTGGCTTGAAGTTTTCTTGTGAATCAGTAAAGAATTTTAACTAACTTCCTTTTTCTAAATTTTATTTTAGTTTATGAATGACTTTGGATCTTCTATGAATATTAATTGGAAAATAATCCAGAAGTCTAGGTGTAAAAGAAAATAAAATATTAAAATTCAAGAAACACAGTAATATCTTATTTGTCTGAAAAAAATTCATTATCCCATACAAATTAGATTTCCATAGAATTAAAGCTTACCTTGGAAAAAGCCAAGAATTATGTATATTTACCTATACTGCATTGTTTGTGTTCTCAAAAAAATATTCTGAACATAGTTTAATCTTTTATTTACATTTCAGGGATACCACGATCAATATTAATTACATACACCAATGCTTCCTGGATTACCAATATCTATTGAGTTTAGGTTGCCCTTGTACTAAAATCCCCCAATTACTGTATTTTTTCCAGTATTCTCTGATTCCTTTTCTCTCACTGTCATCTATGTTTCCTACTCATTTTGTAAACTCCCTTTTTTAAGACTCCCTCTTTTAAAAATATATATTAGAAAGAAATAATACTGCTAAGATAAAAAGGTAAACAATAACAATAAGATAACAAATCAATAATACTATTTTGCATATAATTGTAAAATAATAGGCTAAAGTATAAAAACACAATTGTCCATTTTTCTTATTTAATAAAATGTACAGGATAGAAATAGTCTTTTTATTTTGGGGTATTTGAGTAATCGCATGTAATTAAGAACACCAGAAATAATACCTAGAAATAATTAAACTATTAATGGAAGAAGTGTAATGATAGCAATAATAAATTGGAATTACCTTCAGATAAATTATAAACACAATGTGTGACTTTCCTAAATCGGACCATACTACTAATAAAATTATAAAGTTTCATTTAAAAAATTCTAGGGAAGTAGTAGGTCAGTCTGCAAACCTATATAGAATTATGAGATAAAGGGAAATTCTGAATAATTATTATTTTTTGTATAAAGATGTAATATAGCATATTTGTTGCCCTGGTCTGGTGTCTGGTGGCTCCATTGGTTGGAGCATCAAACCATGCACCAAAAAGGTTGCCAGTTAGTTCCAGGTCAGGGCATATACCTAAATTGCAGGTTCAATCTCCTGCAGGCAAATGATGGATGGATGTTTCTCCTCACATTGACATTTCTCTCTCTCTCTCTCTCTCTCTCTCTCTCTCTCTCTCTCTCTCTCTCTCTCTCTCTCTTCTCTCTCTCTCTTCTCTCTCTCTCTCTCTCTCTCTCTCTCTCTCTCTCTCTCTCTCTCTCTCTCTCTCTCTCTCTCCTCTCTTCCTCCTTCCCTTTCTTCCTCCCTTCCTCTCTCTAAAATCAATAAAAACTATTCCCCAGTGAGGATTAAAAGTGTTTTAAAAACTAAAATTTTTTTTAAAAATGAAATTTGTCTTAAGACCTAAATCTTTTTTCTTATATATCGACAGGAACCATCAAAAGCTGAAATAAAGTACTAGCATCTTGAATGTCAGCTTTCCATTAAAGTATTTCATTCAAATGAGTAAATAAAATATCATTGTTCTTTTTCTTTGTAATGATTAGAAATCAGCATTTCTCCAAGCCCATTCCTCACATGTAAAACAAATAAAAATAAAGTGCCAGGCTGGTTCAGTGGTTGAGCATTGACTTTTGAACCAGGAGGTCACGGTTCAATTCCCGGTCAGGGCATATGCTCAGGTTGTAGGCTCAATCTCCAGTGTGGGACATGCAGGGGGCAGCCGATAGATAATTCTCTCTCATCATTGATGTTTATATCTCTTAATTCCTCTCCCTTCCTCTTTGAAATCAATAAAAAATATATTTTAAAAATAAAAATTAAGCCCAGCCGGTATGACTCATTGGTTGAGCATCAACCCATGAACCAAGAGGTCATGGTGGGTTCAATTCCTAGTCAGGGCACATGCCCAAGTTATGGGCCTCATCCCTGGTGGGGGGCGTGCAGGAGGCAGTAGAATTGATGCCTCTCTCTCATTGATATTTCTATGTCTCTATCCCTCTCCCTTCCTGTCTCTAAAGTCAATAAAGACATATTTTTAAAAATGAAGATTATAAAATAAGTTTGAGAAATGAGTTAAATAAGGTTCTTTACAACAGAAAGTATCAGATAGTTCACAGTGTATCTGTATCTTGTCCACTAAACGCATGCTGAATATGAGTATGTTTATTGTATGTAGAACTACAGTGTATCTGTATCTTGACCACTAAACGCATGCTGAATATGAGTATGTTTATTGTATGTAGAACTCCCTGTGTGTATTTCTGTGTTTGTGGCATTTTGAAAACTTATTTGATTTAAGAATGTCTTCATCATAAAGTAGTAGCATAAAGATTATCCTCCAATGAACATATTTTTAGAAAATAAAGAATTCATACCTCATATATAATTGATGTTACATTTTCCATTTGAAATTTGCAGGATACATTTTTGCAGGTGCCACAGCAATCATAATCACTTGGAGATGGAGTATATGCCTGGTGCTGTGTATGATAATAATACATTAAATAAGCCCCACAACAATACAAATATATAATTAATTAGTTCTGAAAGTGCTTCACAACATAAATATATGCTCTCTCTGAACATCTATAAACATTTCTAATGTTGAATTTAAAGTACTTCATAGAAGAATTGATTTTATATCGCTATGATCTTCACATCTACCAGCCAAGATTCATCAAGCAGTTATAACAACTTCAGGTTAAGTAAGCTGTAGATAATAAGACTTCTGAAGCTCAAGAAAAAAAAATCTGTAATAGGTAGATATGTTACAAACTAATAGGTTATTGAAGAACTATTCAAGTATACATTTTGAACTTATGCAGTATTCCCTATCTCAAATTCTATAGCTGCCATTTTAAGATTGATTAATTCTCACCAGAATGACTTATAAAGAATACTTACAACATCACATTCTTTTGAACAATTCACCATTGTAAAATTCAGAGTGTGAAAGTCTGTAATGTTATCTTTTTCTTCCAGACACTCTATTGTATGACAAAAGTCCCCTTCCAAATATTTTATCATAGATTGGCCAGGATTCAATACTGATACATCTTGAAATACACACACATCATCTTTTTCTAGGAAAAGAAAAACAGTCATCAAAAACAGCAATATTTTAATTAACCATTTAATGGAATTGATCTGTTTTAATTATGATGTGCAATTTTTCCAAAACCAAAATAGACCTTCACCTTTACATGTTGTTAAAAACTCAAGAGTTTACTTAATAATGTAGCACATTTATTCCTTAACATACAAGAAATTGATCTATAAATTCAACTGTTATTCACTGACTGAACTTCCTCCAAAACTATATTTTGTAGTAGATTCCAGAATTTTAGACCTAAGAAATTGTCAAACTACTTATTTTTCCCTCTTCCGGAAATATAACATGACAATTTTTGGGAGTGGATATAGATGGAGGCAAAATATAAATTAATAATAGTAGATCTCTTCCTGGTGGGGTTCAGTAACATTTAATGTTTTTTAATTGTTATTTTGAGAATAAATTTTTAATTTTATTGTGCTGCAAAATAAATAGTCATTTATAATCATACTTCATGATGAAGGCAACTGATACAATGTGGATTCATATCATTAAGAGTGGCATGTTAGGGGTATGAAGTAATCAGTTCAGAAAATCTTTGTGTTTCAACAGCACAGAAATTAAGCCTTCTCTCATATAAAAATACAAGTTTCAAGCTCTTGGACAGAAATTATATTTTCCATTAACATATTAATACATAATATGAAGTTTTGTTATTTCATAGAAAAACAACTCTCGGCTTTGCAGTGTTAACATCCTTTATAATAAAAGTCCAGTGACTGCATGGCAGAATAACCAGACAACGGGTTGACCACCAGGGACCAGATGCTCAACGCTGGAGCTGCCTCCTGGTGGTCAGTGCACTCCCACAGAGGGAGCAGCTGCTCAGAGGGCCAATCCCTGAAAAATATTCCCCCCACCAGTGCATGAATCCATGTACCAGGCATCTAGTCAATAATAATAAAACAGTGAGGGGAAAAAAAAAAAAAAACCTGTCGCTTATATATGTCTATTTTTTAAAAAAAATTAAGTATATCGGTATGAACCCTAGCATCAACTTTACATATTGTGATGTTTCTGAAAAGTACTATTCACTTTTCTGTCCAATTATCAAACTTCTCAAAACATTTTGAAATATTACAAAAGATGAAACAAATATAATAGTATTTATAATATTTTTATACTCAAAACTTGGCAAATGGCTTAAAATGTGCAATTCATTTCAAATAAAATTATTTTTAATTTATGAATAGTAAACAACATACACCAATAATATTCACTGGCATTTAAAAGTTATAAAAAACATAGTTACCACAGAGATACTTCACACATCCACAGTCACTCTGAAAGTTATGATCTATTGTAGTAAATTCTCCCTATTAGAAAGATATTTGTATTATTATATAACATTATATGGCTTTTTATATGACAACTGTAAAAAACAAATAATATAATATTTAATAAGTTGCCTACCATACAGTCAGACACATAGCAGGTGTGTAATAAATATTTGATGGTGAACAGTCTTGGATTAACCTGGTGGTTCTTTAATTAATAGCTCGGGGGGAAATCACAATGAACAATGTGAGCATGGATCACTTAATCTTCATAAACTTTAATTTACTTATCTAGTAAGTGAGTGAAGGCAGATAAGATGATCTTTATGATCTGTCCTAGAGGTAAAATATTGTTTGATTCTAAGCTTCTAGTGGGTAATCAGAGATAAGAAAATGTTTGTTGCCCTAGCCAGTTTGGCTCAGTGGATAGGGCGTTGGCCTGCAGATGGAAGGGTCCCAGGTTTGATTTCTGTCAAGGCCACATGCCCGGGTTGTGGGGTCACCCCCCAGCAGAGAGCATGCAAGAGGCAACCCATCCATGATTCTCGCTCATCATTGAGGTTTCTATTTCTCTCTCCATATCCCTTCTCCTCTGAAATCAATAAAAATATATTTTTAAATGAAAAAAAAAGAAAGTGTTTGCTAATCCTGGAAATTTTGCTTGAAGGAAATGATCTTGATCTGTTCTGTAGGAGTTGTCCAGGTTCTGATGGCTGCATCTGAGCAAGGCTGATGTTATGTGAAGCAGGTGCAGAAGAGTATAATATTGTGCTTAATGACACAGACTCAAGAACAAGACTGCCTGTGTGCTGATCTTGCTCTACTACTTACTAGATGTGTGATATATGGAGGGCAGGTTACTTAGCCAGTCTGCTCCTCACTCCATTTGTAAAGTGGGGATAATAATACTGCCTGACCTTTAGGATTGTTGAGAGAAATGAATGGGTCAGTATATGTACAGAGCTTATGATAGGGAAGACACACAGAAGGTGGTATGTAACCTTTCACTGTAGTAAGTTGTTGTCATGCCCAGTACTCAAATGTTTCCCTATTAGGAAGGGTCTAGATTCCTCTCAAGTGTAGGACCAGGCTTAAAGTTTTAAGAATTACATTTTAAGCATCAACTTTTCCTGGATACATTTAATTTTCATAAGGTCGGTAATAAAATGAATTGATTCTTGACATAAGAAATGATTAAAATAAAGTCATATATAAAAGTAACTTTTCCCCATAAGCTAATAATATTCTATTTTTCATAGTTTTTTTTTTACAAGTTGTAAAGTAGTTACATAGATGTTAACTCAAATGAGGTTTTATGACTTTTAGTCATTACATAATTCCGATGAGATTGAAAATAAAATGTTAGAAATATGCAGTTAAAAATAATAAATTATCTCACTGTACTAGCTACTCCAGAAGATTATATAAGGAGGGTTTTGGTACATACTACCTTGTTTAAGTCACTTAATCACTTTTTTTAATAATTAAATCCACAATGTCTAATGTGTCCTTGCAAGTTTAGACTTAAATCTTCTGTTCTTTCCTTCTACTTATATTTCCTTTGGATCTTATCCACATATTTGGTTACACTTTTATTTTCTAAGTACCTAATTTCACCAAAAGGAAATATCTCCTTAATTGTTCTACCAGTACAAACATATTAGATTTTTGTTTGCTCCTTTAAAGTCTGTAGCAAAATCACCATAATCTGTTTTTACTTTTTGGCTTTATGAATAGTACTGCTATGAACATTCATATGAGCTTTTGTATGGACATGTGCTTTCATTTCTCATGTGTATATACTTAGGAGTGGAATTGCTGAGTCATATGATAATTCTACCAGGCTGTTTTCCAAAGCAACTGTACCATTTTACAATCCCACATATGAATTTCTCCATTCTTGTCCATATGTGTTAATAAATGTCTTTTTAGGATAAAGTCGTATGTTACTATGGTTTTAAGTTGCATTTAACTGATAGCTAATGATGCCAGTTAAAGAATTTTCATGTTCTATTGGTCATTTTATATCTTTATTTTGGATAGATGTCTAGGTATATTCATACAATGAATATTATTTAACAGTAAAAATTAATGAAGTACTGATACATAGTAGGAGATGAATGAGCCTTACAAATTTTATGCTAGGTGAAAGGAATTACAAAAGGCTACATAATATACAATCCCATTTATATAAAATAACAGGCATAGGCAAATCTATAAAGATAAAAAGTAGATTAGTGATTTCCAATGGCTGGGGAGTTTGTAGAAAAGTGTGGAGTGACTGCTAATAGGTAGTCTCTTCTAGGGGTGATAAAACTGTTCTAAAAGTAATTGTGTTGATTGTTTCACAATTCTATGATTACACTAAACAGCACTGAATTGCACACTTTATAACTGAATTGTATGATAATTATATACAATAAAGAGCTAATATGCTAATTAGACCGAACAGGGGGAAAACTGTCCAGACGACCTTCCAGATGACAGTCTGGATGACCTTCTGAACAGAGCCAGGGCTGCCAGGGCTGGCTGAGGCAGCCAGAGCTGTGAGGGCCTGTCGAGGCTGCAAGGGGCTGTGAGGGCCGAGCCTCTTGCATGAATTTTGTGCATCAGGCCTCTAGTGTGAATTATCCTATATAATAAAAAGCTAATATGCAAATTGACCAAACGGCAAAATGACTGGTTGCTTTGACATGCACTGACCACCAGAAGGCAGACACTCAATGCAGGAGCTATCTCCTGGTGGTCATTGCACTCCCACAGGGGGGAGCACCACTCAGCTAGAAGCTGGGTTCACAACTGGCAAGCGCAGTGGCATATGTGGGAGCCTCTCCCATCTCCACTACAGCACTAAGGATGTCCAACTGCAAGAGGGCCTAGGCCAGGCTGCAGGACACCTCCCCTGCCCCCGGAGTCCATTAATTTTATGCACCAGGCCTCTAGTATTTCAATAAAGCTGTTACTGAAAAAAATAAAAAGAAATACTGCAAGAGTCTCATATAGAGTCTTTAGCTTGAAATGAATCTGTTGTCTATGTGAAAAACTAATGTGATGTTAAATATATACAGATAATATCATATGCACTGAAACAAGCAGCCATCATTCAGGATGAGAACTCAGGAACAATAGATCAGGTCAATGCTTATGTAGAATAATGAATGTTAAAATGGTTGTGGTATATTTGGGTAAAGTTATTGAAACTACTGTCTATGTTGTATGTGCCCAGAATGATGCTAATATACAATCACCATTCAATAAATATTTGGAAAATTGAGTAATGTCAAAGTTTGATTCATATATAATCTTCAGACATTGAGTTTGAGCTGGTAATGAACTAAATGGATCAGTTTTTACCACAAACGTTGGGAAGGGAGAAGAACACAGAGAAAGGATAAGTGGAGAATGGTAGAAACTCCTTAAAGGGGAGGGAGCAGGTAAAGGGAGAGACACACAGGAATATATGTTTGGTTGGTGGGTGGTTAGGCCAAAATAGGCAGTAAAGGCACACAAAAAAGAGAAAAAAGAAAAGAAAGGAAGCATAGTTAACGTAACAATCACACAAAGGTTAAAGAATGAACATAGAGGTTTCTACCCAAAGAAGCTTCAAGGAACCCAGAACAGAGGAGGCACAAAATCCCATGGGGGAAAAGGAATCAATAATAATAAAAGCATAATATGCTATTAAACCAGACAGCTGAATGACCTAATCACCCCTAACTGCCTCTGCCTGCCTGCCTGATTGCCCCTAACCACTCTGCCTGCCTGCCCAATCACCCCTAACCTCTCTGCCTGCCTGCCTGATTGCCACTAACTGCTCTTCCCTGCCAGCCTGATCTTGCACCCAACACTCCTCCCCTGCAGGCCTGA
The DNA here is from genome assembly GCF_964339955.1 of Pipistrellus hanaki. Classification (NCBI taxonomy): domain Eukaryota; kingdom Metazoa; phylum Chordata; class Mammalia; order Chiroptera; family Vespertilionidae; genus Pipistrellus; species Pipistrellus hanaki. The sequence continues at coordinate 121,050,533 of NC_140505.1, forward strand.
TCTCATCCCCAACTGCCCTCCCCTGCCAGCCTGATCACCCCTAACTGCCTCTGCCTCAACCCCCACCACAATGGCTTTGTCCTGAAGGAAGTCAGATGTCTGGAAGATGGCCAGTCGACCCCGTCTAATTAGCATATTACCCTTTTATTAGTATATGTAGATTATACAGGATAGGATTGCTTAATTGGGGGGAGAGCCTTTTTTAGCAGGAGAAAATGCTCTTGGCAGACAAAAATACATAATCCCTATATCTGGACTGATAGCCAGCCATATGCACTATACTGCCAAACTGGTCATTAAAAAATTGAACCACTTTCTTACACCTTACACTAAACAGCTGTTGCCCTTAAAATCCCTCCTCAGCCACCACCTTAGGTTCTGCCTTTGCAATTCACCCAGATTAGGTTCTGATTGGTCGGTTTCTATGCCAGTCAGCATCAAAAGCTCTGCCTCCTAGGCAGCCATTGGCTTCTTGGAGCTTACCTAGATTTGGCTTTGATTGGTCAGTTTCTATGCAGTCAGCATCTCTGGGCCTATCTTAGGGCCTGACCAGAGAGGTGGGGCTGATTGGAAGCCACCCTAAGCTGCTGGTGAGCAGGCTGAACTGCTGACTTCTCAGAGAAAGAGAGAGAGAGAGGTGTGGCTGCAGGCAAGGCCTGGAAAGAGAGAGAGACAAGGGCTGATCAGCAGCTGCCATGGAGGCTGCAGATCAGACCCTGCTTCTCCCTCTGGGCCTTGCCACCAGCCGTGGCAGCTGTTGATCAGCCCTGCCTCTCTTTCTCTCTGAGAGGTCAGCAGTTCACCACCCACCTGATGCTGCACATGCAGCCTGGCATTTGGTCATCCCTTTAGTCATTTTAGATATTACTGACCCTGGCTATATATATATATATATTCCTCACATGATTATAACTTTCTTCCAAATTTTTCTTGATGCTCACCTTCCATCTCCATGATGATCTACACCTTGTGATAAAATTCTCAGTATTAGTATTATCACTAATACTTATTGAACTCTTGTTATATGTTAAGTATTATCTAATTTATATTCATTTACTTCATTTGCATAACAGGTATTGTTATTATTTTCATATTACAGTTAGGAAAGTGAGTCACAGTTAAAGAAAGGCAGGTCACTAATAGAAACAAGACAGTTTGTTCTTGCCTTTGTTCTGTGTCAACTTATGTCTTGGGTACACTTTGTAAAGGAAATGAAAGAATAAAGACAGAGTGGAAAAAATAAAGGAATATAGCCCTAGCCGGTTTGGCTTAGTGGATAGAGTGGCAGCCTGTGGACTGAAGGGTCCCAGGTTCTATTATGGTCAAGGGCATGTACCTCTTTGTGGGAACATCTCCATTGGGAGGTGTGTAGGAGGCAGATGACCAATGTTTCTCTCTCATCAATGTTTCTAACTCTCTCTCCCTCTCCCTTCCTTTCTGTTAAAAAAATCAATTAAAATATATTTTTTTAAAAAGAAGAAAGGAATACATATTAACAAATATATACACTAAACAATGCCTGTCTTGAGGCCTGAAGATTTCAGTCAATAATTTATTCTCTCGGACCTCAATTTCCTTATTTATAAAATGAGCTAAAAAATATCTACATTGGGAAGATTCATTGATATAATATGCCAAACATATTATGTAAACTATTAAGAACCTGTGAAAATACAACTCAATAATTATATTTTATTCTATGGATGTGTATATAGTGCACATAAAATATCAAATGAGATAATTTTTATGAAAGTTATTTATAAAAAATTATTTATACAAGATTCACACACTATGCAAAAAATAGATAACACATCATTACAGTAAATGTTGAATTAATATATATTTTTTAATATATTTTATTGATTTTTTACAGAGAGGAAGGGAGGGAGATAGAGAGCCAGAAACATCGATGAGAGAGAAACATCGACCAGCCGCCTCCTGCAAATCCCCTACCCGGGGATGTGCCCGCAGCCAACGTACATGCCCTTGACCAGAATCGAACCTGGGACCTTTCAGTCCGCAGACCGACGCTCTACCACTGAGCCAAACCGGTTTCAGCTGAATTAATATTTTTATAAAATATAATTACTTTATTTATTTGACATGCAACTTGATGAATTTGAAAATAAATATATATCCATGAAACCATCACCACTATCTATACCAATATTGAGATAGTATTATTTAATGGTTTGTTTGCTTTTAAGACTAGTGAACTTAATTAGATATGAGATTAGTAGATTCAGTTACCAGTGGAAAAAATAAGGTATTGTAAGTTCCTGTCTGAAATAGAACATAAAACATTGACAGCTCTCTAATATCAGAGCACATTATTTTCATCTACTACAGTCAACTTAAGGAGGGTAATTCCATTAATTTTAAGAATTCAGAAATAAAAGAAAGAGAAAAAAAAACGATTTAAATTAGATGATAAGTTAATTAAAATATGTGTTCTTACCACTTCACAAGTTGGTATAACAAGGTTCTCACAGCTACATTCTAAAAGGCAAAAAATCAACGTTTATAATGATCAGAATACATTAGTGTATTGTAATAAAACTTTAAAATATGAAAATGAATTACCGCAGTGCCATATTGGACAACATTGACCAGAAACATTCTCTTTCACAAGTTTCATGTCTTCTGCACAGTTAAGTAGTGGCACAGGACAAAGATTTGGCTCACAAACTGGATGGAAAAATTACATGAGTAAAGATTAACTTCATGGAACCAGGAGTCTCACTCCCTGCCATTTAATTCACTGCCACTGCTGTAGTGCCTGAACTCATTTCTCCCAAGTGCCTCCTCCCCCACCATCCAATTGCCCTGTGCTGGTGAGGACAAACAAATGATTCATAACACATACAACAACAGGAGGACATCGCACCAAAGTAAAGAGCCTGAGAAATGGCCTGAGTACAAGAAGAGAAAGGAAATGAAAAGGATATGGAATCAACTAGATGAGGAGTAATTCTAGGATCGTGAGACAAGTCATAGCTGAGCTTTTGTCACAGCTGATCTATTTTTGGTAGGTAATGGTATTATCCAAGAAGAGCTCTTAGAGACATGAAAACATTATTTATGATTAATATGCATTTTGTATGCTAGAATTCAACTATGGTCTGACATGACAGTAGCACTAAGATGCACTGAGCTTCTTAAAACTTTGGACACTTGTAAATATTTCAAATTAGTTAAGGTATACTTACCACAGTAATACTGAGGACAACAGAACTCTGTGGTATTAAGGTCCACAGTGAGAAATTCCCCATCAGTACATAGTGGAATAGGTTCAGTGCAAGATTCACACACTAAAAGGTAAAACAAAAAGCCAGAAGTTACAGCTGAGCTAATATGTGTGTGTGTGTGTGTGTGTGTGTGTGTGTGTGTGTGTGTGTGTGTAACATTAGTTCAGATTAATGTATGTATAGAAAATCAACATAAACAAAATTAAAGCTTCAACAGATTGTATTTTGTCATAAAAACAATTTTACTGCCTGATTATATTGCTTTATGCTTTCCAAGCAGAGTGACATAGAATACCATTTTACCAAAAACATAGGGCATAAAGATTTCTGGAATAATTTGTTCTTGTTAGGATTGAAATACTATTGATTGGTTTATTTAAGTTTTCTTAATTCACTGTTCCTGATTACTCTAATTTATGAGTAAACAATATAATAGGCACCTGTCCTTTTTAATAAAAATACTAGAGGCTTCGTGCACAAAATTTGTGCAAGGGGCTCAGCCCTTGCAGCCACCATGGCTGCCTTGGCCCTCACATCCCAGCTTCGTCCAGAAAGTCATCTGGAAGGATGATCAGAAGGTTGTTCAGCTGTCTGGTCTAATTACCATATTATGCTTTTATTATTGTAGATATTTTTATTTATTTCAGAGAGGAAGGGAAAGGGAGAGACAGAGAAAAACATCAGTGATGAGAGAGAATCATTGATTGGCTGCCTCCTGCACTCCCGCACTCCCCACACCAGGGATCGAGCCTGCAACCCAGGCATGTGCCCTGACCAGGAATCAAACTGTCACCTCCTAGCTCATAGGTTGGCATTCAACCACTCAGTCATGCTGTTCAGGCAGAACTTGTCCTTTTGAGCTGTTCAGAATTGGTCTCCAAATGTTAATAAAAGCTCTATAAAGACCTAGAGGGAATGCTCCAGACTTGGTATGACTGTTATAAAGGCACCTCATTCTCAGCAGGCTTCTGAGGGAACAATTCACATTGGTTGAACCAGAATCTCTTTCTACTGCATTTGAATCATACATGGAAGCACACCAGGACAGGAAACAGATGTTGCTGACTCAATACTTAATAATTGACAGAACAGCTAGCTGGTTTCTCTCTTTCCCAGAGCCGAATCTGTTTCATCTTAATCCTTCAAAATATTGATCCCCAAAACCTTCCAGTAATTGGTTGTGCTTAAGCTAGATCAACCAATTTTGACTACTTCCACTTATAGTGGTCAAAGAGTCTTAACTGCTACAAATAATGTGTTTTAATTTAAGTATATCTAAAACCTATATTAGTCAGCAATCTTTTATATGATAACTAGAGGCCCAGTGCATGAAAATTCATGCATTAGGAGGGGAGGGGGATTCTCAGCCCAGCCTGGGGTCTCTCATAGTCCAGGACCCCTCGGGGGATGTCCACCTGTGGGCTTAGGCCTGCTCCTGGGGGATCGGGCCTACACTGGCAGGCCTCAGATATCACTCTGGCAGCCTGGGAGCCCTTGGGGGATGTCCAACTGACAGCTTAGGCCTGATCCCCACAGGGAGTGGGCTTAAGCCACAGTCAGACATCCTTAGCACTGCTGAGGAGGCAGGAGAGGCTCCCGCCACCGACTGCGCTTGGGGCTGAGAGGAGGTTCCCCTGTGGGAGCACACTGACCACCAGGGGAAGTTCCTGCATTAAGCATCTGCCCCCTGGTGGTCAGTGCACATCATAGCAACTGGTCATTTCGGGTCATTCTGCCTTTAGGGTCAATTTGCATATTACCCTTTTATTATATAGGATTCACTTATAATGGAAAATAGATAATTCTTTATTTTTCAATGTTCAGTTTATCATACAAACATATAGCGCCATATACAGCATTTCCCAAACAACCTTCATTTCTACCATTCTCTTTCAAGATCATATAGGAAATAAAGTTTTAAAGAGATCATGTAATGTCTTAACAGAATCCGTTATTCTATTTGGTTCTTCAAGGAAACCCAAGGCTTATTTTTTTCTCCAAAAACAACTGGATGTTGGCCTTACTAAAGAAAAAAACACTTTGATTATATTATCTTGATCATGTTTTGACTGATATATGTGTTATTTATGGAAGGGGAAAAATAGTACTAACTAATAATTATAAGTCATTTATAATGCTGGACTTTCTTATTTATTGTTCTCATTCAGTTGAATTTCTATAAAAGCAGAATTCTGGTTTCCATCAGTCCCATGAAATTCACATCAAATAAGAGATTTTCCCTGTATCCTCCTTCTTCCAAGAAATTATCTCATATAATACTCACCACAGATAGGAGCAAAACAGCAAGGCTCATCGTGTTGAACTTTAAACATAAATTGGTCTTCTCTGCATTCCGGTATTGAAAAACTAGGGCATTTCAATGGGTCACATTCTGCAGAAACACAGTTATTTTAAATACTGCATAGTATTAAAAGCAAAACAAACAAACAAAAAAAAACACAGAACACTGAAAACTGCATATTTGGGGATAAAATAAGTGAAATAGTGTGTTTTAAGTTATCTTTGAATATATATTTACTGGAGGCCCAGTGCACAAATTTGTGCATGGGTGGGATCCCTTGGCCTGGCCAGTGGTTAGGGCTGATAGGGGACAGCTAGCCCAGTCCTGATGGGGGTTGATGGGGGCCAGCTGGTCAGGAGGAGGGACTGTGGAAGGTTAACAGGCCTCAGGAGGTTGGCTAACCACTAAGGGGCAGCTCCTACATTGAGTTTCTGCCCCTTGGTGGTTAGTGCACGTCATAGTGACTGGTCAACTCGTCTTTCTGTCGATTGATTGTAACAATCGCTTAGGCTTTTATAGATAGATAGATAGATAGATAGATAGATAGATAGATAGATAGATTTTTCTACATATTTCCAAAATATCAAAATCTTTAAAATGAGTTTATTACTACTATATATATATACACACACATATATATAAATTATATGAGAATATGTTGATTTTGGAGAGAGAGGGAGAGAGAGAGAGAGAGAGAGAGAGAGAGAGAGAGAGAGAGAGAGAGATCAGCTGCCTCCTGCACACCCCCTACTAGGAATATGCCTGCAACCAAGGCACATGCCCTTGACTGGAATCGAACCTGGGACCTTTCAGTCCGCAGACCGACGCTCTATCCACTGAGCTAAACCAGTTAGGGCTACAATCTTAAAAATAGATTATTTCTTTGCATACACAAAGAATGAGAATCTAATACACTATTCTGAATGAACAATGACTCTCACTATTATTTTTTCTAATCAATTACTCACCACACTGGTACTGTGGACAGCAAGAAAGAGGGCTATGGCCAATGTACAATTTTTGGCTATCTGTGCATGTCGGAATGGTAGTATCACACAAGGACATGTCACATCCTGCATATAAGAAACAGAAGCATTAAAATATTAATGAACATAACTAAAACTTAGTGATTCCAATTCAAAGCAGGGAAATGATTTTCATTATGCATGTTTTCACATTGCAGTTCAACCCATTCTGTTTACAAAATTGGTTATAGGTGAAAAGGCAGCAGATGTAAGGTTTACTTAATTTTTCACCTTTGATTGTCATAAATCAAAGATTCACAGATCCTAAGACTGTGACATGGCACAGCAGCACAGATAACATGGCACACTCCTATCCTTTCTCACATTTCTTTCATGTATTACTGAATATTATTAACTACTAATAGCCAGAGTTTTGTATGTGTTTTTGCAAAATCAGCAAAACCATAATGAGGCAAAACTTGCTTTGAGAAAGTGCAAGTGAAATTTACAGAAAAACTTCCATTGTTACCTCAAACTTGCATTTTTTTTTCTTTTTCTTTTTTTTTATTAAGGTATTATATGTGTACCTATCTTACCATTGCCTCACCCCCACCCCACTCCTATACATGCCCTTACCCCCCACTGTTTTACATCCATTGGTTATGCTTATAAAACTTGCATTTTTTTATACCAGCATCATGCACACCCACTTTTTCACCATGGTTGCAAACATACATGTTTTGTGACATGAACTGACTGTACAGTGCCAGCTGGATACCTACCACAAAGCTCCTTTGAGCAGCAGGACTCCCTGTCAACGATGCCTATGATGAGCTCAGCCTCTCGTTCACAAACGGGCGAGGGTTCTTCCTCACAGTCAGGCTCTATAGGAATGATGCTTCCATTCTCCAGACATTTGTAGAGGGCACATTCATCCACACCCCCATTCCAAATCTCCCCAGCAGTGCGGGGCTGGTCTTCACTGTCAGTACATGCTTAGAAAGATGGACAATGTCTCATCATTCAAACTCTGGGCCCTACAATCAATCAAGCTGCTGTAGTTTGATTTCAGATTGTGACTTGGCCCACTGGCACCGATAACATATCACACAACTATCCTTTCTCACACTTGTCTTTTCATTCATCAGATACTAGCTTATATTTTTCTTTAATGAAATGTTTGATGTATCCCAAAAAATATATATTTCCCTTCTAGCTGAAACCAGTTTGGCTCAGTGGATAGAGCGTTGGCCTGCGGACTGAAGGGTCCCAGGTTTGATTCTGCTCAAGGGCATGTACCATGGTTGCAGGCACATCACCAGTGGGGGGTGTGCAGGAGGCAGCTGATCGATGATTCTCTCTCATCGATGTTTCTAACTTTCTCTATCTCTCTCTCTTCCTCTCTGTAAAAAATCAATAAAATATATTTAAAAATTATATATATATATATATATATATATATATATATATATATACACACACACACATATATTACCCTTCTAAAAGTCTCTATAAATTTGTATACTCTGTTTTATAAATAGCATAATTGGTCAATTACTTTTATTATTAACACAATTTACTCCACTTGAACAAAATCAGTAACATGACTTTAAATGTTTTAAAATATTAACTGTTGAAAATTAGTGGTATTAGAAAACAAGATAATCCCTACCTCACCTTAACATTTTTTGTGATATGAAAATTCAAAATATTTTAACTTTAAAGTCTAAACGTGGAAAGTAGGCAACAAAATAAATTATTTAGTGACTCTATTAGTTTTATTATTAAACTGTTACTTAATGATAAATGTGGTTCTCTAGTAGTTCTTTTAAGGAGTAATAAAGATAAATGTAATGACCCCCTGCATCCCAGCTTCCAGTGAACTTATTTTATACCACCCATTTACTAGCAAGCCAACTTCATAGGTTCCTGAAAACAAACATAAGCATGCCTATATTTTCTCAAAGTCTCCACAAATACTTTCCTCAATGGCAAACACAAACTTGTTTCTGAAACTACATATGCATTTCACCTGTACATGCCTAAATAATTTTTCTTTACTTTTATCTAAATGTCTTTTCTTCTGACTGTGATGATTAGCCCTATGACTGCTAGACTGAAGTTTTCTCAATTTTTCATCTGAAACCACCATGGAGATAATGTGTCAGAGTAAAATGATTTGAAAATGAAAGTAGAAATAATAACTCTTTTCTCTCAGATAATAACAGTATCTGAAAGTTTTAAGCGCTGTTTTTTTTCTCAAGACACTGTTGTGAAATGGTTTGTATTATTTTGTACACTCCCACACTAACCTTATGGGTATTTTTTACCCATTTTACAGATGCGATGCATGACTCAGGCTTATAGAGGTAAAGCTGGAAACTTGAAATAACTGGAATTTGAATTAATTCACATACTACCCTTTTCATTCTTAGTTTTCCATACTCTTGCCCAGTTATTAAAGGCACAGGTGGAGATTAAAAGATATTTCCACCAAAGCTCCTATTTTGGTAACTTCAACTGAAATCCTCTAAAACCAACTATAAACTAACAAACTCAGTTCCTTTCCAATAGCTAGGATACTTGTGATCAATCTTTCTCAGTACATCTCTTCAAGATCTGACGTTTTATTTGTTTGCTGGATCCGTAAGAGGTCATTTTGTACTTTGCTGCTTACCACATTCCTCCTCTGGAATGCACTGAGTCGAATATGGCCTGTGAAGAATGGTTCCAGTTTTGCACACACAATCTTCTCTTACATTCAGGCATGAAGAGTGTCCATAGAACCATCTGTTCAGACATGTTCTTGCTTCACAGGGTCGCACGCAGGGTTGATACTCCTTACCCTCTGGGCAACTCAGTGCTAGGAGGAATAGAGGATAAAAGTAATCTATTTGAATTCTATAAAAGGAAGAAATGTCAATTTCTTTTTTAAAGTAATTTTTCACATTTCAGTTTCTTCAAAGTCTGGTTTTTTTTTTCCATTTATTATGTAATCACAAATCAGAAAATTTAAAAATAGGTGGATATTTTTTAGTATCTTTCTGGTGTCCAGCTAGTATTATGTTATGGTAAGAAAAGTTCATCTGATTTATAGTAAATGAATCTCACCAATAAGCAGCCCAAATGTCATTGGCATAAATATAGTGTCAACTGTTATGAAATTTCTGTTCTGTTCTACAGAAAAAACAAAGAAATACACCTTCAAATATGCAACTCAACCATGTCATAAAGACAACAAATGCTGCATATTTAAGTTCAATCCTTCACTGTCAAAAGAAGCTACCATTGTTGAGCAATTTCTAATTTATATTTTAGAAAAATTCTTGTTTATTTTTAGTGATCTTCTAAAGTCAAACTGTTACAAAATGAACACAGCCTTGTCAGTGTGGCTCAATGGTTGAATGTCGACCCTGGAACCAAGAGGTCGCTGGTTTGGGGCTCCATCCTAGTGTGGGGTGTGCAGGAGGCAGCCGATCAATGATGTTCCTATCTCTTTAATGTTTCTATCTCTCTTCCTTCCTCTCTTTCTAAAAAAGAAGAAAAAAAATGAGCACAGAGCTGGTGGGTGTGCCACCTGGTAAAATCTCAGAGGAGAAAAATTTGGCAGTAGCTTGGAAAATTGGTGAGGTCATACATTCCCTGTGAACAGGCCTCCCACTCTTGAGTAGTGATGACATCCGGGAGGGCAGGGAGATGAAGGAGATAGAAGGGCACAGGGAGAGCCACTTCATTTCTGATGTGGAGTCATATAGGTGGTGTTTGTGATATATTATTCTTTCTCTATGCATTTTATTCTTTTTCCCCTATTTTGGAGCATTTGAGTAACATTCATTTTGAAAATCTTTTACCTACCATTTAATCCTTTTTCTTAAATTAAATTGATATTTCTGTAAGATCGGCTCAGAATTGGTGAAGTGTTTTATAAATGTTTTATGAAAAGCATTACTACTTGATGGGAAAGCATGAACCCTATAGATAAAAATGGACAAAGAATGCATACAAAGGAAAAAGGAAATACTACTATGTAATTGGGAGAATATTGAATGTAGATATCAAAGAAGCTAGAAATATTGATTTCTTGGAAGGGGATATTATGTCAGGAAAGGGGGAAAGGGGGCCAAAATCCCCATCCTCTCCACATAATAAGTGAATAAGAACAAGCGAGGGGGAATGAAGTAGGTTAAATAGGATGGACAAAATGTGTTGTAAAATACAGAATTAAAGTCTCTCTTCAGTCCTCTATAACTTCTTTAACTCTTCAGTTTACTTTGCTGGACTAGATTTTCTTCTATGGTAATTGAGGTTTACTTTAAATTTAGATCAAGATAAAAATAGAAGTTGCCTATGTAGGAAAGCTTGCCTCCTGCTTCTAGGTTAGATTGATATGCAGCTATTCTTATGAAATTATTTTGTGATGAAAAAGAAAAAGAAATAAATGCAAAAAAATAGAAACTTACTTGGCTGTTAAAATATGATTTTCAGTGTACTACTTACGGCAGTAATCAGGTGTCCTCCACTGAATACAGATGTCAAAATTGTTGCACAGAGCCACATACGCAGACGGTGCATCACATTCATGGTTCCAATGATTTGTGTAATTGATCCACATCTTTTCACAAAAGTTCTGTGGTGAAACCTAGAAATATGTTTTGCCTTTGGATAAGTTATATTATTTTATTTCTCTAAATGCCCTAAGCTAGACTAAAACTATTTGGAAAATCAAAGAGTAGCAAGTGAATGTGCATTATGGTTCTTTGACCTTAGATTTTCAAAACTTCACAGTATGAGATGTCACCTCTGAATTTACAACATTTTAGATAATGTAAGTACTGTCTGCTCTAATCTACATAAATCTAATCTTATAAAGATGGAAAAGAATCCCACTTTTGGGTATTTAGCCTAAGGTTTATAGAGGTGAACACTTTGTAAGTTATATAAATGTCTAATCACTATGTTGTACATCTGAGACTAGTATAGTATTGCATGTCAACTCTAATGAAAATCAATTTTTAAAAAAGGGTGGAAAAGAAGCAGAGTATGTGGCTCTAGCAAAAGCCATTTCTGATATCACAGTTTAGGTTACAATTGTCTTTTCTATGTATTGAGTAAGACTTTGATCTATTAAAAGTAAAATTAAAGCTCTTAAAGCTTTCCATAATGATACATGACATTGCTCTCTAAATGAGATTATAAATGCTTAATAAAATATGCACAGCCCTGGCCAGTGTGGCTCAATGGCAGGAACTTCCTCCCATACACCACTGAAAGGTGGCAGGTTCCATTCCCTGTCAGGGCACATCCCAGGTTGCGGGTTCAATCCCCAGTCAAGGTGCATTCGGGAGGCAACTGATCTATGTTTCTCACAACTCTCTCTTTCTTACTGTCTTTCCTCCCTTTCTTTCTCCCTTCCTCTCTCTAAAATCAATGAATAACATGTCCTCAGTGAGGATTTATATATATATATATATATATATATATATATATATATATATATATAAAATACGTTGCTCAAATAATTTAATTTTTCATACCTCAGTGCAATTAGGGACCCATTTTTCCATTTTTCTTTACAGATTGTTTCATTTTGTTCTAGAGATGCCTAAAATCTAAATAATTTAACTTTTAAGATCCTTATTCCTTATTTTAATATCTCTATTCATTCATTCAGCAAATATACTAAGCATAGACATTCAGGTTGGCTGTTCTATAATTTAGTTGTAAGTGTAGTTCGGACCTGGCAGGAGGTGAGTGTAACTTTCACCTACTCTGCCGCCATCTTATCCGGACCCCCACCCCCAAGCATCTACATTCAGATGCTAAATTCTGACATAGGTCAAATGCTTAATGCTTAATATTTTTCATATCCTATCATTTCTTCTTCAAGGTTCATATCTACACAAAGCAAGATTCCACTTCCTCTTTAATCTCCTTTGTTGCCTCCCCTCAGTTTCCAACTACTTTACTTTGCACAGAATTCTTGTGTCATCAGGGCCTCCTAATTGTCAAATACTAGGAACACTAATATTCTGAACTTTCCCTAATCTCTCAGAGGCCTATGATGCCATGAACCCTTCCTGCTTCTTAGAACTCTCTGTTTCCTTCGAGGGTGCAGAACTCTATTGCCTTGCACCTGCTCATTGCTTTCTCTTCCGCCTCTCATTCGGAGTGTTTCCCTAAATTCCAGCTCCATTGGTCATGTTATTCATTGCAATGGCTCTTCTTGGGCTCACCCATTTTAATTTTCTACCACCATCTGGGTGTTAAAGTCTTTGCATTGATTTATTTGTAAGTCAAGTAGTCAATAACAAGCTTACTACTGTTTATGATTGCTGTGAGTTAATATATGTGAAGTTTATAGAACAGACTCTGGTATATCAGTAATTATGATTTTTTTAAAAAATGTCTGTATTAATAACTTCCCAAACCTGTTCTCTGACCTCAGATTATCTCCTCTGAACTCCAGAATTATGTTTCTAAGTTGTTTTGTGGCTATTTTTGCTTTGAAGTCCCACATGACTTAACTTACTCAAAATTAAAAATGATACCTTTCTCCATTTAACCCCCCCAAAGGCTGTTTCTCTTGTAACCTGCATTCATCTATTCATCTATGCATACTTCCATAATTAATTGAGCACCTGATTCCATATCAGACACTATGTTATGCACGAGGAATATAAAGGTGAATAAAATGGATCTCTTCTCTGCCTTGTGGACCTAAATTTAAGTAAACCTTTTAGTGAGCAAGAGGAGTCACCATGTTAAAATAGATTGAAAGAGGAAAGCATAAAAACCTATGGACAGAAAACACCCTAAAATCTTAAAAGTGTTGAAAGGAGAAAGCCTGATGTTCAGCAGACAAGAAGAGTGTAGTAGAAAAGGAAGCTGGAGATGGGCGGGCAGGGCCTGGGGGACCTGGTCAGCCCCGATAGGAAGTTTGGAATGTGTTAGTAAAAGACATTGAGGGGCTTTAGGTGGAGAAATGATACAGTCCCGTTTCCATTTTTAAAAGACCATCTGCCTCCTTACATGGTAATTTGCAAAAATGGATGAAGATTAGAAGTGGGGAAACCAAATTATGAGCATTCCTTTCTTTTGCCTTCAAACTCACCGGGAAGATCCTAAGGGAAAAGTGGAGGCTATCCCAGACTAAAGGGCCCTGAAAGGTCAGCTGAAAAGTCTCCTGATTTCATCAACCCTCCAGGTTCCCTGTTAAAAATTCTATTTTCAAAACACATTATGCTTTTAAAAGGCATAAAAATGACACTGAAATCAGTTTCAAAGTATTTGCTATGTTTTCATTTTTGTGTGTATGCACTGGAAAAGGTAAACTTTAAAACTTATTTGTGTCCAAATCTCTAAGTAGAAGTGAAGCTCCAGAAATGTGTCATTTTTTGTCCCTGACTTCACACCCTTTGCCTTGTCCTCAGGGGAAGTTCAGGGCAGGCTAAGGACATGAAGTCTGCACTCCGTTCAGCAGGGAAGGTGCTTCCCAGTGAGTTTCTGCTTCAACAGTTCCCTCACTCCTCCTCCGGGCTCTTCCCATCCACATGACTTGCACTAAATCTTCAATGTTTTCCTAACATGCACTTTTACACCAACATTGTTCTTACATTTATTGTTTTATCTGCCTAAGTCTCCCTCCCTCCCTTCTCTCTCCTGGAAACTGTATTCTTCTATACAGCATCATTCAAATGTCTTAAACTGGGGAGTTTTCTTCAACCCAGGGCTTCCATGTACCTCCATAGTGTATCTTGCAACATATCTATTCACAGGCTTTCTATCCCATTAGGTTATTTGAGGATGAGGAGAAAGTCTTATTCATCTTTGGATCACAGGAGTTTAACACAAAGCCTACTAAGGCCGAGACGTTCACTAACTTTTCGTTAAATGATTCATGAAATGCTACATTTGTCTGCTCTTTGTTTCTAATAATGGATTTTTTAAAATATACAAGTTATATTAAAATATTTGCAAGTCACCTTAAGTCAGAAAGCTAGATACTAATAAAGAAAATTAAATATGTGACAGGTTCTATTATAAGTGTACCCCTCAGAGGCCAAGTTCATAAGAAATTGATTAAACCCTCACTGTCGTGGTTTCTATTCTGGATTATTAGTGACATTGATCTCTTTCTCCTAGTGGCATTTATTCATAAAATGGAATTTCATTTTTCTGGAAAGCTGCTGATATAGTTCTGAAAGAAAAATAGGGAGAAAAAAGGGTAATTATCCTTCCTCTCCATAAAACTATAAACAGCAAATGATTCTGAATTCCAAAGCAAACTGACAGAAGGTTTGGAGATAAACTATTATTAGTAGAAGGACATCATGGCGAGAATAGGACTTTATTGGGTTTCCTTTCCACATGGCTAACAAGACAGCTCTTACTGATGGTCACTTTCAACTTACTTTCTGGTGGCATGGAACAAAAACTTTTCTATTTAATAATTCAATGCAGTGACTGCAGTCATACTCAGTGCAATTTCTAACAGGTCTTCTTGTTATTACTTTAAATGACTTCTCAATTTCCCAGCTCTCAATAAATAATTCTATGTCTTCCATATTTGTAATAATTGTGCCATTTTGCATTCTTAGATCATCATCTGGATCATCATTGCAAATTCCTAGGAAGATATGTGACATTTAGAAGGAAAATTTTTTCAGTTAAACCGAATATAGGCAGCAGAATTAAATCATCTTAATAGTTGATTAAGGTTAATGATCCTAGAAGTCAAGATATGTGAAAGGATCATAGAAAGTAAAGGAAGAGGAAATTGGTTCTGTCCTTATGCTCTTCCACTATTAGCAAAATCTCCTAATTTAAAAACAAGGTCTTAAATCTGTCAGATATCTCCCATAATCGTGGTTATCTGGTGATTGACTCCAGGCATCCACTCCCCCAAGAAAACCCTGCCTGAAAACATAAAATGATCCCGTTCAGAAATCATCCCTGCCTCATCAGCTAGTGCATGACACCCTCCAGGAGAGGGGCCTGAATTGCACACCTTTTATTAAAAACTGTTACCAGCAATCCAGGCATAAACTAGTCAGCTCGTGGCAGTCACCAGACACAGAGATTTGTTCAACATTAGGACAACCATTGCCAGGCTAAGAATTTGACCCAGATATTCTAGGACAGTGGTCAGCAAATTGCGGCTCGTGAGCCACATGCGGCTCTTTGGCCCCTTGAGTGTGGCTCTTTCACAAATTCCACGGCCTGGGCAAGTCTATTTTGAAGAGGTGGCCTTAGAAGAAGTTTAAGTTTAAAAAATTTGGCTCTCAAAAGAAATGTCAATCGTTGTACTGTTGATATTTGACTCTGTTGACTAATGAGTTGGTCGACCACTGTTGTAGGACATAGACAATCTCCCTTTTTTGAGATGACGTGGCCTTAGACGGCTACCACGCATTAACTTGCTATAACCTACCTTCCCTAGGAAGGCCAGACTGAGGATGGAGCTTACTCTTCACCCAGTGGAGTGCAGAGATAAGGGAAGTACAGAGAAATGGATCCGTAACCCTGACCATAACTTACCTGTATCCCACCCTATTTGAAGACATACTAGTATTTTTTTCTTAATTCCTAAGGCTCCCAGCTATAAAAGAAATGAGTTAAACATTTTTCCTGGGATCAAATCTATCATTATCAATAAAATTGCTATTACCATGGTTGCCCTGACCCTTGTAAATAAGCAGAGAACTGAGTACAGTGCAAAAAAAAGACCACAAAAGCTCAAGTGAACTATACTATCAAGCAGCTTCTATTTTAAAACCTAAACTCTTCTAAAGATAGGTAATTGCTAGTAAAAATAGTTTCCATTGCAACTTCAACTGGTACCCCCACAGACTTTACAGTGCTATGTAAAATGAGGTGTCAATATAGACCTCCTATCCTAGTGTCCATGCTCAACTTGGGCCACACTCTTGTTCACTGCAACTTTATCAGCTGGCACCCAACCTAGGGATCCCAAGTGCACATATTTCCCTTCAATCCAACCCCATTGCGGAGGTCAGGAAGCTTAGGGGCTGACCCTAGGTAGCAAACATGAGATATTAGCCTTTTCTCTGTAGTGATTAGTTAAGAATCCAAATAGAGTGACTGTCTTCACAAATGCATGAACTGCAGTAGAGGGGGGGAAATCTCAAAAATCAAATAGAAATCATAGCACACAAAAATTATCAATCATAATAGAAAGTATACATATTCAAAGTCTCTGAGTTATTACTCAGTAATAGCTATTGAGTTGTTTGTAATCAATACTATATACTCATTAATAACTATTTCCACAATAAAATCTTTTAGTCATCATAGAAGTTTATGCTATGTATAGCATACTCTAAATAAGCAAGGAAATATGCAAATCATTTAGCCAATCTTTCCACTAAATGCTTTACATTTTAAAAGAAGAAATATGGGTATTTTGTATAATTTGTGTGGGCAAGATTTAGTCTATTTATTTCAAGTTGTCAACACTAAGAATAGTGTCAGAAACTCAGAAGGTAGTCCATAAGCTTTTATTCAATTTACATTTAGTGAGATTAAAGTAGATATATTTGTACTAACATTTGTTGACTGTGTGTATTAAGCAATATGTTGTGTTTTTACAATCACTTTCACATACAATTCTAGCAACAATCTTGAAGGTAGATATTACTATTCTTATTTAAAAGGTGAGGAAACTGCCTTGACTGGTTTGGCTCAGTGGATAGAGCATCAGCCTGCAGACTCAAGGGTCCCAGGGTTGGTTCCGGTCAAAGGCATGTACTGTGGTTGTAGGCACATCCCCAGTCGGGAGTGTGCAGGAGGCAGCTGATTGATATTTCTCTCTCTCCCTCTCCCTTCCTCTCTGTAAAAAAATCAATAAAATATATTTTAAAAAATAAATGTGAGGACACTGATGTTGAGCAGAACTGTAAAAGGATAGCACTGCTTAACTTACCAGCAGACACCAGGACCAGTATTATTCTTTTTATATTTCTAATTTGCTTTCTTTGGCTTGAAACTCTTTGTATCTATGTAATATACAGGGTAGGCAAAAGTAGGTTTATAGTTGTAAGTACATGAAATAACATTCTTGTAGTATTATTTATTAATTATTGTATTATATTCGATGCAACAAATATAAGCCTACTTTTGTCCCACCCTGTATTATGATATTAAATTGAGCTGTAAAGGTACATCTAGGCTTTATACTTTAAAATAAAATTTTACTTTTAACCTTTCTATGCCTCATTTTTGTCACTTACAAATTAATGCTAGTGCCTATTTATAGGGCTATAGTTATAATTAAATTAGTTGAAATAAGTAAAAAAAAAAAATGCCTGACAATTCATTAATGCTTAATAAGGATGAGCTAGTAGAAATATAAGCAATAATATATTAATAGTGAGCTTATAGCTCCATAAAATACCCACATTGAACTGTTATCCTTTGCTTCTTAATCCATTCATTGGAAACCATTACTTCCTTCAATATTCACATAGGTCACTAAAAGTTAATACCACATTTGGAATAAAAAAGATCTGGCAATAGGTGCCAAAACAGTGTAAAGTGAACAGGAGAGGAAAGTTAGAAGAAATTGAGTTTTGAAGGGCAATACTAACCACAAAGTCCTTCTGTTGAGGATGACAAGTTAAACTGAAAGCCAAAATGAATGTCTAGGATTCCTGTAAGATGAGCCCATTTTATGATTAGTCCAGCTGGAGTAGTAATCACATACATATTGCCAGAATCCTCTATCATCAGTTCTTGATTTGAAAAGGGCAAAGGCACAACAATAGAATCCACTTCTACCTGTAATTACATAATGCGTTTACATCTGTTAGTAAAATTTTTATGTTTAAATATACATCAATTAGCCATGGCCAGTGTGGCTAAGTTGGTTCGATATTGTCCCATGCACTAAATGTTGCTGGTTTGATTCTTGGGCAGGGCACATGCTCAGGTTGTGGCTCAAACCCCAATAGGGGGTGTACAGGAGGTAGGTGATTGATGTTTCACTCTCATATCAACATGTGTGTGTATGTGTCTCTCTCAAAAATTAATGGGGAAAAAATTAAATAAATAAATAAATAAATAAATAAATATGCATTTATTAAAATTAAGAGAATTCAGATTATTCCATTTCTTCCTATTTAATATCAACTATATTTTAAGTTTTTTAAAAATTTATTTCCCTGGTGCTGCCAAAGTGTCTCATAACTTCAAAGCTCTTTTATTGTTTCTTTGCTGTGTCTTGCCGTATTCCATATTTGTTTTAACCTCATTGCCCTTTATTTTCTTCAAAACTTAACCTTTTCCCTAGCCAGTTTGGCTCAGTGGGTAGAGCATCAGCCTATGGACCAAAGTGTCCCGGTTTGATTCTGGTCAAGGGCACGTACTTCTGTTGCAGGCTCCTCCCCGGCCAGGGCCCTGGTCAGGGTTCATGCAGGAGGCAACCAATTGATGTGTTTCTCACAGAAACAACAAAAACACACACACAAAAAACAACTTTATTTTTTTTTCTGTTATGTAAGCTTTCTGTCTATTTCCCTCAATATATGCTGATTACACCATTACCTACTAATAGGAATATAAGCTAATAAAGTTACTTTCAGGATATTTTCTTTAAACTGGTTCTTCCTATGGTCTTTCTAAATTAGTGCTTAACTATAATATTTATAACAGTCATCTGCCACAGTTAGTAAAGATTGGAATTCCCAGGGATTCTGGTTTCTAGGTTTGGGTGGGATTCCTGACTGAATTTTTATCATGTACTCCCGGTAATACAAATGTAGGCACTCCAAGGATAATACTTTGAAAAACAGTGCTTTAAATAATGGCAATGACATGGAAGCATGAACTGCAGCCAGCAGTAAATTTGTCGAAGTTTATACCTGACCAACAACCTAATTTCTCATCTTTATAGCATCCTCATACTGTCACCCTTGAGCTAAAACATTTCTCCACTTGCCTGTTAATTTCTACTCATTCTTTAAGATTGATTTTAGGTGTCACTTCCAAAATTACTTACTTGTCACTCCTACAAACTGCACTAAATGACCCTTCCTTTTGTTTCCATAATGTCTTGGTTATAACTCTGTCATTATACCTCCTACTACTTTATAATTGGCAGATAATTACATTCATGCCTCCCACACACAAAGACAAGTAACTTGAGATCAGGACCTGTGTTGTTTTTATCATGTTTATGCTCACTAAATGAATTTTTAAAATTCATTAGTTTTTAACTAAATATATGACCTGTGACAAGTTCAGCTGAGGTAAAAAATAAACCCATCTGCCCAAATGCTTACAATAATAGCACACCAGGTTTGAGTTCACTTCTCATTCAATTCCTGTAAATATATCAACCTCATAAAAATCAAAGGTATATATAAATACAATCATTCAAAAGGACCGCATTCATATATTTTTAAAATTTTACTTAAAATTTAACACCTTGCTAATTTAGGATTATTTTATTTATTTTAATATATTTTTATTGTTGATAGTATTATGGATATCTCCCATTCCCTTGCCCCTCCTTCTCCCAGCCTCTACCCACCCACCCCAGGTCTTCACTATCCTCTTGCCCATGACCAGGGGCTATGCATATAAGAATATAAGTTCTTTGAAGGGTTATTTTATTATTATTTCTAATCTAGAGTCTGTGGTCCTGTGTTAATGGAACTGCTTTCAGAAAGCCTATAAAGCCTCAGCTATTTCAAGCAAAAATATATTTTACACATTATTTTCTTATATTTTTGAGAGAGCCATTTATATCTGAGTGAGACATCTGGCTTATAACTCACTCCTATCTGATAAATATATTCCTTTTTTATATTATAAAGCCTTTTTATATTATATTATAAAGCCTTTTAAAACATTTTTCCCTCTAAAATTAAATAGATCTTTTCCAATGTTTATATATCTTGCCCTTCTTTAGTATATTTCAATAAAGTTAACTATCCCTTTATTTTTTCTTATTTTGGTTATCACTTAATTCACTGACAAAGTAATGGCATCAACATTTCAAAACTACTACTTCCATTTATTCTTTTGGTGGTCTTCATGCTGGTATTCATGGCTACTACTCTTTTCAACGTTATGATCCCTCCCTTCACATCATTTCCATTGTGTTTAATTTGGAACACCAAGGTTAACTCTGACACTAAGAAGAATGGCCTCTTGCCTTATCCAAGAAGGCTTTAGCACATTTCACATGGCTGTTGCAGCTAACCACACAAGGAGAGAAATACTGGCAACAGTTGGCACATTAAGGAAAGAGGAATATAATAATAAGAAATACTTTTGGCTGCCCATAAAAAAGAATGATTAGACATAATAGCAATAAAACTCCACTGATATGTTGAATTTTCCTCTTTTTTGGAAATAATTGTATTTATATAATTTCTTAATTTTATCCAAGGCAAGGATATTTTTAAGCTTTGTATTCTTACCTTTCTTGCTGCCCGATAGACAAGTATTTTGTGTATAGATGTTGTCAAATTTAACCTTTTAAAACAAAGTCCAGAGATTCTTTCAGAAGAAGCCTTAATTTGGGGGGAAAAGAAAAAAAAAAACTTTTGTAAAGTTGCTAAACACAATTTTTGCAATAAACAGAAGTAATTTACTAAACACTTTAGAAATACTACCTTTTGAAAGGAGTCCTCATTCTGAAAAGAAAAAAGCATAAAGAGAAAACATTTTTAAAAGAAAAATACTACTTGACTTTTAAAAATATTTTTAGATTACTATTATATGCCTCTAACTATGTTAACATGAAACATTTTTTTCTTTTAAGTACCAGAAGATAAATGTCAGTGAGTTCTTGTGCTCCTCCTTATTCTAAGAATACCTTAGAGTAAGAATACTGTTGCAACATTCTCTAGCTGGAGATTTATGAAGAAAGGACAAAGGAATGGAACTTAAGGGAGAAGTCAATAGGGGAAAAGGAGACATATGTAATACTATAAATAATAATAAAAAAATAAATTTCATTCAGATCTTAAGAGCTAGAATATATAAATGTGCAATGATCTCATTTGATTATTCTTATTTTCAATATAGATTAACAAATTTTCCTAAGTTATTATCATCATGTTAATAATTCCATCTGCTCAGTATTACCTTTGTACTTCTCACTTAGTACATCTCATTGGTTATGAGAACTATTGAAAGTTCATTATTTACTAATAAAATCTATGTGGGAAGAAAAAAATGATGGAACTTACTTGATTCATGGAGCATTTTTCAATATGAGCAACTATAATTTCCCCAGGAATTCGTACTAAGATATAAGAAGCCATACTATATAGTGCTGCATTGTTTCCATCAAATGTAATAATGCTCAATTCTGACAACATGGAACACCGACCTAAAAAAAAAAAAATGTTGGAGAGTGGATTTTCTTTATTTACTAATTATTTGTATTTGTAGTGACAATTGCTTTAAATTAGTTTTATCATGTTTGACAAAAAGCAAATCTAAAGGTTACATACTGGTAACCAAAATCATAAATCAAATGAAGAATGCTCAATAATAACTTTGGCTTGATGAGCTGATTGGCTCAAAGAATTACAAGCTCCTCCTGATTAAAAACTGATAATCATGTAAGAAATGCAAACCCACAAGGACATTCCCACTCGGGGCAGCAGATGTCAGTGTTCACTTGAACAGGCCTTCCCCGGAAACCACAGTCAGGCATTTCCAAGTCCTTTGGGCAATTGAGAGACCAGTTGTACAACTGCCATTCCTTATTAATGCATATGTATTGGCTGCAATTATAGACAGGATCAAATTGTTGAGGCTGTTGTAAAAAAGAAAGAAAGAAAGAAAGAAAATTGGTGATTTCCCCCCCGTTTTCAACTTACGTTTTCAATTATTTTTAAACTAGAGGCCAGGTGCATGAAATTCTTGCATGGGAAGGGGAGTTGTCCCTCATCCTGGCCTGCACCCTCTCCAATCCGGCACCCCTTGGGGAATGTCCACAGGGATCGGGCCTCGATTGGCAGTCGAACATCCCCCTTGCAATCCAGGATCATTGGCTCCTAATCACTCACCTGCATGCCTGTCTAATGCCCCCAACAGGCCTCCTCTGCTGGCCTGGTCACTGCCAACCACGGTTCCCTGCCAGCCTAGTCACCACCAACTGCCCTTTCCTGCCAGCCTGGTCACACCCACTGCCCTCCCCTGTGGGCCTGATTGCCCTCAACTGCCCTCCCCTGCCTGCCTGATCACCCCTAACCCCCTGCCAGCCTTATCTCACCCTTCACTGCTCTTCCCTGCTTGCCTTATCACCCCTAACTGGCTCTGCCTTGACCCCCATCACCATGGCTTTGTCCAGAAGGAAGTTGAACATCTGGAAGATGGCTGGTTGACCCAGTCCAATTAGCATATTACTCTTTTATTAGTATAGATTTTTTTGCCTTTATCCCCTTTAGGCAACCCTCAGTTTGTTCTTTGTATCTATGGTTCAGTTCTATTTTGTTTTGTTATTCACTTGTTTTTTTATTTTGTATTTTTATATTCCACATATAAGTACAATCATATGGTATTTGTCTTTCTCTGTTTGACTTATTTCACTTAGCATAATACTCTTCTGGTCCATTCATGTTGTCACAAAAGTCAAGATTTCATTCCTTTTTAATTGCTGAGTAATATTTCATTGCATATATTTTTTTAAATGTTCCATTCACATTGCTTTTAGTGTATATTGCCTACATATGACAGCCTTTGAAAGATGAATAGTTAAAATTTTACTACAACTTTTTGTTGATGTAACCTTTCTAAAATACTCAGTATGGACATTTTATTTCCGCTTTATCTCAATATTGACTTGATATCAGAATTGCCCATGTACTCAGAAATCTGAGAAAATTGAAGTCTTATCCTAATTTATGTAGCTTAGTGTTTTGCAAGCAGACTTATACAGTGGCTCTCAACCTGTCATATTACATTGTATAAAGTTAGTACTGAATCTAATCTCTGTTAGTGTAATTTTTTTTAAATTACAGCTTAATTATATCTTAATATTTCATTAAAAATTCATATGTGATGTCAATTTGACTGTTGGGTAGAATCATTATAAATTAACTTTTATACATAGCTCACAGACTTCTAGACAAACAAGAGTTAAATAGGTGGTGCATTTTTCAGTTTATAAATTACATTCTATTTAAATCATGGTAATAATTATAGCAATGATAAACATACCACTTATTATGCTCCCCATTGTTCAAATTAACCCATTTCAGTTCCACAACAATAACCTTCTGAGTTTGTAAACTTTAAGTTTAGCCTACCTGTAAATCCACAGATTTTTGACATCTAAAAGGAATCTCAACCTTTATACGGCAAAAG
Organism: Pipistrellus hanaki; assembly: GCF_964339955.1. NCBI lineage: Eukaryota > Metazoa > Chordata > Mammalia > Chiroptera > Vespertilionidae > Pipistrellus > Pipistrellus hanaki. Next base: position 121,074,394 of record NC_140505.1, read on the forward strand.
TGAACTCTTGGTAATAGCCAATCACGACCTTTACTTCCCACAATTTCACCATCCTAATTAATGTCAACTTTACAGTTCAGTTGCTCAACGCAAAAATTGTAGATTCATTGATACTTCTCTTTCACTCACACCTCACATCTAATCGTTCAGCAAATTCTGTAGCTTCTATTTTCAAAATATATATTGCCGAAACCGGTTTGTCTCAGTGGATAGATCATCAGCCTGCGGACTGAAAGGTCCCGAGTTCGATTCTGGTCAAGGGTATGTACCTTGGTTGCAGGCACATCCCCAGTAGTGGGTGTGCAAGAGGCAGCTGATCAATAATTCTCTCTCATCTCTCATCGATGTTTCTAACTCTCTCTTCCCCTCTGAAAAAAAATCAATAAAATAAATACATGGATAAATAAATTATTTATTTATTTATTTACTTACTTACTTAATAAATAAATAAATCCAGGCATTTCCCATCATCTCCACTGCTGTCACCTGGTCTAGGCCACCATTGTCTTTTGCCTAAATTCCTGCAATAGCCTCCTAACTTATTCTATTGTCTCTTTTTACCCTGCTCTCAACACAACAGCTAAAATAATCCTGAAACAAATTATCTCATGTAATTCCCCTGCTCAAAAATATCCTATGTGATATCCTGTCATTTAGAAAAAAAATGCCATGGTCTTTATAATCATCTACAAGGCCTTACATAATCTAATTTACTTACTGCTATTGTATTCCTTCCTTACTTAATAGCCTTGTTGTTAGGTTTTCTTTGTGTGTTTTTTGTTTGTTTGTTTTTAAATATTTCAGGTGCTCCCTCACCTCAGGGCCTTTGCACTTGCCTGGAACACTATCTGGTTCTCTACATGGCTCACTGTCTCAACTTCTTCAAATCTTTTACTATGAAACTAGAGGTCCTAGGCATGGATTTGTGCACTGGTGGGGTCTCTTGGTTGGGCCTGTGGGGATTGGGTGTAAACTGTCTCTCCAACATCCCCGAGGGGTCCCAGACTGTGAGAGGGCAATTCTCAGGTGAGGCACTGTGGAATTAGGCTTCCTCCTCTCTAGTGCCAGATGTGTCACCCGAGAACCACAGTTGCCAAGTCAGTGCAGCTTGGCAGCTCCTGTGTTGAGCATCTGCCCCCTGGTGGTCAGTGTGTGTCATAGCTACCAGTAAGAGGGAAGGATGGACACTTAGCCTTTTATATATATAAATCACCTCATTAGTGAGAACTTTTGACCATATCACTAAAAATAGCTTTATTTTTCTCCTGAGCAGCACCCTCTAACATTTTTTATGACTCAGGAATGTATTTTGCTTATTGACTATCTCCAAACCTCCAATAAAATGTAAACTTTATAAACACAGAAACTTTTGCCTGCTTTTATATTGTTGTATTCATGGTACCTTAATAGAGAGTGGCCAGAAATAATAATGTTTGAATAAGTAATTATTTTATTAGAACAAATGGCATATTTGGAGTAAGGATATAAGTGCTCACGTCTCAGCCCAGAAAATTACAAGCTCTGGATTCAATAACCTTATCTTGCTTTGTTTACCATTGTATCTTTGTCATCTTACACAATGTCTGGCACATAGTAGCTACTTAATAAATATTTTTTGAATGCTTAACTTACAGAGAAGCCCACACTAGATAGCTACTTATTAAAGAATCACACTTAAGTCCCCATTTGAATTTTATATTTTTTAGTGTGACCAGACCTAATTAATAAGAAATATCTGGGTCCATTTTAAAAATATATAATTGTTAAAATGGTAATGCATATTTCTTATTATCTTTTAGCAAAGAAAGACTAGCGATCACACTGAAAAGTTTAATAGCGATTGGATAGTGATACAGACACGTGAACAGATGCTACAAGAAAAGGACACAATAGGTGAAGAGATTGCTCTGTCTTACCTCACATAGCAAACCTGGGGTGGGTGTGAGCATGTCGGACACAGGGACTTCCGGTGGAGAAACCGTTTCTGGACCTGGTGGAAATGAAGATGCCCTCCCCGTTAGTGGAATGATAGCCATTATGTATGGAATTCATATGTGGTAGAGTCTCTGCTATAGTATATAGATTATTTCATTTATTCCCACAAGAACCCTGTGACGTAGATGACAATACTCTTGTCATTTTACAGAGAAGGAAACTGAGGTGCAGCGAGATAAGCTGGTAAATGTTGGAGACAGAATTCATACTCAGAGATTTTGATTCCAGAGCCCTGGCTTTTAACTGGCATTTCATATAATAATAACAATACCTCTTTCATAGAGTTCTTATAAGGATTAAATGTATACAAAGAACTTAGTCCAATGCCTGGTAGATAATTAGTACTCAATAAATGGTAGCTAATGAGAATAGTAGTGATCGTAGTACTGTGATTATTATTTTGAAGATGTCCCAGGACTCATTAAAATTTTCAGTAATTGCCATTATCTCTAGAGGAAAAAAAAATCCAAATTTCTTAGGAGGGACTCTGTGATCTGGCCCTGATCATCTGTGCCATCCCATCCCCGGGCTCAATTCCCCTCGCACTACATGCTCAAGATGCATCGACCTGCTTGAAATTTGTGAACAATAATATACACGGAGGCACTTTAAAACCGTAGCAGAAGCGGCCAGGCCAGAAGAACTGCCTTGCACATCTTATGTCTCATATCTTCAGAGTGTTGCAACTGGGCAAATAACCTTTGGATTGAACCTAGGGCAACATTATGTTCCAAAAAAACTGTTTGCAAAGATAACAAAAAAGCAGGGGCGACTCCTGGACTGAAGGTTAAAAACATTGTTTAGAATTAACATCACTATGTTGTTATCTGCACGGATAGAAATGCCTTCCTTCTATTGATGCAGTTGTTTCCCTGCCCTTTCTCATAAATCCCCAATGCCTTTGTCTCCAAGTTAGACACTATTTGGGCTTCTGCCTGAATCAGTGCGTCCAGAATGGCTATTCTTGTTGATCTCAATACATTTCTTGTTGCCTCTCACTTTGAAAGGCCTGTTGTTAAGTTGGCAAGTCCCTCTGTGTGTCCTGGTCTCTCTCAGTTACAGGCCTTTGCAAAGGCTTCCCCCTCTAGCTGGACATACACTTCCTCTTCCTCCTAGTCTATTTAACTCCTACCTTCTGTTACCTTCCGAGACCATACTTCAAAATTAGTACAAGACGCCTCCTGCCTACGGCTTGTATTACCCCAAGGTAATATCACAATGACCTATGGGCTAGTAGTGGTTTTAGGATAGAGGCTGTGTCTTAATCACCTCTCTCCTGCCCTCCCCCCATTGCCTAGCAGAGTTGACACTCGATTAAATCTTGTCAAATAAATTGAAGAATAAATATTATCTGAGCTTCTCTAAATTAAGTTTGTCAAGCCTCACTATGAGTAGATCTATTCAATCCTTTTCTGAGGCAAATTTCATAGTGAGGGAGAGAAGCCAGGGTGTGGGCCCAGAATGCCCCGTCCAGAGGCTGGGACAGACCACAGGAACAGGAATAGAAGTGATTAAAGGATGATGTCCTTTGCATTAACATATTTTGAAAGACGACCTAATCACTGTGAAATTTTAAGTAGGATTTGGTAAAACCTAAATTCTAGGCAAAAAAAAAAAGTGCGGGGAATCTTTTTTATCTATACTCACTGGAGGGGAAAAAGAGGTGGACCAAATGCAGAAGCCATTTAGAAATGGTGTTACATGGACCCAGTGAACATCTACTTAACAAAACAACTGGCAGCTGGGTTTTCCAGGGGCTGGGAGAGTATTAACACCAGCCATTGTTGTAAGTGTGCCAAGACTTAAATTACACAATGCTATTCTAGTGTCTACAGTTGTACCAATACCAGTACATATGGGTAGCGATAGCTTACCTGGTGACATGGGAATCAGAGGTATGCCTACAAAGAAATAAAGAGACTTTCCTTAGTCAGTTCTGTTTCAAGTGAGGCCCGCATAGTTCATAGTTTAGCTTCAAGGAAAATGTGTGAGGAGAGAGAACACAGGAGAAATGTTAGAGGGAAGAGTTGCATGCTTGAAAAATAATTAGAAATGAAAAGACAATGCAAAGGCTATTGAAGAATCTTACGAAAGTATATTGTCCATCTAAGACTTCTGTTCACAAGTGTGGAATCTCTGAGGGGTGGTAGGGGAGGATGGATGGGGAGGTAATCAACCAAAGACCTTGTATGTATATACGCATAATCCATGGAGAGAGAGAGAATAGGGTGGTGAAGGCCTGGGGTGGGGGATAGGGGTGGGCTGAGGGAGTCAATGAGGGAAAAATTAAAATAAAATAAAACTTCTGTTCACAACCACTTGCCATCATAGAGAAAAATATGCTCAAGTGTTTTACTTTTCCAGAATAAAGAAAGTAGGGTTCACACTTACAGTCTCCTGGATAAACACATCTGAGGGTGATCTCATCAAGGATCATATGTCTAGGGCAGTAGGGCAAGCATCCTTCAACCCTTTACATTAAAAAAAAAATCAAAATGAAAAAAGTTTATCATATGAATTATACTGCAGTTAATATACCATTCAATCAAGATATATTTTTCCTAAAATTCTCCCACTCTTCTTGTCAAGAAGTAAGGAGTGCCCTATTTGCTACCACTCCATCGTTCCTCATTTTACACCATCACAAGCTAGTGGATCATAAAGAGGTATCATTCATGATTAAAACATAATTTGAACCCAGAACATTTAGCATACACTTATGTTTGGGACACATTAAGGCCATTTTCTATAAATCAGTAGAAATACAGAAGAATCATTTATTGTTATTTTAAACTACATTCATTGTACTTTCTTTTTTTTTTTTTTTTTTTTTTTTTTACTGATTTAAGAAAGAGGGTAAGGGAGAGAAACATTGATGTATGAGAGAAACACATCAATTGGTTGCCCCTTGTCCCACATCCATGTGTCCAGACCAGGAATGGAACTGGCAACCTTTCGGTGCATGGGACAACACACACAAGCCAAGGCCGTTCATTGTACTTTCCATTCCCATGCAACTCCACTCATCTAAGCAGATCAGCATAGTCTTTGAACCATCCTTGCCTTAAAGGTGTTGATAGAACAAAAACAGAATCTCAGTGGCTTGACTTGCCTAAACTCACTGAAAAGACATTAGGATCTCTGGGTGAAAGGCATGGAGGCGGGACATGGTTGCATTTCTTTGAAAACGGTGGGGAAGGGTAGAGGCTACAGTTCTCAAGGGCATCAGGGCCGGTGCCCAAATTTTTAGCAGTGTGGCCTGGGAGGAGATGATTTTAAATGAGCCTACGGAGACCAGGAATCAAACTCAACTTCTGACGGATAAATAGAATATCTCTGATGCATAACAGTTCTTTTAATGAGTATATCGGGTCTAGTAATAATTAATGTTGTTTTTTAACATTCGTTTAAAATCTTGCTTGGCGTTGACTTGTATTGACATAACCTTCAAACACGTGGTATCTACAGAACGTGTGAAGTGCAATTAACAAGTTTTGCTTGAAAAAGTTTGTGTTTGGTTTGGTTTTTGTTGCAGAACTAGGGCTAAGAAGATGGCGGATGAAGAGCATATTCGGCACTGCATGCTTTACGAGTTCCAATTAGGAAGAAAAGCAAGTGAGGCTGCAAAAAACATCTGTAGTGCTCTCGGTCAAGATGCAGTTAGCGCCAGAAAATGCCAGCGTTGGTTTGAGAAATTTCGCGAGGGAAATTTTTGGTTAGATGACAAGAGTGGTCGAGGCCGTGTGTCCAATTTTGATCAAGAAGCTCTTCAAGCTCTTTTGGTGCAAAATCCTCAAATTACCCAACAAGAGCTTGCGACAACTTTAAATTGTTCACAAAAAACAATTTCCAATCAATTGCATGCACTTGGCAAAGTCCAAAAGTTTGGAAAATGGGTTCCTCATGAGTTGACCGACAACAACCGTAATCAAAGAGTCACAATTTGCAGTTCGCTCCTCTCTCGTCAAAACCGTTTGCCGTTTTTAGAGCAAATTGTTACCGGAGATGAACAATGGGTGCTGTATGTTAATTTGAAAAGGCGGCCTCAATGGTTGGACAAAAATGAGGCTCCACAGCCCACGCCAAAACCTGACTTGCATGCGAAAAAAGTGATGTTGTGTGTTTGGTGGAATTTTAAAGGAATTCTTCATGATGAACTTTTACCATCTAACCAAACCATTACAAGTGCAGTGTATAGTGCCCAATTGGAAAGGTTAGCCCAAGCTTTAAGAGAAAAAGAACCCGCGCTGATTAATCGGAAGGGCGTAATTCTTCACCACGATAACGCACGACCGCATACTGCAAGAATCACTGCTGAAAAACTGCGCCAGTTGGAATGGGAAGTTCTCCCTCAACCTGCATATTCTCCTGATATTGCCCTTTCCGATTACCATTTGTTTTGTTCTTTGCAAAACTTTCTTCTTGGAAAAAAATTTAATAATGAAGAATGCCTCAAAAATGCATTGACTGAATTTTTCGCATCAAAATCACAAGAATTTTACAACAGAGGGATTAAAATGCTTCCTGAGCGTTGGGCACAAGTAGTAGAAAACAACGGCAACTATATTGTTGATGAAATTTTGTTGTATTGTTTAAATAAATTCTATTTAAAAAAAGTATTAGAAAACGACATTAATTATTACTAGACCTAATATTACAAAATAGGAATAACTATTTACATATGGCCTCTATGGTATGTTAGTTGGTATCTTTTCTCATAAAAAATATAGTTTTCACTGAGTCTCTTTATTTTTAAGACTTGATTTCAAGTCCCAGATTAATTGGTCTTCATAAGGCTCCCCAGTTTTTGTGCATGGCATAAAAGCAAGTGATCCCAGACCTTGAGAAGTCACGGGCTTGAGCAGACTGGGCCAGAGACAGGAGGAACCATCCCGAATGCTTTTTACTAAGGGAATAAAGCCAAGATGATAACTGAGATTACATATTGCTTCCCATCTTGTTGGGGCTCAGAATCCATTTATTCTGATTCAAATGAAATAAATACAATCTTGTGTACAACCAGTCACTGGATTCAACCACACTTGAGAGAATTAATGCAAAAATTGTTATAAAAAATCTTGCTTATCTGCCTCTCATATTCACTAGATGGTTGTAATAATATTTTAATATTTTAAAATATGTCTAATTGCCTCATATGTAAAGCAAAGAAATTTGAATCACAAATACTCAAGTCCTCTTTAAAATTCAGGAGGGAAATGAACTAACTTGAAACTAGGGGTTAGTGCTGCCACCAGAGGGTACTTGTTCCTGGGAGGAAATCCAGACAACAGTAAAAACCAAGAACAGCCTATGTCTCTTTTCACATGAGTCATATTTAGCTATCTCTTGGATGCCTCCTTCAAAAATGATTTTTTTAAAACATAAACAGTTTAGCTTTTTATTTTATAAAATAAAATAAAAATTTGAATAACTCAATTTTACCCAGTATATGATATTCCTATTCAACTCTACACTTTGTCAAGAAAAAAAAAGATGAAAAGAAAAATTAAAGTTACTAGATTGCTAAAAAGATAAGGGTTGGTTGCTTCTCATTAAGTTAAATAAATATCATTTTTTATGAAACTCAATTATTTTGCAATTGTTTTATGCAAATCAAAACCACAGGACTCCTCTTAAAATATTTTCCCCAAACCAGTAACTTATTATTTCAAAATGTTTTCCTGATAGGTTCCTATTTATCTTGTCATACAATTGATAATCTATTCAACTTCTGACAGATAAATAGAATATCTCTGATGCATAATGGTTTTTTTTTTAAATATATTTTGTTGATTTTTTTACAGAGAGGAAGGGAGAGAGATAGAGAGCTACAAACGTTGATGAGAGAGAAACATCAACCAGCTGCCTCTTGCACATCCCCCACCGGGGATGAGCCCTTAACCAAGGTACATGCCCTTGACCGGAATTGAACCCAGACCTTTCAGTCTGCAGGCCGACGCTCTACCACTGAGCCAAACCGGTTTTGGCCATAATGGTTCTTTTAATGGGTATATTACAAAATAGGAATAACTATATTTACATATGGCCTAAATGATATGCTAGTTGGTATCTTATCTCATAAAAGTTATAATCTCCACTGGATATTTTTAGCACTTGATATGTGCCATAAATTGCAATCATCAAGAACAAAGGTGGTGATTCTGTGGGAGACATGGAGGAGAGGTACAAAGCCATGTTGAAGCCCAGCTCAGTACTTGAGTCTCCCCTCAGGGCTTAGAGTATTAGGAGGAGCAATAATTTGGCTCCTCAGCATGGGAAGGGGGAGAGGGATAGAGAAAAAGGCAGAGATGAGAGACAGCTTAGCAGGGGTGAAGTTTCATTCTGAGACTCTTTCTGCATCCTAACCATACCAAAAGAGAAATTCTGGGATAACAATGGAAGCATTGAGGATCTGAATTCACACACGTCAGAGATGGGTTATGTGGCATAAGAAGTAAGACACTAGTCAAATGCCACTTCAAAATATTGCTTCATTCCCTTCCCAGTACCAGGGCCAACCCTGCCCTGTGTTCCCTCCATGTCTTCCTTCTTTGGTCCCTCCCTCCCTCCCTCCCTCCCTCCCTCCCTCCCTCCCTCCCTCCCTCCCTCCCTCCTTCTCTCCTTTCCTTCTTTCTTTCCTTCCTTCTCCAAGTGCCCTCCTCACTATGTTTTTCTCCAGGCCCTAATAGCTACAAGGACATACATAGGTCTGTGAATGTGAGGGGTCCCAGTGATTGAAGGCTTCTCCTTTTCAGAAAACTTGTTTGGTGAGGTTTTATTTTGGTGGTTTTCTTGTTTTGTTTTTATTTTAAGAAAATAAGCAAAAAATATAATTTTCTCTCTGCCCCACCTAAACCTAGATACCCAACAGGGTGTGGTGGTTTAAACCCTGGCTCCACTGCCTACAAAATGTGACCTAGACCAGGCACTTTGTTTAACTTCTTTGTCTCAGCTGATTATCTCCTCTGACAACGGGAATAATGAGATTACCATTTACAGCATTTAGCACAGTGCATTATGCTGTCAGTAACCTAATGAGCTAGTTGTCCTTCTTCTAGGCTAAGGTGACCAGACATCCCACTTCTGGCGGGACAGTCCCAATTTTTAACAATTTGTCCCGTGTCCCACGGCTTTTAAAAAAGTCCCAATTTTTGGAAAGAATGCACCACAAGCCAGGGAACGGCGGGAGAACAGGAAGGGAATATACGGTTTTCGGCGGCCATGTGGCTATTTAGCCAGGATATGAGTTCTATATTATTTTTGTTAATTTTATAAGGTTAAACTTTAATAATAACAACTAATGTTGAGATCTGATTATCAAGAACTGCTTATCAAAGTTTGCATTGTTGATCAGTTGTTAGAATTCAACCACCATTGTTTGGACTTAATGAACAATGGCATTTTTTGGGATTGGCAACGAAGAAAACATTTTGTAACTGTCTCTTAGATGATAGACATCGTACTGTGTGCTAGTAAGCTAATTAAACAAGTGATGTCATTACAAATCAGCTATTCAGATAATTTAGGTAAGTAATTTATTTATTTATTTATTTTGTAAATACATAAATTTTCTTGAATTTAGCAGACAGTACTCCTATTATTTATATTTTATAGTGGCGGCAAAAAGTCTAGTGCAGGCCTTGAAAGTGACACTTATGACTATACATAATTTTTATTTATTTATTATATTTGTAAATTGTACTTATGTTGAAATTTTTAAAAAATATATTACAATACTATTTTTGCATTCTATGAAAACTTTTGTTGCTCCATATAGACCAAATTTTTCATCAAGAACCTCCCCCCCTTTCCCCGGTCAATGGTGTCCTGCTTTACCAATGTTAAAATCTGGTCACCTTATTCTAGGCCCCTTTCATGATTTGCTCCTTCCAAAAGACTGAGCTCATTTAAAGAGCGGGTCTGACTCAGGCCATTATGTCCAGGAACTTTTCTAGTGCCAATATTTGTCACAGAATAAAAGCCCATTAATGTCTAATATAAAGTGATTTTTTAAAAAATATTCCCTCCTACCATTGTTCCATTTCTCTGTTCTCCTTTATAGCAGAAATCTTAAAAACAAACAAACACAAAAACCATTGGCACTCTGTCTCCATTTTGCCTCTCCCTATTCCCTGGGTTGCCCAATCCAATGAACAATTTTCAGTTTCCATTTTAACATCCCCAGAAGCTTCCCAGCTGGCATGGCTCAGTGTCCGAGCATCAACCTTACTAAGAGGTCAGGGTTTGTTTTCCAGTCAGGTTATGTGCCCAGGTTGTGTGCAGGAGGCGGCTGCTTTCATCATTGAAGTTTCTATCTCTCTCTCCCTTCCTCTCTAAAATCAATAAAAATATTTTTTAAAAGTTAAATTAAATTAAATCCTCAGAACTAAATTCCTGACTTCTCTTCAATGCTGTTCTTCCTTACTTTGCCTTACTTCAGTAAATGGCAATTGAGCCCTCCCATTAAATTACATCATTCAAATTTGCTGATATTTGATTATTTATAATTACAGAAATGACAGTTTCATATTATTCCACCTAAAAATTGCTGAGACCAAAACTTCAGTCCTTAACTCCTCCTTCTCTCATAATTGACATTAAATCCATCAGCAAACTCTGTATTTCTAAATTCAAAATATATCCACAATCTGTCCACTTCTCAGAACCTCCAAGACTACCAACTTCCTTTCATGTCTTGTTTGAATTACTAATCAGTTCTGCTCTTGTCTTTCCCTTTGCCCAATAGTCTATTCTCACTACAACAGCCTCAGCAAACTTTCTGTAAGCTCATGGACACAGGCAAGAGTGCAGTGATTGCAGGGGACAGGGGAGAGAGTGGAGGTGGAAGGGGGCATAGCAGGGATAAGTGCTGATGGAAAAAATAAAATAAGCTCTCGCCAGTTTTGCTCAGTGGATAGAGCATTGGCCTGTGGACTGAAGGGTCCCAGGTTCAATTCTGATCAAGGGCACTTGCCTGGGTTTCACACTCGATCCCCAGTAAGAGATGGGCAGGAGGCAGCAACCAATGGTTCTCTCTCATCATTGAGATTTCTCTCTCTCCCTCTCCCTTTCTTTCTGAAATCAATAACAATAAATTAAAAAAATAAGAAAAAGAAGAGAAAAAATATAATAAATAAATAAGTCAGATCATGTCAGTCTTCTGCCCAAAATACAGCAGGGCATTCTCAATACAAAAAGACAATGTCCTCACAACAGGCTATGCGGCCCTAAGTTACTTGTCCACCAGATTCTCTGCTCTCATTTCCTTCCTCTCTCACTCTCATTCGCTTTGCTCCAGCTGGCCTGGCTCCTTATGAATCCCCAAACATTCCTAGTACAGGACCTTTGTACTGTTCCCCTACTGAAAGGATCTCTTCCCAGGTATCCACAAGGCCAGGCCCCTCTTGCTTCAGACCTATGACCTGTGAGTATGTTCCTCCCTGACCATATGTGTCAAATATACACATGCCTCATGAACTCTGTCTCCCTCACCTTAATTTTTTCCCCCATAACACATATTGCCACCTAATGACCTACTGCATTATACATTTACATTTTTATTTATTTATTCTCTGCCTTACCCCAACAAAATTTAAGCTACATAAGAATAGACACTTCATCTATTTTGTTCACTGCTGTATCAGATGCAGCTAGAATTCCTGGCACATAACCAACCCTTAACTACTATCACTTGTATGAAATAAAACAAGTTTATGGGATGTTTAAACATGACTTACGGTGGGAGAAATTTGCATGCCAGTGCTTCAGGATCACTACACGTTTTAAAACAGGGAATGGCACAAGGTTCGTATCTCCATTCACACATCCTCCTATAAGGCACTGCTGCCTGGATTTCTAGTAGAAAAAATAAAGCTTAGATTATGTATATTTTTTATGTGCAGCTTGAAAAACGATGATTTGTGATAGTAATTCTCCCAGGAATTCTTCCACTAACGCTGTGGAAAAGGCAGGGCTAGGGTAAAGCATTGTAATTGTTGGCGATTAAAGCATCTCATATTCAGGTTGCATATCTAAATGTCAGTCTCTCTTTCAAATATTTTAAAAAGCAAGGTGGGAAGAAGCCTAGGAAATTTTTAAATCTTCTTCCTTTCTTTATGTGTATTTGGTTTCCTATCAATCTACATTTGATAAAATATTAAACACTTGTTCAGAATTTTATTTTTTACCAAGTAATTTTTTTATCATTATATTTTATCCTTATAACAACCGTGTTGAATAGGTATTACTTCCATTGTATTAATAAGAAGTTGAGGCACAGAGGTTCCAAGTAACTTGCCAAGGTCAAACAATTGGAAAATGGCAAGACCAAAAACCAGTTGCCTGGCATCAAACCTAGGGAGAACACTCCATGTTTATTCTTCTCCCAGAACTTAGCATAGTACCTTGTACATGGTAAGTATTATCTGACACACAAAAAAAGAATGGATTTTAATAATTCATGCTTACAGTTATAAAACCTCCCTCCCTTCCCACATCATAGACCTCTCCTGCTGCAGCAGTCCAAATTATCTCTGCAGAGCTCCATGAGAGAGAGCATTCAGGAAACAGATTGTTTCTTGGTCTCTGGATGCAGAATTCAATTCCACGGAATGGGAAGGAAAATATACTCTTGGGAAGGCATCTATGCATATAAAGTTTAGCGTGATGTTAGACATGCTGGGATCATGGGTCTGGGAGAGGATTGGTTCCAAGATTAGAGTAGACCCCTAGCATTTCTTAAGTTTAGGAAGTCCACAGAGATCTATTTCTGAGATTTTGATGATGCCATTGGCTATAGTTGTCCACAGATTAGGTGGAACTGATGGTCTGATTCTAAGGGACCATATTTCTATATTGGAGGGGATATATAAGTTTGTAAAATTTTGACCTTGAAGTAAATTCATGTGAAAAATATTACAACCTCCCTATTGAATGTTGTATAGGCATGTCTGTGGTCCTTTTTCTCGTGAATACAGAAACCCTTTTTTGAAGCTCAACTTGAATTATCTAAAATTTAAAGACTATCCAGGTATACAGAAATTTATCCTCAACAGAAAAGGCAAATGATTAGTTTTCTCAGACTGACAAGGGTGGTTTGACTGTAAGGGTGTGTGTGGGAGAACCAAGACAGATAGTAAGCTCTTAGGTTTGAAAATAAAGAGTGAGATTAAATCTGGAATAAGGTAGTGAGGATAACTCTCTGAAACTCAGAAAATGCATGGCTATGGCACTCTAAAGATCTCTAGAAATAAGATCAGGTTCCTGCTGAACCAGGGGAGCCTTCCAGTGGTCAATGAAACCAAACATCCCAGTGCTCCAAGGACAGAGATAAGCATGTGTCTTTATCATTAAGATTCAGGTTATTGAGAAGTTGTCTTCTAGGGAACAAAAAGTAGATACAAACACTAGACATCCATGAGACATGGGTGAGCTCTATTTCCAAAGCTCAGACAGCACTGAAAGTAATCATTGGACCAATAACTAAAAATTACATTGTTCAAGGCTGTTGTAGGCAATATACCAATTAACTTACCCCATACAATAACCCTGTGAAGTAGGCATTATCATTTCCATATACATATACTCCATTAAGAATGATTTGAAATTAAAACCTGCTGTTATGTAAATTATCTATTTATTCTCCTTTTGAAGACTTCGGGAAACAAACCTTCGATGCTGAAGCTACTTGCATGTTTAAATTCTTCCGAATCATCATATTTTGATGCTTTGACAGTAAAATCTGTGAGTGTGATGAAAAAGCCTTTCTTGCTGTATAACTCAAAGGCACTGTAACCAGGAATCCATAGGCCTTGGTGGTGGAAAAAGGTGGCTCTCCGATGAAACGCCGAATTCACCTGCCACAGTTTCAAACTAAGCGTCTCATCCTTGTTGACGTAGAGAAAGAAGTTTGGCCTTTCCGCAGATTCTAAGGACACAAGTGCCGGTGCTGAAAGACAGAGAGCAGTGTGTGTGACAAGCCCCCGGGTTCTCTGGAGAAAGCAGATGACCACCCCTGGCATTACAAAACATGCCTATAAAGTTAACAAAACAAAACTGCAAAGTTGCCCTGCATTTTTAATGCCATTCTTACATATATCAGAAATGAGTGATAAGATCTCTAAAGAAAAAATAGTATTTTAATGCATTGGATAACAGTGACAACTTTTATGAGTATTTGACGAGTGCTATTTTTAAAACAATTTATCATATATTAGGGTTGGGGGAGATATATCAATCTCAGACCCCAGATGTAAAATATCATACAAGTAATTAAATTATTAATTGCACATGTTTTTGTACTAGTAAGCTTTAACATTTTCAAATGCATGAAATCTACAAATGGCTTCGTTGAATAATAGAAAATACTAAGAGAATAGACAAACAGATCAATTTAAGCATGTCACTGTGTTTCAGTATCACTGGGTTTTTAATGAGCAAATGTTCTTTCGAGTTATATGACTGCATTAAGAAAAAATTAGATCAGCATTATGGTCTATTCCCAGTAGAGGATTAAATTGCTAATGAACAACTACAAAGCATTTGAGAAGTATAATCCTTTTTTTTAATATATAGGCTTTAAAAATTTCCCTATATATACGGGTTATATGTGCAAAACCCGTAACATAAACATGCTTTTAAATTAAGTTTTTGGGTTTAATTTTTAGACCTTAATATTTTAAGCAACTTACTGAATAGAAAATATTTGCAAATTACATATTTGATAAGAGGTCTTAATTTAAATCTATTAGAATTTTTCTATTAAAAACATGTTATTTTAAATCATACAATGCAAAGTTCTCTCTGTGGGTCATTTATATCTTTCCAAAGACTTTGTTGAGCCTGAAAGATGCAAATAATAATAAAAGGAATATTTTAAAGAGAATAATATATAAATTAGAACTTAGGTGTTTTCAAAGATTTTTAAAAAACTAAGGAGCTCTTTTTAAGAAAAGTGCAATTTATTCTAATTGGAGAGTAAGGAGATTTCTCAGAACAGGTGAAATTTAAATTGGACTTATTCATTCAATAAACATTTCCTAAGCTTATACATAAATACATGAGGCATGGCTGGTACAGTAACAGTGTAGCTTGGGCCTCACAGATCAGACAGGTTCCAAGCAGATACAGCCCCTGTGGGTCAGTAAATGTGGGGCAGGCACTGAGACACACAAGGGCACATGAGGGTAACAAATGGTCCCAATGGCTCTCTCTGCTCTGAGTTATGTTCTTACTATTTAACATCTTTTTTTATATCAAATCACATTTTTTTTCTTTTCCTTTAACATTAAAATCTTTCAGATGTTAGCTATTAGTGGACTGTATTTCAAAAATTTCAAATTAAGTACAGTGATTAATACCATAAAAAATTTAAGCTGTGCTTTATTTAGGACCAAAAAAAAAAAAAAATCCAATAATCACAATCCTAACATATATATGCCAACAGATAAAGAAAAGCAATTATTTTATATACAAAAGAGATAGATAGTTCATGTACCAGCATCTTATTTTATATTCTCTGGGACACCTAGAAAAAATGCCATACACATATTAGATCCCAAATTAATATTTAGTGAATAAACAACTGAAATAGTGTAAATAGAAAACTAAAATCTTATTTTCAATTGGAAATTATACTTACATGAAGCCTTCTCTTTGAAAAGACCTGGAGTGATCATAAAAATGAAAAATAAATCACCTTGAGTACCAACTCTTGACAAAGGGAAAATACTTCTACTGGTTATATTGGCCCCCAAAACAAGGCCACTCTGCCCATAACTTGCCAGCATAAATGGACCTTCTCCAAGCCCTGTTTAAATACAAATAAAAGAACTATAAATTGGCATAGAATTTTTACATTTCAAGCTATCATTTAAATGGGATAAATTTTAATAACAAAAGCTACTCCAAATCTTGCTGCACATTTAAACATTACTCACCAATAAAATCGCTGAACTCTTTACAAAAATATATACTATAATTTTTGGACTATATACATACATAGTTATGTAATTTATAATATATATACACATGGATGTGTATACGTATACATGTGTGTATAGCCATGCTGGATATAAGGATGACATAAGCTTTCTGCACCTCAAATTTTCCCACCTATATGAAGAACTTTGTCTAATTAACCTTCCACTCTAATATTCCAAGATTCTAATCTACTCTCAATAAGCATAAGTTTGTTTATCCATCAATGGCCAGGTATTCTGATAGTCTTCTAAAAGTAATTTCTTTCTAATAGGTTACATTGCACAAAAACAGAATTCACAGATGTGATATACAATATTTTGCTGTTCTAGGATTATTGAATTTCAACCATGAGGCATGTCTATAAAAAAGAAAATAATGAACAAAATAGATCCAGAGACATGGAAGCATGGAACAAATTGACAAATCTCAGAGGACTGTGGTAGAGAGATTAACCAAAGAATGTATATGTATAAGTATATGCATATGTATATGTATATGTGTATGTATATGTATATGTATATGTATATGTGCATAACCCATGGACACAGACTATAGGGCAGTAGGGCTTGGGAGAAGGAAGTCTTGTGCAGGGGGTCAGTGGAAAGAGAAAAAAGGGGACATATGTAATACTTTCAACAATAAAGATAAATTTTAAAAATATGAAGAAGAAGCTTAACAGAGATATCAAAGATCTTTTTATTTAATACTATCATTTCCCATACACTTAAGTAGTTCCATATAAAGTAGAAAATACTTGCTATAGTTTGTATAGAACCAAACCTGCAGCTCAATCTGAAATTTTTTTCTGCAAATTTAATCTTATAAACAGAATAATATATATTGTAAATAAGTTTGCTAATATTTAAAAATATATAAGTTAGATTTTATGATAATAAGATCAAATTAGCTTCAACCCAATCCTATGTGAAGTTCATTCTTAATCATCAAAATTACTAAGTTAAAAATGATCAGCAGCCGCCGAAACTGGTTTGGCTCAGCGGTAGAGCGTAGGTCTGCGGACTGAAAGGTCCCAGGTTCGATTCCGGTCAAGGGCATGTACCTTGGTTGCGGGCACATCCCCGATGGGGGTGTGCAAGAGGCAGCTGGTCGATGTTTCTCTCTCATCGATGTTTCTATTTCTCTATCTCTCTCCCTTCCTCTGTAAAAATCAATAAAATATATATTATAAATAAATAAATAAATAAAAATGATCAGCAGTATACCTTTTACAGACATATGTATATTTTATGTTATAAGTTATGTAAAATGCTAATATATATGTAGCATGTGGTATTAAAAAAAGATTAATCTGTTTACTCTTATCGCATTTCACTTTCCTTCTATTCTCTAATTTTTTATTTTATTTTATTTTATTGATTTTTTTACAGAGAGGAAGGGAAACAAAGAGTTAGAAACATCAGTGAGAGAGAAACATCGATCAGCTGCCTCCTGCACATCCCCTACTGGGGATGTGCCCGCAACTAAGGCACATGCCCTTGACCGGAATCGAACCCTGGACCCTTCAGTCCACAGGCCGATGCTCTATCCACTGAGCCAAACCTGTTCCGGCTATTCTCTAATTTTTAATTTCAAGAATAATTTTCCTTTTCCAGCCTATTGTTAAGATGGAGGAAAGAACATATTTAAAGAAATCCAAGGACAAGGTTGTTTCCCTTTCAGAATGAAGACCACGCCTGAGAGAAGAAAAGAAAATCATTGGATTAGAGGGTCAAACATCTTTTAAGTAGAAAGGAGAGCAAGAACCAAAATATTCACCATTAGGACCAGGAAAAGAGGCAGGGTCTCAGAGAATGACTTATCTTCAAGCCTGGTCTCCTCCACTGACTCATCAGCTGGGACACCTTGCCTTTCAGCTGCTGTGGACACTTATAAGCCATGAGGAAAAGAGCTTTCTAAGGGAGTTGACACATTGGGTGGAGAGGAGACTTGAAAGAACGTTGCCCCCACACCAAGACAAAGCTGAGCAGGGACAGTGGAGAATTTCTAAGCAGTGCACACCCCACTGCAGTTACATGTACAATGTTTCTCTCTGAGCCCAAGTCAATAAAAACCAAAGAAAACTCTATCATTAGTCTACACCACCTACTGAATTGTTTTCTAGGAAAGACAAGAACAACATAAACTTTCAAGATGTGATATCCTTCAATTTACAAATATGTAAATTTGTATAAATATAGGGTAAGCAAATAATAAATTATAGATAGATAAATGATAGATAATACAAAAACAAGTTGTGTTTCAAATACTCACAATGGCAAACCTACTTTTGCCTACCCCTCTATGTAAATAATGTACAAATTAGTAGATAAATATGTATATTATAATTAGATACAATTCAAAATGAAGAAGACATATATACAACTATAACTTAAGGGTTTGAATACCCTCATGGATATTCAACATAAGAATAGGGAAAAGGCCTGGCCTTCAATATGACTCAATGGTTGAGCACTGACCCATGAACCAGAAGGTCACAGTTCAATTCCCCATCAGGGCACTTGCCCATGTTGCAGGAGGCAGCCAATACATAATTCTCTCACATCATTTATGTTTCTATCTTTTTCTCCCTCTCAGAAATCAATAAAAATACATATTTTTTTAAATGAATAGGGAAAAAGAAATGAATGAACAAAATCTCTGCCCTACTGCACAAGTCCCTTTCTACAGCAGTCTGAAGAGATAACTGCCACCTGAGAAATTCATTTGTATAAAAATCAAACACTCCTGTGTTGACTCCCAGTTGATTGATACTGTGTGTCTGGATTGTTTTCATACATTTTCACCAACATTGAGAGACACAGCCATTGACTTTATCATTAATTTTCTGCAGGGAGAAAAATAATTTTACCATCTACCAAAAGCAATAATTTCCTGCAGTGATTTTTTTAAACATAGTGTTAAGCATATCCTATCAAGAAAACACTGAACATAAAATGTGTACAATATGTTTTAGTGGGATTGTGAAGTCCTTGCTCATTTATGGCAATAACAATACAATACTTATATTTTTGTAAATGCCATAAAATGAACATCAAGATAATATATAGTCTTTGTATTGAAGATTATTGAGAGAATCTCAGCTGTAACCTCTGAATTCATCTGCCTTTTTAAAAAAATTTCCTCTAATAGAATTACAATTATTTATTTCTGAATTTCTTAAATAAGTAAGAATTTTAATAAGATAGTGTCCATGATGTGATAAGTAAACAGAGAAGTATGTCATCTATGAATATCCAAAGAAGAGTAGGCAAATTTACAAGAGCTCTGACATCTTCAAGATGAAAAAAAAAATTAAGAATAATCATTTAAAACATTCTTTTCTGTACTACTATAAAAATATTATATGCCTGTCAATCATCCATTTTATTGCATCATTTTCATGAACTTTTTAAAAAATGTTTTATTGATTTTTTTACAGAGAGGAAGGGAGAGGGATAGAGAGTTAGAAACATCGATGAGAGAGAAATATCAATCAGCTGCCTCCTGCACACTCCCTACTGGGGATGTGCCCACAACCAAAGTACATGCCCTTGACCGGAATTGAACCGTGATCCTTCAGTCGCAGGCTGACACTCTATCCACTGAGCCAAACCAGGTAGGGCTATTTTCACGAACTCTTACTCTCCTGTGCCGATTGGTTCTTCTCCCTATTATTGATAGTTTAGTCATAGAGAATGATTCCCCTGTCACTTCACTGAGTCCATCGGTGTCTCATGAAGGCCAAAAGCCTCATGTTCACCCTCTGAATATGACCAAGATCATTAAAAATGAAACTAAAAAGCTGTTTTTGAAGAATGCTGTAACACATTAGAGGTAAGAACCACCAGTAGAAGTGCACAGACTTGTTGCCAGAAAGGAAAATATATGAAATTAGAAGAGGCAGAAAGTCAATTCTCAGAAAATTCTGTTTCTGGATCCAACGGCCTCCAGAAGGAACATGAGAAAGTACAGACTTTCACAGCAGAACTGCGTGAGGCAGGAATTCTTAAGTGAAGAAGCTATTGGAGTGTTTTCTTTTGTCTTTTTTCTTCCTTTCCTTTTTATTGGGGTGACACTGGTCAGTAAGATTATATAGGTTTCAGGTATAGATTCCTATGATACATAATATTCATATTGCATTGTGTACCCACCACCCAAAGTCAAGTCATCTTCTATCACCATACTGTATATTTGGTTCCCTTTACCCTTTACTACCCCCACCCTCTTCCCTCTTCCCAATAGTAACCACCATACTGTTGTCTGTGGAGTGTTTTTCTTTAATCCGTTTCTGTGTACATTCTGCAGAGTGTATGATAACAACGTGTGGTGATCATTCTTAGAGTAGGATGTGTTAACCAGACACTAGGCAGTGTAGCATGGAAGTGGTCAAGCTCCTGGGTTCTGAACTCAGATTGCTTATAAATCCCAGCTAACAACATTTTGGCTAAGTGACTTTGGCCAAATTATTTACCCCTCTGTCCTTCAATTACTTCCTCTATAAAGTGTTAATAACAATGCATATAGTACAAGCATGTTTTGAAACTTAAATTATAAAGTTGCTAATATAATAAAAACTATTGTTATTATTACTGTTATATATATTAAGCAATCAGTCTCACTTTAAACATGAATTCCAAATGACTGATCTGAAGTATTGGGTGTGTTTTAAATCCTGAACAGGAAATATATATTTTTTAACTATCACAGAATATTTTTAATGTTTGATTGTTTCCTTTATCAAACTTCCATACCTGTATGAAAACAACAAAAAACTAAAATATTTATTTTCTTTTTAATTTAGCATCTCTATTTATCCAAAATGTTCTGGCCTCCTTTGTACTGTAGTTGACAAACTCTGATTCAATAAAGCACCAAAAATGCCTTTGATTGGTTGCTTGGTTGTTGGTGTTTTTGAATGGCTTAGGGAAGTGGTTGGCAAGCTCATTAGTCAACAGAGCCAAATATCAACAGTACAACAATTGAAATTTCTTTTGAGAGCCAAATTTTTGAAACTTAGACTTCTTCTAACACCACTTCTTCAAAAAAGGACCAAAGAGCTGCATGTGGCTCGCGAGCTGTAGTTTGCTGACCATGGGATTAGGGTTTCCTACAACTATTACTCTATTATTTCCATCATGGGTTCATATTTTGTCCAGTCACTGACAAAATAAGACACCTCCTGGATCATCTTACTTTTCTGAAATTAGTGTTAAGTGGCTACACCTTCCTCATTAAACAGGTTTGACAAGAAACAGGTTCCAATCTGCCAACTTCTGGTGCTTTCACTGAGAATATAATTTCATCTAATAGCTTCTATAACTTAGTAACAGCCAGCACCATCTGTTAGACTTCTTACTGCAAATGTGGATGTTTTTAGAGCTAGGAGATTTTCATTATTATTATGAAATTAATATGTTCTCGTTCTTATAATATTTAAATAATTATTTGTGCCCTAACTTATGACTATATAAATTCCTTCTATTACTATGACATCTATAATTTGTTTCCCTTTTCTACAACATAATAAAAGTTTGCATAATTTTCATTTTTATACACAATGGTAAAAGGTATACATTTGGTCTATGTCTCTTTCATTTTACAAAAAAAAATAGCTAACTTCACTCATTCATAATTTCATATCATTCAAAAACTATTGAGGGCCTCCTATGTGCTAAGATGATGGTCAAACCCTCCATCATCTTAGCACATAGGAATAAATTTTAACACAAATACTCAGAAATTTAGATACAGTTTAGAAGGCAAAGGCTTTTATTGAATTGCAAACCAAATTATTAACTATTCATACTTTGTTCTCAGCAAAGTTGTCCACAAACTTTTAATCTGAAGATACATTTAATAGAATACTATAGTGATATTCTTTAACTGTCACATACCTTCATTGTAATAGTCACAATCATGAGCTAAAAGAAAAAAAGAGAAGAAATATTAACATATATGAATCTTGCCACTTACCTAAATGTAAGATATTTATCAATGACCAAGCAAAAGAACACTGAAGTGACATCATTATAAAGTCTTCAGCAGACTAACCATCTACACAAGTACATAATAAGTTTAGAATCAAATTTAAAAGCAATCCAAAATGATGTTTTAAAAAAATGTTTCTTATAATCAGAACAGAGAAACTTCATAGCCATAAGAGGAATAGCGGAATAAACACCTTATGTCAGGATGGCATATAAATAAATTATAGTTCACATGTTGAAGTGACAACAGTCAAACACAGAACAGAAAATATTATCTCAAATTTTTCTGTTTGTAAATCCTTTAGCTATGCTAAAATGTATCTGTATTATCAAAGGAATATACAATTTAGTCATCTTAAATCAATTCTATTTCCATGAGTTTTATGGTATTAGTTCTATGAGAAGATAATTAATAGGATCTCCTTATGACATTCCCACCTAATGATGAAATCCTAAGAGGGATACTTACCACAAACAGTAGAGGATCTCCAGTGAACTGGTACCCCTTCCTGACAACACTTATGCGCATACGCTGCTACACTTGTGCATAAGCACTCACAGTCCCCACCGAGATTACAGTTACAAGTGTCTTCATGGCAATTTTTGGCAAAAGACGTAACATCAATCTGAAAAATTAGGTTAAAAAAATCAATCAATTTCAGTAACTACTAACTATAATTGAGGGAAATTCTAAAGGAAAACTAACAGGTAAATTTATAAAATTTGATACTATCAGGTTATCACTGACACCTAGAGAGTCCTCAATATCTCAAACCTCTATCGTGCTCACCGGAGAAAGAAATTGATTAGGCAAATGTAAGATAAAAGAACTAGCAAAACATGTAATGGGATTAACATACCATATAATTTAAACATATGCAATATAACAGATTTATACTTTGCAGAAGTTCATTGTTTCATCTTTGGAATATTCACATGGCATTAAAAAAAGTTCTGTTACCCGTGGTTCTTTTACTTGGCTTTTATAGATATCTTAAGCAATTACATTTCTAAATAAGTTACAGTCCATCTTGTGATATGTTTCTAAAACCATTTTAAATGTGCTACTGGAAACACTTTTAAACTATACTTGGGGTTGAGGAAGAGCATGCCTATTTGCAATATTCTCTGCAGAAAAACAAATGCAGCTTTGATCCATCTTTTATGGCTTTGATGATGTATGACTCATACATCATCAAACGCTTTATAAACTAGTAGAGATTCCTGCAAATGGATACTGTTAAAAAAGGTGGTGTGGGGAGAGAGGAAATCAACTAAATGCATCACTTTTAAAGAAAAAAAAAACTACCAAATTTGTCTTCCTAACCATGGGTAGCTAAGTTATTTGTCTCAATGTTATAAATGTTACAGTACCCATTTAAAGGTGAGAGATTAGTAAAGAATCCATTTACCACATTGCGACAAGGAGCAAAAACATCGCTGTACAAAATGGAGCATTCTTTCTTGGCATACGGAAATTTGTTCTGATGTGCCTCACAGGGTTTAAATAATTCATGTGCGTTTTCACACTGCGGAAAATGTTAAGGGAGAAAAGAAAGTTTTAGGGGTGATCTGTGAAGCAGAAACCAGAGTAACCAATGCTGACTGTGTCTATGACAAACAGCTAATACCATATATCTTCCTTCTTCCAGACAGGCTTTGCCTAAAGCACACTGCTCAGCCAGCTCAATGTTCATGGCATGCGTTATTTTTTAAAACAACCAAACATACTGTTAAAAATCATAGGACTATTAGAGACAGTACAGGTAAATAATTTCCCAATTGTCTTAAATGCGGCATTTAAATGAATAAAATCATTACATGAGCAAAGGATTCTCTTTCCTTTCATTTTCACCTCTATCATTTCTGTCGCGTGCCATCCTCTGAGTTCTACACACTCGTGACAGCAGGCTCACCGCCCATGTACTCAGCAATGTGGTCTCAGCCCCTTCTAATCTATACCTGACACCGCCCTGGGAAAGGGCATCTGGTCTCTTCATTGCTAAGTACAAAGGCAGTTTTGCAGTCTTCATCTCACTTGACCTTTCTTGCTACCTTTGATTCTGTTTATTACTTTGCCCTTTTTAAAGGTCTCTCCTCACTTGATTTTTGTGGCACCATTTTCTGGGGGAAGAGAAGGAGGGCGAAGAGAAAGATCCTCATTTGCTGCTACTCCCCATCCTCCTTCACCCTTCCTTCTTAGAAAACCTTGACCTTCAAACTTCTCTTTCCCACATTCTATTCACTTCTCATTGCTTCAACACCCTGAATACACTTGTAGCTGCCAAATCTGTTTCCAGCCCGGATTTCTTTACTGAATCTGAAAACTGGGCATCTTCACAAAAGATATCTCTGTCACTTCCCTCTCACCATATCCAAGCCTACTTATCTCTGCACCATTGCCCTGCTCTCACCGTCCCCTGCCACCCACCCTCCGCTTTGTCCTGCCTCGGGGAAGAGCGCCAGCATCCACCCAACAAGCCAGGAAGGCAGAAGACCTTCTTGAATTCTTTAGACTAGTCCTTCCTAATATAATCTTTTGTAATATTTGTCTAATTCACAAATAATTTAACCTCCTTCAGCCTCAGTTTCTCCATTTATAACATGAAGACAACGTCTGTTACATTGTATGGTTGTCACAAGAATGATATGAAAGGACAAATGTGAAAGCAGTTTGTCCAATGTGAATTGCTATACAACTATTACATAAAATTAGTATTATCTAAATAAATGTTCCCATAAGAATAAAATCATTTACTTATAAGATCTATATTCAACTTACCTGTCCTAATGCCCAGCTATCTCCAAACACCTGGGCGTTTCTCACTTCTAAGTTATTAGATGTGGTCATGTCATTTGAAGTACATTTGTCAAAGTTTCCACATAATCCTGATATTTTGTTCTAAAGTAAGAGAAAATTACTAAGAAATATTCTATGTTCACTTTAACATTTAAGGACACATAACTAAAATATTTTAAATGTTTAAGATAGACATTTTAATAATTTATTCAATAACCATTTACAATATGTTTCAAAAACGTGGAGTTTCATACGTAGCTAATTATATTTAACAATTATTTTTAAATTTTCAAAAATGTTCTACCATCCTCCAAATTTTTATCTTTCCACACTTACCAATGTCTTAGCATTGATGCAACCAATATCATAAGTAACATGGAAAAGAATAATACAAACATTACACTTGTATGTATTCATGTATATATAAAATTTTATTGATAAAAGCCCCACCTTCTGATTGTTTAAGGTTTTCTACCACTATAAATGTTGAAACAATAAACTAATTTCTTTTCCTCCTTATTAGACTGAAAAGCCAGAACATTAAAAATATAACAAAAATTAACTTTAATATTTCTATATAATGCCATCATGATACAATGAATAAAATCTAAATGTTACCTAATTTTATAAAAATCATTATGGGTTGTGAAATTATTATTGAAAGTATCATATGGATTATTCACATCAACAATACCCACTGCATTTTCTCAAATAATGTGTAAAATTTTACTCTGCGGGAAAGGAGGTGGACTAAGAATACAGGGAAGAATTTTTCATAAACCATGGAAATCCTCCTTAAAATTTTAAAACGAAGCAAACTGACTTTGTTGGTGTGCTAAAGGGTGCACTGTAGCCCTTCAATGAGGATGAAGCAGACTGCCCATGTCTTCAGCAAGGCTGACAGCAACCCTAGGATTACAGCTGCCAGGCCACTGCTGACCTCAGTGTCTCTGCTCTCAGAAGCCACTACATTTATCCAAAGATTGGACAATCCACCATTGGGGGCAGGGCGGAGTTGGGGGATGCAAAACTAAATGGTTAATTTGTTTCCAAAAAATAGGGGAAGGAGGAAACATGATGAAAAATGGCAAAGGAAAATCATTAAAGACCTATGACCATTATAAAAGTATGTCAACTTCATAAAAGAAATGCAAGAAACCAGCAAACACCAAGGAATAGATTTGGGGGCTTTCTCTCACCTAGGAAAAAGAAAATGACTTCAATATACAATCATATCTAAAATTTATAACATGTTAAAATATTTTTTAAATATATATTTCTCATAGTTTTATGAGGATATGTTATTATAATTTTTTCCTTATTTACCACAAATTATATCCATGTCACAATTTCAATTTCAGATAAACTGAATTCTTATAAATACATCAATATGTCAAAAAAACAATATATAAATTTAAACTACTGAAACAAAAATTTGAATATTTAAAATAATAAACATATTTAAAAATATTTAACAAAATATTTAATAGAAGACAATGTTTAAAACAACTGAAAATATAATTACCAAAATGGTAAGCATCCAAAATTGAATATTAAATCATGAATATTAAATCATAAAACAAACTAATACATCTATACAACAGAATACTACTCAGCAGTATAAAGGAACAAACTATTAATATATAATATCAACAATATGAATGAATCTTAAATATATTTTACCAAATCAAAGAAGCCAGACCAAAAGATTATAGATTGTACAATTTCATTTATATCATATCCAGAAAAATCAAAACTCTAGGAATGAAAAATAGATCAGTGGTTTCCAAAGTTTAAGGAATAGAGGTAGGAGCTTGCAGTAGAGGGCCAACCTGGGAGAAATTTTGGAGTTGATGGATTTGCTTTACATAAGACTGTGGTGGTGGGTATATAACACCAGGTGTTTGTTAAAATCTGTACAATTGTAAATCATAAGAGTATTGTTTTTTACTTTTTAAAAATAATTTGACTATATAAAAATTTAAAAAATAGATCCAGATATGGAGGGAAAGATGAAGTGCAGTTTGTAACTAATGAATCAAACTGTATTTTAAACATATCACAAAACCATGCTAAAGTGGATGGGAAGAAAGAAGCTGACCTGGCGGTCTTGACTCAGAGGATAGAGCGTTGACCTGCGGACTGAAGGGTCCCAGGTCCAATTCCGGACAAAGGCACATGCCTGGGTTGTGGGTTGGATCCCCAGTAGGGGTTGTGCAGGAGGCAGCCAATCAATGATTCTCTCCACCATTGATGTTTCTATCTCTCTCCTTCTCCCTGCGTCTCTGAAATCAATAAAGAAATATATTTTAAAAAGAAGAAGAAGAAGATGATGACCTAAGTAGTTTTGGAAAACTGGATACAGTAAGGATAATACAAAAAGAACTGTATACAATGATGTACTCTAGTTGGTAAAGTGGTTCTTCATTGAAATATGAATTAGTAATTCTGAAAATATAACCCATTTCTTTAAAAAAGACATTCATCATCTTATTTCCACAAAACATTAAAAGGCACATGTTATTTCATAGTTTGCATTATCACTTGGACTGACCTACCAAATAGGTTGACCTACCTTCCACTGTGGTCCAATTTTGATATGAATGGTTGTCTTTTTATCCCAAAGAATAGTGATATCTTTCTCTGGGAAGTATACCACCATGTAGTACCCTGCCTTCCAAAGCTGGTATGTAGGTTCATTTTCCAGGAAAAAACCTGATTGCTTCTTTAGAAATAATAATAATTATTTTTTAAAGTAAATTCATTGCTTTCAAAATGTAAACATTAAATTATGATTTACTAAGTAGTATCTGTATACTAGTATTTTTGCTCAGTCCTTCTTTCTGAATCCTATAATAAATGACAAAACAAATGCATTAAATAGGAAATACATAAAATGGGTTTTATGAGACACAAGCTGTTGAATGGGCTCAACATGGATTAATGAGCCAAAAGGGAAAGGTATTTCAGTTATAGAAAAAAGCATGAACAAGAGCATGGACATAGAATAAATTAAGACAATATATCAACTGACTCAGAAATTCTACCTTGACGATGTATTACTTTTCCTACAAACACACATAATTAGAAAATAAAAGGACCAAGCTGAAGTTAAAGGAAAGGCCCTGGGTACCTCTGAGAGTCTGAACTCAACCTGGTAGCATCCTTGTGCTTAAGTCTGTGGTTGGCAAACTGCAGCTCACCAGCCACATGCAGCTCTTTGGCCCCTTGAGTGTGGCTCTTCCACAAAATACCACGGCCTGGGCGAGTCTACTTTTGAAGAAGTGGCATAAGAAGAAGTTTAAGTTTAAAAAAATTTGGCTCTCAAAAGAAATTTCAATTGATATAATGTTGATATTTGGCTCTGTTGACTAACGAGTTTGCCGACCACTGGCTTAAATGAGAAAGGCATTCTATATAATAAAAGCCTAGGTGGTGTGATGCCCTTGCATGACATCATCACAATATGCCACCACAAGATGGCTGTCTTCATGTCATCACAAGATGGCCACAAAAAGATGGCTGCCACAAGATGGCCGGCAGGTGAGGTAGTTAGTGGCAATCAGGCCAGCAGAGGAGGGCAGTTAGGGGTGATCAGGACATCAGGAGAGGGCAGTTGGGGGCGATTGAGCCAGCAGGGGAGCAGTTAGGCATCAATCAGGTTAGCAGGGGAGTGGTTAGGGGGCAATCAGGCTGGCAGGCAGGCAAGCAGTTAGGAGCCAACAGTTCCAGATTGTGAGAGGGATGTCCCAGATTGGAGAGGGTGCAGGCCAGGCTGAAGGACATCCCTCCATGCACAAATTTTATGCACCAGACCTCTAGTCTATATATATAAAAGCCTAAGTGACCAAATGACTGAACGACTGGATGACCAATCGCTATGATGCATACTGACCACCAGGGGGCAGGCGTTCAATGCAGGAGCTGCCCACTGATGGTCAGTGTGCTCCCACAGCAGGAGCACCATTCAACTGACCTACAGACTCCTAATGTCGAGCTCATGGATGGCAAGTGTAGCTGCAGAGGTGCAAGGCTCTCTCACCTCTAGGCAGCACTACCTTGCAGGGCTGGGATGAGTGGGAGCAGCTTGGCACCCAGCCCAGGCTCAGGCTCCTCCCAGGCCACCTGCCACTTCGTGCACTACTACACCCCTTGGGGGATGTTGGACTGCCAGTTTCAGCCTGATCTCTACATCCCCTGAGGAGTCCCAGATTGCAAGAGGGTGCAGGCCAGGCTGAAGGAACCCACCAGTGCACAAATTCATGCACTGGGCCTCTAGTTGACTAATAAAGAAAAAAATTACCATGATAGGTCAAGAGAAACTCTAAAAGTAAGAAAAACATTTTCCTGTTTTGACAATGGGCCCGTATTTTCACTTTTCATTAGGTCCATAAAATGTGTTGCCTGCCTTGGCCCCAAGTCACTCTCTGCCATCAACCTATTTCTATTGTTTTGATTACACTTTTCAGTACCTTTCTGCTATCTGATTTGTTTGCAGCTTTATTGTCTGTCTTCCCCTCAGTTGATTGTCAGCTCTTTGAAAGATGTACTTTGTCAACTCATGGCAGTATCTTCAGCTTCTAGATCAAGCGCTGATTCATTAATTTTTAGCACCTTCCTGTATTGGCCTGTTCACCTTCCAGCCTGATCAGCAATAAGTAAAGCTTCTAATGTGGCTTATAGCTCCATTTTAATCATGACATTATCTTCCACATATTTTTCTGTTAAAGTTCCTTGGCTGACTGACATATCACTAGACCATAACATGAATTTTTGGATAAGGCAACTTATTAGACTTCCTTCAGGTTAGTTCTGCATTAATTATCCTGATGTAAAAGTACATCTTCTCTATTTGCCTACAGAACAGTTTTTATTAGACAGGACAGTTTACTACCACACGATAATTATATTTGATCAAAAAGAGATGCATATTCCTTTTGTTTAAAATTAGGAAGGAAGAATGCTTCTCAGAGAGCACGGTATTATAAATTGCCCAAAATACAGAAATCCACATTAGGTGATAAATACAGCACTTTACACAAACTCTAGTGATGTTATAAATGTATAGAATTAACCCTGGCTGGTGTGGCTTAGTTGGTTGGAGCATTGTCCTATATGCCAGGTTCTATCCTTAGTCAGCGAAAGTATGAGAAACAACTGATTGATAGTTCTCTCTCCCTCTCTCTCTTTCTCACTCTAAGATCAACTAAAAAATAAAAATAATAAAAAAATAAAAATAAAATGAATGTGAAGAATTACAACAAAGTACAGGTTAAATTCATAAAAAGTTTATATCCTACATCTATAACAATAAAAGGGTAATATGCTAATTAGACCAGATGTTCTTCTGGACATCATTCCAGATGTCCTTCTGGACAAATCCAGGGCTGTAGGGAAGTCAGCCCAGATCTCAGGTGTCAGAGGCCAGGGGAAGGAAGGCCTACTTTTGCACCAATTTCATGCATCAGGCCTCTAGTTTTTAATCAAAGTATAATAGAAGTGAGCATTTATTGGGGAAGAGGGGGAGAGAGGTTCATTTTCTTTGGCTAGATGAGCAATTCATTTTTCATAAAGTAAATGGTTCTTATTTTCACTTTTAATGTTAAAGAACAATATTAGTGAGGGATTTTTTTATAGTCAAATTATCTTTATGACCTTTCCTCATCAACTGCCTACAGGTGAAAATTGGATTTGAAAATTACACAGAGCTGTAACTACTACTTCAAGAATGTGTTAAACTGTCTTCATAAAAGCATTATTTTCTCTTCAGGTTTTGTTTTTTAATACATCCTTGTTCTTAGAGAGAACCTTCGTCTATAAATGAATATCCAGTTGATGGTTATACCAAACTGTAGTAATTACTTCAAAAGGATGTCAACATGATTATAGAAACTCTGTTTTGTCCAAAGCTTGAGGGCTGCCTGGCTGGTCTCAATGTCTCAATGTTTCTGACTGACATGTAAGTTATGTTCCAAAGGAGGGGTAGGAAACCTTTTTCTGCCAAGGGTCAATTGGATATTTATAACATCATTCATAGGCCATACAAAATTATCAACTTAAAAATTAGTCCGCTATATTTGGTCAAATATGTAAATAACTCACTCCTAATGCCTTGGCAGAGCCAGACCAAATTATTTCGAGGGCCTTATATGGTCCACAAGCCAGATGTTTCCCATCCCTGTTCTAGGGAACTGGTTCTCAAACTTAAGTATGCGAAAGAATTTGGGATACCATTAAAAATAGATTTTCATTCTCAACCTCAACCATTCTCATTACCAAGGTGAACTTAAGAATCCTCTTTTATAAAAAAAACTAGAGGCCCAGTGCACTGATTGGTGTACTAGTGGGGTTCCTCAGCCTGGCCTGTGCTCTCTTATAATCCAGGGGCCTTCAGGGGATGTCAGAGGCCCGGTGCATGGATTCAGCCTGATCCCCACAGGCCAGGCTGAGGGACCCCACTGGCGCATGAATCCGTGCACCAGGCCTTTAGTTTGCATGTAAGATCTTTGGTTAATCTCTTCCTGCCCTCCCCCATCCTTCTGAGATTCATCAGTCTGTTCCATGTTTCCGTGCCTATGCATTGAGCATCTGCCCCCTGATGGTCATTGTGTGTCATTTATACTGGTCAAACAGTCAGTCATTTGGTCACTTGGGCTTTTATATATAGAGATATTTCAGATGCAGAAATTTTTCAGGCCAAACTTTGGATAAACACTGTTTTAAAATCTCAGAGGACACTTTTTAAGGGCCATATGTTTATTCATTCTTACTTATATCCAAAACTTCTTACTTGTAAAATAAGTTCAAATGTCTTACACCATTAAAGACCTCTCATGATCTGAAACCAGCCTCCTTGTCTACTGCCCCTGCCATCATGGCCCCTGAATTAAAGTCAATCTGGACACTTCTCCCCAAGTCACTTTGCCATACCCTCCCTCCAGTATTCCCCATACACTTCAATTAAACTTAACGACTTTGAGTTCTTCAAACATGCCATTTTATCTTTCAATTCTGGTCCTTTCCTCTCTATTGATTGCCTTCCTACTCTCTCTCTCTTTATTTGGCTAATACCTGCTCATCCTTTATGACTCAGTTCAAATCATTACCTCCAGAACATGTCTCTGAGTCTTTAAAAATAAGGAGGGTAAAGAAGAGGAAAAGAGTCATTTCTTGAAATTCTTTATTTAGTTTAATCTTCACATGAACTTAAGAAGTAGAATCACCCCAAATTTACAAATGGAAAAGCTACAGTTTGCCCAGAGTGACACAGCTAGCAGGTGATAGAATAGGGATTCCAAGTTGAGTACTAACTAACTTCAGAATCTGTGCTCTTAACACCCTAAACATCCAAGGTTAGTTCAGGTCTTTTTCTCAGGGGTTCCCATACTATCTGTACATATTCATGCCATGCATAACACATCACACTACATATCCTTACTTACTTGAATATATTCCCCACCTCAGAAAATATCCTTAACAGTGAAAGCACAGTGACTTTTCACTGTTTCAATCTTAATAATTAACACAGATTTTGATATATAGTAGACATAAGCTTGAAAGAATTATTCATTCTTTCAAAATGAGCAGGCTCCAGAATGTAAGAATAAATAGGGTGACAGTGGCTCCAATTCTCACATAACTCATAGACAAATAGAGAAGACAACCACTCTCCTAATTTCACTAAAGTAGGATACGTGAAGAGGAGATCCTGAAAGAGATAAAACGAGACCTAGCACATAAGAATAAGTTAATGGATAGGTTGAAGGTGGTTTCAGGTATGAGCAATGATAATTAGGAAGAAAAAAGTGAGAGAACACAGAGCTCTTGAAGAACTGATAAAACCCCACCTTCTGGAACCTGGGTCAGAGTAGAAAGTAATGAGATGTAGGTGAGGAGAGGTGGCAATGGTCAGATTGGTGAGGCCTTGTGAGGAAATGGAAGTCACTTAAAGTTTTGAAGCACTGGAGTGACAGCTTAGATTTCCATTTGACTGGAGTGTGTCAGGATCAATTAGAGGAAGTCAGGAGTCTAGTTGGGAGCATGTTCAAGTACTCTAGGTCAGCGTTTTTCAACCGCTGTTCCGCGGCACACTAGTGTGCCGCGAGATGTTGCCTGGTGTACCGTAGGTGCAGACAAGACAAGAATTTTATAATTTTTCACTATTTTGTTTACTTAATATTTCATAATAAAGTAATTATAAAATACTTTCTTTGTGTTTATTTGATTCCTATTCAAGAGAATTACTTTATATATAGTCAATATAGGCACAGAGTTAAATTTTTTAACATTTTCTAATGGTGGTGTGCCTCGTGATTTTTTTCATGAAACAAGTGTGCCTTTGCCCAAAAAAGGTTGAAAAACACTGCTCTAGGTAATAGGTGACTGTTGGTAAAGCCAGAGTGATAACCATGGGAATGAGGAAAAGATAAAATAATTAGAATAATGAGAATTAGAGCATAACCAAAAGAGACATGTCAAGTATGACTCACTGTAGCCACATAAAAATAGCCAAGAAAAAATCAAAAGCTAGTAACTGTTTACAGAGAAAAAGTACCCCAATTATTTATACTTTATTTTCAGTATCCTTAGTATAAATTATAATGATCCTAAAAGAAATAATTCACTAACCTCTTTGTCAGGAGTATCATTCAGGTAAATTTCAGTGTCACCAACTGAAATCAAAACACTTTTAGAACAAACAATATCATTGTCAAAGCATTTCTTGTTCTGGGCAATGACAGATATATCTGCTTCTTCTGCACTCTGCAATGTTAATAATATTATATTAATACAATTGTATACTATACATAATTTTTAGCTATTTTCATCGACAAATATTAAAGAAGACCAATATGTACAATAGTGAGTATTAAAACTGAAATACAACTTACCTCTAAAATAAAGTTCATTTTGATCTAGTAATATGAAAAATATACTAAGATAGCTTAATGTTTAAACATTTATCTCTAACATATTCTGTTACTTTTTTTCTAGCAAAGCTATTTTTCAATCTTATAATAATATAGAGACCCGGTACATGAAAACTCATGCACTGGAGGTGGGGGGGGGGGGGGGGTCCTTTAGCCCGGCCTGCCCCCTGTCACAGTCCAGGAACCCTCAGGGGTGGGAGGTGGCCCATTGATCAAAGGAAGGCAATGCCTTCATCATACCTCTGCTGCTGCCATTGCCAGCAGTGCAAGCCTAGGCTTGCCCTTGGTTACCTGAGCCCCGGTCAGCCCTAGGTGGCTGAGCAGCCACCATCCAAGGCTTGCTTGCACTTTGGGCCAGCCCTGGGTGGCTGGGAGGATGAGGGTGGGTCAGGCTACACCATGCACCTGCCACTCCCACCCCCCAGTAAGGCTGAAAGGACTGGGACTCTGGTGGGGCTGAGGGGACTGAAAGCCCCATCTTGTGGCTATGGGTGCCACCATCTTTGTGATGGTGTGATGGTCAATTTGTATATCCCCTCTTATTATATAGGATTAATTTAAATGTATTAACCAGTTTATTTCCAATAAATAAACCAAAACACGTGCTGTTGAGGGAAAATTTTATAAAAATTCATTTTAGACAACATTTTTGTCTTATCTTTAGGAATTTTCTGACTAAATAATTATATGCCTACAAGTGAACACTGAAATAGATACAAAACATTGGAACATGTTAGTAAATAATATAATGCATTTTATTTGAGGGATTCCTTTGAGCTTTACATATATTATCTTACGGGTTTTTTTTTTTAATTATATATTATCTCCATTTTACAGATTAGAAAACAGAGGTTAAGAAGGATTAACTGATTGTCCAAGGTTAATAAGCTAAATAAGGGCAGATACAGAGTTTTAATTTTTTTAAATTGATTTTGAGAGAGAGAGAGAGAGAGAGAGAGAGAGAGAGAGAGAGAGAGGGAGAGAAAGGAAGAGAGAGAATGAGAGAGAGGGAAACATCTATCATCTGCCCCCTGTATGCACCCTGACTAAGGGATTGAACCCACAACCTAGGTATGTGCCCTGACCCAGAATCAAACCCACAACCTTTTGGTGTATAGGATGATGCTCCAACCAACTGAGCCACACCAGCCAGGGTTCTAATTTTTTTTTTTTTTTTTTTTTTATGCCACTTGTAGAGTGGTTAAAAGAGTCCAATAGTGATTAAAGAGAAAAGAGAAAAATCAATGGTAGGTGATAGGAAATCCTTAGTTTGAGAGAGTATTTAGCCCCAGACACTCTAAATCCAAACACCTTACCTCTCACTTCACCCTCACCTTTTCTTTTTTTTAAATATATTTTATTGATTTTTTTACAGAGAGGAAGAGAGAGGGATAGAGAGTTAGAAACATCAATGAGAGAGAATCATCAATCAGCTGCCTCTTGCACACCCCGCCCCCCCAACTGGGGATGTGCCCGCAACCAAGGTACATGCCCTTGACCAGAATCGAACCCGGGACCTTTCAGTCCACAGGCTCTATCCACTGAGCAAACTGGTTTCGGCTCACCCTCACCTTTGTTTGGCCACTCCCTACTCCATCCCTAATAACATGCTCTCTAGAATCAAGGTTTCTAATTTTGTATGTCAGTTTCATGGATGGCTCCTATAGTTTTACAGACCCTGAAAACTCATTGTAAAATGCTGTTTTTGGATATCTATATTTTTCTAGGAAGAAAAGCCTTGGTTTCAATAAATTTTTTTTAAAATATATTTTATTGATTTTGTACAGAGAGGAAGGGAGAGAGATAGAGAGTTAGAAACATCGATGAGAGAGTCATTGGTCAGCTGCCTCTTGCACACCCCCTACTGGGGATGTGCCCGCAACCAAGGTACATGCCCTTGACCTCAATCGAACCTGGGACCCTTCAGTCCCCAAGCCGACGCTCTATCCATTGAGCCAAACCGGTCTTGGCTCAATAAAATTTTTGAAGTGGTCGTTATCCCCCCAAAAGTTAAAAGCCACACTGGTCTAACTTAGGGACAGTGGAAATTTCATCAGAAAAAAAAAGGCGATATTTCTCTGGACTCAATATCTACTTTTCAAGGACTCACACACATGAATCCTTGTCATGTTTAGACATTTGGGTCAGTGTTTATTTTCAAAGTGAGAAAAGTCTAAATGTTTGCAAATCGCATAGGTCTTGATGCGAATTCTTCACACTTAGTTTTTTATATCGCCAGCAATACGAACATTAGCTCAATTTATCTCTCTCTTTTTCTAAATTCTTCCTGTCTCACTAGTAATTACTGTAGCATCATCCCTAGAAGACCGGCTTTCAATCAATGTTGCTGACAGAGTAACTGATGGCTCCCTCTGTGCCCCACTTTTCCTTCCATCACAGCACTGAGAGCTCTTGCTTCCTAGCAATTCTTTCGCAAAGCAAGGCCTACATTTTGAAAAGGGAAATAAAATGATATTGGCATTGTACTGCTAAAAAAAATAATGCCACCCTTTTTTGCCTTTATGAACAATTTTCAAAGAACAAAAATAATAATATGTAATTTAGGCTTTTGTTTTGTTCTTCTTGGGAAGACTTAGATAAAGGATGTGAAAAGCTGGCTGAAAGGCTGTCTATGGCCATCACATTTCTATTACTAATAATTAAAGTGACTCAATGTTCGCTGTGCTTTTGATATTAACTCAAAAAAGCCAAGAAGCATTCTGTATTGTATGGTCTTGTAATATCATGCTATGTTGACAGTAACTTGAAATAATACCAAATCCTATGAATCACATTTCTCCAGTTTCCATTTCTCATGTATTTCAAGTTACATTCGGTTGGAAGATAATGCTGCAGAGTTGCTAAGCAACATAGTGAGTGTGATTACAAAGCTAGAGGGGGGAAAAGTCAACATTATTAATGTGCCACATGGATTCCTCAAACTCTTTATGCTCCGCTACTGAAAACATTATAGAGAATATTCTCCCAGGTGATTCCAAAACATAAAATGTCAGCACTTCTCAAGGTAGTGTATTATTTTACTTGACATCTCAGTCTTAACTTTTTAAGAGTAACTACCCCACACTGTGGGCATTGTACCTGGGCTGCAGGCTCTCTCACCAGTGGGGGGCATGCAGGAGGCAGCTTATCGATGCCTTGTTCTTCCATCGATCTTACACTCTCTCTGAAAATCAGTAAAAATATTTTTTAAGGCAGTACCCACACAAAGTCCCTGTGGATACAGTAGTCACATGCAGCCATGTTTATGTCCCACAGCTGCTTAGACCCAAAGCAATACATTCACTCATGAGCCAATGGACCTTAATGCTGACAAGAAAAAACACAGCTCTACCCAATTAGGTTATCACTCCCATTTGAACCAGAAAATAGTTACTTAGAAAAGTTTTGTATAGTAAGATCTGAGCGTGAATAGACAGAGAGAATAAAGGTGGAGTGGGAGCTGAACAGGTGAGAGCAAGCTTAGGATATGAAGGAAACAAAATAGTGACTGAACTGAAGCAAAGATGGAAACAAGCCCTAGCAGGTTTGGCTCAGTGGATAGAGCATAGGCCTGTGACTGAAGGGTCCCAGGTTCTATTCTGGTCAAGGGCACATGTCTGGGTGGCAGGGCTCCATCCCCAGTAGGGGGCGTGCAGGATGCAGCTGATGAATGATTCTCTCTCATTATTTATGTTTCTGTCTCTTTCTCCCTTGCCCTGAAATCAATGACAGTATATCACTTTTTTAAAAAATGGAGATAAAATATAGAAGAGTTACACAAGCAAGCCTGAGTGAGTGGAAAGCAGAGCATTCTTAGAGAGATGGTCCAAGCTGCAGCAATGACATCAGAGCCTCCCTGAATTCCTGCTGCCAGGAGGCATAACCACTCTGCAGTTATCACCTTTGTGAGGTGCTGGGCCCTGTTCAAGGATGTTATTTCCCTATGGGTTTTATACCCAAATCACCACAGCACCCACTCCCTATTGTTTGTTTCCTGAAATAGCAAACGCTTAACTCAATGTCACTTCCAAGAAATACCACCCTGAGGTGCTTCACTGCAAAGGAAATCTACTTGAAAATCACTGATAAAGAAGTGTTATAATTGGGTGAAATACACCAGCCTCCTGCTTCCGTGAAACTTTCCTATTAACTGATTCTCTAGTCAAAATTTGTTACATCTCCACAACAGAGCTTTCATTTGGCCCAGCCTTCTAGCTTCTTGTTTAATAATGACTCCCCAAATGTAAAACAATTGAGGGTAAGGCCAATCCTATATAATAAGAGATGAATATGCTAATCATCCATTATACCCTGATGTGTAATGACCAACCACATAACGACTTGATCACGGATCTGCAGGAGGGTGTAGCAGTGAACTATAAGCTGGCAGTGGAGAGCTACAGGAGGAGGCAGGGCAGCAAGCCATACGCAGATGTGGAGGAACTACGGGAGAGCAGAGCAGCAGGCTGAGAGCTACAGGAGGGTGGCAGCGACTTACTGGTGCAGGGATTTGTGTGCAGGGCTACTAGTATCATCATAATTGTACCCTTTAACAGCTCTTAGCATAATATGTAATTAGACTCTAATATGTAATTAATTATTATAACAAGTTAAAAAAAATTACTAGAAAACCTATGCTAAATTACTATTGAAATGTTTTAGGAAGTTTTGATACATGGAGTCTATTATCAAAATCTGTAAATTATTACAATGCAAAGTAAATACTGAACCTTAATATCTAAGACTAATAATGGAGATGAATCTTATGAATAAAAGATCACAACTATCTAGCCTGAAACTTCCAATAAGGATATAATATTTAAGAGTCAACTTACCTGAGCAAAGTAGAAAATTATTAAAACACTGACTTCCTGAAAGGGCACTTAAAGAATTAATTCAATACACTCCAAGATTTTCATCTTCTTACTCAAATAGATTTTAAAAATATGCAAAAGCCTTCTACAAAGTAGTGTTCATATAATTCTAAAAAATTAAATAAAATTTAAGATCCATTTCCATTAATTGGTGGTGGGGGGGGGAGATAATATACTAGTATTTTAGGTTGTATCATCCAATTTAATTTACTTTTTAAAATTTCTGATTTTCGCCAGAAACGGTTTGGCTCAGTGGATAGAGCGTCGGCCTGTGGACTGAAAGGACCCAGGTTCGATTCTGGTCAAGGGCAATTATTTTTCTGATTTTCCTGATATAAAAATGCTCAGAAAACTATAGAAAACTGATTTGGGTTGAAAATATCCACTGTTATACAGACGATCACTAAGGCCCAAACTATGGTCTGCCTCTGAGTCCTTTGTCATCACATGTTGCCATGCAAACAATATAAGTAAAACTGCACTGTTAAAGGGGTCATTGAGAGGATTGGATGAGCAGCTTACCCATGAGCTGAATCCAGACAGTTAGAGTCTCATAACCCTCCCTGTCTTTGGAATGTGTGTTCTACCCACCATTCGCACAGTGGGGGCCATTTTCAAGAACACAGACGTGAGAGATCAATGTGCTGGGAAGGCCTTCGATCCCATAAGTGACTGAGGTCAAGGAAGGCCTCTCCGTGAACTTAAGATCCTGGCAGGCAAGTGTGGAGAGCTCCTTGTCTCACTGCTGCCCAAGGCAAGCCGCCTATGCAAGCTCCGTTGCTCACTAAAACTGCCTCCTACCCGTCAGGAGTAGCCTGCCTCTTTCTTCTGTGTACAGGGGCCAATTTTAGATTTCATCTGGGAAACTCCAAAATTTGCAAACAAACATGCACCTGGAAGACAAACCACTTCAAGAATCATTTCAGAAACAGAGAAGATAAACATTAAATAAGGTTTCCTTGGATTTGCATTTAGGTCATGTTGACTTTTACAGTTGCACTTTTTAAATCCCTCATCAGCCTAAGATTCGCAGTAGGAAAGACCCGTATCTTTTTTTTTTTTTTTTTTGGGGTGATCATTGTACATGCACTTTTCATTATAGATTCTGACTCATATAAATCATGTAAGATATATTGAAGTGAAAATGATGCAAAGAATTTGAGAGCAATGAAATTAGGGGATTTTCGGAGACTTAAAGAAAGCACTGAACTTTTGAGATGCCACCTGAAGAGAACTTTGAAAATCCTAATCTAGAACAAATGATAAGAAAAACCCTAGCAGGGATGGGGGCTTGCCACAGACTAAAGGAAGTCAACTTTGGCTCTGAACTTAGGAGTTGAATATTATCTTTCTCAATTTTGTTGAAGATCATCAGTGTTCCCTCTTGAGGTTTTAGCACAGCTCAAGGTGCTGCTTGGTTTCACATCTCCTTTTTTTTTCTCTTAAACAAGTCTTAACTCGGGAAGCACAATTACAACCTTTTCCCTAAATTAGGAAAACACACTTAAAAAATAATGTGCACCCTGGCTGGTTTGGCTCAGTGGATAGAGCATTGGTTTGCGAACTCAAGAGTCCCAGGTTCGATTCTGGTCAAGGGCATGTACCTTGGTTGCGAGCACATACCCAGTAGGGAGTGTGCAGGAGGCAACTAATTAATGATTCTCTCTCATCGATGTTTCTAACTCTCTATCCCTCTCTCTTCTCTCTGTAAAAAATCAATAAAATATATATTTTTTAAATGTGCTATATTTCCTATGCTATTTTTAGTAAGGGTAAACAGCTTCCAAAATGAATAAAATATCAGAGAACCTAATTATTTTTAAGGATTATCAGGCACCAACCAAGATATAATAAGCACTTATTCTGTACCTAGAACTAGGTTACATTTAAAACTGCAG
Organism: Pipistrellus hanaki; assembly: GCF_964339955.1. Taxonomy (NCBI): domain Eukaryota; kingdom Metazoa; phylum Chordata; class Mammalia; order Chiroptera; family Vespertilionidae; genus Pipistrellus; species Pipistrellus hanaki. Next base: position 121,114,858 of record NC_140505.1, read on the forward strand.
AGTTGAGAGATTTTTTTAAAAAAATTTACTTTAATATCTTTAAATGTGAGGGTAAAATAACATTATACTTATAAAATAAAGATGAAAAGTATTATTTTTTTCAATTTAAATATGTTTTTATTGCTGGAACCGGTTTGGCTCAGTGGATAGAGTGTCAGCCTGCGGACTGAAAGGTCCCTGGTTCGATTCTGGTCAAGGGCATGTACGTTGGTTGCGGGCGCATCCCCAGTAGTGGGTGTGCAAGAGGCAGCTGATCGATGATTCTCGCTCATCAATGTTCCTAACTCTCTATCCCTCTCTCTCCCTCTCTGTAAAAAATAAAATAAAATAAAATAAAATAATATGTTTTTATTGATTTCAGAGAGAGGAAGGAAAAGGAAAGAGAGATAGAAATATTGATCATGAGAGAGAATCATGGATCAGCTGCCTCCTGCACATCCCTATTGGGGATCAAGCCCACAACCCAGGCATGTGCCCTAACTGGGAATCAAACCGTGACCTCTGGTTCATGGGTCAATGATCAGCCTCTGAGCCACACCAGCAAGAATGCGAAAGTATTAATTTTTAAAAGTCCAACTGTCCACAGGGTCCAAAGAAATAAATGATGAGTTTCACCGGATAAAAATGTGTTGCAAACAACAAAGATAAAGCCTGGAATCTATAATCATGACAAGTAGGAAAGAGAGCTGCTTGGTAAGAAATAATTAAATCTGCTATTCACAGAAATAACTCTTGCCACTGAAAAAGCAGAGAGGAAAGAAAAAGAAAGGGAAAGGCAGGGGCATGTTCATGGGAGAGAGACCACAGTGAATCCCCATCCAAAGGATTAGTGTTTATGTTGTTTTTTAATTAAATCTTTATTGTTGAAAGTATTACATATGTGCCCTTTTCCCCCCATTGACCTCTTCTAGTCCACCCGCCTCCCCCCCAGGCCTTTACCACACTATTGTCTGTGTCCATGGTTATGCATAACATAATAAATAATTCACTTGTGTAATTCTAATTAATTATTAATAGTAAGTTTTTATTACCAAATTAAGTTAAAAGTTAAGTTCTAAAGCCTGTTGTTTGTAATCATACTTTCTTTTTTTGCTTATTTTTATTTTTTATTTCTTTTCATATTTTTTCTTAAAGAATGTTATTTTTTTTAAAAAAGAAAAAAAAGAAAAAAACATTTCTGCTTGACAAGCAGAAAGGCACATATAATTCTAGAAACTGAAAATATAGTTTTAATATTTTTCATATCTTAATCTTACTGCATGAACCCTAAATTTACTACATAAATTTTAATTCAGATATTAAAGATTCAAATTTCATTATTTACTGAAAGATTAGAAGAATATTTCCTGTGACATATCTTCTCATATACAGGCAGTCAAACTTTATTAAAATTTAAAGTTGAACATGATGTATTCATTTTAATAGAAGAATATAATGGCAGGTTAAAGTGATGATAAGAAATCAAGTTTCTAAAGCCTAAAAGCCAATCCTTAGTATATCTTGCCCGCTAAATGGAATGGTACTGTTCTATTACAGCATTAATAAAAAGAAACTGCTGTAATCAGGAAGCATCAAACATAAAGATACACTTTTATTTTTCCAGGAGAGTATTTTAAAGGACTTTATGAACAATCACTATTTGAAAATAATAGTGGTAAATACTACAATTATTGTGAAGGCAAATTAGGGATTAAGAAAAAGCCAGGCAGAACATACAAATCAAATAAGTAGTTATTAAAAGAGTTCACCAAACACCCAGCATTTTGCTAAATTATTTGGGGAGAAAAAAATAAATGTAAGGCATGGTTCCTGTCTTCAAAACTTTTCTTAAAGAAGAAAGTGCTCTACATCCTTGCTACTCAAAGAGTAGACCTTGGACATGTGACGTGGTGGTAGCTTGCTAAAAATTGCAAGTTCCAAGATCCTGCTCCAAATCCATGGACTCAGGATCCATATTTTACAGATTCTTCAGATGATGTGCATGGATACTAAAGTTTAAAAAGTACTGCTCTACATACTTCATGTTGAAGGCATGTATATCCATTTATAGCAAATATTTGATTACTAATTAAGTAAGTAATTAAGCTTGTGGTTTCTCCCTCTAGTAGAGACTTAAAAATTGAACAAATAATTATTTAGCTTTTATCATGCCACCAGAAATATGTTAGCTCCTATGAAGAACCCAAAAGAAGTGTAACATAGCCCTGGCCAATGTGTTTCAGTTGGTTGGAGTGTCATCCCGTGCACTGAAAAGTCAGATTTTTATCCCTGGTCAGGACACATACCTATGTTGTGGGTGGTCAATCCCCAGAATGAAAATAAAAAAAAAAAAAGGAAAAAAAAAGATGTTATTGTGAGGATGAAATGGATTCAGAAAACCAGCCTAGAAGTTGAGGGTTAGAGTTGTACATGTTGATTTGGAACTCTTCAGCCTATAGGATGGTTAAGATTGTGGGTGAACACACCAAGCATTAGGAGAAAAGGACAGATTGCCAAAAAGAAAAAGACACCTAGTTCAATCAACATTTATTGAACAACTATGTTCCCAACATGGTGGTCTGAGCTGGTGAATCGATGACTAAGACTTGGTTCTTTCCCTGAAGGACCCAAGTCAGTCACCGAGGGTCAGGAAGAAGAAAAGGCAACAAAGACACAAAGAAGAAACCAAAAGAGCCATTACAGGACTCAAACGGCATAATATCCAGAAGGTCACAGGAGGAAGACACTTAAAGAAATGTCAGAGGCACCTAAGTAGCAATGGAAATGAGGGTTTGCTACCAAATGAGTCTGGCTGATTTTGAAAAAGAGGTATCAGTTTATGTATCCAAATTTCTAAAGTGTTATCTACATCCCCAAGCTTCTCCATTTACAACCTAAATGGTAGGGGATGAAAAAATTCCATTGTAGAATTGTTCACTAAGAAGACAAATACTTATTGATGTATATGCATCATGGTGTCTTCCTTATACTCCAAAAACAATTGAAACAACACAAAACTCCTTTAAGCAAGTTGTCATCATCTATAATTATCTGCCAAATCCATTCCCATGGATTAACTCTTTAAGAAACATAAAATTGTCCATAAAGGAAGCCAAGAATTTTACCAAAAGGGAAATTCAGTGGCTTAAACCATAAGCAGGAGCTTTGCTCAAGTTTAGAAGGCTATAGATTTTAGTTTGTTTCCTTATTTAATTGAATTAATACAAAATTGGAAAGTGTCTACTTTCTTGACATATGCTTAAAGAGCAGTATCGCACACAAACCACTAATAACAGGAAAGTCTGGGGGGGAAAACATGCATTTAAAGGTAACTTTGCTGCCAAAACCGGTTTGGCTGAGTGGATAGAGCGTCGGCCTGTGGTCTGAAAGGTCCTGGGTTCGATTCCGGTCAAGGACATGTACCTTGGTTGCGGGCACATCCCCAGTAGGAGGTGTGCAAGAGGCAGCTGATCGATGATTGTCTCTCATTGATGTTTCTAAATCTCTATCCCTCTCTCTTCCTCTCTGTAAAAAATCAATAAAATGTATTTTTTTTAAAAAAAAAAAAAGGTAACTTTGCTGAAGGAAATCTGTTATTTTGTTTATTTTTGTGCAATTTTTTCCTAAAGCTTAGTTTTTTGGATTTAGAAGTTTAATTCTTTGATCAGTGATATGTAAATAAAATTTAGGTATATAGAAAATCCAAATGCATTAAACATATGAGAAATTTGAAGGATTTTTCAGATATACAAAGCCTAGGGATTACCAAAACATCAAAATAGCATGTCTAGAATTGAGAATAATGCCTTTTGAATGCTACAACGATAAACAAATCATAGTCCAATACATGATTTAAAGTCTTATTTTTGTATTCACCCAATTAAGTCAGTAAAAATAAAGCAGTTGACATTTATTGTACAGTAACTATATATCAAGCACTATCTGAGAGCCTTGCATAGTTCAGTTAATTCTAAGAACTATCCCTAGGAATAGGTCTAATTATTATCTTCATTTTACAAATAAGAAAACAGAGGCACAGAAAATTTCAGAATTGGCTCATCATTTATCTATACTAATAATAGAGGAATATGCAAATTGTCCAGGATGCTGTCACAGTAAAAGTAATGACCAAACAGTAGGCTACATGGGGTGACCAGGCTGGGAGGGAGGGCTTTTGGGGGTAACCAGGCCAGCAGGAGGATAGTTGGGGGCAACCAGGCTGGCAGGGGGAGGGGCAGTAAGGGGTGACCAGGCTGGAGGGGGGGGGCAGTTAGGGGCAACTAGGCTGGCAGAGAGGGACAGTTGGAGGCAACCAGGCCAGCACAGGGGAGCAGGCCAGTGGGAAGGGGAAGTTAGGGGTGATCAGGCCAACAGAGAGGGAAAGTAAGGGGCTTCCAGGCCTGCAGGGGGGGCAGAGGGGCAAGCAAGAAGGCAGGGGGGGCAGATAGGGACATTTAGGCAGGCAGGAAGGTGAGCATTTAGAAGCCAGTAGTTCTGGGTTGTCAGAGGGATGTCCGACTGCTGGTTTAGGCCCGATCCTGGGGACATTCCCTAAGGGGTCCCAGGTTGAAGAGGGTGCAGGCTTGGTTGAGGGGACTCCCCCAGTGCATGAATTTTGTGCACTGGGCCTCTAGTAAATAGTAAAACTTTAGAATGAGCCAAGCAAATTATATTTAAATTTCTTACTTTTATAAATTATATTAATGATGTATGGATTTGATATACCATGGCCCAGCATACTTGTTTTTTTACATTGCCTTTACATAATTGCAAATAAAAGTATAAGTAATTGTGACATACCTTTATCAAAAATACCTGGCAATCACCAATATAGTCATATTCCAATCCATCAAAAGAATGATAATGCCGATCCCCATATATTGTACACACTGCTGGACATGGATAGTATGTGCAATTGAACATTCCTCGTCGACAAACACTATTAGAAAATAACAGAAGTCCCCATTGTAAGAAACATGGCTCTAATTAATTTTTTCAAGTGGCATAAACATTGGAAGGTTTGCATTAAAGAGCAATCACTGAGCCAATAGCCCTTATAAATATTGCCAATTTGTTCTGATAACATTACTCTGACTAATTAGACATATATTTACCACTTTGTTTAAATAAAATATCAGACACCACAACCAATCCCAGAAATTGTGCCCGGGTTATACTGAAACAGATGTTGGAATGAAAAATTGAACATAAGCATGCTGGTAGCCAAAAGACCACAATGCAATCTTTAATACTTGAGTCTATTTAAATATATTAAGTGTTATTTTGTTCATGAGTTTAGGATCTTTATCTGCATTTTAAGAAAATTATATTTCAATGTCATGGTTTTCTTTAAGCTTGTTTCCAAAAATAAAACCTTCCATTAAATGTGAACTTCTTTTTGGAATTTTTATCACTTTCTTATAACCTTGAGATATTCTTTTCTCATTACATTTTCATATTGTCATATTTTACACTTTTCTAATGTGTGAAACAAATATGTATAAAAATAATGGTATGATTCCCTAGAGACAGTAGCTCTCTATCAATGCACAAAAGACTTTAAAATCTTATTTACTCAGGTTTGATTTGTTTTTGTTGAAGTCAGTCACCTTAAGTAAATATAAGATGGTCGAAACTAATACAATTGCTTAGGATGTTTTGTCAAATAAATGAACCTGATTACCAGGTGTAACATGGTGTAGCAATCACTTCTCCTGAGAGGTACTCCCAGTCTTTCCAGATGCATGGACAGCTTTCAGGAATATAACACTTCCCTCGGTGCTCCGCCAGTCTTCCAAAAGAAGAGTAAATACTATGTAGTTTAAACTACTAATTTCAGTTTTCAAAGTAATCAGTAATCTCATCACATTCACAACCATCTCTATTCATTACATCTGTCACAGGCATGTTCTAGCTGGCCTCTCGAAAGGTTGAACCCTGTCCTTATCTCCCTCCACTTCTTTCTATACAGTATTGTGCATATCACAATAGGAAGTAAATGCCAGGCAAATGATTGGATGCAGTAATTTTGACCTTTTGCTATCATTTAATATAATAAAAGGGAGACAAAAACCAAAATTCATAGGTAAAATGAGTTATTCTGGAAAAAAAATTTAAAGAGATAGTGAGGGCCCTTATTTTAATATTTACTGCTTAAGAGAAAGAGTCTGGTATAACAATTTTGATAAAATAGTGAATTATAAGATATATAACATTTTTTTGTTATGAAACAGAGGAAATAATCAAGAGCTTCTTTTGTGAGTGACTGCAAGTGATTATGCTGATAACTGATGAGTTTTTTTTATACCTAATCAAAACTGGTGTGCTACATCCATGAAGTAGATATTAATACACCCATTTTTAAAAGAGGAAGTTGAGGCTGTAAGTGGTTAAGTAATTTGTTCTGACATTTCAGTTAATAATGAGGACCAACATTTGAACCCCAATTCTATGTAATTCTTTCCACTATATCCTTTGCATTTCTTTAATCCATGGTGACTTCTAAACTTCTAAGTCCTTTTATAGTCAACTAGAGGCCTATAAACTTTTAGGCCCATGGGGCGCAGGCTAAACCATCAGTCAGACATCCTTAGTGCTGCCATGGAGGTGAAGATACTCCTGCATTGAGCATCTACCCCCTGGTGGACAGTACACATCATAGCAACTGGTCAACTGGTCAACTGTCTGCCTCCTGGTGATCAGTGCACATCATATAATAGCAAGCAGTTGAGTGGCCTTAGCATACCATTAGCATATTAAGCTTTGATTGGTTTAATGGACAACGGGATGACTGGACACTTAGCATATTAGGCTTTTATTATATAGGCTGAATCACTGGCACTATCAGGAACTTCATGAAAACAAGTTATAGATTTATTGTCCTAAAATAAGGCAACCAGGGTCATATAGAAGACAATCCAAATCATATTACCATGAACAACTTCGTAATAGAAAGTCCTGAATAGAAAAATTATTCCCAAATCAGTCAGAGGCCTCTTAGTCAATATCAACTATATTTATTCAATACATTTCTTTAAGTTTTTGTAATGAGATTTGACCAGCAAGTATATAAGTCATTGTTGAACTGAAAGTCAAAAGTGACAGCAAATAGATACTTTTAAAATAATAGCATCAACCACAAGCATATGAAACAAAATTAGGAGGTAACTTTATCTAATCAGCCATGTATCTGCAATAGTCATAATCAAATCAAGTAAGTAAGCAGTGATGTAAGCCTCAATTATTTTATCAGAATAAAGGTTGTATTTTTCTGTTCTTTTTACTAAAATGTCTTCCTTATTCAGCTGCTCCATGGCCTGGTTTCTGCCTGCCTTTATTTCAGCCTCCACATGTGTCCTTCCTTTTAAAGAGCTTGGCACAGTCCCAGGTTATGTGGCTCTTCAACTTAGTAGTCTAGAAAGGGAGCATTTAGATAAATGCGACTCTCCTGGGAAGCTGACCACAAAACCTCTCTCTTCTTTGCCACCGGTTTCTAAGAACTGAGCCCAGGGATCCTTTGTGTGAATATGCTCATCGAGGAAGAATGAGTGACCTATTTGCTTTAGGTGGTCCTCTGTCTGAGCACTGCCTCTATTCATTAGGAGAAGAGAAAGGCCAGGGAGGCCATATCGTAAATGTAACTGCCAGAAAGCGAATAGCCCCTGGATTCACAAGTGTTATGCATTCCTGCTACTGAAGGAAATTTACAAAGATGAGAGTAGATTATGCTGCCGAAACTGGTTTGGCTCAGTGGATAGAGCATAGGCCTGCGGACTAAAGGGTCCCAGATTTGATTCCAGTCAAGGGCATGTACCATGGTTACGGGCACATCCCCAGTATGGGATGTGCAAGAGGCAGCTGATCAGTGATTCTCTCTCATCGATGTTTCTAGCTCTCTATCACTTTCTCTTCCTCTCTGTAAAAAATCAATAAAATATATTTTTTTAAAAAGAGTAGATTATACTGCCATAAAATTGTGAAACCTATTTATTGAGTGTACACACACACACACACACACACACACACACACACATGCAAACAGGCACACACAGGCACACAAAGGCACATGATACAATGCCTAATTGAGATTTTAAGGAAACTTGCAGAAAACCACTCAGCCTACATCAGCAGAGTTGGGATTTGAACTCCAGTGAAACTGAGCCAGAGTTCCCACTGTTACCCACTGCCCTATTTTCTGTAACATCCGTTAGATAAAGCAGTTGGCATCACCATTATAACTTAATATCAACAGTAATAGCACCAAAGAATATAAAATGATATACACTAAAATGTAATCAATGTAGAGTGGTTCACTATCAATTTTCCAAAATTGCAGTTGAATCAGGGAATAAATGTTAAGTCCATCCTAAATTTAGTTCTCTCATCAATTCACTGTATTACTTTAATGACATTGAATTATTTTAATATTATGTTAATTAATTAATGCTGTATCAATATTTCAGTCCTTGAATAATACTGTACACACTCTATTTCTTTAACAATATTGTACACCTAACATGTGACATTATTTAGTCACTAGAAGCCCGATGCACAAAATTCATGCAAGAGTAGGCCTTTCTTCCCTGGCTGCCGGCACTGACTTTCCTCCCGCACCCGAGGCCTGGGCTTCCCTCATAGAGGGAGGCCCTGCCCACCCGCTGCAGCACACTGGTCAGTGGCCTGGATCTTCTTCTTTGAGGTGATCATGGAGCCCCATGATTGATCGCCCCACAGGCCAGTTGCATGGGTCTCTCTCTGTGGATGATCGTGGGGCAATGGTCAGGCTCCTGACCAATCGCATAGCACCCGCCTTGGCTGACCTGGTGCCAGTTGGTGTCACAGCATAATTCAAAATGATCATTCTGCTATTAGGCTATTTGATCGATATGCATATTATGCTTTTATTATGTAAGATATGTTATATTAATGTATAATATGTATTATCTCACAGAAAACATATGTGATATGTAAAATCCTGATTACAATAATCTTCTAGTTACCAACTAGTTAACCACCAGTCAACCAGGCAATTTTAGCTATTTTTGTAAATTATGGTTTTAAGTGTTCTTGTGATTTTTTTAAAAAATTAAATCTTGAATGTTCTCAATTATCAAGAAAAAGAGGCTTACCCTGGAGCACAAACACAGCCACTTATGCAGGGTGAGGATGGGGCGCAAGTGAAGTTCATGGCCAGGTTTGCACATGTAATCTCACAATTTACTCCACCGGCTGGCAATTCGGGATCAGGAAACCTGCAGTTGAAATACACTTTTCCCTCGGGGCAGGCATGAACTTCAGGGACAAGGCACAGACAAAATACCCTTAAGTTTGTATTCACTCTATAGACAGATAATCATATTGAAGTGCATTGTATCAAAACACAAGTGACCATAAAATATTTTACCAGTTACTATTACATCATTCTCTTACTCTGTAAAGTTTGGTTGGTGGGTTTACAAACATTCTTTAGCCAGATTCCCTTTATAAACATCTAAATTTCCAAAACCTTTTTTGAGTTTCAAAACCATAGCTTCCTTCCATAATGCGATAACTAAACAGCTAGTATATAACATTATGAGGTCAAGAAGCAGGGCATTTTGATTAATCCAAACTTTTGAGGAATAGCAATCATTATAATTAAATTTTATAAGTCTTTGTGTTGACAACACATGATTCTTTTAGGTCTTGCTTCATCTCTGAGTCCTTACTAATATCAGTCCTCACTATATAGTGGAAGTACAGAAGTAGACATAATTATGGGTAGGCTAGGTACTACAAATTCTTCCAAAAAGCATTTGGGATCAAAGGGATTAAAAAGGTCCTTTATTAGGGGCCAAAAGGATCACATTTTGTGGATTTTTCCATAAGAAATCTGGCCTGGATATCCCCTTCTTTAACTCTGAGTCCCTTTGAAGCAAAGGGGGCAAGGCAGGGTGGCCCAGAAGCTACGGAACATGTGTGTGGCCCATGAGCAAAGCCTAGAAGAAGCCCTGGATACTCTGAATCCTTATAAAGTAAATCCAGGGCATATAATTAAAAGCTAATTCATAATAATACCAGAGGCCTAGTGCACAAAATTCGTGCACAGGTAGGGTCCCTAGCAGCTGCTGGTTGGGACCTTCCTTCCCTAGCTGCCAGCTGCCAGCTGGGGTCTTTCTTCATTCTGCACCACCCCCTAATGAACAGTGCACGTCATAGCCAGGAATTGAACTCCCGGTCAGTCGAACTCCCAAGAGGACACATTGCATATTAGGTTTATATATAGAGAGAGATATACATGACCATGGAAATAAATAATGAAGGAATAGCTCACAGCCTGCACTCTTTCTGTCCACTAAAATCAGTGAAAGTGGTGTTGTTTATTATTTGCCTAGAATTTCCCCACAGTGATTAAAAATTTTATGCCTTTTTTACGGTAAAAATAAATAATATAGCATCCCCTAACTCTCTAGGATCTTCAGGAATGATATACAATTGTAAAGTGGCATTCTGATGAGACATAGGAGTAGATATCATTTCGTATGCCATTTTTAAAGGGATAGCTACTAATCCTAGAGCCTTGTTATTTATAATGTAGCCCAGGAGCCTGTGGCAATGGCATGTCATCCACCTTTCCCAGAAAGGTAGAATCTCGGGCATCATCCCTGACCTGCTGAATTAGAATCGGCACTTTAACAAGATCCCGAGGTAATTGTGTGCACATTAGTATCTGAGAAATGCTGGTCTACTGTAGTTTCACAGCTTTTGTGGCACAAGTAGGCTACAACAGGTATCAAGACACATATTCCTAAATCCTTTTGGGCACCTGGTTTAGTTCTGGGGTAGGCAGAATCCCTGGGTTGATGACCTTTTCCTCTAAACCTTGTATGTTCAAGCCAGACTATCCTACATACATTATAATTTCTAGTGTGAAAAAAGTTTGAAAGCACTGAAGCACCATGTTGAGAGATGTTCCCAAGGCTATATTCATGAAAATTGGCCAAGGACAGGTGTGATGGGGTAAAAACTTCTGCCAGAAAAGTTGGGGCAGTACTAGAGCTGCATTCTCCTCAGGGAAAATACGTTATCTAGATCTTACCAGTAGAGGGCGGTGCTGGCTCATCACATTTCACAGTCCCATTTGAACATTGGCTAGTAAAAGTAAACAAATGTTACAAATCCAAATCTATTCTTTTTTTTGTATTTCACAAGCAACATCATGGGTTGCTTTACATCAATAATTAAGAAATTACATCAATAATGGGTAAGAATTGATTGAATATATATACAAATGTTATTCTTTCCCATTTAAATTTTTCTACAAATAAGTTATTGGCCAATTTGAAGAGAGTTCTTTCAATTAACATTTTTATCAAACACATATATAAGTCACTGTGATAACCATGGAAGATACAAAGACCAAAATTTATAATCTTTACTCAAGTAAAGGCCATAATACTCAGTTGGAATGAAGTACAAATCCACACCGGGTTAGAGCAGTGTTCTATGTAAAAAAGTGGAATGCAGAAAGTCGCAAGAGATGCAGATGACAAAGAGGCAAAGTCCAGCTCTTATTCAGACACTCAGACTTTGTCCCCGAGGTAGACTATTGACCTTAACCAGAGAAGTGGTATGTATGGTTGGTCTGAATTCTAGAAAAATCATTCTGGCAGTAGCACTGATGACAGAATTAAGTTACAGCTTCCTTGCAACTTAAGTTCTAAAGTCAGGGCCTAAGACAAAAACCCAATACAGGCCAAGTTAATTCTGAAGCTCCTTTAGAAAGCTATCATGATAGGGAATAACAAATCAGTTCTCAGTAACTCCACCATCAACAGTTTTTCCGCCAGCTTTAGACCAGATCATGTGTTCTATGTCTGAGCCCACAAGAAGAAGCTGACTAATATATAAGAGCCATGCCACATGAAAAATATGCTTATAGTCATCTAACAACAGGATGACACTCAGAGGCGTGATTCGCTCACATTGTGAATGGCCGAGAGGAACTGAGACAGACAGATCTCAGATCACAGAGCCAGCTTTTCCATATCATACTCATTCTGGGACATTTTTTTTTTTTAGAGGAATGGCAAATGAGGTCACTGCACTACAATGGGATTTTCTTTTCTCACTGAGGACAAACGATTCCTTCATTTTTTGCCAATTTACTAAAATAAATTTAATTATGTTAAATTCAGGAGAGATATACCACCTTGGCGAAATGAAGGGGGCAAGACTAGAGGCAAGAAGACCAAGAAGAGACGCTGTTGAGGCAGTGGCAATGGAAAAAAGGGGGATTTCTACTATTTGCAGAAAGTAAACTCCAGTCATTAGCGGTTTATTGGCTGGGGATATTGAGCAGTCAAAACATGGCTCCCAGATCTCTGGCGTGGGAGATTGTGGCTATTAGTACAACCTACTGGAGAAAGATCTAAGAACCGATTGCCTTTGTATCTTGATTGAGGGGTGGAAGGAAGAAAGATGGAGATAACACTAAAGGTAAATTGAGCATAAACAGGATACTGCCATGAATATTAAATAAGCTACTGAGCAAAGCAGGAAAAGGAAAAAAAAAAAAAAAAAAAGCACAACAGCGCCACATCGCCTGGGCTTGAATCTTGGCTTCGTTCCCAAGTTGCTTGCCTGCCTGGGCCTCATTTTATCACCTGTAAACTTGGGACACAGCAGCAGTACTTATCTTTTAGGGTCACAGGGATTAGTGTTTTAATAATAGATAATGCTGCCAGGTCTACAGAAGGTACGTAGTAATGATGAGATATCATTCTTTTTACTATTACCTACAGTCTGTTATCATCTGTTGACACCTATGGTGCAACTGAAAAAGGAAGGTTGAAAGTTGGATGTAGATCAATTTAAACGGCTGCATGGATTTGTCTGCATTTGTAACAGCCAGGTTCCAGCCCCAGGGAGTGTTATCCTCATGATGAGTATTATCTCACCAGCGTTCCCATCAATGTTCCTAGGGAGACTCCAGCATGTGGCCTGGTTCAGTCCATGTAAAAATTGCTTTTTTTTTTTTTTTAAGTAATTGGATAAAACAAAAATGAACCCCTTCCCCTCAGTAATTTGCATTGTTTGAACACCCACCTCACTCCTAACTTCCATATAAAAACCCAAACTGATCAGAAGGCTTCCATCCTACTGCGTGGCACTTCAATGCCACCTTTTCCTGCAGTTATGACTAAGAGACTCAGGCATCCCATGTTGCAATGGAATAGATATTTGGTTTTAAGGATTATGTTAGGGTTATCTGCATTTTTAAGTTATAGAAATCATATTTCAATTTATGGTTTGGGTTTTAAGAAATTACATCAGCATGTGTTACTTATCAAGTACAATCACCATCACTGAAATCTACCATAAGCCGGAGGGTGTTGGGATAAGCTCTCCAGGTTGATAAACGCTGCCCCTATAATGACACCGACAGTGAAATCTATAAGAAAAAACAAAAGGTTAAATTAATGAAATAGGATATAAGGTATAGATTTTAGAAAACAGTAAAATTCAAGTAGATCCTATGCACTGTATTGGTCATTTGAAGGCACACTCTAAAGATGGCTTCATTCAATGAGACTACAAATGGGAGAAACCATTTAAATGAGAAGCTTCAGATTTTGTTTTCTAAGATAAGTCTGTACTGGTTTAGTCACAATACAAACTGTGTTGTGTTAGTCACAAAAAAAAGTCCCTACATGCACCTCAAAGAAACATAACCCAGACAAGAATTCCACTCTTTTCTGCAGTGACGAGTCCAGGACTTAGGCATGCCATTTAACCCTCCTATAAGACAGAAGTCCTTATCACAGGCGAGATTGGAGAAACTTCTGAGTGCTGACAGACATTGCAGTGCTGCTACTGAAACTTGCCACCTGACCGTGACACATTCGCCTTCTCATTAACTTTGATATGATAAAAATAAGGAGAAATATACCCCAGGGTTAGCCATCAGATTTCTTGGCTCTTCCTACAGCTGTTTGTGAACAAGCACAGGGTTAAAAATAAATAAAGACATTAGGAAATATTAAAGAAACAACTGGCAAGCAGATCTTTGCATATATGCACACTTGTTTCATGGAAAAAGTGACTGTTCAATAGTGGAGAAAATTCTTTTTTTTTTTTTTTTCACTAAATGGTGTTAGGTCAGTTAGATTTAAAAAAAAAAAAAAAAAAAAAAAAAAGATAAGCATGAAAGCTCATTTCAGTTATAAAAGGAAAAGAGATGGAAAACTGGATGCCATGCCCATTTCTGTGACTTACATGGGCACACAAAAGTGAAGGGTGTCTTCATAGTATTTGCCCTCAGGACAGTTGCAGCCTTCAGCACAGTCGTCATTGCACTGCTCCAGGGAAGAGAGAGCAACACAGGAGCGGCGGCAGAAGGAGGAGCAGTGATGGTACTGCATGCCTTCCTGGCACACCAATCCTGAGGACAGAGCAGCGTCAGCTGAGAGAGAGATCTCCACAGAGACAGAGGTGTTTTGTGCTGAACTACAGGTCTATGACAGATGTAAATTATGAAAAAAAAATATATCAGACATCAATAAAACCAGAACACTACAGAATCCTACAACATAAATTAATTATTAGTTACAATCTTTGCCTCAATTGAAGTAGAAGAGAAAAATGAAATTTCTATTTTTGAAATTTGATTTATCTTCACCTGAGGATATGTTATTAATTGAGAGAGGAATGGTTGAATGGAGGGAGGGAGGGAGAGAGAGAGAGAGAGAGAGAGAGAGAGAGAGAGAGAAAGAGAGAGAGAGAGAGAAACATCAATGGAAGAAACATCAATCAGTTTCAACCTCGGTAAGTGCCCTCACTGAGAATTGAACTCCCAACCTCTTGGTGTACAGGACAACACTCCATCAAATGAGCCACCAGACCAGGGCTGAAATATCTGTGAGACGTTCCATAATATTCTTTAATAGCTTGTAAAATAGTTGTTGTTTTTTAATTATTTAAGGTATTTTCTATGTCTGAATAAACTTCCTGTCCTTAAACTTCAACTCTACTGATTGCTATGTTTACAATGTCTTCTTTATATATTTAGCAAACTTTTAGTCTCTACAAATAAGACAAAACTTGACTTTATTGATCAGTGTTCATAGCTCTTAACTTTTGCTTTCTTAATCATGTTCATACTTTTTCTAAACCCTTCCAATTTCTCTCTAGACCAAACTGAATTGATTACAATAGGAAACATAAAATAATCTAAAAAAAAATACTCAGAAAATCCTGTATAAAATATAATTGAAATTATGTAAAATATATAAGTGATCTTGTAAGAAAAAATGGGGGTGGGGAGTGAATAACATCCCTGTATGCCAGAAATGAAGAGGGAAACAATATCCAAAAACTTGAATGGAAGAGAAGAGGATCAATCTATTGGTCTGAACTCATGTGGAATCTTGTATAATAAAAGCCTAATATGCAAATCAACCAAACAACAGAAAGACCAGTCGCTATGACGCACACTAACTACCAGGGGGCAGACACTCAATGCAGAAGCTTCCCTCTGGTGGTCAGTATGCTCCCAAGGCTGGTGCAACGGAGCCCAGTTGAGGGGGATTGAGCCCTGCAGGGATCAGGCCAAAACTGGCAATCTGACATCCCCTTAGGGGTCCGGGATTGAGAAAGGGTGCAGACCAGGCTGAGGGACTCCAGTGGTGCATGAATCTTTGCATGGGGCCTCTGGTAGAAAATAAAACTAGTCTTTATGAGACCAAGAATTGGGGGACCTTTCACTTGGACCCTCAAAATCACTCCATCCTCAGTTGCAAGGATGCACTACAACAGAGGCCAGCAAACTTTCTGTAAAGGGCCAAACAGTAAATAGTTTCAGCTTTGCAGGACACACAGTCTCCTCAGCTGTGTGACACACACTACTCAGCCGTGGCCTTGTAGCTCTTTACAAAAACACAGGAGGACCACGGGTGTGGTTTGCCAACTTCTGAACTTAAAATTGGCTCTTAATAAAGGAAGATGCTAGGAAAGCAGCTGTAATACTGGGGATCTGTGATGAAATAAAGTCTCCTCTAAAAAATATAAATCCCAGATATACATCCTAAACAGGTTTATTATATAAACTTACGTTTCTTTCATATTTACGTTATTGCTCTTAGAAAGCCCAAGCTAGGAAAAATAACATCAAAACTGGCTAATAAGCCCTGGCTGGTGTGTCTCAGTTGGCTGGGCTTACTACATGGGTGGGCTTTGACTCCCAGCCAAGGGCACATGCCCCTGTTTTGGGTTCAATTCCCAGTAGAGGGCATGCAGGAGACAGCCAATCAATGTTGCACTCTCACATAGGTGCTTCTCTCTCTCTACCTCTCCTGCCTTCTCTCTCTCAAAATCAGGTTTTATTTATATATATATATATATATATATATATATATATATATATATATATATATATATATATATATAAACACTGGCCCAGAAGCCTTTAGAGTTATGGGAAAAGGCTGTGTGAACCCACAGGAGAAGTAGAGTAAGTGATGCTCTTGAAATCCAGGTCACAGAGGATTCTAATGGGGAGAGGCAGAGCCCTAACAAAGATCAGCTCATAAAAAATTATAGAACAAACAGAAAAGGAAGCAAAGGAAGCAATCTATCATGCATGAGAACAGCAGACACCATAACCATGAGGACTAGACCCCCAGAACTTGAGATAATACACAGCTGTTGCATAGCTTGCCTATTTAACTACAAATCAGCTGTGTCTCTATAGCACACATATAATGCTTTTCGACATTTAGATATGACATTTTTATGACTTTTTTCGAGTGTTTCCAGTCATTTCTGTTACATATTTCAAACTATAGTTATACTCTGCTTATAACAAAAAAATAGTCAAAAGTTATTGATCTTATCTAACATAGCTTCAATTTTAAGCAACAAAGTACTTCTTTCATTTTTATGTTTGTTCATTGTAATATTTCAAATAACCTAAGCCATATTAACTCTGCACTTAAAAATGAAAGCAGTAATTCTAAGTGTAAAAACCTCTAAAGGGTTTCCTAATTATATCTGTGCTGTTGCCATTATACTCACCACAGAAGGAAACCTGAGCTCTGAAGTCAATGGTGATGCCCCGCTGGCCACAGAGGTAGGCATAGTGGGCGAGAGCATTGCATAGGCAGACGCTCCCACACTTGCAGGCATCGTGGCGGCACAGCTGGTAGTACAGCCCAGGGCTGATGTAGAAGTGGCAAGGAGCAAAGAGCTCCTGGTGGATGACATCACAGTGCGCTGCGTAGCCAACTAGCAGACAAAGAATCTCATTAGCACCTCATTTACCAGTTGGGATCCTTAACCTTAAGTATCACGTTGCAGAACTAGCCAAGATTCTTGCTTTCCTAGAAATGCACTGTTTTGCACATAAGAAGAGCCAATATTTTCAGCTTACACTGCTTTGTGGGTTTTATGGGATTTTTTTTTGGTGGGGGGGGGGAGGTTCATTTTTACTTTTGGTAGTATTGGTGACAGCACTATATTCAATAATATTTTAGGGGGGGAAAGTTGTTTTACCTCAATAACATGAGTAACAGAAGGGTTGATAGCCTCAATCACCCCATGGCCTGAGAATCATCTTAGGAAATCACCCCAATTCTACTGTAAAGAATTGGTGAGTAGTGGGAAGTTTATCTCCAGACATCCAAACACTGCATGTTGTGGATGTTATGGCAACTCTCTGGAATACACAATTATCCAGGAAAGTTTGGGAATCGTCTCATTCCAATAGAGTCTCTGAAGTGAATGGTAATGTGGCAGATGCCCATAAAGTCATTGCACATAATGTCTGCACAAGGCACAAAACACCATGTCTGATAAGTGAATCTATGAATTCGTGAATAAATGAATAATGAATAGAAATTAGGGACTGAAACATATACTAAAGGCTATAAGATATAACTACCAGGCTTTTTGGGTGGCAGGAGAGGGGGGAGGAAGTTTGTGTAATCAGCTCTTAAAATTTGTTGACTTTTCCCTTGAGAATAACTGATTGATCAAATATAATTCTTTTTGGGTGTAACCAAGTTTGACCAAACAATCTAGATCCCACCTTTCTGAAAAGAAAAACTAAGTATATGATACCTTGATGTAGTGAGCCCAGGTTGCATTGATTCCTCACAGCTAAAATTAATCAATCTTTGAATTGTCATTGTCTTTAAGAGAGCAGATGAGCTGTCCAGAGATCAGAATGTTTTTGAACTAATTAAATGTACTAAACTTATTTTATTGAGTATTTAAAATAACATATTATTGGGGGGGGGGCGGGAGCACACATATAATAATCATCTTAGTGTTATATTTTTGCACTGTTATGACTATCTATGTAAAAACAAATGACTTAGACTCCAACAGCATGCTGTTGGCATGCATACTCCCCAGCCCCAGGAGCTCCAAAACAAAGCAGTACGTCAATGAGACTTTTGTTGTGTTCCCTAAGGATTTGTAGATTTAAAAATATTCCTACTGACATTAAGTAAAAGGGTGACTCAACATATCCTTGTGAAAA
Source organism: Pipistrellus hanaki (assembly GCF_964339955.1). NCBI lineage: Eukaryota > Metazoa > Chordata > Mammalia > Chiroptera > Vespertilionidae > Pipistrellus > Pipistrellus hanaki. The sequence goes on from NC_140505.1 coordinate 121,133,357, forward strand.
AAATATCTTTCAGAATCCACATTAGAGTTATTGACTTTTATCTATTTACTTGCCTTTCTTTGGAAAATTTTCTGACTTGACCAATTTGAATTTTTTTTAAATTTAAATTCTTTATTGTTTAAACTTTAAAGTATTACATGAGTCTCCTCCCTCCACTCCTCATTGAACTCTCCCCAGTCCCTCCCACCCCTCAGCACATGCCCTCACCCCCCTATTGTCTGTGCCCATTGGTTATGCTCAGATCTCAAAATGAATAAAGGACAAACATAAGACAGGAAACCATAAAAATCTTAGAAGAAACCATAGGCAGCAAAATATCAGACATTTGTCGTAGCAATATCTTTACTGATACAGCTTCTAGTACAATGGAAACTAAGAAGAAAATAAACAAATGGGACTACATCAAAATTAAAAGCTTCTGCAGAGCAAAAGAAACCATCAACAAAACAACAAGGAAATCCACTTCATGGGAGAACATATTTGCCAATGTTATCTTCAATTTTATTTTTTTAAATAATTCATGGCAAAGGTGAAGAGTATAATATCTAAAATATATATCAGAGGAAACATGAGCTATAGGGGTAGATATGATAAAAGTATATAACAAAATGGAATGTAATAAAGGAGGTAATTAAGGAAAACTGAATTTATCAATTACACTCCAACATTTACATGTTATTAAGATAATTAAAAATGTGCTGCAATATCAAGGAGGGAACTGAGAAAGTTAGAAACAAGCTGCATAAAACTAATTGAAGGAGGAGTAGATCTATTAATAGAAAGTTAAGCATAAAATGGGGACAGTGTTGTTAAATGAGAATGAGATGAAAGTATTCAATCTATAGAGACAAAAGACTATATATAGTCTAGTCCTATTATTATAGGTAGGAAAAATTACCAAAGAGATTAATAGTCTTCTTCAAGTTCAGAAAACAGAGAGGTAAAAAGACAGCACTAAAAGCAGCATTATTTTGTTATTTTTTTCCAGTACACCAAAACTATACGTTAATAACAAGGACCATATGACAATCAACAGAATCCTACAAAACAACCACTACAACAGCCAGAAATCATACTGATTTTACAGAGGTACTCAACCAATATTAATAGCGAATATTTTTTAAAGCTACACACAAAATAATAAACTAGCCAAAGTAATTAAAGAAACAAATTAAAACATTTTAAATTTATTTAAGCATGCACACTTTTTTCACAAAATTATTTTATAAAAATAATAATAATGTGCCTTTTTAATGAGCAGTGAAATAGCCGTTCACATGATTTGTTGTGGCTTTAGTTAAAAAAAATACAGCCAAAAATTCTTGGCGTGTGAGTTGCACCGTCATTGCAAATTGCAAACCTGGAGCATGACCATCTCAAATTGTCTCACGCTTGATGGCACAAAGCTTCCTTGGATCACTGGCTTCCTACTTATGAAGCCATAATATATTCTGTGAGTAGGAGCTCATGATAAACAAGAGAACCTGCATGAGCTGTCACATTATGGAACTAAAGTCAAACATCCCAAGACTAACAGCAGTATTAGAGATTTTCCAGAGGTTTTCCTTAAGCATTTAAATATTCTGAACACACCAAAATGCTAGCTCACATGCCTAAAATAAGTAAATGTATGAATGCAAAGTAATAAATAAAAGAGTCATTTTCTGGGGCTCTTTTTATAAATAATGCACATTGCATAAACCGGAGTATGTAAAGGCATAGTATTAAACAAACATACATAAAGAATAGCATTGATATTACCCAAATAAAAAGAATCAGAATTTAAAATCACTATTTATTCCCCTAAGTTTACTAGTAGAAAGAAGACTTACTGTTCTGTTGATTAATGTTACAGGGGTCCACCACAGGAACATGAACAGGTGCAAAGCAAGTAGAGGAAACTCGCCAAGCGTTTGCATGAAGTTGTGGTGTGCCTTCTATCATGCCTGATGGAGAACTAGAAAGCAAAGGTAACATTCACCTTAGTCTCTTCCATTCCTTTCATTTGTTCATAGTCTTTAAATATTGGGGGGGAAAGATGCTATTTTAATTTACTAATAAATTTTAGAACTTAAAATGTTCTATTCTTTAAAAAAATATATACATGGTATTAATTTTCTGTTATTAAGACTTTACAACATGTCAAATTGTGGATATACATAGTTTCACTTAATAATCAGCTTCATGGAAAGAGTAAAATAATTAAATAAAGTAAAAATGTTTTTTTGTCCCCCTTCAGAAAGAAAGAAAAGCAAAAGCACAGATAACTATTAATGTTCACTCAGCTGATGTTATAGCCAAGTAGCCAAGATTCAAATCCAGTTTGCACTGATTAAATGAAACATCACACAACCAAAATAATAATGTATGTGTGTCTTAAAGTGTATGAAAAAACAAAAAGATAGGCAGCTCACATAATTCCTTTCAGAGCAGAGACAAATGTCCCAAAAAATACAGTGTAGTCCTGCCAGCTCAGTATCAACTTATGAATCAGGAGGTCATGGTTCGATTACTGGTAAGGGCACTTGCTCAGTCCTCAGTAGGGATTGTGCAGAAACATCATCGATGTTTTATTTCTCTTTCCCTCTCCCTTCCACTCTGAAATCAATAGAATATATATTTGTAAAAAGAACAAATAGTCTATAATTCTGGTTCAGTATTTCAATTTCCATTAGGAGATCTGAAGTACCTGAAATACTGAGGTTCTGTCATGAAGTTGCATAAACAAACCAAAAGCAAATTGAGAAAAAAATGGTATAAAAGGCACCCTTCACCCAAACTTGTGAATTTCTTCAGTTCCCTCAGCAAATCAAAATGGAAGAGAAACAGCTACCTTTCTGAAGTCAGGTTTTTAAACCACAACAATGTTCAATAGCAAAACACTAAAATGCTCCCTCCAGCAGCCATCGGGATTTATCAACTCATCAGCCAATATTCTGTAAGTGACAATCCCTCTTGGACACTATGCCATCTACTGTCAAAACTACTTGGTGAGTCAGGTTGGACCATGTCTCCTGTAAGAAGCTTTGACAAAGTTAAAACTTCACTAACACAAGCCCTAACTGCGTTAATTGCTAAAACATGCTAAATGGTAGTGGGCTTTATCTTGGCTCTCTACAGTGTCCTAATAAATGAAGTGCTTAGGTTATTATTAAGATCAGACACCACTAACCATATGAAGCTTCTCACCACAGTGACTGAACAAAGAGAAAAGAAGCTGCACAAGTCATTCCACAATGCCCAGCCTTGTCCCCACCCTTTCCCCTTTTCCTATTCCTCAAAATCCAACCATTCTGAAATTTCAAGACATTACAACAAACGCCTAATCCAAAATCTCATTTTGTTCAAAGAGAACATTGAAACTCAAAGACATTGTATGACGTGCACTAGCTCTTCTCATTTTTCCCTTCCTTCCCTTTCATTCCTACAAAAGACAATAAAATAGGTCAAGGTGATGGGTGTAGTCAGTGTTCCCAGGAGGAAATGACTCAGAGCTTGGCTCTCTTATCTCATTTAGTTCACGTAAAACAAGAAACACAATAAATAATCAGGAGTGTAAATGTAGACCCATTTATTTACTGCATTTTATTTTAGAAAAGAACCTTTGGCTCACCATAACTTACTATAACAAGGCAAGCAAAATAAAATGTTAAGTAATTAATATTTTCCATTCCACTATGTTTGCAGATTCTCAATTACTTCTGTGAAGTAAAGAATTTTAACTGCTTATGCTTGGAAAGCCAAACAATGTTAGAAAGTTATCTCTAACTCTGAAATATTCTTCTGCACTGTTATCGCGCCTCCGTGTTTATACATTGAGGAGACTGGTGCCTGAGGAGGAGGGAGACAGATCTGCCATCTGTCAAACAATGACTGCTGGCCCATTCTGATAAACAAGAAAGAGAGAGAGGCTTACGGTCTCTTCTGCACATCTTAGCCAAGCCACTAAAATATCACTTGTGAAACAGAAGTTATATATATATATAAAGATATTGATATTCTGACCTGCAAATAACTGAAACAAACAAACAAAACTAAAAAGAATTTAATCACACTGGAGACAAGATACAAAATTTCTTTTGAAATTTAAACTTTTAAAAGCCAGTTCTCCTTGCCCATTCTAATTCTCTTGGTTCTCCATTACAAGTCCTACCTCTGTGCAGTTCTACGATCTATTGCATATAGTAGTCTATGCTAGTTCCTAGGAATACAAGGATCAAGGACGTGATTCTTCTTCTCAAAACCCTCAGAGTTTTAAGTGAAAACCAGGCTGATAAATGACAGATTTTCATAGTAACAGAGTCAAAATTAATTTTGTCTGGTGTGATGTGAACTCGCTTTTTGAAGCAAATAATGCCTGAGTTGGGTTGAATGGTAAAGTAGGAGTTCATGAGAAAGATTAGGAGGTGGAAAAATCCCTAAGCAGGAGGAATACACAGCAGGGTTTTTTTAAATAGTATTTGGAGAACAGCTTCTCCAAAAACATTCCTGCCTACCCAGCCCACTCTCACCTACTCAAAACTCCTGCTGTGCTTCTAGCCATGACTACACAGCTTAACTCTTCAAAATTGTCTGTCTTTAAGTATGTATTGTTGACTAACACCTGACCTGGAACTAAATATTCTCAAAGGGTGTTTTCTCCTCCTAATCTGCAACCGGCTCCTTGAGGATGAGAGCCTATCAAACTGCTTCACCTGCCCACCATGCTTTGCACAAATGCTCAGAGCGTTCGCATGAATTTACAAGATCACAGTGTCTCTTCACATGCAGGTGGAAGTGGTTTGTCATTACAAGGAGTACAAGTGGGTTTTATTGCTTTTCTTCTGAGTATGCACCAACTATCACAAAATCCAATGAGCTGAGATGCCCAAGTGTTGCTTTAGATGTGCCATTCCTACTAAATGATATCAATATTTTTAAAGTATAATTTACTATTGTTGGTACAAAATGATATTAAGTTGTTTTTTTAAATACCGTTAATGTTGATAGGTGGCAGGGGAGAGTATAACAGGTTATCTTGTGAGTTATCCTACAAGCTCTGAGTCACTCAATCTAAATTCAAAGCCCAGCTCTACTCTATTTGAGCTAAGTGACTCTGAGCCATTTATTTGCCACCTTTTGGCCTCCGTTGGTTTTCTTCTCTATAAAACCAACTGATGCAAATCTGTGGATGGTTATAAAATTTAAATAAGATGATTCATTTGAAGCTCTAGGAACATTGGTGACTAAGCTATATTATGGTCAAACATTTTTAATAAAAATAGTTATATCCTCTACATTACTACTAGTCACTAAATCATGTTAGCTCTACAGAAATCATACTTACAGAAAATCATCCCTTATGTTCCCATTAAAAGTGCCACATAGACCTAGTGTTCTTCTTTTCCATGTACTGGTGAGCTGAATATAAATTCTTTCCCCATCGATAGCAAACAGAATCTTCAAGCCAAATGTGGTTTTTAGGAGGATAAATAAGGATGACACAGTTTGAATTTCAACAATTCCTGCAGGAAAATAACATACATAAGTCAGTTTTGTGATTTATATGAATTGTTCTGAAATGCTAGCATACATCAGGACTCTCCTTCCGAGAGACTGGGACATGGGGAGGAAGGTTCCCAGTTCCCATCCCTGCGCTCCAGCCCCAATTTTTGCCACCTTGTGCCTGCTTTCTTTTCTCCCATTTCCTTTCTGTCCCTTCTTTATGATCACTAAGCTGATATGTTTAATATATTGTTAGGTGAAGTATAGTTTCAGTTTCAGACATCTGGACAGTCCTTAGACATTTGAAATCGATGTCTCTTCCTCAACATGTGTGTGTGTGTGTGTGTGTGTGTGTGTGTGTGTGTGTGTGTTTCCCAAAACTCCTTACGATCCAATAAGGAAGTAGCACTTTCCCCCAAAACTCCCCATTCCCTTGAGCCTGTCAGCAAAAGGAGGAGCACAGCACTTGAGAAACAAATTTTATGAAATACCTTTAAAGATAAGAAATTTGTGATCAAGACCGAGCTGCTCCTGTATCTCTCACGGTTTCTGCCATCATCTGTTCACCAAACCCAGAAATCTGAGAATCATTCTTTGATCACATCATCCTTTTCTCGCGCTCCTCCAACCAACTCCAATCCAATCCATCACCAAGATCAGACCATTTTTTTCTTAAATAATTTTTTTAAGCAATCTTCTTTTTTCTTTCTCTTTTGTTACTGCCTTAGATCAGTTCTCCATTCTTTGCATGCCCCACTTCAATAACATTCTACCTGTTCTCCATGTTATTTAGGAATGTCTGACATTGTCTTAGTATTTTACCACCACCCCGCCCCCACAAAAAAAAAGATGATATCAGTCTCCTCATTAAAACTGGCTGTTTAATTTGGTTGAACACATAAGATTGTCATTTATATTCATTAAAATTGGTAAAATAATGATAATCTCATATTCAATTTTATATCAAGTTCAATTCTTAGCATGACAATCAGTAGAATGGCCATGTAATTTCTACAAACTGGGACATTTCTGGGAGTCTCATCCCCTCCTATTTCCCTATTTTCATCTCTGGATAGCCTGTATTCGCCCTCTTCAGGCTTCAGCAATGCCACATTAGCTATAGTTCCCCCTAAACATACTGCAGAGTTCCATAGCTCTTTCCATAACACTTTCACCATCTCTTTCATCCCAGCAATCCTCAGTTTTAAATGCTCAATGATGCATCACCTCCTTCAGGAAATTTTCCTGACCACACCTGCATACCCCACCTCAAGACTGGGAGAGTTACACTCATTTAGACCCCTCCTCCCAGTCTCTATGCCTATCTTTGAGTTTATCTTGAGTTACATAAGTGGGTGTTTGCTTGTGTAGCTCCTCTTCCAAACTCCACTTAACACTAGGTCAACAATAGATCCCATAAACATGGTGGTCTTTACTGTGTCCGATTGAGGATCTGACAACACATAGACACTCAAATTTTAGGACAGGCAGCCAATGGGAGGAGTTTCCATTTAGGTTGTTTTGTTGTTTTGGAAGGAAAGTACTCTATTAGCATTGTTTCTTACCATTCAGATTGAAGCCTTGGTTAGGACTGGTGAGGATTTGTCCTCCCCGACTAAGGGTCACTTGTTTATCAAAATCATCATCCAGAATTAGAGTTATAGACTGAAGGCAGACCAAGCCAAGATTCTGCATAAAAATTGAATAACCAATTAAAGAGATGGGAGAGATAAAGAGACATGGAAAGAGACAGGGACAATAGAAAAAAAATTTGGGAGTAAGTTAGGAGTGAAAAAAGATGAAAGGAAAAGAAGAATGCACATAGATAAGAATTTCTAGTATATAAAAGGCTTGAGTAATATTATATATTAATATTACATATTAATTATATAATAAAGTAATTACTATATAATCCATTTATGTATTCCCATTACTATATAAAAATATGTCTTTGTATAATATATTAAATATATCATATATATATATATATTTTATATGAACATTAAATAATGATTTCAATTTAGTTCCAATAATTATGTTTTTTCATAGCTATAAAGTACCTCTCTATATTCATTTAAGTGGCTTATTAGACATAAAAATCAATAAAGAAAAACAGAAAATTATGATTCTATGTAAAAAAACTTATTTAGACTCTGACATATTGCAAAGGAAAAAAATCAAATGGGGAGAAAAAAGCAAATAAAGTAGTTGAAAATTTTCACTGGAAATGACCATTTTATATTATAGTAAAACTAGAAAATTAATTATTTCTGCAAAATTTTGACTACCTGAGTTAGAGAGAGGGAAGATCCAGGTGTCTTTATTTACAAATTATTAATGTGTTTATTTGAAGAAAATAAATATTTCATACGCAAAGAAATTTGTTATATTTATTTAGAATGATATGAAACTTGGCCAATCCTATAAAAATCATTTCTTTAAAATCGTAGTTGTGAAGTAACCAGAAACTTAGGTCCACTGCTCAAAAAAACTATACATACAAATATCATTTTTAAAAGAAAGAAAAGGCAGTGAAATATATAATATTTAATATAAGACATATTTGTTCTCATATTTTAATATCTCTGAAATCAGAACACACCAGATGACCATTAGTATAACAGATTATCAACATTTTTTTCTTTCTTTGTAGTACATAGAATGATGCATCTTAGCAATCAATGGTGTTTTATTTTTGAAGAAAATAACTATGCCTACTCAGGTTACTATTTTTAACCTGGATATAAAATTTGAATTAAAAAATGAATATTTATCTGATCATTTTGAGATATTCTTACCTGCTCACAGTGAGCTTTCTGTAAGGTAAGTGTGAATTTCTCCTTTCCAGTTGCTTTCACAAGGATATATTGGCACATTCCAATAAAAGAATAATGTCGACCATCAAAAGTTGTAAAATGAGAATCACCTACAACAGAACATTGAACTACAGAAAAAAAGAAAAGAAAGAAAGAAAGGAAGGAAGGAAAGAAAGGAAGGAAGGAAAGAAGGGAGGGAGGGAGGGAGGGAGGGAGGGAGGGAGGGAGGGAGGGAGGGAGGGAGGGAGGGAGGAAGGAAAGAAAGAAGAGAGAGAGAAGGAGGAAAAGAAATTATTTATTCTCAAAAAAATCAGGTCAACTTAGGGTTAATAATCATGCATCAAAAAGAATAGCTAAATGTTTAAAATTAGTTTGACAAACTTACTAAATTAAGTTATTCAATTTAATTTAAAGTTTACTAAATGATAGCTATTCCACATGCTGCAATATTTTTACTATTTTAATAAGTTTTTACCAAAATTTCCTGCTCAAAGCTATCATTTATTCAATTTTCCAATTATCCTCTGCCTACCTGGATTTATAGATGATTCCATCTCTCACTATATATGAGATGACATCACAAAAATCAGTGCTACCTTGCTCCTTAATTTTAAAAAAGAACTGAGGCATTTAAAAAAAAAAAAAAAAAAAGTTAAAAGATTACCTGGACAGTCATGCTCGGTGCAGTTCCAAACGCCACCAACACATACACTAAATAAAATGATAAAACATTAATCTACTGGTATAGAGAAACTGTATTATTTGCATCAATGTACCAGAATATATAATGTTTATAGCCTCAGAATAATCTGACTTGAAAAACCTCTCCACACAAGTTCAATTAACTGCTAAATTTATGCTGGCCAACATCTAAATTATTATTTACTAGTGGCCCAGTGCATGAAATTCATGCACATTAAAAGGGAATTAATTAGAGGAAATATTTTAATATTCCTATTTGCCCTTTCTCTATAATAGAAGTGTCAGAGATGAAAGAAAATTAGTAAAATGTATATGAAAATCTTCCTCCTGTCAGAGTCTGGGCACACCACAGGACCCAGAGTCACCCACCCGCTTGCACCTTGAAATCGCACGTATACCTCAAAATTGAGTGATACCCAGACCTGGCCGGCCCCAACCCCGTCAAGCCCCACCAGGTGGGGGGGGTGCATCCTCAGGTCTCTGCTGATCGCTCATTACAGCTCATTACAGGAACCCTGCCTCCGCTGTGGATGCACTTATTACAAGAACCCTGCCTCCACTGTGGATGCAGCCATCTTATGATGGTGTGATGGAGTGAGGATCAATTTGCATGTTACCTCTTTATTATATAGGATTGTGTGTCAGACTTAAAAGTCACTAAAGATGATACAAAGTGAATACTAATCAAACAGAAAGCCTCTGCTTTGGTCCTTCTCTCCTTGCTTAAACTAAAAGAGCTCACACATAGAGAAGTATTTGCCTTTATCATTAAAGAAATACACATAAAGAGTTCAAATTTATAAATTATCTCATGTAGTACAAATTAAGAAAATTGGTTCTGAAGATCATCAGACATTAAAGAGAGAAAACATATATTTTTATATAAGATAAATTCTACCTTCTATCTCCAAGACAATATTAGTTAGGGAGGACAGGAGCAGTCTCTGAAAGGCAGAAACTCAAGTTGGGATTTAAGAGTAGAGTTATCCATTTGCATTTCCATTGTATACACCTATACCAAATGGAAAGGAACCTGATGATATTTAGATTTCTGCTTCTTTTTAGGACTGCACTGGAGGGAGCAATTCTTGCCTATAATAGACTTAGCTAATTTAATAAGAAATTCTAAATGTCTCTAATCATGGCCCAAAACTGGCAATATGGAGTCACTTTTTAAAGTACTCAATAGAGCCTGGCTAGCATGCCTCAGTGGCTGAGCATTAACCTATGAACCTGAGATCAAGGTTCAATTCCCGGTCAAGGTACCTGCACAGGTTGCAGGCTCCATCCCCAGTGTGGAATGTGCAGGAGGAAACCAATCAATGATTCTTTCTTGTCATTAATATTTATCTCTCTCTCCCTCTCCCTTCCTCTCTGAAATCAATAAAAAAAAAAAAAAAAACATATTTTTTTTAAAAAGTACTCAACATCAATTCTAAGAGTAAAAGTATGTGTAATTTAGTGATCAAAAATAATAAGAAAATAAAACATAGATAAAGATTTTATGAAACTGCCAAAGGAAGTGAGAAGAATCCATGTATATAGAAGCCTAATATGCAAAGTGTCCCCGCAGGAGTTTGAACAGGTGACAGGGAGTTCGATTGCTCACTGTGATATGCGCTGACCACAAGGTGGTAGCCTGCAGCCGGAAGACCCTGATCAGCCTTAACCACTGGCCAACGCTAGGGACCTACCTGTGCATGATTTCGTGCACAGGGTCGCTAGTTGCATTATAAAAGAATGTGCAAATGTTCCCCCACCCCTGTACCAACTTTAAATAAAATACATCTTGGAATTTTTGGAAGAAAACCAGTAAAAAGTATATTCTTTTAACCATATGTTATACTAGTATAAAATTGTCACCCAACCAGGTCCCCAGAAATAATTGGCTGTGCATTGATCACATACCATTCAGTGCATTCTTGTTCAATTTTGGAACCAACTGAATAAGCTAGTCCGTGAAAACTACATGGGCAACTTTCCAAGGAGATGCAAGTCCCATTTTCCATGATGAGGCCTATGGAAGAAAAATATATATCAAATTCTCAAAAGAAATAATAAATATTTATTCTTTGAATATAATAATTTAACTTTTATTAAATTCTTGCTTAAGCTACTTAATAAAATAGAAATTTCTTTACTTCAAAGGAGGTTTCCAACATCCTTGCTCTATCTCAATTGGTAGTTACCTTACAAATCTCTACTTCAGTGGTTTTCAACTTTCTTATCCTATGACTTACCATAAAAAACTCAAGGTTCACCATATAGAATAAAGGCAACTAAGGAAGTTTATTCTTGGTTGAATCTCTGTTCATTTGCCAATGAGGCACTTACACCATCATCACGTGTATAATAAATAGCCAGATGGTGCTACTCAAAGGGCAAGTATAGTGGAAATGCATTTGTTACTTCTCTCTAATGAGCAAAGACAGTTGAACCAGAATGTAAATGAACTGTGCTACTAAGCACACTGTTTTGTTTGCTGACCTTTTGTCTGAGTAACTTTCTAGAGAAAGAAGCATTGACTTATATATTTAGTGCATTAATTTATTTATGTTCTGGTACAAACTCCTTATCTCATCAGTGAATGGTAAGAAACAGTTGATGCCTGGCACTGATCCAAAGTGCTACCCTGAGCAGCACTATAAGAACAATGGATTGAGGTCAACAGATCTGGTTCCAAGTAGTCCTCATTCATATTAACTGTGTGACAGTGCTAAAATCACGTAGCGAATCTGGTATTCTATTTTTTTATCTGTAAAAAATGTAAGAATTTGAGTGAATTCTTTAAAAAGGTCTATTGGCATAAGAGTCATTCCTAAATTTAAACTCCACCTGTATCTCTTGCTATGTTACTTCTAATTTCAAATGTTAAAGCTGCATCACAACTAAAATCTTGTTTTGCCAATTTGTTTTTCTAATATTGCTTTCATAAATTATTAAATATATATTAAATATTCAAGAGAACAAAAGAATTGCCATGGTTACGCCAGGACTCTACATTCCAAATTTCCTGGGAAATTTGCAAAAACAATAAGCCTTTTTATTAAAGAAAAGCAGACTTTTTTCCTATCACTTCAAGGACCAGATCCTACAAGGGCTGAACATTGCAACAGCCCTGGTGTCCTGGAAGGCTTGATTCTCAGCTCCCAGGATGCTATTTTCCATGAGCGGAGACATGATTTCTCTCAAGGAACACCTACCGTCTGGACAGTAACATCCATCAAGACAGTGGAGATTGCTCCCAAGACATTGTTTCTCAAATGTGCAGGTGGTTGGGCAACAACTGATGCAATCCCGGTGGACAAAGCTATCATCACATTTGTCAGCTGAAATGGGCAAATGGGAATGCTGTAAGTCAACTTTATTCACCTCAAGAAGATTAGTATTTCAAAAAGGTTGCAAGTTTACCAATGTTTCTGCACCAGTAACAAATCCTTGCCATTCATCAGTTTTGAGTACACAGGGAAGTTCTGAATACTAGAATAAGCCTAACATTAGCAAAGTACACAGGGCTTAGGAAAATAAGAAACCATACTGCATGCTGGGAAGTCATCTCTCCAGTCTTGAATGGGGTAGCCAGCGTGGGAACAGGCTCTAGCATACTCGGTGGCTGCCCGACAATAGGTATCATCATCATCGGTTCTGGAAAGCGAGAAGACAGAGCCAGAGTCATACCCAGGATACTGGCAGGATCCGCATCTTGGAGCTCCTGATCTCTAGAAATGTTTAGTGCCTGGTGAATATTCCAACACTAACTGATGTCAGCATGTATAAAATATACCATGTATAATAATGCATAAAACAAATAAACATGGGATCCCAGCTAAAAAAAAAAGCCTAGGTAAATTGTCTTCATCACTCTTAAAATATTTAACCACTTTTCTTTTGATTCCAGGGTATCCCTATACTGAAAAAGATTTCTATTTTAATTCTGACATTTTTTCCAGAATCCTTGTATGTATTTTTTGGCTCCCACACAAAGCATCATAGACCTTGTAGAATTTAATAAATCCCATTAGAACAGATAAAACTCCATCATAACAAAAGCTCCAAATATGAAAATTATTTCAAAGATACCATGATCTTGATAGTCTAAACCGTGCAGTGTTTCCCAAACTTTTGATACATGTCTACCCCCTTCTATAATTTTTGTAACGCTGCTACCCCCTCGTACTCATGAGAACGTAGAATTAGGTGCAGCTAAGCGTGGTGCAGTGCATATCCCCACCAAACTCCGGTGCAATGCGTACCCCCACCAAACTCTTCCCGTACCCCTGGGGGTACACGTACCACACTTTGGGAAACACTGGTCTACAGGAATAAAGCCAATACCAATAACCTGCAGCAGTTTTGAAATACTGAATAAAAAACATTCAACTAAGATTTTACTTTTTTTAAATTCTTTTAAGTTTAAATTCTTAAAGCTAGTTACTTTTATAATATTGGCAAGAGTAAATACTCTCTAATTATTTTCTTATAATCACTCTAGAAGCTCCCCCAAACAAAGGGGCCAGCCAATTCCCAAAGCAGACACACAGGTACCTATAAAATGAGCAGGGTTTATAGTAGGGTTTATAGTAAAGTAGTGGCCTTGTTTTTCGACCCAATTCCAACTCAAAATTGAATAGCTAACTATCTTACAGGATAATAACCTTAAGAATGTTGTACTTTGTGAACCTTAGCCTTTTCAGTATCTCTATTGTAGAAACCAGCCATCTCAAATTGCGCTTATCCTGAGCTACTGTTAATCGGAGTCATGCAGCTTATCTGGTCCAATTAACTGAGCTTTAAAAGGAAAAGGGGACTGAGCATCAACTCCAGAAACTGAGAAAAGATTCTAAACCTCCAGACAAGAATATTCTCTGAAAGATAGGGTAAGCTAAAATGATTCAATTGCTAGAAAAACATGAAGTGTATGATTTCCCTTACAATGTGTGCATGGTTTCCTACAATTAATAGAGGCTAACTGTGAAAGTTAACTCAATATTGGCTTTCCAACCCAATGCAACTATTATTAAAATAGCTACCATTTATTGTGTCTGTGCTACTCTAGGATCCATGCTAGGCATGTTACACATGGTACCACACGAAAACTCACAACACTCAGGCAGGAAAGAAATGATTACCTCAATTTACTGAGGAAAAATGAGCGCTTTTTGTTCTGTTTTTTGGATGTAAACTTTAGTATGAAAATGAGCATTAAGGAGTAGTTGTCTTTAAATCAATTGACTTTGGTGTGACAGAAACATTTCCTTGCTGGTAAGTTTATCATTCTTAGAAGTAGCAACTGGGCTTCCTGTTCAAGGACTGGAATTGTATCATTCTTCAAATTTCAACTGAGATGTTATCTCCTCCGTGGAACACTCCCTGATGAAGTCAGCGATCTCTCCTCCACAGAGCAGCGCTTGCCTTCAGAGCTTGTGTGGGTGCTGGAGGCCTGTCTCTCTGCCCTTCCCCACCCCCTGCCCCACCCCCAGAACCTGAGTTTCCAGGAAAGTGTCTCTGTCTAAATTGTTTCTGCTTCTCCAAGGTGTGGCACAAATGCTCAGCTCAGACCAGATGCTCAGAAAATATGTGTGGAATCAAATTTAATATGCTATCCTATCTATTCAGACAGGAAATTAATTTGAGTTCAGCAGATTGACAATGCTATTCTCACGCTCTAGGGTCCGTGTGATGCAGTCTTCTGCTACATAAGAAATAAAGAGAATCTCCATTAGGGGAGAGAGAATGTAGGGGGTCTGGTCCTAGGTGGCAGACGGAGAGGATGAAAGGCTAACTGGGCTTTCATTCCACCCATGACCACTGACTTGATTTATAATGCCCTTCTATCGGTAGCCTATGTCTGCTGAGCCCCCAAGCATATCACCTCTCCACCTCAAGCATTTCAGACAATTTCAACCAGTAAAAGATGCTTCTCTACACTTCTGTTTTTATTTACCCTGGAGAAAGCAATTTGGTTTCAAAAGCCAAAGCCTAAGTCTACCAAAACATCATGTTAATGTCGCAATGATGACATTTCAGACAAAGTGAGTGTCGCAGAGAATTTTTTTGGTCCCCAGTTCCCTTTCTCAGTCTCAGTATTAGACTCTCTAAGTTTTTGCTGGGCATATGGATACCCAGACAAAGCCCTTGCTTTGAGGTGTGGACATATTCTAAGCAGAGTAATTACAAATAAGGCAGTTTTATACAATCTCACCTTCCCTACTTTTTCTTATTTTTAATTAACTTAAACCTCTTAACAAGCCATCCAAAATGCCATTTGAGTAGCTTTACTCAACCAAAAATTAGGCTGGTCTTTTAAAACAAAGTTCCTATATACCTTTTGCATTTATTATTTTTTAATTGTAGATTTATTAAAATTTATTGAGATATTCTTGAAGTCTCACTGAGTTTGTTCCCTAGAAACTACCCAGTCAAGGTGCCCTTAACCTGGGAGAAAATGTGGGAGTCTATGACCTTGGTTGGGAAAAAATATATGCTTATTTTCACTAATCTCCAAATGAAATTTAGCATTTCCTTCAATTATAGATTTAGGGAACATATCACAATGTTCTTAGTAGTATCTCTGACTTTTTCACCAATATATCTCATATGTCATTTTTTCATGTTTTAATTTCTCATTATAATTGTTGCAGCTATCTCAAAATATTATTTACACTCATCACCAGATCAAAGTACAATAGTTATTAGACATGCAATGCATGTAGAAAAGTCCTGGTATCAAAAAATAATCTCGCTTACTATATTGATAACTCATTTCAATACAGTTTCCATTGTAAACTTATGTTGTGCATTTAAACATTGTTTTGAAAAAGGGTCTACGGATATCTCTTGATTCCCAAAATGGGTCAGTGGCATAAAAAATACTTAAGAATTGCTGTATTCTGTTCATGCTGTTTATATAAAACGGACTGTACCTGTTATGCAGTGATCTTTTAAAAGATGCTAATACAGTTTGTGCTTTATATTTCCCATTATATTCTGTGAATCTATGAGATGACTAAGTTATAAAAGTGGTTTCTGCTTTTCTTTTGGGATAAAGAACATTTTATTGCAAATACTAATCATTTCACTTACTTGCAAAGATCGTTAACACAGCTGGCAATGTATAAATATGGGTCAATATATTCATGGCAGCTCAGAAAAGGGAACTGCAACAGAATCTGACACTTGAAGAAGATGGCCTGTGCAGAAAAAGGTGGAGGTCACCACGGCGTATTTAATGATATGCATGTACTCTCGTTTTTCTCCTACCGATCTAATTGCAAAATTCTGTTCTCACTAGGAAACAGGAGGTCATTTCTGCTTATAAATTTTAACCAATATTTTATAATTATATGTTGTTGTAATGAGTGCTACTTTTACAAAACATCACATTTATTATTTCTAAAAATAATTGTAAAGTTATTCCTATTGAAGTTACATTTCCTAAATTTAATAGTGCTTAAGTATGTAATGTTTGCATTTAAAATGCTTATTATTAAATATACAAATACAATATATGATTGTTATATTCAACATGCCCATAGTTTTCACACCAAATTTACCTCGAATGCTGGCATTCCGCTGGAACATGGATTTGGAAAATCTGAGGGTGTGGGTACGCATTTGAAGTCATCTGGAGTTTGCACCAACCAACTATTTGCAAACATAGCGATGTCTTCTGTATAGTCCTCTGTTTCACACAAACACACACACACACACAAAGGTGTAATAGGATCACTTTCCACAAGCACACAGTTCATCAATATGAACTCCTGGTCAAAAAGTTAAATTCAATAACTTGATAATTATCAGTGGTATGAGACTATACAGGAGTTGGGAAAAGTAGATTTATAATTATCCTGATGAAAAATAATACGATAATAAATAATAATCCAAGGATAAACTGTGTTTAACATACAACTGTAACATCCTTTTGCCCACCCTGTAACATCCCTTTAGCATGATAAAAATAAATTGGACAAAGTGTTAGTACCAAATAGAAATTAATATCATTGGAGAGGAAAAACTTCACTGAGAGTGAGTGACACAACATTTACTTTAGTAAAGTATTAATTAGCCTCTAGGTTTTGCTAACTCTAACACTAACCCTGACCCTAATCCGAACCCTAACCCAAACAACAATAAAAAAAAAAATTTGTTGAGCCCTTGAAATTTCAGAGGACATACATACAGTAAAAGACTGAAAAAGACACCTGTGAACAGAAGACTAAGGAGTGAACTAATTTCAATGGAATGTGGTAAGAAGTGTTTCTAAACACGTTCAGGACAGATTGTTAAGAATCCTGACACTGCCTCAGCAATTCAGAGGCGAGATTCCAGAGCTAATGTGAACACAGCAACAGACAGTGGGCAGTGAACACTCTGGCCTCTCTGCTCAGATCAAGTTTAAATCGCCTCAGCACCTGGCCTGAGAACAAGTTTGACAATTAATGAAAATTAACCCTGCCCCACATTCAGGCAAACAGGACGGCATCTCAAAGTTCCATCTACGGCAGTGTTTTTCAACCTTTTTTTGGGCAAAGGCACACTTGTTTCATGAAAAAAATCACGAGGCACACCACCATTAGAAAATGTTAAAAAATTTAACTCTGTGCTTATATTGACTATATATAAAGTAATTCTCTTGAATAGGAATCAAATAAACACAAAGAAAGTATTTTATAATTACTTTATTATGAAATATTAAGTAAACAAAATAGTGAAAAATTATAAAATTCTTGTCTTGTCTGCATCTACGGCACACCAGGCAACATCTCGCGGCACACTAGTGTGCCGCGGAACAGCGGTTGAAAAACACTGATCTACGGCAATTACCCTTAGGTTTGGGCTTTAGGTTCTCTGCCATGTAAATTTACACAGCCACACGACTGCCTTTGAAGAATAGCTACCACATCAGTAGAATCATAAATCTCAAGCCAAATATTTGATGACTCCTCTCTCTCTCTCTCTCTCTCTCTCTCTCTCTCTCTCTCTCTCTCTCTCTCCCCCTCTTTCTATCCCTCTTTCTCTCTGTCTTCAAGATAGGAAGGTGATGTCCATGTGCTACTACCAGTTTTGGGGAAGATGTGGGAGTTCACCTATAAAAATGCTTTTCTTTCTGACTGTAAAATCCCAGACTTTATTTTGACCTTGAAGACTTTTTGGTCCCTTTATTCCTTCAACTCCCAACCTCCTCCACTTACCTCACCCCACCCTGGTCCAGCCCCTCTTACACCTCCTCCTATTCTTGCTCAACCTACTACAGTCTTCTCTCAAATTCATCCTCAACTGCCTCTTGCACTTGCCTTGCTTGTGGCCCTCCTCCTTCAGAATCACTCTAACCCCTGCTCTCTCCCTTATTTGGTCTTGGAGCTATTTTTCCTACTTTGGGTTAATAAAAGAGTCACAGGAGTTGGTTATAAGAGACGTTATTTAATATGACCTCCTCAGGAGCATTCTCTGCCAATTGACCTGAACTACCACCAAACACACACTATTTTATGACTCTTAACCTCCTTTCTTTCCTCATTTATTTTCATGGCTGATATTTTTTACAAACGTTATATTTTAAGTTTTCTCTTTATGTATTTTGTCTTTCACTGTAATACCTATGATGGGAAAGGAGAGAGCTTCCCTAAGTTGACCTTCTGCGGTATCTTTGGAGGTTAGTAACTGGTATATAGTAGGTGCTCAAACACATTTGCTAAATAAGTGAGTGAATAAATTCAAGGGAGTTGGTAATATTTAGTTAAAAGATTATTAGAATCCTACTGCTTTCCAGTTTGGCCCACTTCATTATCTCTAATATTGTCTTAATGTTACACACTGAACTAAGCATGGGCCTAGTCTAATATATTGATTTTAAAAAAGGAAAAATTGATGTACTTTTAAAGAAAATTTATAATCACATTTAAAACATCATTATTTTTTAAAAGTCTGAAGAACTAAAAACATTTCCTAAAGTCTCGCTTATTTTAATATTTATGTATACAATTTAATGTAACTAAATAACCAGAGAAATCCCTTAAAGTTCACTTAAATTCCAGCTTTTCAAACACATATTTACCTATTTTTACTACATTGTGTTAATAAAAGAGTCACAAGAGTTGGTTATTATGAGATAATTGGTGGTCTTAGAGCCTACATAACTAAAATTTAAATATTTTATATAGAAGGTGCTACAAATAGAATAATATTGTCCATATTGTGACATTTCTAAGAATGCAAGTGAGGCACTATCAATTATGTTGAGAAAGTGAAGGGTAAACCAGGGTTTCGATGTTAATGTGTAGCTAGCTACAAACATGAATTATGGAACAGAAGCTCAACTAGCAACAAATTAAAATCTTTCTATATTCACAGAAATTCTGGAAAGCCTTATTTCTTTTTGAAGTCATTCCTGAAGAAAAAAAGTAGGAAGGCAGAAAGAAATACAATTTTAATCACTTTTAATAAATTATGCATTCAGTGGCATTCAGTTAAACTCACTGATTCTAAAGAGTTCTCTAATCAGCAAAGTACAACTGACTCTCAAAGTACAGGCTGAGTTATTTTAGCTTTAGGATCTTAAAGCTAAAGGTAACACAGCTCACCTGCAGAAAATTTCTTGCATTACTAGCACATGGAAGAAAGGTCGACGTTAGGTTCTTGTCACATCCCTATAAATTATTGTACGTTAGTTTGTTAATTATTGTTTTATTTTTTATTTTTTTAATATATTTTATTGATTTTTTTACAGAGAGGAAGGGAGAGAGATAGAGAGATAGAAACATTGATGAGAGAGTCATCGATTAGCTGCCTCTTGCACACCCCCCACCGGGGATATGCCTGCAACCAAGGTACATGCCCTTGACCAGAATCAAACCTGGGACCCTTCAGTCCGCAGGCTGACACTCTATCCACTGAGCCAAACCGGTTTTGGCAATTACTCTGCTTTATACTGTGCACCAATAAAATTGTGAAAAAGCTGAACTCTCTTTAGGCTCTTCCCACATACTCTCTGGGGTCTTTCTTGCCTACTGCCAGGCCTCCGTATTTCAGTCCAATTGCCTCCTGCCAATCTTCTACCGTTTATAATCTGTTAACACCCTTTGCTGACCAGTTAACTCTCTGTGAGCAACCATTTTATATTCCAGGTTATCAAAGTCTGTCTGACTTTTAACTCAAGTCCTAACAAGAACACATGCTGTTTTCTGTCTAGACCTACACTTTCATACAATGTTCCCGGATGTCCTAGGAGAGCCACCCACAGCAGACTTTTCTAACTCTAATACAGAGCACTGAATTGAGTGTTATTGTTTTCTGTATGTGACGCTTTCATATAAAAGAAATTAATAATCACCATTTGATTAACTCTGCTTGAGTCTAAATCCCTACCCACAAAATTCACTCTAAATCTCCAATTAGATGCAAAACACCATTTCATGGGGATCTCAGTACTGTAAGTGTACTTGCATTGTGCTCACAGAATTTGAACATTTTCAGTCACATTTTCCCATTTCATCCTCACAAGCTGGAAGGTCTCAGGATCATTATTATTATCTCCATTGTACATATGAGGAAATTGGCTCCATGAAGCCTTGCTCTTTGCCCCAGCCACCAGTGATCTAATCCCGATGATGCATTATGCGTCTTGGGTAAATGTGTGCATTTAACAAGGTCACTTAAATGTCTTTAATGGAACATTTTTACTTCAGCTTCATTATAGTTTTATTGAGACCACGTGAAAGCAATTATAAATTAGTTAAAATGTATTGAGCATTAACTATGTGCTACAGGCTGTACCAAATATTTTGCATGGGTTGTCTCTTTTAATCCTTGCAACTCTATGAAGTATATAGTATTACTATATCACTAAATTTAGAAAATTTAATAAATGGCAAAGAAGGATTTGAATATCACCATCCGAGTCCAGAACCCATACTCCAAGTATTATAGAATTTTTACTGTGCCTTAAAACACAACATGTGAGCAACTCTTTTCTATTAATTTTATAATATTAAAAAGTATTATAGCCCAGCCAGTGTTGCTCAGTTGAGCATAGACCCATGCAACAGGAGGTCACAGGTTTGATTCCCAGTCAGGACACATGTCCGGGTTGTGGGCTCAATCTCCAGTAAAGGCAGCCGATTAATGTTGATGTTGCTCTCTCATCGATATTTATATATATATCTCTCTCTCCTTCTCCCTTCATCTCTCTCTAAAATTGATAAAAACATATCTTTAAAAGTATTATATAGATAGTACTTTACAGATTTAAAATCCATTTCTCACACATTTACCTAAGCATAGGATTGGGAGATATTCAGATCTGTAATCCAACCCTGACAGCATTTTACAAGCTGTGTTACATTGGACAGAACACCTTGTGTCATTAAAAAATTAAGGAAATGCCATCCACCTTACAGAATGTTGTAAGGATTTAGAATAATATAGATATGTGCTTATATTAACTGTTATTATAAATAATATCAGCATAGGTCCTTATTATTCCTGATAACTATTAAGATTCAAACTTATCATATTCCTATTTTTCAGCCAAATAAACAGCATCAAAGAGATTAAATGAGTTGCCCCAAACAACAAAACTTAAGGCTAGAAACAAGATTCACAGCCATGTCTGCTGGTCCTACAAATAGTCCTCTTTTTTATTACACCTCTCCATGTGGACCTAAATCATGAGTGCATCCTATGACTCTCTTATTCCATTGCCAGTACAAACTAGTAACCAAAGTATGAGACCACATTTTTAAGAGCTCACTGAGATTAGTTTCGTGACTTTGAATAAATAGATAAATGATTATAGAAATATCATTATTCGTAATAAAACATTTCCAAGAGATTCAGCTTTTACAATACTGTTCACATTTAAATACCTTTGCGAAACTATTATTTGGCAGTCATTAGTTCTATTCCTATCAAGACTGAATGCAAAATAGCTTTTGTCCAAAAGTGAATAATTTTCCCCAATGGATTTGAATCACTAAAATGTAAGTCCCAAAAAGGAAGGAGTCTTTGTTTTATTCACTGATGCCTCCTGAGCTCTTACAACAGTGCCTAACATGAAGTAAATGCTCAATTCGTATTTGTTACATGAGTAATTCCTCTATCTTAATTTTGCAAATATAAAATAACTAATGGTTTTCAAGCATGACACAACTTAAAATCTCTAAACAGACAAGTTATAGCTACCAATTTACCCAACCTAGGACAAGCTGTGCTCTTCTGGTACAAACAGCTGGACTGTGAAGGAAAAAGACCTCAGAAGTCTCCGCACATTTCCTCGGCTCCCCTTACCTTGATGGATGATGAAATCATCAGATTGAATGCCATTGTAGTTTCCACATAGGCCACATGATTTCCCTTTGAGCTCCTCAGATATTTTGAGGTAAATTCCAGATATTCCATCCCAAGCCAATGAAAAACCAAAGGTTGTTTTCACCAGAATGTAGTCAGCTAGTTTCTCAACAGAAATCTGTCCAATTGTCTGAGGCAATGTTAAACTTGAAAAATTTTAAAAAAGACAGGTTAATTATAATGAAGGATCAATTATAGATCATTCTTTTCATAGTAACAGACAATTAAGTAAAACATAGTTATTATTCCAAATTATTGAGTAAACTATGCAGTTAGATTTACCAAGCAAACATCCTATAGAAAATCTTGTGGTTTTTTTTTAAAAAATTCAATATTGAAATAAAAAGACAAAAATTATGCTTCTCCATGCTGATTTAGATTTTATACTTATAATTGGATGATTCTTTCAAACAACCAAAAATATACTTCTGCTAAATATCAGTAATTTTTGTAATCTGGAAAATAACCATTTGAATAATGAGCTTAATGTATTTATTTTTATCTGGATTGTTCAATATTTTAAAAAAGTGTTGCTCAAAATTTTGAAGTACAAACATTGTCAAAATATGTAAACAGGCTGCACAACTTCTGATTCTGTTTAATGTTATTTTAAACTTGGCTGAAAGGCAATAGAAGCTTCTATCCCCAAAATGTCACCTTGGCATAAGTCATTGTTTTCCAAAAGAAAAATGTCAAGGCATGATTATCACTTACATTTTTAATGCTGCAAAGTACATTATTAGGAATATAGTTTACTTTGTTCTACAGTACTGTATGCAGGTTATACTCATAATTTTTAAAAAGCATAAAATTGGGGCTATTTAAATAATGGTCACATTGAGTATTTAAATTCCTGATCCAATGTTTAGTCTTTTCACTTTTCACAAGCATGTGCACTTACAGAGGAAGTAGGAAACATATGAGAACTAAAAAAAACTAAACAATTGGACATTTTAAAAGCACAGTAAGTTGCCTAGGATACTTTTGAAAGAGCACTATTCCCCTTCCATTCACATATATAGCATAAAAGAGCCGGTGCTAATAATTCAAGACATGGAAGGCAAAAAGCATTGTTATTGTGACAGCCATAGTAACTGAAAATTATAAACTATAATGTGAGGGAGGCAGGAGGTTCATACCGTGTTTCCCCGAAAATAAGACACCCTCCAAAAATAAGACCTAGCGCATGAAAAGATAAGACATCCCCTGAAAATAAGACCTAGCGCAACTTTGGGAGAAAAAATTAATATAAGACACTGTCTTATTTTCGGGGAAACAGGTATTAACACATTTATTTACACATTTCTCTAAAAACTTCTAATTACTGGGTTCCTTTTCAGGAAAAGGATGGCTACATGGCATAAAAACTATAAAACTAAACAAGCTCATTAACAAAGGGATAGCCCACAAAGAAATAATTCAAAGTATCCAACCATTTACCCAAAGATATCTGCATATAAATTTTACAGAGAATTGATCATAAGAATAGGAAAATAACTAAAAATTCACTTTGGAGAATAAATAAAAAGACTTTAGCTAATTGCTTCCATAATCTATTAATATTTAAGATTATAAACATGAGAAATTCATATTAAATGCATAGTAAAATTCAGTATGAATAATACTAAGTTAATAAGTTTACAAAAGGTATACATAAAAAAGTGAATCAAGATTTACAAAAATACTTTATAGCAATGGAATATTGATTTTACAGAGGTATAGTTATTTTGATGTGGGTAGTTTTTGGTATGATCATTTGTCATTTATCTCTTTCATAGTAAACTGATTAGATAAACTTTTTTAAAATAAAAGATGCATGTGATCATTCTAATGTCTATAACAAAAGAATGCTAGCAGTGATGGGGAATAATAGGAAAAATTAGATAATCTCCCAGAAATCTAAGAAAAACTCCAACCTCGGCAGGAAACATGAACAATGTAAACTATCAATAAAATGAATGCACTGATTGCTGCTAGAAGTTATTTACTGATTCATATGTACAAGATGCCTTCACTTCACAGGTGAGAGAACAGAAGTCCAGAGAGGTAAGGCGTGGCGTGCAGAGCCTCACGTATTTGATTTCATTTTGGCAAACGTTTTTCTAACACCTGCTATGAGTTGGGCCCTAGACCAGATACAGCGTTAGTATAAGCAAGTTAATTGGTTAATAAAACAAACCCATCCTTTTTCTATCATACAACATCTGAGTTAAAATTTAAATATTATATCTTTGATTTAACAAAGGGTTAGTATTCTTGAAAATCCCCGTGAATGCCATTTCTGCTTTATAAAACATAATTGTTAAAGTGTCATTTGTGTTATCTAAAATCTCATACAGGGGAATTCTAAATTTCTATTTAAATTCAGTTCCAGGAAATACATATGTAGAGTGTTATCTTCCCATTCAAATGGCTGTTTCTTTTGTAAGACAATTAGAAGTGCAGAACCCAACTTATTGACAAAATAAGCCCAGAGAGACAGGCTACTCTGGTTCCCTGACTTGGTCAGTGCCTGGCTCCCCTGGTGCTTCAGCCAAAGCCCTTTCTGTACCATCTGTTGACTCTAAGCTGAGAAAAACAGCACCAAGGTTGGTCAGGCCATGGCACTGGAAAGAATCCCTCTGGTTCAAACACTTGCTAGTGAATTCTGAAGGATGGATAGAATTGTTCCATCTGGCGATTTCCTTTTCCTGCCATAACTCAACCAAGAGATAGTTAAGAGTGAATATCTGTAAAATTATTTAGATTGGAAGGCAGATTATTCCATAGTGTTCCTAGTTTAAAATGTGTAAAACCTTTCACCAATTCAATAAGTAAATATCTCCTTGCCTAAAACTCTTAGATATTGTTTTTTACAGACAGAAAACCATAGTGGCTCCCCTCTCTGAGCAATTCAAGAAGGCCAGTTACATATTGGCTCTGAATCTTTGTCAGAACACTAGTGGAAAAACTCAATTCACATAAATTTGGAAAGGTCTTGCAGAGATTTGGTTTTATTTAAAGTTTCTGATTTAAAAATAAAAAAAGAAAGAAGAAAATATAGAGGCCAAAAATGAATGAACTATGAAGATATTTCTTGAGACTCCTAGAAAAAGATATGATCATCTTTTCTCCACCTATGTAAACATATTTGTATCATACATAAGCATTAAGAAGGTTACAATGGCTAGATTCCTGGCCACCTGGCTGGCCTTGGAGCCTACCTAAGTTCTGGTGTCTATGATATAACTTAAAGGTTATTGTTGAAAAGAAATTCTCTCTTCCTGCTCCATAATTCACTTCCAATGTGAGATGTTTGGAAGTGCTCTTTGGCTCTTGGTTCATGGTGTTATTTTCATTATATCATTTATCCCATCTTACCTGATTCCATTCTTTTTTATTTCATGCCCATAAATTCGAATTTCCTGTTGGTCTGAAAAGAACAAGCTGATGGATCGGTAACAATAATACACTGAGCCAAGGCACTTAGGGCTATTATGAACCTTAAAGAGAAAAAAACAAAATAAAGGATAGAAATATATACCTTCATTTCAATTACTAAAACTACAATGATGTCTACATTTCTATGGCATCATTAGTCCTATGACACTATACAAAATTATAACTACATTTTAGATTTTTAAGAGAAAACAAATATTCATCTTAGAAATTGGGCAACAGGATTAACTTCATAAATTACAAGTTTATTCAGCATTTTTAACACTGTGTATATTAGAAAAAATAGTCTGACAAGACTGTAGAGCACCACAAAGAAACACACTTTTTTTATTGATTGATATCAGAGAGGAAGGAAGAGGGAAAAACATCAATGATGAGAGAGAATCACTGATCAACTGCCTCCTGCACATCCCTTAGTAGGGATCAAGCCTGCAACCCAGGCGTGTACCCTGCCCCAGAATTGAACCATGACCTCCTGGTTCATAGAGTAAAGCTCAACCATTGAGTCATCCTGGATAGGTCATTTGTAATTTTTATATTCATATTTTTTTCCTGTTAGAGAATCGTGAAATCAAGCTTCAAATAGAGCTCTACATAAAGCTTTATGTAAAGATTGCAGTAGTGACTATAACTTTACTAAAAACAAAATCACCCAACACTTTAAGGAAGAAAGATTTTTTTTAAAAAAAAATGGATAGGGAAAATTAATAAATTAGTAAAAAAAAAAAAAAAAAAAAAAAAGGAAAGAATAAAGGAGAACACCCTCTTCCAAAATTAATTTCCAAAGGTTCACTAGAGTATAATAATGAAAACATAAAAAACTGAAAGAAAATATAAATGACTATATAGATAGAAAACAACTTTCTAAGCATAAAGGTGATAAGAAAAATCACCAATGATAAAATAAATGTTTAATACTCAATAAATGTAATATATATATATATATATATATATATATATATATATATATAATGAATAATCAGCAATTTTATTGATCCCATATTACCTACCAGTTACTATTCTAAATTCTAGAGATGTAACAGTCAACAAAACAGACAAAAACACCTGCCTTCATGAAACTTCTATTCCTTTAGAGGAAAACAGTTAATAAAAAATATAACTAAAACATATATGATGCTCGACAACATGAAGAAGAAACATTAAGCAGACAAAGAGGATAAAAAGCATGTGTCAAGGGTTGGGAGTTCATTTTAGGTTGAGTAGCCAATGAAAGCCTCACTAATAAGAGGAAATTCTAGTAAAGATGAAGGAGGCATAAGAAGAACTCATATGGATATTTAGAAGACCAACCTAGGCAAAGGAATAGCAAGTGCAAAAGCCTGAAGAGGTATGCCTAAAATGCTGGCAGTATTCAGGAACCCATGCACCTGACCCCACTGAGGATATTGGAAAAGTTTTCTTTGGAGAAACTAAATGGAAAAATTAGACATCTGGGGCATAACTAATGAAACTAGAGGCTCCCTGCTCAATCTCCCACCATGCAAGCAAGCCCCATCCATACATTCAGAGATTTATGATCAGTTTTTAGAGCCTAATCCACAAATGTGAATAAACATCCATGGATTATGATAAAAGCCTGCAATATGAAGCACAAATATATAAACCAAATAAAAAAGAAATAAAAAATTTTCAATAAACTTCCAAAAATTCATAATTAATATCTTCAGAGGGAAAAATGAGTTTGTGAGTTATATCACTCATGAAACTAGAATAAAATTGTGTTAAAATAAAATTCAAAGAATAAAAATAATAATTATATATTGACAATATCACAAGAGAAACCTGTGAATGAAATAGAATGATTAGAAGATAAATATCTAAGAGTTGGAAATAAATCTGCCAAAATGTAAACCAGAAAAAGCAAAAAGATGAAAAATAGGGAAGAATTAATAAGAAAATTAAGGACTCAATCACTTATTTCAGGAGCTCTAATATCTGAATCACAGAATTTCTGAAAGAAAGAAAGAAAAAGAAATATTATTCCAATACTGAGGGATTTTTAAAGCTTGAAAGGGCTCGTGAAATGCCCATATCCAGCACAATAAATTTTTTAAAAAAAACTTCATATTCACAAAATCGCACAACCCTAGGGATAAAGAGAATAACTAAAAATTTCTGCAGGGGGTTGGGGGAGGCCATATGTAAAATGTCAGAAATCAGAATGGATTACATTTCAAAGTTCTAAAAGTAATTTCCAACTTATAATCAAGGTTTCGGGATATTCATTTCCATGCACACTTTTAAGGAAAGTGTCTTTTCTGTCAAGAAAACAACTCAAAAATATAGTCAATTAAAACAAGGATGAGTACATGGGTTTCTGCTCAATCACCACTGAAAATAAGCACTGTTCTCATGTTTGGAGCATCCAATGAGCTTTTTAAAGCCTATCTCTCAAGTATGAACAAAGTTCAAGGATCATTAGACATTTCATGGACCCAAGAAACAGAGAAATCAACACAGGAGAAACAAAATGAAATTCTCCCAGAGGATGATGAAGAGAAATCCCAAGTGGGAGGCGTGCAGTAGGCTCCAAAACAACCAGTCTCAATGAGACCAGAGAATAAAGAACTAAGAGATGGGCACATTATGGAGGGGAAGAAGAAACTGAGGAATTTCCTAAAATATCTGACCAAGACTTTTATAGTGCTAGAGGATTAAAGAGAGAAAATACAGTGTTTGCTGTATAGCACATGCAGCAAATCAAAATTAGGATGTTTAACTCCATACAAATGCACAAAAAAGAAAAATCCTATATAATAAAGAGCTAATATGCTAATTAGACCAAACAGCAGAACAACCAGCCAGCTGACCTACCAGTTGAAGCAGGGGCTGAGAGGGCCAAGCCCCTTGCATGGATTCCGTGAATTGGGCCTCTAGCAAAATCATAATAACCTACCAAGCTCAATTCTAAATAATACTTATAAAAATATTATCTATATAGGTACAATATGTAAATGGAAATAAGTGAAAAACACATATGATTTAACTAAAAATGGCAATATACTTCTATTAGAAGGAGGGAAAGAAAGTGTGTGTGTGTGTGTGTGTGTGTGTGTGTGTGTGTGTGTTAGGGTTAGGAAGGGTGATGTGTCTGAGATGATTCCTCATTTTCCATAGTAAGAAGTAAGGCCTATCTTTGAAAAGAAAAAAATAGCATATTTTGAAATGTAAAAGCCAGAAAAAAAAAATCTAAAGAGGTTGAAGTAATTGCCTTTGAAGAGCCAGATTTCAGCTGGGGCTGGGAAGTGAAGAAAGGCAGGGCTATTTTATTTTATTTTTATCTTATTTTATTTTGTTTTATTTTTTTGCTTTGTATGCTTTGCTGAAATCTTTTAAACTGTGTGCATATATTATTTTCATAAAAAGTAAAATTGAAATTAAAGGGGAAAGAATCAGGAAAATAAAAATATGTTCATAAAGATGCTTATCAATATATGTTTAAAAATACTGAAAATATTTTTAAACCTTACATTTCTAAAACAGGGCATAGTTAACTAATTTGAATATTCTATAAGTTGAAATAAACATAATAAAATTAGTGTTTGCCAAGGATATTTGAAATGCAAGTAAGTTCCTAATATAATATTAGGTGAAAATGTAGGACAGAAAAGTATACACAGTATGAGTTTAATATTAAAAATGTATACAAGGCCGCGCGCCGGCTGGGCGCGACCCGCTCCGGGGACAGTGCCAGGTGGGGAGTTTGTCTGGGGCGGTACACCTGTCAAACGATAACGCAGGTGTCCTAAGGCGAGCTCAGGGAGGACAGAAACCTCCTGTGGAGCAGAAGGGCAAAAGCTCGCTTGATCTTGATTTTCAGTACGAATACAGAGAATACAGACCGTGAAAGCGGGGCCTCACGATCCTTCTGACCTTTTGGGTTTTTTGTTTTTTTTAAATGTATACAAAACCCAGAAGAAAAAAGTGTAAAAGGAAATATATTAAGCCATTAGCAAAGGTAACTCTTGACTTATAGTTCTAGTATTATTTTTCAGAGTTTTCTCAATGTTTAAACTTTTCTACAAATGAAGTGAAATATTTATATAATCAGGGGGAAAATGATATTTAAAACAAAAGGATTTGTTGACCTGAAAGCAAATTCCACCAAGCAAAACAAGGCCAAGTAGAAACAATATCTATTAGCTCTGGAAGCACGTTCACATTGTGTATTATTATTAAAGAGTAGATTACCTAGTTGACATGTTAGTCCTCGAAAGGGTGTGACACTGCACAAGATCAGTTCAATGAAGGAGTCAGAGGTTTGTGAGCGATAAACGCAGCGAGAGAGTGAAGGCATAAAGGACAGGAAGGGATGAGAACAGGAGTCCTGTGAGTACCGAAGGTGTTCCACTTCCTCTCCCATCTAAAGAAAACTACAACTTTTTAATCTTTATGCCCCGTAAATTAACTTTCAATAGACCTCATTTCCTTCTTGGATCACTGGGATTTTTTGTTCTTAAAAAGCGTCAGGATCTACTTTTTAAAATCTGCCTCACCTAAGAGAGAAAAAGAATTTATGCAGCTCCAATATAATTAGAGGTTTAGAAAACAGGTTCAAACAAACAACAGCTATGGAGAGTGTAGCTTTTGAACAGGGCATTTAGCAGTGTTCTGGGTGTGCTTTAAGGTCCCTGAAATTCAGGGAAGATTGTGGGCAGGGAAAGAGAGCTCACTTCCTTCAGCTAGAGCCACTCTGCAGCTTACATTCTGGAATGTCTACTGAGATTCTTTTGAAGCAAGAATTCTGAAAGAGCTATCTCTTGAGCTCAATCATAGAGTATCAATCCACCTAGCAATTAGCTGTCTGTATCCATATCCTCTCAGTCTAGCCTGTGCTCATGTATGCATGGACCCATTTCACAAATGCTGTCCTCCCGTTCATACTGAGGGGGGCTGTTTTAAAAAATTAATGCAGGTGACATGACACTGGAAGTGAGAAGAAGAAAAGATATATGAGTAATATGCTGGTGCCTGGACCCACCTTCTCTTTAAAATGATCAAATAACACCTGAAGAATGAGGACATCAACTGGAGTTGGCATTTTGACATCCGTGATGTAGACATTTCTGCACTGCCTGAAAGTCCCTTCCACATGGTTCCAAACCTTCCTTCTCCCAGTCCTAGGCCCCATCTTGATAGAAGAACACTGAATATAGCTGCAAATTTTATCCACCCCCTTAAGAACCAAACACTCTCCTTCCCCAGTCAGAGCCCTGAGTATTCATGCTCTGATAATTATATAGTAGAGGCCCAGTGCACAAATTTGTGTATGGGTGGAGTCTAGCTGTCCAGTCCTGATGGGAGGGAGTGGCTGTGGGCAGTTGGCCAACTGGCCCCACCCCCATCAGGGTGTTGGGGGCTGATCAGGGGTGGGGCTGCCCAGGGCAAGGGAAGGGGTCTGATCAGGGCCGGATCAAGCTAGTTTGCTGCCACAGTACATGTCATAGACACCTGTCATTTTGGTCATTCCGGTCATGCTGCCATTCCGGTCACTGAGCTTTTATAGATATAGATTTTCTATAATTTGACCAATACTTTAAAAGAATAGGTTAATTAAGTTAATTATACCCTAGGATCGCTTACCCATACAGTGTATCGAGGCTCCAAATTACCACAGTCTTTTGCAAAAATATAAGAACAGTTTCCTGGGAAATAATAGTAGATGCCATCAAAAGTTTCAAAATGGTACTGTCCCCAGGTTTTGCAAATCCCATCTCTGCCATTGCCCATGTTTGGCACTGAAAAGAAATAGAGTAATATTTAGTAGAATAAAATAAATTACACCTGTTTCTGACAAGGTTCAGTTATGAGTGGTGATTCTATTGCATTAAAATAAATATTTTCTTCTCTGGTGGTCAATATTAGAGGAAGAGATAACTAACATAAAATTACTGGTTGTTCTCAAAACCATTAAACTTCCCTGAAAGGAAACATAGCCCTCAAGTTGCTTTGAAGAAAGAATTTGTGTTAGAAACTTCCTTATGTTTGTTCCCACAGGAAGATTCTAGAAGAAAGGAGGCATAGGGAGAATGATACAGTAAGAGAAAGCAATAGTGATAAATCAATATAATGGCTCACAGAAGAATAAAACATCACCACTGAGTGTCCTAAAAATTAGCACTGGCAACATGACAGTGTTCCAGTCTCCACAATGTTTTCAAAACTATCTTAATAGTATCCACAGAGAAAAATAACCACTGGCAAAAAATATCATGTTCATACATCTGGGAATGGGAACATTAGTCATCTAAAGTATGCTGGAATTTAAAAATTCATGATCTCTATATGTATAACCCATGGACAGACAATAGTGCAGTGAAGGCCTGAGGTGGGGGCAGAAGTGGGGTAGAAGGGATCAATAAAAAAGGAAAGAGAGATACCTGTAATATTTTCAAAAATAAAGGTAAATTTTAAATAAATAATTTTTTTAAAAAAAATCATGATTTTTAAGCTGGCTGAATTTTAAGCAATGTTTGTCTTAAATTATATATCATCTCCCATTATATTCATGCCTACCTCCCTTATTATCCTTGTGGATAGCCCTCTATTCTATTTGGATTTTTGAGATCCTCCCCTTTAGAATAATATGAAAATCAATGGCATTTACTGAGTAATCGATATGTGTAAAATATTTCAATACCCTACATAAAGAGTATAAAGATAAGGCACAATCATGTCTTTTCTTTTGTAATTTTACCTAAATTCATTAGCCTTGGCCAACTTTGGCCTTTTGGGAGGAAAACAGAGAGTGATTCATTACTCAGGCAGTCTTCTTTGACAGTATGCCTCACCTCTGATGTACATTTTCATAGAACCTGATACTTTATAGAGGTCACAAGTGTGATTAATGTGTATCTGCTGTGTGTTAGTCCCGTCCTCTAGACTACAACTTCCAAGAGAACAGGAACTTGTCTATATTATTCTCTACTGTACCTCAGAGCCAGCCTGGGATCTAGATATTCAATAAATACCCATGACACCAATTAATATTTATTGATTATGATTGATGTAGGATCCTAACCCAGACACCCTGGTTAAAAATATTTTTTAAAGAATCCTCTGCTTTGAAGAGCTCTCACTATTATTTCTATATTATGTACAGAATGTCCAATTAACTCAAAGTCAAAAAGAATGTGTGGCTCCAAATAATAAACCTAATTTATCAAGCAAAAGGGAGATGAATGAGAGCCTAGTTCTAATGGGCTAGTGTCATCTAGAGTAGGAAAAACTGCTTGAGGAAACAGTAGAGATAAACTAGAAGAGAAAGCAGGCATATCTATTTTCTTTTACGTTGTATCTAAATTGCTGGGAATGAATTGTGAGCATTCAAGTTAATATACAATGTGATGGGTCCAAATCCCAATGGATGAACCCTAATATAGCAAATTATGCCTTAATGTCTTCTTCAGCAACTCATAATTCTCTCATAAGTATCTCTGAAACTTACCAATCTGGCACCGTGTCCCAAGTGCCTGAAATATTTGGCAGTCACACGTACCAGTCTTAGAACAGAAAGCTCCGTTAAGGCATTCATGAGGGCAAGAACCTGAGGGACAAAATAAATAAGTTATCTCCTGGCATGCATCAGTTCTTATAAACATAATATGTCAAGATTTAGCTTGGACTAACTGTAACCACGATTACTGTTAGCTCAAACAGAGCCCTGGGCATCTTGCCTTGATGAGCTAAAGAATTAAGCCCATCAAAGCTTTATCTAGCTCATTTCATTATGTGTGCTGTGAAACAAGAAAGACAGGCTTTCACATCTCCAACTACCCTGAGAGCAAAGGTTAGCCTCCTCCAAGCCATTGAAAGGTCAGGTTCCCATGTAAGGAATCCCTGTCCCCAGATGATGAGATCCAGAAATACACAAGCGGCTGATGATTCCCTTGATGGAGTTTGGCGCCCGCTGCACGTCCAGTGGGGTCCTTCCCCAGGAGCAAGTGCTATGCTAAAGAATCACGCCCTTTTATTACCGCAAAGGAAGGGGCAAAGTATAAAACTCAAAACAAAACTCCCATTTTTAAGAGAATGATTAAAAATGTAATTTGAAGTTTACGTATTAATCCTCAGGCTTAATTACAAGTGATGCGTTTTTTTCTGCCCTTATTTAATTTTAATGGGAGAGAAGCCAAAGTTGCAGCTGGCTGTCATCAAAAATATTTTCTTTCTTTCATGGAAAGAAAACTCGCCCCAAAGGATTATGTTGAAAAGAGAAAGCAAGAAACTAGGAGCTCCTGAGCAAGTTTAAAAATCCAAATGAATCGGTGAAAATTTTTCCTCTAAAAAGGGGAAGACAAGAGGCAGCTGGCAAAACTCAAGCAAGGATTTAAGTAACACAGAAAGAGAACTAGAGGACATCTTTAAGTCACTATAAAGCATTACCAAAGCTTGTGCCTTTCTGGAGTACTTCAAGGTCATGAAAGCACTTATCTAACTGCAGGAAATGACCCACAGTTTTGCCAAAGGCAAGAATTGGGAAACCCTATTTTCCTTCCACCTTAAGATCCAGGGATCTAAAGGTTCTCTTTACACTTAAACACAAACTCTATAAGTAGTATATCTTAACTGAAGAAAAATGAACTGTTTCAACTTTGATCATAAATATAGATAAGGAATATTTTTCATAAACTTAAATGCAGGGTTTTCTCCCTAAGGGGAAATACTATATTTAAATTTTATCTTATATCACCATCTTGCATTTTTACAACAAATAATGCCTAAAAAATTCAGGTGAACAAATGTATTTCCTTCAAAAAATATTTACAGCCCTATTTATTCTCTGAAAACAAATATTAAGCCAAAAACAGAAAGTCTTGTTATTTTAAATGCAAGAAAAAACAAATTAAATTTCAAACTACTCTCAGCTTTCTGCTTAACAGAAACAGGAAATTGATAAGCAAAAAGAGGATGTCAAAGAGGGACCAACAGACAAGTAATTGCTTTAGAAAATAAGTTCCTGATGCCCAAGGATATCCGTCCTGGTCATATAGTTATCAGCTTTGTCTGGGTGTTTAACCCTGTTTGTTTCCAAAAAAGAAGTGAACCTAAATTATCACTAAGTATTATTACCACCCTGGATCCATTTCCTTCTTGCATTCTACAGAAATAATAAAGAGTTGATCCACTATATCACCCAAAAAAGGGTCTTTTGGAGAAAGCAAATACAAAAACATACATGTAGCACTGACCTTTTATTTTACCCTCACCCCAATTAATAGCTTCATGGAAGAAGTATCTTGGAGATGTTGCTTCAAACTTGAAAAGAAAGAAATAAAAATTCAAGAGAATTAGATTATTTAAATCAAGCCAAACAGGCAAATTGGAAAATAGCTAAAAATACAGAGATTATAAGGTACTAACTTTCTATTTTCTTGGGTTACTGAGGCAATCTCAGTGAGGCCGTGATTTTGTCTCAACATGACTTTGACATGTTCTTCATCCTATCTGACCTCAGCTCTCCTGCTTCCCTACCCTCCTTGGAAAAGAGCCTGGTTGGAGTCTTTATTTTTGCATTAACTGATTGCTTGACTGCTCTTCCTGCAGAAGTAGCAGTTCTCTGATGCTCCCAAGTGCAGAAGGGTCTGGAGAAAATACATGAGGCCAATGGACTGACAATGATGTTCCCACTGCCTGCAGACCCATCTGTGAAGGCACCATCCACAGAGGCTTCTGGGGCTGCAGAGTGTCACCTCCATTCTCCAAAGAGCTAATACTTGAAGGTTCATAGAATGTTGAAATGTATTTTAATAGTCCCCAAGGCATTGCAGAGTTAAAAGCATGAATTAGTGAATCAGAGAGACCCGGATTAGAGTACTCACTCTTAGACAAGTTTTCTAACCTCTTAGTGCCTTCCTTTACTTGTCTGTAAAATGGGAACAATAGTACCTATTTTGTGTTGTCATAACAATAAATAAAACAATTTATGTAAAGATTCTGCCATAGTACCTTGCACACAGAAAATTAGCAAGAGAGATTTATATTAATCTAAACAACTCAGATAAAACCTTAATGCTTTTAGAGGTCAATATGGATTAGTAGCAAATAATTGTGAGTTACTAAAACTAATCAATAGTGATTTTTATTTTAACTCAAAGCCAATCTATAATAACAAAATATTATATGTAATATGTTAATTAGACCAGATGTCCTTCTGGACAAAGCTGGGGCTGCAAGGGAAGCCCACATCCCAGGTGCAAGAGGGAAGCGGGTGCTGGCAGCCAGGGGAAGGAAGACCTACTCTTGCACGAATTTCATGCATTGGGCCTCTAGTTTAGTACATGGTCTGCAGCACTGTCCTTTCCAATGGCAATTTTATGCTCACAGAATACACACTCCAAAATTCTGCCACATAATTGTGAAATTGAGAACTAGAGGATGCTAGAAAAACTTGAAGGGTAAAGGATAAGAAGAAAGGGTAATATGGAATGTGATTTAGATACAAAGTCGTTTGTCAATATATTCTCATCTCCTTCCTTTTGTGTGTGTTTTTTTTAATCCTCACCAGAGGATAATTTTCCCATTGATTTTTAGAGAGAGTGGAAAGAAGAGGAAGAGATAGAAACACCGATGTGAAAGAGACACATCGATTGGTGGCTTCCCACATGCCCCCAACCAGGGCAGGGAGCCTGCAACTGAGGTACGTGCCCTAGACCAGAATTGAAACCGGGACCCTCCAGTCCACAGGCTGGCACTCTGAGCCATTCCAGCTAGGCCTCTCATCTCCTTCCTGCATGTAAAGTTTTATTTTGGCATTTTCCAACCAAGTACTTTTTCTTTTAACAGGCAAACCATGCCTGCTAGGAAGAACTCCCACACTTACCACTTTAAGAGTCCTTTCTAAACCCCTTGGCCCACATCACAGTCCCAAGTTCATTGCTTCCTGCTTTCATCCCTCCAGGGTTTTATCCTCACTACTTATTCTCCCCTTTGTGCCCTTGCCTCTCTCTTCAAACCAAGTCAGACTCACAACAGTCTGTGACCTTGATTATCTCCAAGACAGAAAGTTATGGTCTCTCTTCAGTCTCATTTTTTTCCAGCTGCCTAACTCTAGCATAACCACCAATATTACTGGGCACCAAAATCTTCTTTGGCTTGAGCTAATTATCTCTGATGCTCACTAACAGTGAACAGTGACTTCAACTCTGCCTCATACAGGCTTATATCCTTGAATAAATTATTTAACATTCTTGGCCTCCATTTCCCAACCTATAAAATGGAACTGCAGCAACTGCCTCACAGAATTGTGAGGATTAAACGAGATGGGATAAGTAAAGTACCCAGAATAGTGCCAGGCACATAATAAGGGTTCTAAACATGTTACGTATTTTTATTATTAGACAAAAACTGAATACACTGGACAGCACTAGGCTAAGGCAGGAATATGTAACTCGTTTTTTTGCTCCCTATCCTCTCACTACCTAGCATGACTAGGTATGACTACCTACAATACCAGCCTCCTGGCTATTACAGCAGCCTAATGACCACAGCATCCCATGTGTCAGACTATAATATTTCAACAGTGGTAGGACATGACACATCATTTTCATTTTTTTAACAGATCTGAACTCAGAATGATATTTTATATTTATAATTGGGAGCACTTTGGTTTCTAATGGCAAAAAATTGGTGATATCTCAGATTCAATGAGCGAGTTACACAGAAATGAATTCTTTACAGGCCTCCACTGTAGAAACGATGAGTTTCTACATAAAAAGTACTGCTGTTCATGTTTATCTTTAGTATGATCTCTTGTATGTCATCAACAAAAACCAACTAAACTGAAAATAGACGTTATTGAATGGGAACGACCTGCCTCCCAAGGCTGTTTAGAACTATGTCTCTGAAAGATTCTGTGGATGCCCCTCCCTGAATCCTCTCATCCCACTTCATCTGCGCCTGGGTTTCTGTGCATATTGAGACCCTCCAACTTCAAACACCAGGTTCTTTCTATTTCCTTCAGAGGAAATAGACCACCAGTAAGACAGACCACAGAAAGTGCCTTCCCGGGGATGATTCAAGGCCCCCAGGCAGCTGCCCTTATTCAAGGAGGAAAAGGAGCTGGTGAACAAGTATCCCAGCTTTCCCCATCCATTGGAGAAACAGCCCTACAACACATTCTACACAGCCCTTCAGAGAGTCCCCAGTAAGACTGAGCCCTAGATGCCTAAAGCAAAAAGCCCCTTATTAACATAGCTGTATTGGATTTTCTGCCTCCCTATTCTTGTTTTTCTCTCTCCCCGACTGTGCACACCCTAAATAAATTACCTGCACTTGAGTCTAGATCTCAGCCCCTGCTTTCAGGAGAATTTTTAAATGTAATGCAAAAAGAAAAGAAAAAATACAAGCAGTGGGTGCATGTATTCACATAAGTGATAACAAAGAATAGGCCATTCTTCCTCCTTGCTGATTACATCTCCACCGGAGGCTGAGAAGCACAGAGAAATGCAGGCTTTCAATGAGAAATCTCTGCAGCACACAAATACACCATTGAGGGAAGCCTGCCTACCCTTTCTATGCTCATTGTTCATCTCACTGACAACATATCTCTGAATTCTTACTGGCACAGATATCTATCCATCAGTGTTCTGTCTTCCTAGAGCAGGGGAATGAATCTGGAGAGAAGAACGCACTTAGATGAAATTTCAGTCCTGAACAGTGCAACACATGATTATGACTTCATTGTTTTTCTTTAACATTTATTCTTTTAAAATGTGTCCCCCAAAAATGAAATAAAATAAAAAATAAAATAAAATGTGTTCAAATAATCCTGATGTGTGTGCTTTAGTTTCAGGAGATAAAAAGGCAAGTGTCTTATTCTTTTCTCTCTAAAAGAGAAATCAAAACAAGATGAGTTCCTAACATATTAACAAAAAGGGGGTATTAACGTAACTACTTTGGAGTAAATTATACAAATTCTAAGACATTTATAAGAACAATAATAAGGGTGGTACAAAAGTAGTTTTACAGTTGTTTATATGGAAAATAATGTAATAATTAATAAATAATACTACAAGAATAAACTGTGTTTCACATACTCACATCTATAAACCTACTTTTTCCCACACTATGTAATCCCAATAATAGGTCACTTCATGTGACAACTGTAGGATATGTCTCAAGGTTCTTCACTCTAGTGGGTTCAATAGAATTCAGTGTTTCTCAAAAATTGGATTTTCTACTGAGTCAAGATGATGTCTTTTTGTGGTTAATTTTCTCTACTGGCAAACATGTACATATAATTTACATAAGTATTTAAGTACACCAAACACTCTTTATAGGAAAAAATAAAATAGTTCCATTTCATATATAATCCTTTGCCCATTTCAGCACACCTATCACTCGATTAAAATAAATTAGTTCTGTCTTCTAAATTGTCACAACAGCTATCAAATCTCTTTAATTCTTTTTAATTAACACCAAAAATTTTTTAAATGTAAGCATTTACCAGAAATATATTGCATTTCAGCATTTGACAAAAGCATCCTTGAATATACATGTATGTGCTGTTTGCTATCTAAATACTCAAATCATATTACTTTCCAAAGAAATGCCTTTAAGTTAGGATTCTTTCTTTTGCCATCCATCTTTTATAGAGAAAATTTAAAAAAAACAAAAAAAACAACACTCATTTGAACATTCCAACCATAGTTTGAAGATATTGCAATTATATTATCCAATATCCTTTATATAAAAAGGTTAAGGCAAAAAGACATCCTCAAGTTCAGTGCTATCCCACTCCTAAAAAAAAAAAAACAAAAAACAAAAAAAATAAAAAAAAGAACTCTTCAGAGTGCCCATAACTTAAATTTATACAAAAGCAGTTTGTCAGGGACATGTCTGATGACCTTTGCAGTATTTAACTGCAATCATTTACACCTTTCTTGGCTCCATTTGCTTGTGTTTGTTCTGTTGCCATTGTCCTGATTTGGGGGCTTAATTTTTAAACCCATTAAAATTTTCTGGCAAGTAGATGAGATTGAATCTCCCACAAATGCTATGAGCCTCTCAGCAGGAAACGGAGGTGAACAGCAAGTACACAAATAAATGTGAACTAAGCATGAATTGGAGGGGCAGCAGAAAGGCAGTAGAGAAGTTACTTTGCCTCTTCCTCCTCCCTCCTGTCTTGTTTTTAGCATTTTATTCCCTTCCACAACGGTCTCATTGTTGAAGTGACAGCAGAGTCCCAAAGCAGAATGGATTGTTTCTCTGCCTCTCTCTCCATCGGAGGCATAACCTACCTGCGCTGCTAAAAGAGCTCTTTTCTGTCGATTTTCATTAAATCCGTTTCTGGAAGAAAACAAAAAGAACTTGTATAGTCAAAGGCCCCAAGGCAACCTGAACAAGCCTTTCCCAAGAGAGGGCTGGTGTTTTCCTCCTGATTTCCATCACGGTATCAAAGAGGTCTTTCTTAGCCTAACATTTAAAAGATCCCCCTCCCCATTTGGGAGGGGTTAGATTTGGGTGGTGGTGCTGTCTCATTTTACAAAATTTGGAGGAGTGTCCCCAAATCTCTCCTGCCTCTGATCTAAACGAATTTTAGGAAGGAACTTCAAGATAGAGAAATAAACAAAATAGTGTAGTATTTTAGCACCAGCATGCATGCTATTTTCACCACATGACTTTATAAAACTGGTGAGATAAGTATTTGCCAAGAGCATGTTCACTTTTATCACACCTAATATTTACTCCTTTACCATGTCATAAAGAGAGGATAGCATTAAAGTGGGTAAGCACATCAAACTGAGATTTACCAAATTCAATGGGGAACAGAATTCTGCTTTTCATTAAGCAAATCAGTTTAATCCAAAGAATGATTTTCATTATTTAGTGTCAGATCAATTTCATTACTTTTTTAAAATATATTTTTATTGATTTCAGAGAGGAAGGGAGAGAGAGATAGAAACATCAGTGATGAGAGAGAATCATTGATCAGCTGCCTCCTGCATGTCCCTTACTAGGGATAGAGCCCACAACCTGGGCATGTGCCCTCACCAGGAATCAAACCATGACCTCCTGGTTCATAGGTCAATGCTGAGCCATGCCAGCCGGCTCAATTTTATTCTTTTTAACCATTAAAAGGTGTTTAACTCTATGTTAAGATACAGCACATTTGTAATCAGCAATGTACATTGATGATAATAATATAAAATGGGTAATTACTGAGTATAACTTCTTTATAAAACTTTGAATTGAAAGTAATGTCTCTTTAGTATCTACAGTCTTTGGATACCTCCAAGAACTCCTCTCTCATTAAAATAAAAGTGAAAAAAAATGCTTCATAAATAAGCAACTGAATACTTGATAATTTTCAATTTGTGGAAATGTTTTAAAGAACTACATATAATGCCCTTATTTTGTAAAATATTTTCTTTATTTTTTAAAGCAGATATAGTTATTGCTTATTCTTACTTGCTTTATGTTTCAGAGGACATAAAGAACAAGAAATACTCACTTTGATGTTTCCGTCAGGATGGATGATGCACAAATATATCCTGCTAGAGGAAAATAAAGAAATAATCAAATATATATATTACAAATATCTTGGTCACATGTTCTGATTATTAAGCAGATAATTTTAAACTGGATTCTAAAACTCAGAATGAGTATAGCTCTAATGTATTTTGCATTTTCTGAAAGATTTTAACCAGCAAATTCCCTGAGACACCAGAGTGACTAATAATCCAGAACGAAGGAGTAATGCACCTAGATTTATGCAGAGACATAACACTAGGACAAGCATGAGACTTGGAGTCCAGAGATCCAAGTTTTAGTCTTGGCCCTACCACTTAGCAAATGGCAAACTCCAGCATGCAACCATACATATCACAAAATAATGATGTTAGACACATTTATCTCCAAAGTCCACTCCTCATCTCGACTCTCTGTGACATTTTGTCCGAGGAGCTTCAGCCACTTACTAGGATTAGAAAATAGCTTCTTTGACCTCACTAGTCTTTTATACTTAGTAATTTCTTCCTCTTCTCCTACAAGGTCCAAAATATACAGCTCTTTTAGGAATTAGAAATTAACAAATATATTGGGGGGTAAATAAGTGCTTTCCCCATAAAATATTTTTATAAAAATGAATTTATAAATAAGATTGCTATACAATAACCAAAAATCAAATTTTAGCACCAAATGTTAAAGTCTTTCTTAAAACATTTGTTTACCCATTCTTCAGTCTACTGGTATAAAGAAAATTTCAGTACTCAATTTCTCTTTAGTTATAAAATTTTAAGTGATTAAATTACAGAGACAAATATTTTTAAATCACTTTTCAGAAGTTAAAAGTTAGAATCAGAGCTTCTTTCAGTACAGTTGCATAACATATTAAAATCATGGTTTAACATTAAAAAAAGACAAAAACACAGAAGTCTCAAATTATCTATATTATTAAAATTTTTCAAAAGAATGATCTGTTCACTGTCATTACTTCAAAGTAAGTGCTTTATGGTATAAGGACCAACTATTCCTAACAGCTGCAACAAAGACTAAAATACAATGAAATAAGGTAAAAATTTTATATGAGTTCTTACCTTGCAATGAAAACAGCAGTATATGAAGCAAGAATATACTCCAAGGTATCATTAAATTGAGTTTTCTCACAATGTTCATTTCAGTGTAGACTTTCTCCCTAAAATGTAACCAGATTGTTGTTCTTTTCTATGATGGCATCTTAGAAGGTTATGTATTTGTAGAGTGGTCAAATTCTTATAAATATAGCTTAGCAAAAAAGTAATTCATAAAGGCATTCCGGTCTTTCTAACTACATACAAGATCTGAAGCTTTCGAGATTTCAGGCAACCGTTTGGCTGAGTCTCTCATTAGTAATGCATGGCAGCCTCTTACCTGAGCCTGTATTAGTTACACCCTATCTTGATCTTGCACATCGTACGCCTTGTTAGCCTATGCTAACATTTTATAACTTCCAAAGACAGCAGCATCAGAAAACAAAAACCAAACAAAAACATTAACTGCTGGTGTCATTTGAGATCATCATTATTCCTAACTATTCATCTATTCTCTGTGTTTTATTCATAAAATAATTACTGTCCTTTGGAAAAGGTGAAATCCAATCCAATCAATCTTTCCCAGAATGTCTACACGTTCTCATAAATTTTCTTTAAGAGTTAAAAGTAAACTAAGATTATGTGCAAATGTTTTCAACTCCATTCCCATGACAGTGTAGTTTAAATTAATATATTTACGTACCCACAGATATTTCTATTAAACATTCTGCAACAAAGCAGAAAATAACACACAGAGATGGTATTTCTAATATGTAACTTTAAAAAGAAAAGAATTCATCCAGCTTGAAAACCTTCCCTTCACACCTCATTTTTTCATCCTCCATCACAAGTACCCAACTAGACAACAAAGGGGTGTTCATATTCCAGAGTAAGTAGTTTCTTCCCTGGATGCAGTTGTCCATTTGCCTGGAATCAGAGAAATAGCTCGAATATTTCATAGCAAACTCCATAGGAGTGATTTAAGCCCCAGGAGTTACCTGTATTATCAGCAGACTCATTCAATGGAGCATAACAGTAGGAATGTCTAACTATGGAACTACCTTATAAGACAAAAAACAAAACAAAAAAAAAAACACACTCTTTTTATTGTCTGTATCAGACACCTCTTCCGCAATGACTTCCCAGTCCTTTCTGTAAAGTTCTAATTATTGCATGTCCAATATCTACTACATAAACAGGTATTTGTGCCCCAAATTTGATGATCATTTTCTCTCCTTCTATACTCTCTTATTCACTTTCCATTGCTTACCTTATTGCTAATTTAGCCAAGAGAAGATGTTTCCCTATAAATTCATGTTTTAAGCATGAAGCTATGCACATACTTTATTAAAAGCATAAGTACCTATGTGTCTATGTAACACATATACATGCTTATATACTCATTTTATGATTTTGGTGGCTAATTTTAAATAATTTTATTATAGTTTGTGTTTATTTTTTTTAAAATATATTTTTTTATTGATTTTTTTACAGAGAGGAAGGGAGAGAGACAGAGAGCTAGAAACGTCGATGAGAGAGAAACATTGACCGGCTGCCTCCTGCACACCCCCTACCGAGGATGTGCCCGCAACCAATGTACATGCCCCTGACCGGAATTGAACCTGGGACCTCTCAGTCCGCAGACCGACGCTCTACCACTGAGCCAAACCGGCTTTGGCTATAGTTTGTGTTTAATAGATATTTATTAAATGTTTACTAACTATTACACTTAAAGTAATTAAATAATCACTCAAATTAATTAGACAATAAATTAATATATTTCTAAACAGATTTACCTATTTATAGTTGCATCCTAAATATTGATCCAAAAACATGTCTCTACTTAACCACAATCAAAACTATAACATATACTAGACACTTAATAAAATGGGACTATAGAATAAATTAAAAGGTTAAGTTTGAAATTTGCTTATAGAACAATAATTTTCCTCCAAAGAAATTTTAAAACTAAGGGCAACAATTTTGTTTCTGCAGAATGCTTATTGCCTCTCTGGAAAGAATGTAAATGTACATAACTAATATTTATTACTAAGTACTTTTCTTAATTTACAATA
Organism: Pipistrellus hanaki; assembly: GCF_964339955.1. NCBI lineage: Eukaryota > Metazoa > Chordata > Mammalia > Chiroptera > Vespertilionidae > Pipistrellus > Pipistrellus hanaki. The sequence goes on from NC_140505.1 coordinate 121,177,751, forward strand.
GTTTCTCTTGGTTTCATAAGTAAACCTAGAGGTCAACTTAAAATATGAAGAATCTGAAAACCATACTTTAACATGTTTTTTCCAATCTAGTAACTGCTTAACTTTTTTTAACTTAAAAAATTTCACAAGTGACACACATATGGAAAAATCCCAAATGAAAATCAAAGTTGAATTTCATGTTTCAGAAATAAACATTTTAGTAATACTCATAGTTATTTCTAAACATTAAAACCATGTGAAAAGTACTTATTTCTAATATAAACTTAGATACCTTAGGTTCTTAATTCAAATACAATAACTATGAAATTTTTACCTCAGATTTCATATAGTATCTTTAAACAGTCATTTTTAGTGACTAAGATTAAACATTCCTAGGCTACAGTATCTGGCATTTATTTTTATTTTATTTATTTTTTTATTGATTTCAGAGAGGAAGGGAATGGGAGAGAGAGAAAAAAAAATCAATAATGAGAGAGAATCATTGATTGGCTGCCTCCTGCACATACCACACTGGGAATCAAGCCCATAACCCAGGCATGTGCCCTTGACTGGAATCGAACCTGGGACCCTTCAGTCTGCAGGCCAATGCTCTGTCCACCTAGCTAAACCAGCTAGGGCTTATCTGGCATTTTTATTACTACTTTTCTGTTTTAAACTACATGCATTTAAAAATTATAACTTGTTGTGTTTGGTAAAAAAAATAAATAAATAAATAAAATAGTGAGAATCTTGACAGGGTGACCATTCTTCTTCAGATAGATTTAATGTATGATCTCTTTCTATTTCTCCTCCATCCAGGCTTATAGGAGATTGGTAAAGGAGAAGGGAAAGTGGCAAAGAAAACAAAAGAAATCGCAAGTACTTTTTTTCAAATAACTACATTATGAACTCATTACATTAAATGGTAGGCTGCATGAAAATAGGCAAAATAGACTCCCATGAATAGGTACAAAGAATAGAGAGTTTAGATGAAAGATTAGACCCACAGCCACACAATAAAGGAATTTATGACTGTGCTACATGTCGTTATTACTGTCAAACTTTAGTTGACAGCTTTTATGTTTCATTCTACTCTGACAAAGGAACTTTGGCAAAAAGTAAGTCAGCCACCAGCTTGTGAAGAGATATTAAGTTCATAAGAAGCCTGAGGCGACCACATAATGCATGAAATAAGCAGTTCCCTTTCTGCTACAAGAACACTGCACATTTTCCCACATGGAATATGATCTTTAGAAAGTTGACACCTGACAGCCTATTGGCCTCAAAAACACCACATTAAAAACAATTGGCAAGGATGGGAAAATGTTGGCCTAAGTTTCTATGTCAATGACAAAAAAGGGAGGGAGTTATTGTTAATGAAGTTCATCGTCTTTGGGAAAAAATAATTTCTTTGGTAATTTATATAACAGTCATTTTTCATTAATTGAGATCACATCTAAAGTAGATAACATTTGATTCCCATCATATCACATTCTACTAGTGAAATGCAATTATTCCTCACTTGCTTTGCTAAACCCCTAACACATTTCAGGTTTAGTGATTCTATCCAGAATTTAGTTTATCACGAAGCAAGCAAAAAGCATCCTTTGACATGTTTTTCACCATGCTAAATTTAACTGCCATATTAGAAGATAGTTTTGCAGTATTCTATTTATGCTTTCAGGAGGTGTGTTGCTTGGCAACTTCTGGGTTGTTTGACATCATTTAATTTACAAATGCATCTGTCTCAGTTTTTCTGAATAAAGACATGCTTATTATGTGTCATCGGCAATACCTGTGTTGGTCATGATTTCAAGTTAAAGCTCACTCTCATAAGTTAGTGTTATATTTTATAGGAACATGAATTTTTCAAGTTGCTATTGATTTGCAATATTTGACTGATACCTTGAAAGAAGTAATGTTCCTACAACTAAAGTTTCTTCTTGTCAACATTTTAACTTCAAGGTCAAGGTATAAAATCAATATTTCTGTCAGTTGTCTTCATTCTTTATACTACTATCGCACTGTGCATTTGCACTTTATAATACACCGAATATAAAATGATTTATATACTTGTGTTTTCAATTCCATTTTATATTTTAAGTTACTTTAGATGTGCCTGTTTTAGAGTCACTGAGAGATTATATTATTTGAATATTCAGGAGAAGGTGGGATCTAGCCCATTGTTTGCTGTGTTTGCTTTTCACACATAGGGTGGATTACCTCATGGATTTTGTAATTTTGATTTTGGGTTCATTTCTGGCATTTTCATTTTTCATGGGAATCCTTTACTGCCAGGGTAGTGGGTGGGCTCCTTCATAAAAGATTTTGCATCTACCTCTTCCAATTGTTCCAGGAATTTTGTGTTAATTTCTCAGTTTGAAGATTCTAAGACCATGATCTAATCCCAAGCCCAAAGTGAAAAAAGTTCAAGTTTAATTTCTGCTTTGTTTTTGACTTCTGAGAATGTTCCTTACATCTTTGTGAACTCATCTGCCACTCACATGAATGCCTCATATTTTATCCAGCATGTCCAAGTATTTCATAGCTGGCACATTTTTAGATCTCCTAACCCACCATATTATCATAAACAGAACCACCAACTATCAAAAATTATGTGTGGTCATTTTCTAGGTTACTACTTTATATATTTGCAACTTACCTTTTCAGCAAAATTTACAAACTTGTGATTCATAAGTGACTACTTATCTAATTTGACTCTTCTACTAACTTTACCTAATATAAAGCAGATAACTATAAATTTATAAACAAAGCATATAAAAACATTTCACACTTGGCCCAACTAGTGTGGCTCAGTGGTTGAGCATCCACCTATGAATCAAGAGGTCACAGTTCAATTCCCAGACAGGGCACATGCCCCAGTTTTGGACTCATTCACCAGGAGGGGACTTGCAGGAAGCAGCAGACCAATGATTCTTTCTAATCATTGATGTTTCTATCTCTCTCTCCTTCTCCCTTCTTCTCTGACATCAATAAAAATATATTTTAAAAAACCTCACTCTTGGACCCTAACGGGGTTGGCTCAGTGGATAGAGCATCATCTGCAGACTCAAGGGTCCCAGATTAGATTCCGGCCAAGGACATATACCATGGTTGCAGGCACATCCCCAGTAAGGGGTGTGCAAGAGGCAGCTGGTTGATGTTTCTCTCTCATTGATGTTTCTAACTCTCTCCCTCCTCTCTGTAAAAAGTCAATAAAATATATATATTTTAAAAACAAACCTTACACTTGGATCAAATTATAGATAATACAAAAAACTGTCAAATCCCTAAATTCCATGGTTAGATGATTTTATATAACACCGAGATTCCAACTCCAATATTTGACCACCTGATCTATGATAATAGCCACTGCAGACATTCTGGGTTGTCAAACATCAGCTTATCATCTTTACCTTCCCTAAATTGTCAAGGCTGATATAAACTGCCCTTGTAGACACAGCATCATTGTGGTTTTCAGCAGAGTACAAATCAGTATGAAAACATAACCTAGGAGAAACTAAGCCCTTCATTGTGATTTGAGAGTCACATAAAGATAGATCAGTCCCCAAAAATGTTCCTCTCTTATCTTGATACAACCTCTTCCTCAGCTCCAAGCTTGAAATAGAGTCTTACTGAGTTACATGCGTAATTGTTGTCATTATCTCCCAAAAGCTGTGGTGAAAACACCGTAGTTCCCTTGGAAGGTTTCCTCAGTCTTCTCTTCTAACCAAATAATTTTATTGGCTTTAGAACACAATGGTGGTTCTCAAACTTTGGTGCATGCAGGAATCGCCCAGAGAGTGTTTTAGAAGCACAGATTCCCAGGCCCACCTACACCTGTGTTTTCTAAGGGTATTAGTCATCTGTATTGTGATAGAGAATCCAACTTTGGGGGAAATTAAATACCAGAAAGTTTATTCTAGTAGGAAAAAGAAGTGCAAGTGAATTACAAACATGGGAGGACTGACAGATCCCATTAGAGGGAAAAGCAGTGGAGGTGGGAAAATTAAGTGGAGGTTGAAGGCCAGCCTCACTTCACACTAGGCTCTTGTTTGGGAAGATGAAGTAGGCATGTTACTTATATCGCCTACTCTTTCCACACTCCTTATTCAGAGAAACTCCTGCCTCTGTTCCACTGGCAATACTTCTTTATGACCCTCACTAAGATAGCTTGAATATTGGCTCCCCAAAGACTTCCGTGCCATAATTCCCAGAACCTGTGAATTTTTCCTTACATGGCAAGAGAGACTGACAGGTGTAATGATGTTAATTATTCCTTTAATTTCTGTGGGCCTAATGTAATCACAAGAGCACTTATCAATGAAAGGCGTCAGAAGGATCAGAGTGAGAGATTAGAAGATGGAAGAAGCAGCCACAATCCCAGACTGCAGGGAGCTTCTAGGAACTGGAAAAGGCAATGGAATGGATTCTTCTCTAAGTCTCCAGAAGAAATGTCGTACTGCCAACATTCTGATTTTAACCCCTTGAAACTCATTTCAGACTTCTGATCTCCAGACCTATAAGATATCAAATCTCTGTTGTTTTAAGCCACTAAGTTTGTGATAATGTGTTACAATAAGAATAGAAACAAATGCACTCACATTCTCTGGTAACCAGGGATAAGCACTTGACAGTAAACAAGATAATATATGGTGGTCCTACCACTAATCTAATTAGTTTTCTCAGGTGCTGAAATAAATCAGAGATAAAAGTCACTAGTGGTTTGGCTCAATGGTTGAGCGTGAACATATGAATCAAGAGATCATAGTTTAAAAAAAGAGAGAGAGAGAGAGAAATCACGGTTGGATTCCCTGTCAGGGCACATGCCCATGTTGCGGGCTCAATCTCCAGTAGAGGGTGGCATGCAGGAGGCAACTGATCAATGATTCTCTCTCATCATTAATGTTTCTGTCTCTTCCTCTCTTTTCCTCTCTGAAATCGATAAAAATATTTCTTTAAAAGCTTATAATCTGGTGAGGTAAAAAACATCAAAAATAATTATAAAACTAATTAATTAAAATTGTGGTATAAGTTCTTAAAGAAAGTACAAAATACCCTGAGGGAGTTGTGCATGCAGGAGGTCTGCCAGGAAGGATTTCAAGAGAACGTTACTTTTATGTTGATAACTGGAGTTAGCCCGAGAGAACCAAGATTTTACCAAGCAGAGAAAACAGTGCAGATGCTTTAAAAAGGAAAGAGCTTGGTGGTTTTGAAGAGATAAAAGGCTAGTGCAGCTAGGGCAGGTGAGCTAGGGAGAGGAGGATGCAAGGCTGGGATGTGAGAGCAGTAAAGTGAGGTCATTCAAGTGCTTTGGACAATTGTAAGAATTTTGGACTTCATCCCAAGAAGAATAAAATATGGTGGAGAGTTTGAAGCAAAATAGTAACATGAACAGGATTTTATATGTGTGTGTTTATACATACACAGATGTTATATGTGTGTGTGTGTGTATATATATATATATATATATATATATATGCAGACATGTAAATATATTAATATATCTACATATACACACATGCATATTATAAATTATATATATTTTATGTATCTGTTTAAGATCACTCTGTCTTCAGAAGAATAAAGGTAAATGCAGGAAAACAGCCACCAAAGACCATGATCGTCCTGTTAAGAGATGATCGTAACTTAGACTACAATACAAGATGTGTACATTGAAGAAAAAAACTAATTCAAGAAACATTTTGTAAACAGAATAATAGAATTTGCTAGTCAGTGGGGCAGGAGAAGAAAGAAGATATAAAGGATGCTGTTATCTGGCATGATTAAGTGGATGGTGATGATGGTGATGTCACTCACTGAGAGAGGAAACACTGGAGAAAGAACAAGTTTGGACAGAATTGAAGCCCATGTAGAATTGGTTTGTTTGTTTATTTAAAGGGATACAGGTGTTTATTTTAAAACTGACAGGAAGGATACCACAGAGAGGGAGATATTGAAAACAGAGACATAAGAGCTGATCAAAAAAGAATAGTTCTTAGCAGGTACTTCTTTTGAGGAGCTTATACCCCAGAAGATGAGAGAAGTTAAGTATACTTAATGAAGATGTAGATAATGTAGGTAATGAAGATAATGTTTTAGATATATTAATATATTTTACTTTTTTGCGATTTCATGTGTATGACCTTCTTCCAAGTCAGAATGAGGCATGCATTTACCTTGGGGGAATTCAGATTATTTCAGCCAAAATGCAAAGAGGAAAAAAGAAAATACATATAGTATTATGCTTCAGATATACAAAGCAGGATGTTTTTGTTGTTGTTTGCAAAAAAAAAAAGACAACGAGTTTAAAATACAAGTGTGTTTTTTCAAGAAAGAGATTTCCTATAGATTTATCTCCCCCTATTTACTTATTAGGCGGCAGGACTGAGGCACCGGATCTTAGAGTTTATATGATGAGGCTCCCAGTGAGGTAAAAGGGAGGAGTTAAAACCCATCATTCCCAGCCAGAGGGACTGTGAGGAAGAGAAAGCATCAGAGAGAGGAAGGAAGGTGGCGCCATAAAGTGCAAGCTAAAAGCAGGTGGATAAGCGAAGAGAGGACCTGAGTTCAGCTCTCTGGGCAGCCCTCAGATGCCACTTGGCAGACAAAACCAAATCCTTCACCGGATGCTGGGGAAGGAGGTTGAGTCTGGCCTCACAGCTTACAGGAGGGCTGCTGTCTTAAGAAGGAACCACCTGGTAGCAGACATGTGCAGGTTGGACTATGTGGCCAAAGATTTACAGTCAGACTTTAGAGGGTTCCACAAAACCAGCAAGAGCTGAAGTAGAGCCCAACATCATCAAAGAAAATTCCCAGAAGGACACAGCAAGAGTCACACCAGCTTCCATCAGCAGTTCCAGTCAGCAGCAGACACTAGTGGTAAGATTAATCACATGGGTGAGGTGGAAGAGAAGCCTGGACTAGCCACTCACTACAGAAACCAGCACTCCTCCAAGAACGCTGCACAGACCTAAAACCAGTCTCCCAAACACAGACAGGGACAAGTGAGCCCCACCCAACCCACACTGGGAGAGGTACTGAAATGCTGAAGGATATTTACCTAAACCATATAGAGCTAAGTCAATAAAGCAGTGAGTGCTGGTCATAAGGTTGGCTCCAGAAAAAAAATTAAGAGCCTAATGGTTCATGGAACATCTGAGCAGTGTTGGTAAATCTGAGGCCCCAGCACATTTATAAATAACAATATTATTACACTCATAGCTCTGCGCACCAATCCATGCGTCAGTAGCTGGCCGCCACCCTCCAGTAGATCTCCACCTGCTCCCCGCCCTCCTATAGCTTCCCCCTCCCCGCTTCATAGCTTGCTGCCCTGCCTCCTGTAGCTCTCCGCTGCCCACTTGTAGCTTGCTGCCCCACCTTCCTGCTGATCCGTGATCTGGTTGTTACATGGATGGTCATTATGCTTCACGGTGTAATGAAAATTTGCATATTACATCTTTATTATATAGGATTGTCAACGACAGATGTCATGAAAGATGTGTAGTTGAAAGGTGATAGCATTTCAGAAGACAGAATTGAGATCCAGACTAGCCATGCCTGGGACAATTGCATTCACAGTAGTCCCACTTATCCAAGGGGAATACATTCTAAGACCCCCAGTGGGTGCCTGAAATGGTATAATACCAAATCCTATATATGCCATATTTTTTCCTATATGTCCATTGGTATGATAAAGTTTAAGGTATTCATTAGGTATAGTAAGAAAATAACAGCAATTATAATACTGTCTATAATAAAAGTTATGTGAATGTGGTCCCTCTCAAAATACCTTATTGCACTGTTCTCACCTTTTCACTTAAAGGAAGCACTTCACAATTTCTGTTTGGCATATCCAAATTGCCAGCATCACTACTCTTGTACTTTGGGGCCATGAGTAAATAAAACAGGATTACTTGAACACTAGCATTGCGATAACATAACAGTTGACCTGAGAACCGGAAGTGACTATTAGGTGGGAGCATCTACAGAATGGATATGCTGGACAGAGAGATGACTCACCTCCCTGGCTGGCGGGCTGGGGTGGGGGAAAGGGGGGAAAGGCAGAGATTTCATCACACAATGTAGAAGGCTCCGTTTAAAACTTAAGAATTGTTTATTTCTGGAATTTTCCATTTAATATTTTCGGACCTTGGTTGATCATGAGCAACTAAAGCTGTGGAAAAAGAAACCACAGATAAGGGAGGGGACTACTGTGTTGTGTGCTATGAGAGACCAGGGGCAGAAAATAAGCAGGATGTCATGGGAGAGGGACTGCGGCTCATGCTCACCGTCACACCAAGGCCTCAAGGCCTCTGCTCACCATCCCCCACACACAACTTGCTGCACTCCCAACAACAGGGGCAGCTTTGGGGTCCACCACCAAGTCCCACCTCGCTTGTTAGTGGAGAAAGAGGCAGATTGAGTTCCCAACATTAACAGCCTGGCACCAAACCTTCAAGAATGACTTTTCCGGCAATCAACTGGGCTGGGTGGAACAGACACAGGTAGACATGAAAATGGTGTGTGATGGCACAGTTCTTAAGAACGCACGCACCCCGCTTTTTTTTTTTTTTTTTTTTTTTTTTTTTTCTAAGAGAGAGTGGAAGGGAGGGAGAGAGACACAGAGAGGGAAATATTGATGTGAGAAAGACACATCCATTGACCAGGGCTGGGAGGGAGCCTGCAACCAAGATACCTATCCTTGCAGGGACTGGGACCTGGGACCCTTCAGTCTATGAGTTATTGTCCATTAAGCCAAACCTGCTAGAGCAAGAATGTCTCCTTTCCTGTATATCCAATGATATGCTGATAAATGTTCAAAAACATCTCAGGGGAAAGGAAAGGGCCAGATTGTAGCCTTTGCAGGTGTCCATGGGGTAAATACTCCCACCATGGTCAATTCTGAGCTATCACTGTGATTTCAACTGACTCATAAAATTCCTGCAAATGTAATAATTGGTTTTCAAAAGCCAGTAGGAGCTGACCCCAGCATACCACTGTCAAAAAGCATGATAGGTTATATTAAAATCTAATTCAAAGGAATCCCCAAAACTGGTAAGTTGTTACCTGCACTACCACCTATTAACACACATTCTGACATTCAAATGGTTAGTTGTACTGGTTAATAATGTGGATTTTTTTAAGAGATGGAGTTACACATATGTTGATATATATGTGATTTGATGTGTATGCCATTTTGTTGTGTTGACAGCAAGCTTCAAAACTTCACATGTCAAATTTTCTGAAGGTGTTAACATCATAGATATTTTTATGCTTAAAAACGTCGAATTTCATGCAAAAAAAAGAGCATTTGCGGGAAGTTTTAATTCATTATTTTGAAGAAAAGTGCTGCTGAAAGTTTTCTTATACTTCAGGAAGCTTATGGTGAACATGCTCCATCTCAAGATACTTGTGAACACTGGTTTAAAAGTGATGATTTTGATGTGAAAGACAAAGAACATTCAGGTCAACCAAAAAAGTTTGAAGACCAACAATCACAAGCATTATTGGATGAAGATGCATGTCAAATTCAAAAACAACTTGCAGAAAGATTAAATGCTGCTCAGCAAACAATTTCCAATTATTTACAAGCCATGGGAAAGATTTTTAAAGAAGGAAAATGGGTCATCAACTGAACAAAAGACAAATGGAAAACCGAAAAGTCATCAGTAAAATGTTGCTTCAATGGCAGGAAAGAAAGTCTTTTTTGCATCTAATTGTGACTGGTGGTGAAAAGTGGATTTATTTTGAGAATCCCAAATGCAAAAAATCATGGGTTGGTAATCAACATTGACTGCAAGGCTAAATCCCTTTGGAAAGAAGACAATGCTCTGCATTTGGTGGGATTAGGAAGATGTGGTGTATTATGAGCTTCTAAAACCAGATGAAACCATGATACTGATCATTATCAACAACAAATAATCAATTTGAACCATGGTTTGATTGTGAAATGACCAGAATGGGCCGGAAGACATGGCAAAGTAATTTTGTTTCATGATGAGGCACCATCGCACACTTCAAAACCAGTTAAAGACACGTTAAAAGATCTTGCCTGGGGAGTATTAACTCATTGTAATCACCAGACCTTGCTCCTTCAGATTACCACTTGTTCCAATCAATGGCACATGCACTTTCTGAGCAGCACTTCAATACGTACAAAGAGTGGAAAATTGGGTCACTGAATGGTTTGCCTCAAAACAAGAAAAGTTCTATTGAGACGATATCCACAAATTAACCTGAAAGATGGAGGAAATGTGTAGCTAGAGAAGGACATTACTTTGAATAAAGCACTTTTGATGTTTCTCTTGAAATTATCCTGTTTTCTTTGAATACAAAATCTGCCATTAGTAACTGGCACACTAACAAGTCAAATATTAGATTGAATCATATCACATACATTTCATTCTACTCTTCAGTCTTTCTATTATATTTTTATTTAAGCTAGCTATATCTTTAACCTGAGCTTATATTTTTTGCACTATGATTTTGACAAAAACAATATACTTTCAGCAAGCACAGGAACGCCCTCTGCTGGCTAACTCTGGAAAGTCACTGTGTGTGTCACAGGCTTTGGAGCATTCTTCCCCCTGCTCTGCCATGCTGAGCCAAGCTGCACATTCTGCCTTAAAATCTCATTAAGATAAGAATGGCTGAACTCTTTCTAGTAGATTTCATTGTTAAAACGTGAGACTTGTCAGCTTACAAATCAAATCATACTACCTTATTCCAAAGATTAGCTACAATTGTCTAAAGAAACTTTTATAAACATCAAACTCCTTTTTTAAGAAATATATTCTGAGATGTAGAAGGGGCATCAAAAACTTATATTAAAAAGAAAAATGAGGTTTTTGTAATGCATTTTTTAAATAGCAGGGATAAGCCAGAAGCTTTTGAGAAGGAATTTGAATGGGAGGGGAAAAAAATTAAAGGCCTTTATTATATCACTGTTAATTCTATGGCTGTTGTTTACACTATTTTACCAGTTTGGAGGTCCCCATTTCTAATAGGAAAACAAGCCAAGTTCATTTGTTTTATGCAATTTTTAAGATTTAGAAAACAATCTGGGCAAAATAAACTAGTATTACTTTATTTTTAGAATGCTCTCTGGTGTAATACATAAGGGAAAATTTTTCTCATTTATTACAATAGTGTTGTCAGATTATTCTTACTAGAATTTAAAATTTGTCAAAGCTCAAAAGATCTAAAAAACATGTTATTGTATTATGTTTCAGTTCAGGCAATTAGAAAAGACTATTTTTTGTTTTTTCTTTATGAATCAGTCTTAAGTTACTCTTGGTAGTTAAAAGCAACTCTGTTGTGTGATTTGAATTTCCAACAAATATAAGAAAAAAACTTGCTTCATTGTCCAGTAGATAGTCGTTTCTGGAATCACTTAAGGTTCTTTAATTGAAAATACCAGAAATAAATCTGGCTGATTTAAGCAATAGGGGAATTATCAAGTGATTAGAGCACTCACAGAACTAATAGGAAGGTTGAAAAATTGTGCTTAGAATTTGCAATATATATGCATATATCAAGTCATTACACTATGCACCTTAAACTTATACAATATCAGAAGCCAATTATATTTCAATAAAGCTGGGGAAAATAAAAATCATACTTAGGAAAATGAATATCAGGTTAACACCTAAGGTAAATGAGTTTCAGCTGTTTCTTGTTTCCTTACAAAAATTCTGCTTAAGATTTGAAATCCCTCAAGTGGCTGATGAAGTCACATGCCTAACTCTTGCCTATGCAGAAGCAGTTTCATGGGACACTCAGCTTCCATGACTAGCTTTCCAAGATTCCATACTGTTGGGGTAACGTAACTTCCAAAGGAAAGCCAGTGTTCTTAGGAAAAGGGAATGGATGCTAGACAGCCAAGACAACACACATTTGCTGCACTGCTTATTCAGTTTCACACCAGCACTCACTCCATCAGTATATGAGAAAGACAACTACTTCTCTCAGTCTCTGTTTCTTTGATCATAAAAAGAGAAGAATGCATTCAGCAGTCACCAACTGTTGAGCCCTCACAGACCACCAGTGGACGGTCCTATTTTTTCACCACAAAAGTGTCTGTATGACTTAGCCACTGGAGCTGCCTTTGGAAAAATGCTTTAGAGTCTAGACTCGTGGTCGGCAAACTGTGGCTCGAAAGCCACATGCAGCTCTTTGGCCCTTGAGTGTGGCTCTTCACAAAATACCACGGCCTGGGTAAGTCTATTTTGAAGAAGTGGCATTAGAAGAAGTTTAAGTTTTAAAAATTTGGCTCTCCAAAGAAATTTTAATTGTTGTACTGTTGATATTTGGCTTTGTTGACTAATGAGTATGCCGACCACTGGTCCAGACAAAGGGACTGCTCCTAATCCTTGTCCTTCTCAATCCTCACCATCCCTCCCCTCGATTGTATTCAAGTCTTTCGGAGAATATTTTTTAATATTCTCTTTTCTGGCTTTTGCCCACATCTCCAGAATGCAGTGGAGCTATCTCACTTGGAAAACTTAAAGTCAAGAAGATTTTACTTCAGCACATGTGAGAATAAGTCCTGTTGTCTGATAGGTAACGTTCCCTTCATCAACGAATAGATGTAAGATAGGCTAAGGTTAAGAATACATTATTTTCTGTTTAAAATGAATTCTTAAAATGCCTTTTATAACCGGAAGACTTGTTTACCTAACAAAGCAAAGGCCTGGTGCTCCATCTAGAGGACGTTTTGTATTTTCCAGATGCAGGTGTTAGAGGGTCTATGAGAGATGTCCAATCCTCTGAATCTGCCAGGGATAATGCCACCAATTTTCTAAAACTCACATGTTTTTAAAACATTCTGAGTAAGCCCATACTGTGCAAGAGTGAAGATGGCATTTTCCTCATCTCCCAATTTCAGCTGCTGATTGTCAAAATAATGATTTCATTATTTTATTCATAAAATATTTGGATACATACTATGTACTCACTACGCTTACTTTTTGGAGTCTCATGGTTTAAAAAAATTTTTTTAATTATTTCTAACTGCTAGTTTTTCGTCATTTTCATCAATTATCAGAAGCTTTCTTTATTGACAGATATTTTCCCTGATTTAAAATATAGTAATACATTGGGCAGAAACATACATGCTCTTCACTTAGAATTACACAGCATTTTCCTTCAAAAAGATCTGCTGGTTGAGAGAACATGCTATTTTTATATCGAGTGACAAGAGTTTCAGTTGGGCAATGCTTCAAAAAATCTTGGAGAAACTCCCTTTTTACGTAAAATCTAGGACCTTATTTTAATGAAAGCAATGTTTCCAGCATGAAAATTCACTTTTAATCAAATGGAGCACATACACAGCCCCTATTTTCCCATAAAATTCTGTGAGAAAGTAAATATATGGTGAAACAAAGAAGAAGAGACCAGGAACAAGGATCAGGAAGAGAATTCAGGAGGTGGGGGTGGGGGAGTATGAGGGAGGGCTGGAGGAGGGAAATAGTGGCCATGTGTCAGTCTTGAGACTTTTTTCCCAAACAATTTCCTACATGGTCTTGAGAATAAGTTGTGGTTCTTCTGAGAGATGGCTAATGTAATAATGTGTACACAGTGATGAGTTTCTTGGAAACAAATCTGGATGAAATTTCATTTTAGATTTCTCTTTACAGAAATGGACATGGTGCTGAAGTGTGCCACAGCCTTTAAAACTGGGATAGCGGGCCCTGTGCTCTCTCCTGCCCTGTGAACAGAGCTCAAGCTACTTTGTTGCATTGTCACAAAGCCAGTGAGGAGCAGAGCTGAGGACAGAACTCACTCACTCTGTTCTCCTGAGCCATCACTTTCTATCACAACATAATCATAAGAAAACTGGTCTGACACCAAAGCCTTTACAAAACCAGTTGTCATTAAAGTCTTAATATCCATCTTAGTAAGAGGTGAACTGCTTACATGTGGTATTCTTTTTTAAAAAAATATATTTTATTGATTTTCCACAAAGAGGAAGGGAGAGGAATAGAGAGCTAGAAACGTCATTGGCCAGCTGCCTCCTGTACACCCCATACCGGGGATGTGCCCGCAACCAAGGCACATGCCCTTGACCGGAATCGAACCTGGGACCTTTCAGTCCGCAGACCGACGCTCTATCCACTGAGCCAAACCGGTTCGGCTACATGTGGTATTCTTATTTTGAAGGAGAAATAGCAAACAGAATGAAACTTTATCAATTACAACCATATTTGGTTCTTTTGAGTAAATTTGAATATACTAAGGAACACATTTAATGGTTTTTAAAAACATTTATTTCCCTGCCTTGTTTCAAAAAGTATCTGGGTAGTACCAAATAATTTTAAAGCCACAATATAAAACAAATGAGAGATGTCTTATGGCCAGGATGGATCTATCCTAGAAGGTAAAGAGTTAGTGACCTCATCCCTGCCTCAGCCCAGCCAGTGTAGCTCGGTGGCTGAGCACCAGGTGGTCATCTATTCCATTTTCTGGTCGTGAGTTAGTGGCCTCAGGCTGCAACTATTCCCCTCTCCTCCCAGCCCACACGCTTGTGCGAACAGAAGGCAGTGAAAGGCTGGCCATGTCCTGTTCCCTGCAGCCTCACCACGGCCCCCCTGTACTAGCCTGAGAAAAGCAAGAACCACAAAGGGGGGAAAAAAAAAGAACTATTTTTAAAAAGGAACCATTAAGAATACTTACACTAAATAAAACTTGGATTAATTCTCAAACTGAGCTGCAAGGGTTCACTTTGCCCATGGTTACGAACTGCAAACATTGGTTTGATGTCCATGATACCTTGATGTCCAGAAGGAAAAAATAGATATCAGCTTTAATTACTTTCATGCCTCTTTGAATTTCTTTTTATTACCTCTAAGCATTAACATATTTTTAAATTGTACTAGTTGAAGCATGTGTTTTACTGGACAGAGAAGGCTCTTTTGTGGGTCTCTTAAGATTCAGGGTACATCCTGTTCCCAAACAAATAGCACAGCAAATATTAGGCCATGCATAGAACAGCGTAATAAGTAACATCCAAATGTAATTTCAATGAAGATAGTTGCTATGAATGCCGTTTTGTGCCAAAATAACTTACAAAAACAACAGCATTGTTATATACCCAAATTTAAAAGGCAAGGTCTATAATATTTCGGACTGCTATAAAAATGATGCCAAAGGAGCTGTGACAAGAGGCCCTGTCAACCTATGTTTCCTATGTCCAATAACCCAATCTACGCTGGAGATCTAGTCACCCTCAGGAAGAAGTAGAAACAGTTTTTGGTGAAATTAAATTCAGCCGTTTCTAACCCTCTCCCCGAAACTCCTCCCATATTGCCATCTGATTTCTTAGCGTCACTCAAAACTACTTTAAGGCAAAAAACACCATCCTAGAAGAAAGATGGGGATCCATCTTGCAGAATCCCTACTCAGACCAATAAAATGCTATCCTCTATGTGAGAGACCCAGACATTAGCTTTGTTTTTTAAGTTCCCCAACTAACTCTAATACAACCTTATGGATGGACACATTCTATATAGGTCAGCATTCAATAACACAGCTTTTGCAATCAATCCTGTTTGGTCTCCCAGAAAAACATATTGTACTTTCAGAAGCTTCCTAGAAACTTGCTTTTTCCAAGAAATGAATTAACACTAAACAATTTTTTTTTCTAAAGGGGACAAGCAAGGTTAAAGAAGAAAGAAAATCAATTTTATTATTATGAACCTTAACCAATTCCCAGATGCTGGGTCTTGTTTGGTCAATTGGTCAAAGACTGAATTCTCTTTGTTTTATTAAGAAGCATGCTTCAAAGAAAATAAACATTAAGTTGAAGACAGTGTTGAGTAAAAAGATTATTCAACTGGGATTCACATCATCTGAATCATGTTTAGCAGTTAATAGTTGTGGGACGTGGGACCTTGAACTTATCACTCTATGTTTCATTTTCCCATCAGAAAAATGGAATAACATACTTCCTTCTTCCAAACTTTGTTAATCTGAGTATCTATTTATTATTTATGATTCATTCACTCATTGTGGTAAGATTTATTTAATGTTATTAAGCAATGTTACCATAATAAATTTAATTTTAAAAGCACAAAGATAAATGAAAACAAAAAAAAATGTTGTGTAGACTTTTTCCTTATGTACTCACATAAAGACATTAGATTAGGGAGACCAAATTATAAACTCCTTGGAAGATTTAAAAGAAATAAAATAATTAAAGCAATGCTGTGGGAAAGCTTTACTCAAACTAAAATACTGAAAGGTCTGTGGAGGATCAATTGTTTATGATCCTGTCCTCTAGAGACCGAAATTCTTTGGATACGCCAGATGGTTTTATTTATATAGCAAAAGTTCAGCTCTAGTGAGGTGCTGCTGGCAAATTCACACACAAATAAAAGAAATTATATTTATCAATGTATACATATCCCTGTCTGCAAGAGAGATTTTCCATTGTTTCTTATAGACCTTTGATTAAATTTTATATTATAATATGAACGAGAAGGGCCACCACATTGAAAAGAAATATCAGTCTCTCGATATAGCAAAGTACTACACAAATCCAAAATTTAACACAGGAAAGTTGGAGACTTTTGTAGATCTCCTCTATCCAAAAGCAGGACAAATCTCATTTCATTTACAATTTGATGTCCATGTATAATCCTCCATTACTGAAAATGAAAAAGAAGGCCCAGCCCTCTCCCCATCTGAATATTTCAAGCTGCATCCTGTGTCAACTCCTGGCACTGGATCAGCCTTGTGAGCCCAATTTAGAGCACTTGGCCTTGGTCCAACTCATTGTGGTTGTTTGTGGTCCCAGATCAAGTTTCAAAAAAGAAGGGCAGAAATCCGGTGACCTTCTCAAGATAGTAGAGAACAGCTCTGGTCATGACTGACACCTGATCTTTCTGCTAACATTAGCTCCTAATCAAAGTCGGTGCCAAGATCGCTTCAGACAGCAGCCCGCAAGCCTTTCTGTCCTCCTCCAAGAGGTGTGGGGCGTCCTGCCTCCTGCTGGGTTTTCAGTTTTGGAATGCCTTTCCCTTTCAGATCCAAGGAAGTTTGGTTTTATTGACATTTGAGATAAAACTCAGGCCTGCCTTAATTGAGCTTCCCTGTTATTTATAGTGCACACCTACTTGCTATTCATTGTCTTTTAAACCTAGTGAAGTACAATGGGATTCATAACAAAGTTGTCGTGATATAGCTCTAAAATTAACAACCCTAGACGTTCATATAATGAAGGTACCTCATTCACTCATTTTTTCCCTGTGCATCCTTATCCTTTCTTAAAAATGTGGCCATCACTCTTCCTGGGCTCCAAGTCTTCCTCCCTCTCTAACTTCTGCTGGATCCTCAAGACTGGCTCAGATGGAGTCACAAACTGGGAACTCAGGAAGGTCTAGACTAGAGAAGTAGCTTCACCTTCTAGGCCAACCCCAAGATTTCTTACTTGACTGAATACCAAGTACCTGTGTGAAATAAATGACCTTGTTGCTTGCCTCAGTATCCCTGCAATTAGGAAGTTGTCCTTAACTTTACCAGGTTTTTAGGGAGTACTTGTTCTTTGCTCATCCTCTAGCTTTTACCAAAAAATTCTCTCTTGAGACTTGAAAATTCTTGGGGCCCTGGAAGTGTTCAAAGTAACTATTGGTTTTACCCCAGCTCTAAGTTTACACATAATATATTATTTGAATCCGTAGAGTTCCAAGTTTTCCGTAAATTTCTATACAGCATTTTATCTTGTTTCTATCTCCCTAAACAAACAATCTTTGAAGTAGATAAAATGAGAAAAGAGGACGGAATTATTTCACCCTGCCTTGTTTGTTTCCATGAGGTTTCTAACCAAAAGGAAAAGATGAGTCACTCAGCTTCATTCCCTATTTGGTGCTTTAGACTCTGGGCTATTGTAACCAAAAGAGGGCAGCACTCCATGGGTTTTTCAGTTCACAGGAAGCAAAACCTTTCAAACAGTTTTTAATAGAACTCTCTCTGTGAGCAAAGCACTGCACCCTGTGTTACATGAGGTATAGAGATGACTAAAACACGGCTCTAAACTTGCAGGTACCAGGAAAGAAGGAAGCACTGGAGACAGCAATTAGAACAAAGCTATGTGTTGAGAAGTGGTGAAAGGTAAATCTGGAAATAGAGAATGAGATTAGATTGGGAGGGTCCTCTGAATATTAGACACTTATCCTTTATTTGAAATGGACTAGAGAGCCACTCAAAAGGTTTTGAGCAAGTGGGTTATAAGATTAGCAGGTGTTTGGAGAGATATATTTGATAAGAATGTATTGGAGAGATTGAAATAGGGTGATACCAAAGGTCAGAGGGAAATAGTACAAGGGACATCCCAGAAGTGATGAAGATCTAACCCTGAGGGAAAGTGGCATGAGTGGGCATATAGTAGAAACTTTAAACAAAATTGGGAAGACAGAAAAAAAGAGCTTTTGGAAAATATTTCCCCTTCAGGGAGAGTAAAGCATCACTGTGTTACCAAGATGCAAGGGGTGGGGCTGGCGGCAGGATGGAAATACAGGCATGGCATGATATCAGGGACTATCTTGGACAGAAGAAGGAACCCAAAATACACTCCATCCTCTTTGCTTTGTTCACCTGAACATACAGCCAATGGCAGATTTAGTGTTGTCCATGATAGCCTGTCCTCTTGGTTTTATATGACTTAACTTACTTACTTGTCCCTTTATTCTCATCTCTTTAATTTTTTAAAATATATTTTATTGATTTTTTTTTTTACAGAGAGGAAGGGAGAGAGATAGAGAGTTAGGAACATCGATGAGATAGAGTCATCAATCAGCTGTCTCTTGCATGTCCCCTATTGGGGATGTGCCCGCAACCAAGGTACATGCCCTTAACCAGAATCGAACCTGGGACCCTTCAGTCTGCAGGCTGACCCTCTATCCACTGAGCCAAACTGGTTTCAGCTATTCTAATCTCTTTAAATGTATATTTTATGGTCCTGCTCCTCAAATCCTTGTGTGAATAAATTGGATAAATATCAATTAATCAATCCTGATTATAACATTTTTATATACAGACTTAAAAACACAGTCCTCTGGAGCAAGAACATAGATTCATTATGTAAAAATGCATATCACTAACATTTACTACTAAAAACTAAACTTAGATAGAGATAGATATATAGAGATAGAGATAGAGATAGAGAGATATATATCACTTCATTTAATCATATGAATAATAAAATGACTTTATGCAGTCATTTTATTATTTTTCCATTTTACACATGAGGAAATTGACACAATGACATTAATTAATTTGTAATATAGTAAGGGGCAGAGCTTGCATAGCAACTCAGGCATCTACACCTACTGCTCCCCTGCCCAGATTGCTCATATCATTGTGCCATCCCCATTTTCCTGATTTTTATCTATATGTCTCATGTTCCACTTTAGAGGCCACTTTCTCATGTTTAAGAAACACTGGCCTCTAGAGCCAATGTCTTCAACCAGAAAGCTTTGCTGCCTCCATGTATATAGAGTATGAATTAGCAGGTTTAAGAAAAGGCACATTATTTCGTTTTTTAAGAGTCCTACTATATTATTGAATCTTACATCTAGAATTTCAAGTCTAAACAACCACAGAACCACAGATCACCAAGCCTTTGGGTTATACCAGTGGTTGGCAAACTCATTAGTCAACAGAGCCAAATATCAACAGTACAACCATTAAAATTTCTTTTGAGAACCAAATTTTTTAAACTTAAACTTCTTCTAAAGCCACTTCTTCAAAATAGACTCGCCCAGGCCATGGTATTTTGTGGAAGAGCCACACTCAAGGGGCCAAAGAGCAGCATGTGGCTCACAAGCTGCAGTTTGCCGACCACAGGGTTATACCATCTTAGACTGTTTGCTAGAGGCAAGTAGCAAATATGTATATAATTGAGCAAATTAGAAAAAGGTACACTTTCTCAAGTTACTTTATTTGTTGGAAAATATTAATATTATTAACTATCTTAGACATTTTGCTGTAAAGTGATATGTATATAGATAGATGCAGTTGATGATACAGATATAGATATAGATATAGATATAGATATAGATATAGATATAGATATAGATATAGGTAGAGATAGAGATAGATAGAGATAGAGAGAGAGATAGAAATAGAAACAGAGATAGAGACAGAGACAGCGGCAGAGATAGAGATAGAGATAGAGATAGATATAGAGATAGAGATAGATATGCATATATATATACATAATTTACCATTACCTTGGTAGGACTGTCATCTCCAATCTGAGCCACTGCATTAATTACTTAATTGGTCTCCCTAAGCCCACCAGGCTGATT
Source organism: Pipistrellus hanaki (assembly GCF_964339955.1). Classification (NCBI taxonomy): domain Eukaryota; kingdom Metazoa; phylum Chordata; class Mammalia; order Chiroptera; family Vespertilionidae; genus Pipistrellus; species Pipistrellus hanaki. The sequence goes on from NC_140505.1 coordinate 121,198,039, forward strand.
GTGCATTCTGAGCCCTATACAATAACCACACTTGAGATGAAGGCACCATTTACATTTGGGCATTAGAGAGATATATGTATTTTTTACAAAAATTTTCTTACTTCACAGTAAAAGGGTGTTATAAGAGAATCAATAATATAAATATTTTCCAGTCAAAGTACTTTGAGAAAGTGTACCTTTTTCTAATTTTCATAAAAGTTCCAAGTGGGCTCACAATAGCCTTGGATCTCCCTGCTCCTAATGTTTCCTCCAAGCCACCCATCCACTGCTGCATAGTATTCTTCCCAAATGCAAGCTTTGTCATGACTCTCCTTTAGTGGAGTGCAAAGATCTTCATTTTCTGCTCCTTGGTTTAATATGACCATGCACTACTATTTAGTTTTTATTATCCTGGGGTGATGCAAATTAGCATAAAGAGAATTTGGGGGGTTGTGCAACTAGCTGTCTCTTCGGCAGGCAGTCTACGCTGCTGCCTGTTGGCAAGCTTGCACATAGAGCTGAGCTGCTTTGGCTGCATTTGCTGATCCCCATATCATAGATTTAACTGACTTAAATAGAAAATTTTAATGACTAACATTTAAGATCATAAGTATGGAATTAGAGCCCAACTTAAAGTGGCCCTGAGTTGTGTCTTGGACCAGGCCTAGCTGTGGATTTCAGATTAAGTCATGTGTTCAATCCCAGTGTGTCAGCTGTGTGCCCAGCTCAGGAGAATGGCTCTTACCTGTGTCTACTGGTTGTATGTCTCAACCAGGCATTGGCCCTAATTCTATTGAAAGCTCAGGGGAAAGGCTGATACACTGTGGAATACACAGATCCACTTATGTTGTATAGAGATCACTTAGTGCTGGTCACTTACCTGAGGAAGAGTAATTACCATGAGGCGTTAAGCTGTCACACTCCTAAAAGCAGATGGATCACTAGGACCCTCAAAACTCCATTGCTGATGCTATTGCCTATGCCTCTATTGCCAAAGCTTCCTGATCTTGGGATTATACAGAAAACACCCATGATACTCCATGGCGCTAAAATAATTCTATACTAATAAAAGAGTAATATGCTAATTAAACTGGGATACCTTCCAGGCATCTTTCTGGTCAAAGCCATGGTGGTGAGGCCGAAGCAGAGGTGGTTAGGGACAATCAGGCCAGGAGGGAAGGGCAGTTGAGGGTGATCAGGCTGGCAGAGGGGCAGTTGGGAGCAATCAGGCCAGCAAGGGGGGGGGGCAGTTAGGGACAAGCAGACTGGCGAGGAGGACAGTTGGGGTGATCAGGCAGGCAGGAGGGGGAAGATGGGGGCAATAAGGCTGGCAAGGGGTGAAGTTGAATCAGAGAAGGCCAGTGGGGAGAGAAGTTGGGGGCCAGCATGCTGCCAGGCAGAGTGATTTGGGCAATCAGGCAGGCAGGCAGGTGAGCAGTTAGGAGCCAGTGGTCCTGGATTGCTAGAGGTATGTCCAACTGCCCGTTTAGATCAGGCCTAAATCAGCAGTCAGACATTCCCTGAGGGGTCCCAGATTGGAGAGAGTGTAGGCCAGGCTGAGGGACACCCCTCCTTCAGTGCACACATTTTGTGCACCAGGCCACTAGTTTATATTGTAAAAAGATAAAATGGTGCCGATTGGCTTTTGTGCCTCTACAACAGAGGATCTAAATTATCTTTAACATCTGCTGAAATGTACCAATTGGCAAACTTTAATGATCTTACTCACTATTGAAGTTTAAATTAGTTACACCTGGAGCTAGCACTAAATTTGAACATGATACTCTGTGTACTCTCAGAGCAGTTACTGATTATAAAATAGAGGACAAATTCATATGCTTCATGTCAGCCATCAGAAAAATTGCCTTGCCCCAATAATCATGGCACATGGATGGCATCCTCCTCCTCGAAGGAGACTCACTTGACACACTCATTCAGGGAATAGAAATACTCACAAAGGAGCTCACAAAAAGGGGTGGGTCATTGACCCATCCATTGTTAAAGTCCTGAAAAGTCATTGGTAAGCCGAGGGCCACTTCATCCCTGATGCCATCAAGAAATAGCTATTGACTTTCTAAGCACCCACAACATTAAAACGGGCTCAACATATTTTAGACCTTTATGGGTTCTGAAAGCTACATATTTATCATTTTAAATGTTCCTTAAGCTCACTTACACTATTGCTCATAAATTTACCCAAATTATAAATCAAGACTTCTCACATCTCTGCACACACTAAAACCACAATGCGAGGTCTCACTCAGATACTCCTTATCCCCAGCGGAGTTCCAAAATTTACTTCTCCAAATGTATAATGCTGGGCTCTTGTAAAGAGCATTTAACAAAACTTCCACTTTTCTTACTGGCCCCACGAAACAGGACTCAGATTGACTGACTTAAACAAGCTCTGATAAAATTAAATGTAACCTGGCCCCTTTCAGTCATCAGCCAAACATCAGGGTGGGTAGTAATTAAGAGACTTAGTCCCTGGTTGATGCCTGACTGCTGACAGCTCTCAAACCTCACCACTCTACTTCCCCTTCTGCCCCGCATGTGGGCAAGCTGATAAGAAAACTCTCTCCTTTGGCACCAGCAGGAAGTTCAAACCATGTAAGCTTGCTCCAGGGAGCTGTCACTTTACCCAGGCCCCATCTCCTAATCACAATAAACGCCAAGCCCATCTCCTTTCCCTGCTCTCGCAAGCTATTTTAAGACCTCTTGGGAGCCTGCCTCATTGTGTTAGTAATAAACCTTTTCACACCCACAATACTTTCTATATTATATCCCAGTTCTCCACTGGGATTGGAGTCTTCCTGAAGCTTTCACTTTGAGAACAAAAGTTAAATAAAAAGAGTCATAATTTCTATACTAGGTAGAGAAAGATAGCTTTTGAAATACAAATGTACAAATAGAAAATGTAAAATGGTCCAATCACTTTGGAAAACAAACAATTTTTTTAAAAGGTAAATGTACACCAATGACTCCACCCAACAACTCCATTTCTAGGTTTTTACTCAAGAAATATGAAAGTGCCCTAACCAGTTTGTCTCAGTGGATAGAGCATCGGCCTGCGGACTGAAGGGTCCTAGGTTCAATTCTGGTCAAGGGCATGTACCTTGGTTGTAGGCTTAATTCCCAGTAGGGGGTGTGCAGGAGGCAGCTGATAAATGTTTCTCTCTCCTTGGTATTTCTAACTCTCTATCCCTCTCCCTACCTCTTCGTAAAAATAAATAAAATATATTAAAAAAGAAAAAGATATGAAAGCATCTATCCACACAAAAATTGATGCATGAATGTCTATAGAAGCTTTATTTGTAATAGCCCAAAACTGAAAACAACCCAAATGTCTATCAATAGGTAATGGATCAGCAAATTGAGGTATATCCATTTTATGGCTATATCTCAAAAGTAAAGGGAAAAACTATATATACAAGAACATGAATCTCAAAAAAAAAAAGGTTATGCTGTATGAAAGAAGCAGACTAAAAAGAAAATACACTGTATATATTTCATTTTTTTAAATTTTGGAAAACACAATCTATAATTACAGAAAGCAGATCAGTTGTTGCCTATGGAGGAAACAGGGTTCCTGAAGAGGGCAAAAAATAGAAATTATCAAAAGGTACAAGAAAACATTTGGAGCCCTAACCAGTTTGACTCAGTGGATAGAGCATCGGCCTGCAGACTCAAGGGTCCCAGGTTCGGTTCCGGACAAGAGCATGTACCTTGGTTGCAGGCACATACCAGGTGAGGAGTGTGCAGGAGGCAGCTGATCAATGTTTCTCTCTCATCAATGTTTCTAACTATCCCTCTCCCTTCCTCTCTGTAAAAAATCAATAAAATATATATTTTTAAAGAAATCATTTGGAAATGATAGAAATATTCATTACTTTGTGGTGATGACTTGATAGATTTATACATATGATAAAATGAATCAAATGGTATACTTTAAATGAGCAATTTGAAAAACCTCAATTATATCTTAATAAAGCTATTTTTAAATGATACCAATTTGGAAGAAGGTATTATACCAGGATGAGCAAAATTAGGTTAGTAATAATAATAAAGAGTATAATAATTAATAAATGAATAATAATGCAAAAATAAATTATGTTTCCTGTCCTCAAAACTGTGAACCTACTTTTGTCCACCCCTGTATATGTAAAATGGAGCTACAGAAAATGCAGCAAATTCTGAAAATTGCTGTGGATAGGATTCTGAATATTCCTATTGGTACATGAACATTAGCTGGTTAACTCTGAGTGAAAATTATAGCAGATAGAAAATCGGGACTGCTACATCCATGGCTAAAATGTTTTTATCTCCTCTAATGAAGAATGGTTAGTGACTGTAGATACTATAATTAGCCCCTTACAAGCCTACATTTACTGTTTAAAAACTATCTTTAAATCATTGCTAGTTTTACTCTGTTTTCAGAATCAACCTTAATTCTTCCAAAGTGTTATTTTAAAGAACTCCATTCCACCACTGTTGAAATAGAAAGCATATCTGAGTAGCTTCAATGAAACATCTTGTTTTAGACAAGAGCTATTTCTAACTGAGTACAAGCCAAGACACTAGTCATCCTAATACTGGTTCCATTACAAGCCTCAGACAAGGGCCATACCTGAAGTGAAGTTGCCAAGCCACGAGTGAAGAAGAGCTCAATATGGAGAAGAGTTCAGTAGGGAAAAAACTCAAAGGCAGAACCTGTAGAGCCTAAGGATGCATGGGCCACAGTTAATTTAATTGAATTAGAGTCAGCCATCATGGCACTCTGAGTCCTATTTCCTGGGACCAGTAAGAAAGGTGAGAGCTTTACTAAATCTCTTACAGGAACCCAGCATATGCATTTATATGGAAAAGTAAAAGAACTAGAATAACCAAAACAATTCAAAGATCAAAGTTGGAGAATTCATAGTACTTGATTTTTCAGACTTACTATAAAGCTATAGTGCTCAAAACAAGGTGGTATTAGTGAAAAGAAAAAAAAAATCAATGGAACAGGATAAAGAATCCAAAAGGTCATAGACACAAATATAGTTAGTTAGTATTTGATAATGGTGCAAAAGCAAATTCACTGGAGAAAGGATTTCTTTCAACAAAGGGTGCATGAACAATTGGACATCCATATGTCCAGAAGGAAGAGAGAGAAAGGGGGGGGGGGGTGGGGAGAGGAAGAAAGAAAAAGAATCTTAACCTATGCTCAATGCTATATACAAAAAAAAAAAAAAAAAAGGCAAAATGAATCATAGATCTAAATGTAAAAGTAAAATATTGTAAAAGACAACAAAGGAGGAAGGAAGGAAAGGACAAATACAGAACCCTAATTTACATATGCTACAGATACCTATTCATTTTCCTAATTGCTTAGAGAAGGTTTTATTCACCAAACTGAGAGGAGCTTCTCAACAATTCGTTCTCTGTCCACTGAAAGGAGAGATAGTAATTTGCAAGATGTGTCTAATAGGCATCTATTAAATGCAATTCTAACGCTAGCTGGTTTTTCTCAGTGGTTAGAGTGTCACCCACATACCAAAAGGTCATGGGTTCAATTCCCAACCTAGGACACATACCTTGGTTGTGGTTCAATCCCCAGTCCTGATTGGGGCACGTGCAAATTGATCAGGATCATTAAATGCCATCAGCAGCTCACCTTTTTCGTTTTCAAATCTTAATTCCCCAGTAAAGTTACTCCAAGACTCCTCTCAAAAAAATTTGTACTATTTAATTAATAAAACATGACATAACCCTATCAACCCATATTTGGGCAGATTGTCTTCCAAGGATGCTGACTTCACTAGGTAAATCAATGTGTACTCCTTATAGCCTATAATTAAAAAAAGATAACTTTCAGAGTCAAAGGCTATTGCTAAATCAACAAATGAAAAACTACAGTAGAATGAGTTGAACATTTATGTAGTGGAGGAGCTTTCTCCTTATTAGGGTTGAAAAGAGTTTGTAAAGTTTTATGAGAGGCAATTGTCGAGTGACTGGAAGATACTTTCTATTGCTCAGGCTTTTTGCACTTATATTCCTCTTTCTTTCTTTCTTTCTTTCTTTCTTTCTTTTTTTTTTTTTTTAAACTATGTGGTGGCATGCTAAACAAAATCAACCAAAATCAACTCTGAAGATTCATGGAAAGCAATTATTTGCCAGATAAGGCATTTTGTAGTGGAATTGTAAAATTGCACTTTATTATAATTTTAAACTTAACTAGACACAAGTAAAATATTAAAAGGTAGAATATGAGAGGATGCTATTCAAAACACACACACACACACAACATTTTGGTGAAATGAGTATTCCTTGAAGAAAAAATAATAATTCTATAATTAGCATGAGAAACCTTTATTTAAAAATTAAATACAAGATCTTATTGCCTCCAATACAATTTCTACAATTATTTCTTTTATTCATGTTTTCAATATTTCTTATTTCTTATCTTGAAACCAACCCTTGGTTTATTGCTATGTTCAAGTCTTTCCCCCTCCACTCAAGTCAAATTTGATCTTATCATTCTGATTTTTTTTTTTAAATTCCAATAACTCTTTTGAAAATTCAAAACCACAATATCTAGCCTGCTACCCAGCCACTTCACAATCTAGCTGTCACCCTGTCTCTGGACAGTCTCCATCTCCTCACCACTGCCGCAAACTCATGCCCTTCACTCTACCAGTCTGAATTGTCACCTTCAAGAGGAAAGCTATATCTTTTCCAACTCCGTGACTGCTACAGACAAAGGACCAGGATGAGAAGAGGAAGGTATGCTCTTCAAAGTTTAAAGGGACACCAAAACACTCAGAAATCAAGACAAATATTTTAAGGTAACATCTTAAAAACCTAAATCAGTGCAAAAGCATCATAATAAATGTAATACCAATTTTTTAAAAAGACAATATCACTTAACCCTACCTGAATTTTATCCTGCATAGGAAAGTCTTACTTACATTCAAAAATTAACTTAAGTAGTATCTCTGCCTTCCCAGAGAATGCACTTTTCTCTGCCTCTAACGCCACCACACTTTAACTTTTCTCCAGCTGGCCTCATACTTAACTCTTCACTTAGATATATTTTCAGGTGAACTGTGAGAACTTTTAAACCATCTCTGTACCCCAGTGATTAATACATATTAGCAGTTCCATAAATATCTGCTGCATGAATAAATATGTAGGTTTATAGTAGGAGAATGAGACACAAAATTTGGCATCAGAAACAGAAATGTTCATTCCATGTATTTATCAGTTTGATAATGCTGAGTATATCTCTGAGTATGACCTCACTTCCATAGGACTGAGTACTTATCAAATTTGTGAAAGAGAAGCCATATAAAGAGGATATTTATTTATTTATTTATTTATTTAAAGCGAGCAAGGTGAAGAAAGAGAGGAGCAATGTGGCTTACCCAGCTAAAAGAACCACAAGTTTAAAACAGAGTCAGAAAAAGTATCAAGTGCATTGTTCGGGGAACTGCCAGTGGTTCCACGTCGGTCATATAAACAGAGACTGAACATCAGAGGCTAAGACAGGAAACTAAGTGGGCAGAGCACAGACCCTGGGTGAGGCTCTTGTCTGATATTCCATCCGGGAATATGTGGCCAACTGAGTTAAACCTGAATTAACAATAATGACTTATTGCCAAAATGTAAATGGAGTACATAAGCTGAGTTTGGCTTTGGAGGGGGGGGGAAATAAGCCATAATACATTCACGATTTTGAACTATCATCTATTTGAAATGCACCATTGAATAAGATTTTAAGAGGAATATATAGCACAGATAAAAATTCTTGAGATATTAGGGAAGTAGATTATATAAAATTGTACATACTGATGTCACCATACTGATAGAAGGCAGAGTGGTTATTGAGAGTGAGGTATTTAGATTAGAAGTGTAAGTCCTGAGAAGATATAATCATAAATAGAAGCAGTGGCCTTTTAAATTTTTCTAATATAATGTGGGCACCAAATTATCAGGCCTTAGTGCTAGTGACTTCTCAAAAAATCCATTCTATAGTTGTGTCCAGACACTTCTTAGATTTCAAATGTTCTCTTGCTTGTCTCCCTGCACATTGTATATTAATTTGCTTTATAATGGTCTTCTCATTTTTTAGATGTGTACTCCCTGAAATAGTACTCTGCAGGATAAGAGGGAAGGACTGTAGCATAAATTCAAAGTATATTGTGTCCAGCGTTGCACCTGCTCAGGCATGCCATCAGCTGGAGCCAGAATGTCCTCACTCATCTCTTTTTTCTCTTTCCACACTCAACTCCAACCATAAAGTTCTACTGACTTTAAAAAATGACAAATGTTTTATAAGTACCATCTCTTTATTCTTCACAAATATCTAACAATACAGACATCATTAATCTCTGCTCAAAGGTGAAGAAACAGAGGACAGCAAATTTTCTCAAAGCTATGCAATAAACTAAGATTTCATGTACCATTTACTTGGCCAAAAATAAATATTATCACAAATTCCCACCTTCTATTTTCTATTCCACAGCGCTCATCACTTGTGGTAGATTAATGGCTCCAAATCTCCATAATCCCGGCCCCTACAACCATAGCATTTGCCATGTAGCTTCACAGTCCCTTTCCTTGAAGAGGAATATACTCCACCCTTCACCTTTGATTTCACCAGCAAAATATTAGCACCATGACATAAGCAACAGCTTGGAAAGAGCAAGCAAACTGAGCTTGCCCTCTTGTTCCTGTGTCATTGTCATGAGAAAATATCCAAGTTGGCCCAGTGGTGCCAGGAGAAGAATGAGAAAAGCAGAGAGCAAAGTCAAATCAAAGCCCCACCTACATCAGCTGACTTCCAGACACGTGGACTGAGCCCAAGACAAAGCCACCTGCCAAGTCCAGCTGAGAGCAGCCATCCTCAGCTGACCTACACATCTACAGGTCACATTATATCTTTGAAACAGAATAAATGATTACTGTTTAAAAAGCAGTAGTAACTACAAAACCTCCGATTTCAAAAGGCTTGCTTCATCCACTACACCGCATTATTCTTAGGCCTGATACTAACTTGATCCTATGGTCTCAGAATCTTTGATCTCTTTGAACCCCAATTCTCCAATATTTCTTGGAACTAAACTTTTAATATTTTTTCAATTATAGTTTACAATCAGTATTATTTTGTATCAGTTTCAGATGGACAGCATAGTAGTTAGGCAATCAAATACTTTACAAGTGGTCCTTCTGATAATTCTACAGACCTGGCACCATATGCAGTTATTACTGTATTCCCTGTGCTTTACTTTACATCCCATGACTACTTTGTAGCTACCAATCTGTACTTCTCAATCCCTTCACCTTTTTCACTCAGTCCTCCAAACTAGCGGTCGCCAATCGGTGGTCCATGAACCACTGCTGGTCCATGAGGTCTGAAAGGTCGGTGACCTCTGCAAGCCCCCTCCCCTATGGCAAAAGTCAAAATGTTCGTTGCTTATCTATGAATCTGTTTCTATTTGTTTATATTGTTTTTTAGATTCCACATATAAGTGAAATTATGTGGTATTTGTCTTTCTCTGACTGACTTATTTCGCTTAGCATAATACACTCTAGGTCCATCCATGTTGTCCAAAATGGCAAGATTTGTTCTATTTTATGACTGAGTAATATTCCTTTGTATATATGTTCCACTGCTTTTCTATCTTCTTGTCTATCGATGGGCACTTGGGTTGCTTCCATAATTTGGCTATCCTATATAATAAGAGCATAATATGCAAATGGCCAAATTGCCAAACAGCAAATGACCATCTGAACCACCATCCAGTCCATCATCTGGGATCATGCTATGATACCCACTGGTGCGATGCGATTGGTTGGGGGGCCAGCCATCATCCCATGATGATCCCCAGGGGGAGGCCCAGATCACCGGCTGGCAGGACAATCAATTGGGGGGATCCACAATTGCCCCAAAGAGGAAGGCCCAGGTCACTGATCAGCAGGCTGCGGCGGGTAGGCACGGCCTCCCTCTGCCAAGGGAAACCCAGATTCCAGGTACCAGAGGAAAGCTGGTGCCAGCAGCTGGGTGAAGGAAGGCCTACTCTTGCATGAATTTCATGCATTGGGCCTCTAGTGTGTGTATATATATATATATATATATATATATATATATATATATATATTAATGGTCGCTTAGGCTTTTATATATATATATATATCTATATATATATAAACATATATATATATATATATATATATATATATATATATATATAAGCCTAAGCGACCATTATACCAGAAAGACTAGTCGTTATGACACACACTGACCACCAGGGGCAGATGTAGGAGCTTTCCCCAGCCTGCAGGCCCCGATCGCTGATGGGGCCTGCTGGCCAACCTTCTGGTTCTTCTCTCAGGCCGACAGGCTCCAATTGCCTGATCAGGGCCAGGCCCCTGGGCTGGGACAGAAAACCAGGGGTGGGTGGTGGCAGATGAAGCCCTTTCCCAGGGGGACCGAGGGCTGGTTCCCTCTTTGGGGCCAGCAGCCAACATCCCAGGTCCCTCTTCCTCTTCTTCTCACCCTGGCCCACAGGTCCCGATCAATCTGCCACCTGCTTACTGCATTGGCGGTTGGCCCCTCCCCTCGGCCAGCAGGCTCTGATTGCCTGATTGGGATCTGCTGGCTATCAGGGTATCTTTTAACTTTTTTCCCCTTGATTTCATTATTAACCCATTTATTATTTAGTCACATATTATTTAGCTTCTATATGTTTGTGTGTTTTTTAGTTTTCTTCTTGTAATTGACTCTAGTTTTATCCCAGAGAAGATGCTTGATAGAATTTCAGTTTTCTTAAATGTCTTTGACACTTGTTTTGCTTCCTAACATGTGGTCTATTCTAGAAAATATTCCATGTGCACTTGAAGAGAATGTATGTTCTTCTGATTTTGTGCTCCTGGCTGGGGATCCCAGCATGGGGTCGAGACCACTTGTTCCTCAGGGGGAATCTTTGAAACTGAGATATCCCTCCAGACTCTCAGCCGCTGCATGTGAGGACAGAGTCAGCCCTTTTCTCGTTTCCGCCTTTCCTACCAGTCTTGATGTGGCTTCTTATGTAAATCCTTCGTAATAAGACTTCTGTTTGGCTAGTCTTCAGTTGCTTATTCAGGTTGATTGTTATACTAGTATATTTGAGTTATAATTTCAGTTTGGTCCTAGGAAGAGATGAATGTGGCTTCCATGTACTCCACTGCCATCTCTGTATCTCTGGAACTAAACTTTTCTTTCAAGGGTCTACAAAGTCTCTAAGTTATAACGTTCAACATTTCTAAATAATGGAATGATAGAATCCTCTATTTACTTATAGGGTATTCTATCATTCTATTATTTGTTTCCTCTTCCATATTCTTCTCCCCAAATGATAATGCAATGCTGTGTAACAATGTCATTTTTCATTAGTTTATTTATTCATTTAAAAATTTATTATGTTAAGCATTAGACAAAGCTCTGTCAATAGAAACTTATCCTATATAATAAAGAAGCAAATGAACCCTCATGCCCTCACAAGATGGCTGCCTATGAACAGGCCAGCAGGGGGGATAGTGAGGGACAACCAAATGACTGAACAAGCAGGCTATGTGGGGCAACCAGGCCAGTGGGGGAGGCAGTTGAAGGCAACCAGGATGTCTTGTGGGGGTCGGGGGAGGCAGTTAGGGGTAAACAGGCCAGCGGGGGGGAGAGGGGGGGAGAGACAGTTAGGGGTGACCAGCCAGACGAGTGAGGGGGTGCAGTTGGGAGCAACCAGGCTGGCAGGGGGGCAGTAGGGGACAATTAGGCTGGGGGGGGGGGGTGAGGGGCAAATAGGTAGGTGAGGGGGAGTAGTTAGAGGCAACCAGGCAGGTGGGGGGGGGGAGTTAGGAAGTTAGGGGTGAACAGGCTGGCAGAGGGGATAGTGAGGGGCGACTAGGACAGTGGCGAGGGCTACAGTTGGAGATGACCAGGCTGGCGGGGGAGGGCAGTTAGGGGAAACCAGGCTGGCAGAGTGGTCAATTAGGAGCAATCAGGCTGACATGCAGAGGCCATGAGGGGCAATAAGGCCACCAGGGTGGGTGGGGCAGTTAGGACCGACCAGTCAGGTAGGCAGGTGAGCAATTAGGAGCCAGCAGTCCAGGATTGTGAGAGGAATGTCCGACTGTTGGTTTAGGCCTGAAACCAGCAGTCAAACATTCCCTAAGGGGTCCCAGATTGGAGAGGGGCTGAGGGGCTGAGGCTGAGGGGATCCATGATTGTAACCCTAACCCTAACCTTAACCCTAACCCTAACCCTAACCCTAACCCTAACCATATATATAATCCTTCTCTCTCTAAAATCAATATATATATCCTCAGGTAAAATAAAGAAGACTCAGTGAACAAATAATCATCTTTCAACTGATTGTTGAAATTTCCTCCTTGTTAAAGCTATCTATGCCAGCCTAACAGGCAGGAGTCCTGTCTCATCTACGTGACAGCTAGCGCTCTATCCAATTTTCAATACACTCACAGCCTGTCTTTGTATCTTAATGGGGGCTAGGGATTCATGAGTCATAGGAACATACCTTATGATGAGGTATTGTTATGGACTGAATTGGTATCTCCCACCCAAAAATACATTGGTTTTCTAACCCCCAATACCTCAGAATGTGACCTTATTTGGAGATAGGGTCCTAGAAGGAAATCAAGTTACAGTGAGATCATAAGAACAGGCTCTAATCCAATATGACTGATGTTCTTATAAAAGGGGAAATTTGGACACAGAGACAGATATGCATAGAGGGAAGACAGTGTGTGAAGAGACATGAGGAGACAATCATCTATAAGCCAAGAAGGGAGGCCTGGAACAAATCCTTCCTTGGCAGACCTCACAAGCCAGCAACCTTGCTGACACCTGGATTTTGGACTTCTAACATCCAAAACTGTGAAATATTGTGGTATTTGGTTATGGCAACTCTAGCAAACTAATACAGGTGCCTTACCACAGTGAATCCCACTCTAGACATAAGGAGGCTCACTTAAAGAAAACTAGTCATAAGGGCTAAAACTGTGCTTGCCTGTAAGCAAGATGCTTTCTGTAAAATTAAACAAGTGCATCTGTTGCTATGACACTGCAGTTTTTGTGGTACTTGAGCAATGACAAAAGTGTGACTGTGGTTTTATGACTGACATTTCACAAGGGAAGGGAATAACTGTCTATTTAATAAAGTATTTTTTTTAAATAGCAAAGGTGGAAATTTATTAAAAAACAAGTACAGACTCTCACGTGGAGAGGGGGGAAAACATCTCACAGAATGTACTCCCACGTGGAGAGGAGGAAAATGTCCCATATTTAATAAACTACTTTTGAAGAATAAGAATAAGAATTTTCATATAACCTTAAAAATGGTATTACAAATTCACAAGAAGCCAAAACTATAAAATTCACGTTAGCATTTTTTTTGTAATTATGTATATTAATTAAATTAGTGATTTTGGAACTGTGGTATATGTGCTGAGGACATGAATTGTTAATATGAAAATAGGAATTTCTGATTTTAGTTAAAGTATATTTGCTTAAATTCTAGCATTGGCAAGGCTTTGGTTTTGACAAGCTTTGCCAAAGTTCTGCTGTTAGATTTCTATGTCAATTGCAAATGAAGAGCATACTCATAATTGTTTTTATGACAATCTCATAAATCTATAAATGGCTATAGTGAACTTTACATTTATTTACCATCTTTATAAACATTGCACCATTTCCTGATATCTTTAATATCTGAGCTTCTTGATATGTCATAACTTAAACATCCCAACTTCCCTTAAACTTGCTCTTCCTCCTGCCTTGCATATTTCTGTTAATGGTAACACTATTCTTTCAATTGCGTGGGCAAGAACTGAATTATTCTAGATATCCTTCTATGTAAGTCAGGATTCTCCAGGGAAACAGAACAAAGAGGAGATGTTTAAAAAGAGATTTAGTATGAGGGATTGGTTCATGCAATTATAAAGATGGAGAAGTCCCACAATCTGCTGTCTGCTAAGTGGAAGCACAGGAGAGTCAGTAATATAGTTCAAACTCAAACCCAAAGGTCTGGGAGTCAGTGGAGCAGGTAAGTCCTTGTCTAAGTTTGAAGGCCCTAGGATCATGAGCACAAATGTCTAAGAACAGGAGAAGATGGATGTTCTAGCTCAAGTGGGGCAAAAATTTTCTTTTCCTCTGCCTTTTTAAAAATATTCAGACTTTCAATGACTTGAATGATGCCCACTCACATCACTGAGGACAATCTTCTATACTGAGTGTACTGATTCAAACACTAACCTCTTCTGGACACATCCTATCTAATAAAAGAGTAATAAGCAAATTAGCTATTACTCTGCTATACCCACAAGCCACGCCTACCAGCCAATCAGAAGCAAGTATGCAAATTAACCCAACCAAAATGGCTGTGGCCATGGAGCAAGCAAGAGGCTTTGGTTTTCCTGGCAATGGAGGAAACCAAGATTTTTGCACACCCTGGCCAGCCTTGGCCTCAGCTGGAGGCTACAAAGTATCAATTATAGAAGATAAATAAATACCAGGTCCCAGGGTCTCTGCTTGGGTCATCAGGGGGCATGACTGGCCTGCAAACCACCACAGGCCTTTCACCCAGGCCACTCCACATCCCAAGGGAACCCCCATCCTGATCTGGGACACACTTCAGGGCAAACGAGCTGGCCCCATCCACCAGGCCTCTATCCTATCTAATAAAAAAGTAATATGCAAATTGACCATCACTCCAACACACAAGATGGCTTGCCCCCATGTGGTCAAAGATGGCTACCTTCATGTGGACACAAAATAACCATGTGGACACAAGATGGCCAGCATGGGTGGGCAGTTGGGAGAGACCAGGCCTGATGTTGTGAGCAATCAAGCCTGTAGGGGAGGGCAGTTTGGGGTGACCAGGCCAGCAAAGGAAGGAAGTTGGGGGCAATCGAGCCTGCAGGAAAGGGCAGTTGGGGGGGACCAGTCTTGCAGGGGAGGGCAGTCAGGGTTGACCAGGCCTGCAAGGGAGGGCAGTTAGCGGCAATCAGGCTGGCAGGGGAGCAGTTAGGCATCAATCAGGCTAACAGGAGGTGATCAGGTTGGCAGGCAGAAGCGGTCAGGGGCAATCAAGAAGGCAGGCAGGAGAGCAGTTGGGAGCCAGCAGTCCTGGATTGTGAGAGGGATGTCTGACTGCCTTTTTAGGCTTGATCCTACTAGGGCAGTCAGACATCCCTCAAGGGGTCCCAGATTGGAGAGGGTGCAGGCTGGGTTGAGGGACACTCCCCTCCCTCCCCCCCCCCCATGCACAAATTTCATGCACAGGGCCTCTAGTCCAGAAATAATGTTCTACCAGCTATCTGGGCATCCCTTAGGTCAGTCAAGTTGACACACAAAATTAACCATCACACTTTCTCTTCCCCCATATTCAGTCAATTATTAAGTCCTGTAGATTCCATATTTATACTTTGTTTGGTGCACCACTATCTCAACTTATACTGCATTTATCCTAATAAAGCAACCTGTTAAATATGTTTCCATCTGAAAGCATTATCTTTATGCCAGCCCACCTAGCTTAATGTTCCTTTAAGCATAATGTCATATAAGTTACTTTTCTGCTCAAAATTTCCATTTCTAAACAATATAATCCAACATTAAAAATGTTTAAATTTGTATCTTACTCATTCTTCATTCTTTACCTTCTCCAACTTCTACTTGCTATTTTTTCACACTCACCTCATTTTTCCCTTTATCCATATTTAATTTTTTTCTCAGAATGCTTATATCCCCTATCTATGCTATTCTATCAGTTCTGCAAGGCCATTTCAAAGATAAGTTTTTTCTGAAATCTGATGTAGCCACACAATCCCCTTATCCCAAACCCTGGGTCCACTGGAGTTCTGAATTCAGATTTTTTTGAAGTTCATACAGAGACTGTTACACACTCTGTCATTATGTAACACACCCCCGATGGAACCTGATCAGTCCCTTGAAATCAAACACATCAATTTTTATGCAAAAAAAATAAAGTCGCACTAAGAGAGATAAATGTGCTAGTTAGCTTCATGTCAGTGCATCAGAATTTGCAGTCAAATGAGTTTGCCACAAACTTATTTTTAAAAACTCAAGTTTTCAGAACTTTAAAGATTTTGAAATTATGGGTCCTGTGTATTTTTTTTTTCTTATACTTTAAATGTTTACATATTTACTAACTTGGATTTATATTTACTTATACCTATCATATAAGGAGAATGTATTATTGGCTAGATACTATATTATATAGTTCATAGAGATGCATCAATTAAAAAACTACCAAGAAAACAGAAACCACTACAAGAATTTACAACAGAGTTATTAATTTAGGGAAATGGTCATACCAGCGGTTGAAGGAACTGAAAGCCAAACAGAGAAGAGTGAGGTTAACCAGAGAGCAGCAATGGCAGGAAGCCACTGTCACCCCTAGGATGGAGAGACAAATGGAGGAGGCGATGTTGCAGAGGCCCACAGGCTTGGGAACACCTGCAGGAAGTAGGAGGCTAGGTGGACCGCCTCAGTAAGTGCTGGCTCCATGGAGGAGATGCAGCTGCCACCAGCAAATATCCCTGAAGCAGAGAGAGAGGGGAAATGCTCTGGCTTCTTCTTTCTTCCCTCCCCTCAGTCTTCCACCAGCCAGAAGTCTGTTGACACAGGAGCCTGGGGAACGCAACCTGGAGGAGCCAGCCTCCTCTGTGATATAAAGTAGAGCTGGGGAAGGGCAAAGAAGGGATTGAATGCAAATCATCCCAAGACCAGCTTGATACATTATGTTCCTTAACTCTTTTGCCTCTATAAGGAAAGCACTATTATTATCTTTTACAAACGAAGGAACTAAGATACAAAGAGGTTAAAAACGTGCACCACTAGTTAGCAATGGTAGCCCAATGGCCAACCCAGTTCTATACCCAGAGTCTAATTCTAAACACCATGGTGCCCTGAATGGTCAAGGGGCTTGTTTATTAAGTACTTCCTAGGTAGAGTCTAGAGATACAAATATGAATGAAAGGCTGAAGTTAGCACACGATTTGACTCAACACCATTCATTTCAACCAATATTATAGAAAGCAGAAAGAACAACTGTTGATCCTCAATAATTGTGAAAGCAGTTTGATTAATAGCACATTCATAGACTGAGTCTTCATACTGCATTTAGACACAATGCCGATTCTTTGTTCCATGTGAGAAAATTTGCCAGATAAATAGCAGCAATTGCTGAGGAATGTATTAATTTCTCAGTGAAAAAAATCAGCATTTGCTTAGGGGAAGATATAAGAAAGACCATTTTATTTACTGCCTATAAAATGCAAGTTTCTGAGAATGAAAAAATTTAGGAAGGCCAAGCAAGCCCTCCTCATAACACTTGAGGTCTGGTTTCCTTCTCTACAATAAAAAGGGTGGAAGAAAGAAGGCCAATAAAAAAAAAGAATGATGAGAAAAAAAGGCAAACTCGTTTCTTGAACTAGATAATATTTATAATGAAAAAGATAAGATAGAATGGAACTTTACAAGTACACTACCCACCACTACCATAGAGTTTTCTAGACTGTCCAAGTCATTCAGTGTGGTCCTAAAGTTAAAATATATGCAAATATTTTGAAAGTCTGTTATGGCTACTGTTGTCCTGTTCCTAGGAACTGTTGGGGGCCCTTAATTCAACTAATATTTAGAGTACCTATCGAAATGTGACACTTCCTGTTCTTCCTTCTTCTTCGCTACATGTCTTCTGTCTCCTTCTGACGTTTAATAGAAAAAGGAAATAGAGCAGGAGCAGAAACCCAGCTTTCCTTTATAGGTCAGTGTTATTT
The DNA here is from genome assembly GCF_964339955.1 of Pipistrellus hanaki. NCBI lineage: Eukaryota > Metazoa > Chordata > Mammalia > Chiroptera > Vespertilionidae > Pipistrellus > Pipistrellus hanaki. The sequence goes on from NC_140505.1 coordinate 121,215,853, forward strand.
AAAGAAGAAAATAAAAAGTGTATATAGCTTCATTTGCAAAATGAACATTTGCAAATACGTATTGCCTTAACTATTGCATTTTTACTATTGATGAAAATGCCTTTTCACCTATATACTGCTTTTCTTTTAGGAATGTCACTATCTACACTAATAAAAGAGAAAGATGCAAATTGACCATACCTTCATGACACCCACCAGCCAATCAGGAGTGGGTATGCAAATTAAACCAACAAAGATGGCAGGTTAATTTGCACTTGCAGGCACTGAGCGGGGATGGGGGGTGGGGAGGGGACACGCTTGCATCATTGCCATGGCAACAGCCCAGGCGTTTCACACTGCCCCAGCAGCTCCAGGCCTCTGGGCAGTGTGGGAAAGCAGAAAGGCAGCTCCAGGACAGAGCGAAGCCAGAAAGGCAGCTCTGACGGGAGGGAAGGTGCTACCTGCAGCCAAGGGAAGAAAGGCCCATTCCTGCACAAATCTTCGTGCTTCGGGCCTCTAGTTGTTAAATATTCTACCAAAATTATCTTCTGATTCTGATAGCTTTGCAGATTGACTAAAAAGTATGAAACAAAAGAACTTAAATCTATGTACTTAAAGGTGGCAATTCAAAACCATTCTATCCTAAGTAACTATTTCTAGTTTGGTAGGACAGAAATGAAGTAAACATATACTTCTCTGTAAACTTTATTCAAAAACTATCATTCCTAATTAGAATAAGTCAATAAAACATCATCTCTTACATTACTGGGAGAATAAACCAGGGTCATCTGGAGGACACACGTGGGAACCTTCTCCTTTTCGGTCTCCCTGACAGCATCTCCTCAGCCCAGGGAGAGCCTTCTGGTGTAGGCTCAATGATTAGGAAACTAGGACATGTTTCCACTCTTTCGCTTTCAAATACAGACTGATTTTCCTAAGTAATGTTGTTTGTCAACTCTATTAGGGGTTTCGGATATTGGTCTGTGATTTTATGTTCTTAAACAGGTGGTGTTAACTTGTCGTATATAAAGGCTGGTAAGTCTATAGGATTCCTGTGGAGACTCTGGGTACTAGTTGAGTTTTCTGGAAAGCTAATAAACACAATTTGAGTCCTAACTGGTTTGGCTCAATAGATATGTCAACCTGTGAACCAAGGGGTCCTGGGTTCATTTCCAGTCTAGGGCACATAAATCAATTGCAGGTTTCTCCCTGGCCTGGGCCCTGGTTGGGGCTCATGCAGGAGGCAAACAATCAATGTGTTTTTCTCACATTGATATGTCTCTCTGTCTTTCCCTCTCTCTTTCATTCTCTCTAAAATTCAATGGAAAATATCCTCAGGTGAGGATTAAAAAAAGTCAAAAATATAATATTCTCATAATATCTTGCACTTAATATTCAATGAACACTTGTGAATTATTTTTTAAATAAAAGTGGAAAAAATGGTGACAAATGTTGCATTTTTAACAGGGAATTGGTTTTGTTAGCTCTCCTCAAATTGTAGGGTCATCTGTGACTATAAATCCTCTTAGACCCACAGACTATTTAGTGGTGAGTTCTTTTAGGTTTCTTGTATGAGTGCCCTCCATTCCAGCTATTTATTTGCACCTATGTTGTCATTTGGTTTACTGTACTATTGTGCCTTTATCAGTATTTGTCCCAGCACCTTTGAACTTTCACCTTCAAACTTGAATTTTGGAGGAAAAATCTTTCCATCTTTCTTAACAAAGAATGAAGCACAGTTGATTGGGCCTCTGCTTTCTCCCCGCACCACCACCCTCCCCTCCTGCGCACGCCCCCCAATTCCTAAAGACCTCTTTCACGTCCTGATTAAGTTTTGAAAATTATATTTTTCTAGGAATCTTTCCAATTTGTCCAAGTTGTCCAGCTTGTTGGAATATAGTTGCTCATAGTATTTTCTTACAGATGGTTGTATTTCTGTGGTGTCAGTTGTTATGTCACCTCTTTCATTTCTGATTCTATTTATTTGGGTCCTCTCTCTTTGTTTCTTGATGAGTCTGGCTAAGGTGCATCAATCTTGTTTATCTTTTTAAAGAATCTTGCTTTTTTATCTTTTGTATTTTTTTCATTTTTTAGTTTCTATGCCAATTATCTGTGCTCTGATTTTTATTTTATTATTTTATTATTTTATTATTTCTTTCTTTCTACTTAACTCTGGGATTTTCTTGTTCTCTTTCTAGGTCTTTAAGTTGTAGGGTTAGATAGTTTGTTAGAAATTTTTCTTGTTTCTTGAGATGGGCCTATAAGACTATGAACTTCCCTCTCAGGAGTGCTTTTGCTGTGTCCAAAGATTTGGGGCTGTTGTATGTTCATTTTCATATGTTTTCAGGAAGTTTTTTATTTCTTCCTCTATCTCCTTGGTAACCCATTTATTGTTTAATAACATGCTATTTAGCCTCCATGTGTTTGAATGTTGGGGGTGTTTGTTTTTTTTTGCTTTTTTTTTTGTAGTTGATTCCTAGTTTCATGCCTTTGTGACCTGAGAAGAAGCTTGATATGATCTTCTTGAATTTTTAGAGACTTAATTTGTGTCCAACATGTGATCTATATGTGAGAATGTCTCATGTGAACTTGAGAAGAATGTATATTCTGCAACTTCGGAGTGAAATATTCTGCAAATGTCAATTAAGTCCATTTGAACTAGTGTGCCATTTAAGGCTGCTGTTTCCTTGTTTGTTTATTTATTTGTTTGTTTGTTTATCTAGTGATGTCATTGAAATGTTAAAGTTCCTTACTATAATTGTGTTGCTGTTTATCTCTCCCTTAAAATTCTTCAGAAGTGTTATATACATATAGTAGAGGCCTAGTGCATGAAAATCCTCAGCCCAGCCTGCACCCTTTTACAGTCCAGGAGCTCTCGGTCCTTACCACCCGCCTGCTCATTGCTCCTTAGTGCTACCTTGGAGGCAGGAGAGGCTCCTGCCACTGCCTCTGCACTCACCCAGCTTCTGGCTGAGCACTCCCCCTATGGGAGCGCACTGACCACCAGGGGACAGCTTCAGCATTGAGCATCTTACCCGTAGTGGTCAGTGCACAGCACAGCAACTGGTCATTCTGCCGTTCTGACAAATGCTTTGCCTTCATTTTATTTAGTTCCTTTTCTGGCAATTTCCCCTTTTCTTTCATTTTGGGTTGTTTTTGTTGTGTTTGTTTGTTTGTTTGTTTTGCCTCCCCATGTTTGCTATCCCTTTGTATTTGTTTCTATCTATTAGATGAAATTGTCGTACCTGCCATTCTTTTTGGCATGGTCTTATGTAGAAGGTGTTTTGTGGGACACCATTAGTTCAATCTCTTAGATCTCCTGAGCTGGGTACTCTAGGAGTGCCCCTTGTTTGAGATAGTTTGGTTCCCCTGTTGAAAATGGATCATGAATGTTATTATTCTGTTTATGGATGGAATCTCCTCTCAGGCTGGGTGATTGTGAGACCCACCCCCAACCACATCATGCAAGCCATTGTGGAGGTGCTGACAGAACAGAACAAAATACAACAAAACAAAACAAAAAAACATACACAAGAGCCCTACAACAACATCAAAAGAAACCACAAAGTAAAAGAATTAGTGAAGAAAAAAGAAAGCATGATAAAAGAAAGAAAAGAAAAATATATGAGGAAAAATGTAGGGGGGGGGAGAAAAAGGGATATGAAGGGGCAGAGATGTAATAGAGAAAATAAGAATAAAGAATAGAGGAAGGGAAATTGTATAAAAGAAAAGAGGAAGAAAAAAATTTGAAAAGGAAAATAGAGGGAAAAAAAACAGACAGAAAATAAGAAAAGCAAGAAAGATGAGAAAGCAGGAGAAAAAGAAAAAAATAGAATAGGAAAAGGGAAGAAAAAAGTAGAGATATGAAAGAAACGATAGAGACTAAAATAACAACAAATCAATAAAGCAGATAGATAAACAAGATAAAGAACAAAAAGGGAAGAAAAAAGATGTGAAGTGGTATTCATCATTCATCAGCAGAGTTTATGCCTTCTGGGAGTTCCCTTTGGATACTGCTCTTCTGGTGACTGTAGCTGATTGTTCTGTCTACCAGTTCTGGGCTACCCAGGAGGTACTTGGGTGCTAATCACTTTCAGAAACTGTTCTCCTCTGGCTTTTGGCAACCTGTTTGAAGGTCCAAGTGATCCAGTTTGTGTCTGACTCCACAGGACTTAGCTGCGCACAGGAGAGGGCAAGCTGCACTCTAAGGTCGGTTTGTTAGCAGCACAGGGCCAGGGCTGGCTCAGCAAATTTCCTCAGGGTCCCCAGGCTCTGCCTCCACCCACCATCACCTGCCAGCCAGCTGTCAATCTTAATCACTCAAAAGTCTGTTTCTGAAAGGGCTTTAAGCAGAATGGGGAGTGTACACCTCTGGGTCTCCCATGTATGGAAGATTTTGTTCAGATTTTAGGGAAAATGGTAGGTGTGTTTCTTTGTTCCAGAACTACTCCTCTGAGAGTGTCCCAGATTATTACTCTGCTCTCAGCTGGGCAAGATCCTCTTATGCAGTCCAGTGGGATTAGCTGGATACTATGAGTTTCTATCAGCTCTCTCTTACGGGGGAAGCACCAGTAAGGTTCCCTGGACAGTGGAGTGGATGGCCCCATCCCCAATACAATCACTGATGCTTCCTGAGACTGCTCAAACCAGCAGGCTTGGCCTCTGCTGCTATCTCTTTCTGCAAAGGTTAAGATGCAGGGAGTGGCAGGACTCCTGAGGGTGTGGCAGGCAGTATCACCTAGGGCTGGGTTTTTTCCTTTTCCTGAGCTGCTGCTTCTGGGAGTAATTAGTGCCTCTTGGGGAAAAATGGCTGTTTCAGTTTTGGGGGTACGGCCAAATGCAGGCCTCCTGGCTGGCTCTTTTCCACACCTCCCCCCAGTGCTTCCCACCCAGCCTTCCATAGGCACCTCGAGTCTGCACCTCCCTCCCTCCACCAAAGCCTCGGTGAGTAGCTGCTAACAAAACTCCTGTGCTCTGGGCTTTTTTTGTGTTTTTTTTTGTTTGTTTTGTTTTGTTTTGTCTTGTCTTGTCTTGTTTTGTTTTGTTTTGTTTTGTTTGTAGAGAGGCTAAAAAGAAAAAAGCTTGCCTTTTCTCTGACCAGCTTCTGTCTATGGGCTCTGATCTCCCAGGCAGCCAGAAGCCCTGCAGCCTTTCATGGGTAAATGTTACCTGGGCCACTGGTCTCGGTTCTGGTGCTCCGGACTGTGACACCCAACCTCAGTTCTGGGCTTCGGTTTTCTCAAGGAAATAACCCTCCCATAGCTGAGAGCTCTTCCTCACTCTCAGCCTCTGGGAAGCTGGGCCAGCCATGGCCATTCCTACCTGTCTCCAGGTGTTTTCGCCCTTCCTTGATATACTAGTAAGTCTCCTGTTCGCTGCAGCTGAGTTGGTAATTCCAGGTGAATGTTCCCCACTTTAGTTTTATTTCCTGTCTGGCTTGGGAGAAGGTGCAAGAAAGGTCTGCCTATTCGACCATCACCTTTTCTCTGAGCTCTGTCAAGAGCAGTTCTGCTTGTCGAGTGACAAGGTAATTCGCAGCTGGGATATTCACTTCCCCTTCACTGGAAAAGGCCACTGAGCACCGGAGCTTCTGTCCTCTGGAGTCTGGGGTGTGTCACTCTCCTGTCACATGGATACCTCTTGTTCACCAATCTGGAAGCTCCATGAGCCCAGTCCTTTTATGGTTTTTATGGAGGCTTCATTACAGAGGCATGACTGACTAAGTCACTGGTCTGCCCGTCTTTTAACCAGGTTGTTTGTCTTCCTTTTGTTGAGTTGAATGAGTACATTATATAATTTGGAAAGTAACCCTTATCAGAGGTATCATTAGCAAATATTTTTCTCCCATACAGTGGGTTCCTCCATTTACTATTGTAACAACAACAACAAAGATATTTAGGAATAAACTTAACCAAGATGATAAAAGATCTATACTAAGAAAACTTTAGAATATTAAATAAAGAGATAACTTGGCCACAGTAGCTCAGTGGTTGAGAATCGACCTAAGAACCAGGAGGTCACTGTTTGCTCCTCTTTCCAAAAAGAGGAAAGAAAAAAAAGAAGATATAGACAAATGGAAGAATATACCATGTTCATAGATTGAAAGAATTAATATCATTAATTCATTAAAATGTCCATACCACCCAAAGCAATCTATAGATTCAATGCAATCCCTATCAAAGTACTAATGGCAAATATCACAGACCTAGAAAAAATACTCCAAAAATTTATATGGAACCAAAAAAGACCCCAAATAGTTGCAGCAATCTTGAGAAAGAAGAACAAACGGTAGGATCACAGTACTGGATATCAAACTCAACTACAAAGACACTGGAATCAAAACAGCCTGCTGCAGACATATAGATCAATGGAACAGAAGAGAGAACGCAGAAATCAAACCAAGTCAATACACTCAATTAATATTTGACAATGGAGGCAAAAGCATATAATGGAATAAAGACAGTCTCTTCAATAAATGGTGTTGAGATAATTGGACAGGTACATACAAAAGAAAAAAAAAAAAGATCAGGCTAGACCACTAATTTAAGTACAAATAAGATGGCCCTATTCCCTCAGATTTTTTATAAAATTCTTTTTTAATATCTCCAGATAAACTGATATCTTAGACACTGGATAATTCTTAAGATGGCTTGTTTTCTTGTAACCTGCCTCAAAAATTTAAAACGTTGTTGCAATTCATGTCATCTATTATTTCAGCCATGTACAATCCCAGAATTAAATAAATAAACATTATTTTGTCTTTTTTCTTTGTAATTAAAAAAATACAGTTGCAACAAAGCATAATTTTACAGAAACAGCTTTTAAAAGTAAAAATATAAAAAGCATCTAGTTATACTGCTTTTTATAACTTTCTGTTTTTACTTATCCTGTGGTACAGAGAGGAACTTCAGAGAGTCCACACACTTCCCTAAATTATATGAAATTGTTGTATTCACATGCATCTTTCTGGGGAAAGGGCCCTTCCTCTTCAGTGTGATCCATGACTCCATCAAAAGTGAATAATGACACTCTGTATGGCCCCTGACCACAAGCCAAACACAATGGGTGTTGTGAACTTAAGACTTACTTTTGAGTTTCCTTTCACCTAACACAGGCTGCAGGTCTTTTCTCCAGTAATTGTAGTATTTGTTTGCTGCCTTGGTAACAGCAAAAAGCCAGTGACTAGCACATCACACGCTGATGAAAGATAAATGCAAATGGATGAGTCCTGAATGTCACCCTTTGATCTTCAGCTTGCTGGGGTACCACTATGGTTTTTTGTTTTTGCGGGTGCTGCTTTTTTTTTTTTTAAGGGGGTGCAGGGCAAGTTAGAAGCTTCTTTTGAACAGCTTTATTTTTTCATTTTTATTGGACAAGAAATTACATTCTGTTCAGCAAAGAACACATTATTCTATCATAGCTGCATTGAAAGAGAAGCATTTTCAAAATGAATGTGACATAGAGGAGAGATATAATCCCTGAAAGAAATTTGGCTCAGTAAGGTAAACAGAAAAAAGTCGTTCTGGAGAGATTTATGGGGAACAATGACCTTGGTCATACCAGACTTTCTATTTGAGAAAGAGCAAAATCCTTTCTATAGGTATTGATATTCATTTCTGTGTTTGAATCAGACACAAAAGTATTGTGAGGCCGCTGAACACAGAGAAGAAATATGCACTTCTTTCTGGCATCCTCTGAGCTATTCTCTGAGTGTAAATTAGCCCCCTATCTACAGTACAATTAACTCTTTTAGATGAAAGAATCCTTAGATGGCATACTACATGAGCAGCCTACTCTTCCAATAAGATCAGATCACTATGCTATAAATACAATGGTGACTGATGCACATATTTACTGTCCATGTTCTGTTTTTTTTCATGCCTGCAAGGGCAAGCAACACGGTCGATTCAACATGATTAACCAAAGTCAAACAAATCTCTAGTCCAAAAAACACTGAGGTGAATTTCTGACTAAAAGCACCCCCTTAACTTCAGACTCAAGAGTTTCTCTCAACTACTCAACAATGCAGGATTATTATGTGGGGAGCTATACATAACCCTTTGAAATTCCAGAAGACAAACAATGAATAAATGAAGACTAGTAAGGGAAGGAGAAAAAGAATACTTGCTCAATTAATGGGAGAAATCACTTTAAACACAAGTCAAGCAATGACCACTAGGGTGTAATTTGAGTTGCACTACAAAAGCTTTTCTATTCATTGTCCTCCAACCCCCACCCACATCTGATACTAATTCAGGTTCACAGTTCCTTACTGGAAACCCATGGGGCCAGCTGGAGTTCAGGATTCAGAATATTTTTAATTTCAGAAAGTTAATAGAGTGCAAATACCTTATATTATGTAATACTTCATTCATAGTGGGGTCTTGGGTAGCACTCCATTATCAAATACATTAATATTCTGCTGCAAAATATATAATTATTCATACATGTGAAAGCAAAAACTATAAATAGCCATGTCAATCCATGCCAAGTTTGTAACCAATTAAGTCAATCAGCTTTTCTCACCAAATTATTATCTCAAAGTGGAATATTGCTACATTATTCATCCCCAGCAGTCTTTCCCGCCTCTTACATTTATGTCTTCCCACAAAAATCACTAATTGCTTGAGTGGTCCCAGGTTCTACAGATTTGCTTTTAATACTTGAATTTAAATTTTAATACTTGAAAAAAGTTCCATAGAACATAGAGTGGGAAAGCACCTGTTCTGTCACCCTGTCATGCTTCCGAACCTTCTTGGATTTGTCCTTTATGCTGGGTTCCCATCACACCTGGCCCTTGATGACTGTTTTATTTTCTCTGCTTTATGTGGCCCAACTATGTAACACAGTCCCTATTCCTTTGAGTGTCCAATGCAACCAAAGTAAGTGGGGTTACAGAGGAGGAAACGGATACAGGAAATGTCGAGGCTATAGGCAAGCATGTCAAACTCCTGGCCCACGGGCAGCATGCCGCGTTTATTTGGCCTGTGTTGGCCTTTGAGTTTGACATGTTTGCTGTAGAGTGAATGAGACCTGGCTTTACTAGACTGCTAGAAATGAGGGGGGAAAGTTCCATTCCTGGCTTGGGTGAATACTTAGGAAATAGCATTTCCTGCCAATACAAATATAATGAAGTGAAAATATTTTATATGCAATAACAAAATTTTGCTGATCATATAAGGGTAATGGAAAGAGGGTTATATATTGGCAAAACGCAGAAAATAAATTAAAATTTTAACTTTATGAACCCTCATCTATTGCCATCACTCAGATCTTTAAATACCTGTCTCTTCACAGAACTCCAGACCCTGGCCATGTAGTGAGGGTTCCTCCCAATACATCTGTGCTGCCCAATACAGTAGCCACTAACCACACGTAGCCTCTAAACTCTTAAAATTTGGCTATCCCAAATTAGAACATACGTCAATGTAAAATATATTACTAAAATTTATTTCACCTGTTTTCTTTTTAGCCTAATTACTAGAAAATTTATTTTTTTAAAAATATATTTTATTGATTTTTAACAGAGAGGAAGGTAGAGGGATAGAGAGCTAGAAACGTCGATGAGAGAGAAACATCGGCCAGCTGCCTCTTGCACACCCCCTACCGGGGATGTGCCCGCAACCAATGTACATGCCCTTGACCGGAATCAAACCTGGGACCTTCAGTCCGCAGACCAACGCTCTACCACTGAGCCAAACCGGCTTCGGCTTAACCTAATTACTAGAAAATTTAAATTTATATATATGACTCACATTATGTTTATATTGGAAAGTGCTGACCTCCTAAGTCTTTCTCATATCTTCCTCTCTCTCCAGAGTCTGCCTCCCCATCTCTCTGTCTTTTTCAGAAACTCAAAAGTTCTCCCATTCATTTACTAAGCAAGCAATACCACTGCCACTTATCTCAGTCTATCCAATCTTGGCCAAGCCCACCTGAGAATGAGAGAGAAGAAGGTGAGGAGGAAGTGTGGGGGATAGTCTCCCATCTTGTCCTCAAGATGGCTAATTGGGTACTTTCTTAAACATAGCCTGTTCATATTTAAAGCTGAATTCTGCTGCTGACCTTAAAATAGAAAAAATATTATTTCAACTACAACCCTAAATAGAAAAACATGTTTCAGTCACTAACTTTAAAGACTATGAAGAATATGAGCAACTTGAAATTCTTGACTTTATGTCCCTTTGTTGACAAAAAAAAAAAAAAAAAAAAAAAAAAATCTTGAATGGTGACTGATTCTTTAGTTTGTCTCAGAGATCTCAGGAGCAAGACTGGGAAGGAAAACAAAAAGAAATTGACACTCTTTAGGAAGATTTCATCCATGACAAAGCAAGGCCTGATGAAACAAGTCCTCCTGTTATTAGGGAATACCTCTCTCTTTACTCAGTGAATATGTATTGAGCTCCTACTAGGGTTGAGCAGTGTGAGTGCTGAGCAGTAGGTGCTCATAATCCCCAAGTTCTCCGGAGGCAGTATTCTCCCATGGATACCAAGTGCCAATACATAAGTGCTTTATTTCCCATATTTTATCCCTGAACATGTCACCTTCTAATAATGCATCTTGATAATTTAAAAATGAATCATTAATATTCACCTTTCCATTAGAGGAGAAAAATAAGACAAGAGACTATAAATGTTAAGTTAGTCTAAAAAACTAATTGGGCTAAAAGACAAGAAAAAGGAAAGATCATTCTACATCCTACTTTTATTTCTATAGCTAATGAAAGATATCTTGCCTTTTTCTTCCTTGAAATTATCACCCAACTTTATGCAATTTAAAAACTCAGGAAATGTGACGGAATATAAGAGCTACTTCTTCCTTTAAAAAAAAAAAGTTGAAAATAAAAAGATTATCAGTTCCAATAACACATTTGCAAGAGCTATAAAAATATCACTGGTTCTTTATGACTCTTGTGGAACAAGTTACTTTTTATTAACAATTATCAGAACAATTCAGTTTTGTACACTATTTTTCTGAAGTTATATTTAGTAAGTTAGGTAAACTTGAAGAAGTTATTCTATGTATGTTTATTGTATACATGTGAAGAAAAAATCACTCAATTATTAAAATTATATACATTCACAGATATACCAGTTTTTCTCTTCTATTTGGCTGGAATTTCACATCATTTAGATACTTTAAAACCTCAAATTCACATTTAATAAATAATAAAGATAATATCTGACACCATTTATTTACTTTAAACTAGGCACCATCTTAAGCACTTGACATATACTGACTTATTCAGTCCTTACAACAACATTCAGAGGCAAATATAGTTATTATCCAAATATTACAAATAAGGAAGCTGAAGCACAGAGAGATGAAGGAACTTGTCGGAGTTCATAAAGCTGTTAGTGGCAGAGCCTGGGTGATCCCAACCCAGTTAGCAGGTTTTCAGAGTCCTCACTTTAAAAAAAAAAATCTTTATTGTTGAAAGTATTACATATATCTTCCTCTTTTTCCCTATTGACCCCTTCTAGTCTGCCCTGGTCCCTGCCCCAGGCCTTCACCACACTATTGTCTGTGTTTATAGGTTATGCAGATATACACACAAGTTCTTTGGTTGATCCTCACTTTTGAACATTGTGCTCTACTTCTTAATAAAATAACAATAATAATAATACTTGACACTTGATGTAATTATTTGTTTCATTGATGACGGTAAGACTGCCTGAAATGCATCTTCTGACAAAACTGATCATGAGTAAATAAAGCGGACATCAAAACCAATCTGCCTCAAAACTAAACTCAAGGTACAGCCATACAAAATGATCCACATATGCCAGTAATTTACCTTTGGTGAAGCTAAAAAAAACAATTTAAAACATGTGATGGACATGTGACACAAAGACCAGTTTTAAAGGATGGTTCAATGAAGTCTTCACTACCACCAGTTTGTGGTGGCATGAAGGAGATAAGTGTACAGTCCTCAGGAGAAGTAATGCAGACCAAATGTAAAGGAAGGGGAGAAGAGGGAACAGGTGAGGTAGATGGAACCTGAGTGGGTGTGACTTGGTTACTGATTGGATGTAACAAGAGAAGGCAACAGCATTTGGGATTGTTGCTCAGGGACCTGGCTTGAATGATGGTAAAAGAATGATGCCTGCCAAGCATTAGCACTGGGAGTAGGGAAAGAACGGCAGGTTTGAGGGTAGAGAGTGAATTCTGCTTGGGAAATATTTAGCTTAGAGTGTGAGTGGGACAGCAGATGAACATGTCCTGGAAGTGGTTGGAGGATGGGTCTGAAGTTCAGGAGAGAGGTCTCAGTTGAAGATAGACCATCAGTATGTATATTATAGCTTACTGCAGGCAACTGCACGTAGGCAGTGTTTCTAAAGCAACATTCCTAAAGTGATTACAGTTCATTCTTCTGATATTCATTAAGTGCCTACACCTGCTACACCCATGGCCCTGTAGTAAGTGCTGTGGGAATTCAAAAATGCCTTTAAGTATATTTTAATTTTATGATCCCTCAAACAACTTGCATTTGAGCAGAGTAAGAAAACTAACTCAAAATCAAAGCATAATATGACAAGAACCATCATAGAAACCACAAAACCTTTCAGGGGATCAAATAAAGCACCTTAGTTGAGTGGAATCGGGGAGTAGTTAAGAAGGGGAGTGGCATTTGACCAAAGTAGGAGAAAAAGTCATTAGGAGGATGCAGCATCTATGGGAGGAAGGAGGAACCTTTATGTTAGTCAAGACTTCATTGAACCATCCCTTAAACAGAAAGGGACTGCTCTAATCCTCAGGTATTAAAAGGTTTGCAGAGTAAATGGGTGAACTAAATAAATAAACTCTGGGCAAGGTGTCTGAGGACAACTCCCAAGTTCCCACCACAGGAATGGGCTTGCAGGACAGCTCCTTCACCTGCCAGGCCAGCCCCAGGGCCATCCCTCTACAGCAGCCTGTACCAGCAAAACAGATACCCCTTGTTCTTCCTCTCTGACTGCATGACTCAGGTTGAAATGCAAGTCTCCCATGTGAGTTCATCTGACTGACCAGACCTAAGTCACATCTGGCACTCTTGCTATACTATAAGAGGAGTCTGGGAGATGTGGTTTTTAATCTTTCTAGTCATGGCAGAATAAAAGGACACACTAAAAGGAAATTGGGAAAGGTGACCAAGACAGTTTATATATCTGCCACACTGGACAGGTGCAAACACTTGTGATTAACCTATGAACCCACCATTTACCAAAACAAAAACAAAAAAACAGTCTGGTGTTAATGATGTGTCAATAATCAATATTAAGTTTACATTTCTACCTTCATCTAACTTCTATTCTCTGAAAACATAACAATCCACTATTCAATTATAGCCTGTTATTGCATTCTTACCACTTTTTAATCTAAAATATGACTTTATATTTTCTTGACATTTGTTTCATTATTTGAAAATGCTAATTTAGCCATTGGCTTTCTATGTTGGAGTCCTTTGACTACTAACATAGTTGTTCTTATCTTGCCTCTGGTAGCAAAAGCTATCAAAGGCAGTTTTTGAAATGCAGATGAAAATATTCCTCACTATCCCCATTCCTATTCATCTGAAGAACATATGTTTTCATATTCATTAATAATTATCATCATTTAATAATGGTAATAATGGGAAGGAAGAGGAAGATGGGAGGAAAAACACTAACAATTATGTAGTGCTTATCATGTATCACACAACTTATTTTATTTTGACAATAACTATTAGAGAGTCTCTAATGATCACTATTGCAAATGAGAAAGCTAAGAATATGAAAGAATAAGAAAATAATCTTATCCACCAATTAGCAAAGTTTTTTTTATTTGTTTGCTATTTAAATATGTTTTTATTGATTTCAGAAAGGAAGGGAGAGGGAGAGATAGATAGATGATAGATATAGATAGATAGATAGATAGATAGATAGATAGATAGATAGAGGGAGAGATAGATAGATGATAGATATAGATAGATAGATAGATAGATAAATAGATAGATAGATGATAGATAGATAGAGATATATAGAGAAATATCAATGATGAGAGAGAATAATTGATTAGCTGCCTCCAACATGCCACACACTGGGGATAAAGCCCACAACCTGGGTATGTTCCCTGACCAGGAATTAAACCATGACCTCCTGGTTCATAGGTTGATGCTCAACCACTGCCAGCCAGGCCCAATTAGCAGTTTTAACCAAGCATAATTATACTTCTAAGTCATTCTTTATAACATAAAGGAGTCCTTGCCCAAAGACAAGATTCAATAAGAATCTCCTATACCCCATATTTTTTATTCATAACAAGCTCCTCCACATCAATATAATTGAGTGTGAGGTTGTCTAGAAAAGTGATATCTCACTTAACTCTACCCTCTTTAAGAAGAAAATTCTAACTCTAAATTGATTAATAAACCTTAATACTCCATTATATTATGTCAGCATAGTATATTAGAACATGTGGAACTCTTTTTCAGTGAGCCTATTATTTTAGCCTCTCAATCTAAAAGATGAAAGACATTAAAATGATAAAATTTTTCTCAAAGAACAGAAGGACAGGTTAGAGCTCCATTTTTTTTTTATCAATGTGAGACAAATCTCATTCCAGACCCTGAATTTTAATGGGAAAGTCTGCAGTCATCACAGCAGCACCTGAGATAAAGGATGCTCCTCAGTCCTGGATTCCAGGGATTAGCCTGGCATCAGATAATGACATCACTAAAGAGAAACATGAGACAAGAGTGTCGGCCATGGAATCTCAGCTTGAGGTTAATTTGTAATGTGGCTTTAAATAAGTCATTTAACTTCTTCCCCATTTGCTTCCTCATCTGTAAAATCAGGATTAAAATGAATTCTCAGAACTTAATCAACATTAATTAGTGTTTTGAAAGCGTATTAAGGTCTGAGCACTGAGTAGAATAATGTGAGAACAGCCAAATCAGTGTCCTGGTGTGTCCTAAGTCAAATGTCTAATTTGACAAAAGATTTTGGTCAATTCCATTCTCACAAGTTCGTCAAAATCCTGTCTGGGCAGGTTAAAGTGATCCAGTTGAAAGACCTCATCAATGCCTTTCACTGTGTAAACACAAAAATAGGTATTCACATTGATTGTGCCCAAAGCATATAGAACTAGATGATAAATAAATTTTCAGTGACATTGCTGCCTATAAATTTCTTTATAACATGAAATTATAGTAACCACTGGCATTTCATTACAAATACCACACGGAGCTTTTAGACAGCTACAGTAGACTTCAGAATATAAAAATTGAAAGGTTATATAATTCCTGCTGATTACATTTTAAACAATCCTGTCTTCTTACCCTAAAAGAAAAGAGCCTTCCTAAAACCACCAATATATGGACTTCTATTTCCTGTGAGTGGGAGCACTCATCCAGGCAACAAATACTGGTTTAACATCATCATGTGCCAAGCACAATATTCCTGGTATTAAGAGTACAATAGTAAACACAAAAAAATCAGTATCTCTATCCTTATGAAGCTTACATTCTAGTGGAATGGGATCAAAGGCAGAAAAATAAGAAATTAACATAACTAAACAAAGTACTAACTAGTAGTATGTCAATACCGATTAAATGCTATTTAAAAAAATAAACTAGGAGAAAAATTACAGAGAAGGATGAGCTAGCTACCTGGAAGGGTTTGAGTGAAGATAGCAGTTGTAAACAGTGGGGTCAAAAAGGCCTCCCTGCTAGAGGGCACGTTTGAAAAAGACCCATAGCCTTGTTTGCCTGTGACCATCTGGAGAAAACACAATCCAGCCCCAGGCATCTGGAATATTTGAACGCCAGCAAAGAAGCTAGGATGAAAGGAGCAGAGAAAATTAGGAACGGATTAGTAGAAGAGGTCAGAAATTATATCGTGAAGAATATTTCATGGGCCAAAAAGGTTTCATATTCTACTGAATGTGGAGAAAAATTGTATGAGGACCAAGGTGGTGGCAGGAAAACCTAGTAAGAGGCTACTACACTAGTCCAGGTAAAGGAGAGGGTGGGTGAAGGTGATTGGACTCCCAGGGTATATTAAGAGCAAAGCTAAAAGAATTTCCTCCCAAAAAAAATCTGATATAGAATGTGAAAGGAATAAGTTCAAGGATGGTGTTAAGATTTTTAGACTGAGCATCCAGAATAGAATTGCCATCAACAGAGATGGAAAAGACTTTAAGAAAGCTGCTCAGGTGGGTTTAATTTGAAATTGCTATTAAACATTCCATTGAGACAGAGTAGACACATTGATTATACAAGATTGAAATTCAAGGAAGAAATCCCAATTAAAGAACTAAATTCAAGTCTCATCAATATATACAAAGAGAATGAGGCTCTATGAGATTGCATGAAAGTGAAAATAACAAAAAGTAGACAAAATAATTCAGAACAATTCTTTTGCTAAAAAGTAAATGCTTGCCTAAATATAAAATCCTCACAACTTCAGAAAAGCATCAAAGACTATTCAGCTGAAAATCATCTGTGTAGTCCAAAAATCTCAAACCTGACACTGAATTAAGGTGATACTGGATTACTACTGCTCCCAGGAACTTGTTAAAAAATCATCAGAGTTCTTTATTGAGGAGTATAATATTTATAGGCCTCAAATTATTTTTGCAGTCATTTTCAAATGTAATTTGTGACACACAAAGATAAGACACATAAAAAGATCTGGCAGAAGCACAGATATAGGAAAAAATCCACAGGGGCTCTAGGTTTTGGGATTTTCAAAATTAGACTTTATTTGTGAAAAGCAGACAAATGGAAACTATAAAGAAACATCATAACAAATTTGAAAAGAACTAAAAATACAATTACCCAAATTAAGAACTTATGAAAGAATTTAAAAGTGAGTTATATCTGGCTAAGAGAGAAGTAGTGAACTGGAAATTTTTGGAAAAAATAATAATATAGAAAACAAAATTATAGCACATGGTCAGAGTGTTCAAACATACTGTAAAGTCTTATATAATTGGATTTCCAAAAACAAGGGGACAGAAGCAATATTTGAAGAGATAACTAACAGTTTTCTAAAGCTAATGAAACATATTGATCCAGAGATTCAAGAAAATCAGTAATTCCTCCGCAGAACAAACAAAAATAAAGAGACTATTTTCACTGAATAAACCCTAGAGAACTCCAATATTTAGAAGTTGGAGATATCAAGGGATGAATGGATAAAGAAGATGTAGTTTATATATACAATACAACATTATTCAGCCAGGAGAAAGAAGGAAAACCTAAAATTTTCAACAACATGGATGGAACTTGAGGGTATTATTCTTAGTGAGATAAGCTGGACAGAAAAAGACAAACATTGTATGATACCAAATCTGTGGAATCTAAAAGCGCTGAATTCGTTGAAACAGAAAGCAGAATGATGGTTACCAGGGGGGTGTGAGAGGGGAAATTGGAAAGATGTTTTTATAAAGTCCATAGCAAAATGAGAGCTCATCAGCTGAGAGATGGTAGCAGGTCTCTAAAGAAGGTGAGATGAACATTAAAATGTGGATAGAATTTCAATAAATGTAGATAAACTGCTTATCTGAACTTTATTTGGAATATACTATGAAACCACAGAACATTTTAGAGCAGGAAGATTGAGTAATCTGATGTGGTACATAAAATGTGTTGAAAGGAAAGGAAACCAAAGGTTGGAAGACTTCTCAGTGGTCTATAGCAATAATCCAGGTAAATAATGAAAGAAATAGGACAACTTTGCGAAGTAGGCATATGATTGTCTAACCCCTATGTTGTTTACCTGAAACTAATACAAAATAATATTGAATGGAAATTGTAATTGAGAAAAAAATAAATAAATAATAAAAAGAAAAGAAAAAATAGAATGGTACCATTGAGAATAGATAGGAAAGAAAAACTGGAAACCTGATTATATCAGTCAGCTATTGCTGTAAGAATGCTTTTTAACAAACAACATTGAAATTCAGTGGCTCTACAAAACAATATTTTTTCTTGATCTGTGCCTTGACTAGTGGTTGACTGATCTAGTCTGTCCTTGACTAGATTTGAGTCCAAGCTGTAGGTTGGATCCAAAGCTGTGCCATGTGGCTTCCATCTTCTTTGGATTAAGGGGATGTGAAGAAATGACAAAAATGCAAAATACTTTATATTGGGTAACAGAAGAGAAAAAGTAATAAACCAGTTGAAATGATTAGGCTACAGAGAGACCAGAGATAGGTGATCACAAATGCTGTGGAGCTACATTAATTTTCAAGTATATTCCATGTATAAGCATCTCTAATATGTATCACAAAATGAGGAATTTAAAAATTCAGGAGAGATAAAATGACATTTTATTGATTTACAAAACATTTTTAATTATTTATTAAATAATCATTGATTAAACACTTCCTATATGTCAGGTGCTAGCATAGGCACTTCCACTACAATAAGTTAGTGAACATTTTGAGGATTCCATAGTCCAAAAGAAAAGGTAGACATGCAAATAAAGAATTACAATGTAATATGTCAATGTAGTTAACTAGAAAACACTGCTGTGACACAAAAGATAGAACAATAACTTTGACCCTGGTCAGTTGTTCAGTGGTTAGAGCATAGTCCATGGACTGAAGGGTCGCAGGTTCAATTCTGGTCAAGGGCATGTATCTCCATTGCAGGCTCAATCTCTGACCCCAGGCAACCAGTCATTTTATCTCTCTAACATTGATGTTTCTCTCTCTCTGTATCTCTCCCCCTCCCTCTCTCTCTCTAAAAAAAATAATAACAATAATAATAATAAAGGAAAAAAATATCCTCAGGTGAGGATTAACAAAACAAAAAAGAATAATAACTTTGATGTCCGGGGTGGGGGATGGGGAGCGAGGAGGAACATGAAATTCTTGAAAAACTGCTTTGTGTGATTTAGTTATATATGAAGAATGGTTGAGGTTGGGTTGAAGAGCAAAGACATTCCTAAAAGAGGAATCATCATGAGCAAAATTTTAAAAAAGCATGGGAGTATATGTTTTTAAATCAATAGCATGGGGTGGGGGATAGTAACCAGTGATAAAGTTGGCTAGGTGCAAAAGAGCTGTTTATAGAGATCAGAAGAGTCCATGCTGATAATTTGATTTTTATCTAGGAAATAATAAGAAATCATTAATGGGTTTAAGTAGGGAGAATAATCTCTATGTCATGCACAAATTGAAAATTACCTGGAGAGTCATCCTTGATTATCTGTTCTCATTCACCCTTACAGTCATCCAATCAGTCACCATATTTTATTTATTTTTCAAATATATATATATATATATTGATTTCAGATAGGAAGGGAGAGGCAGAGAAAGACAGAAGCATCAATGATGAGAGAGAATCATTGATTGGCTGCTTCCTGCAGGCCCCCTACTAGGAATCTAGCCTGCAATCTGATCTTGTGCCCTTAACCAGAATCAAACCTGGGACCCTTCAGTCCACAGGCTGACACTCTATCCACTGAGCCAAAGCAACTAGGGCTCAATCACCATATTTTAAATATTTTAATTCCTATGATATTTTTTAAGTCTGTACTCTCCATCTACATCTACCAATACAGTCCAAATTCTCTTTCTACTATTTCTATAAATAGCCATTCAATGGCTGCAATAGTTATCTATTGTTGCATTTTTTTAATCTCAAAATTATCTCAAAACTTCGAAGTTTAAAACAGCAATCCACAGAATTTCTTTAGTTTAGGAAACTTTGAGCTATTTATTTCTTTATTGATTCTGCTTGAAATTATGCCTGTGTTTGAAATTTCCTTTTCCTCTAGCACCCATGCCCAGCCCTATCGTCATCTTCCTCCCTAAATTATCTTCTAGTCATCTTTCAAGACTCATTTCAAGTTATTTTGCTCAGCAAATCTCTTATGAATCTCTCCAGCTCCTGCCTCACACTCATATTTTCCCCTACTGCATCCTTCATATTGTGTGTTGTGTGTGTATAAATTTAGTCACTTTACTTGTATTTTAAACTAAAAAATCAGAATAAATTAGCTGATTAAAGAAGTAAAGATGGCAGAATAGGTAAACACAGTACTTGAATTCTCCCATAACCACATCAAAAATACAATTAAACAATATAGAACAAACATTCAAAACTGCCTAAAATCTAGCTGAACAGAAATCCTATCATCAAGAATACATAGAAGAAGCCACTTGAAGACTGGTAGGAGAGTTAGAAATGCAGAACTGACTGGTCTTACACCCACATGTGATGGATAAAAATCCGGAGGATATCTCAGCTGTAGAGGTTCCTTCCTGAGGATCCAGGGGTCTTAACCCCAATGTCAGACCCCCCAAACTTGGGTCCCAGTGTGGGGAAGAGAAGTCTCCATAACTTCTGTCTGTAAAATCTAGTAGGAATTGTATCTGAGTGAGACAGAGCACTGCTGAAGTCCAAGGTATTCCTCTTAAAGCACATGAACACAAATTTATTCACTGAGGGACTCATTCACTTGCTCAGTGCTGGCTCAGCAGCTCCAGGGACATATGGGAGAAGAACTAAACTGGCATCAGGACAAGAGTTGGAGGGGCAGCTTTCTCCCAGACAAAAGTGCTGACAGAGGCCATTGTTCCTTTGCTGAGCCCTCTCCCCACAGAGTTGGCAAGCAGGGGCTTTATCTGAGTCTCCATCAACCTGGCTCACACTCTTTGCCCCACCCTGGTGATTCCTTGAGATTCCACCCCACCCAACTTATAGCCATCCTTCCCCAAGGCATTTACAGTGGCTTTCCATACAAATGGCCTGTCTTGGCTCATGCTTTAAGTTTTCTTAAAATCTAGTGGGAAAGGAATACAAAGATAAGAAATAGTTGGAGATCAAGGCATGGCAGTTGCAGTGGCAATGATGGAGTCCTTACCACACTCTCCTACAAATGAGGTGTTTGCTGTATCTACTGCTTCCTGGCCTTCCAGAGCTTCCTGGTTTCCAGCTATGCCAATCCCAATCTTCAAATCTCCTTTTATTCTGGGAGTACTTTCAGGAGAGGTTGAATTTCAACCACAAGGAAATAAAGAATAAATATGTGGGAAAATAGAGGTGGCACATACAAGATATTTTAAGAAAATTTGAAAATGAAAGAAAAGTAAAAACTAAAGCAATGATTCATGATGTTCAAGTTGAGGAAGGTTCAACCCACCCTCCTTATAAAGCTATAAGGAAACTCTAAAATGGTCTTTTCTATTTGTATTATGGGTCAAGACTTTTAACCTTAAAAGTCCATGTATTCTAAAAGGGGCTGGCATAGTTTCTTGATGTAAAAGTCTGTTGGCTTGGCAGATTTGACATAATCGCTGATTTTGTGGGCTCTATCTCAGAAACACAGAAAAATATACTGAAAACACAAAAAGACCAAGTACTTACAAGTCTTTCTCATACCTTTCCACTCTATAAATGAACTTGGTTTTGTTTGATGTGAAAGCAAGACACATAGAAAATGGTTTTTAATTCAAAGCTTACACTCTCTCTTCCAAGAGCATGTTTGAAACTAATTGCTTTATAAAGTCCAGAGTACAAGTAAGGACTCCAGTTGCAGACCAGCTACATCGATTTCTGCATTTGGAAACTTGGTCTTTCCAAGTCATAGAAATGAAAACAAAGCCAGTTTGAAAAATGACTGTCCTGCTCTTATGTGAGTGTTTGATACTGTTTCCCATAAAGGAGCAGAAACCCAGTGTCAGACTTGTGCATACTCAGAAAGGTAAGAGAGCATCTCTGGAATGTGACTGGAGAAATGTGACTCATCATCGCTTTTGTTTCTTGCCAAGCTTACCTTGACTTTTACTTCAATAAACATAGCGAGCAAAGACGATGCAAAGAAATTATCTCCCGAAATCCCCATCTGGATTTTTTTTTTTTCTGCTGCCACATCTTGACCAGCGAGGAGAGTTTTTCTCTCTTTCATTTAATAATAATGCTCATAATTAACAATGCAATGTGCCTTGTGTTGTGTCTTACTTCTTTCTCCTTGCCTATTATTACTTTAGCTTGGCCATAGCCCTGTGAAATGAACAAAGGCAATATTTTTGCCTTCAATTGATTATCAAGGTATGTCTTGATGGCCATGCAAAGGTAGCACAAGGCACTTAAAGGTATTTTGGTGTTGGGTGATGTTACGCCCAGACTTCGTGATCCCCAAGGACCACCAGGGAGCCGAGTCCGATGCAATAAACAAAAGAGCCTTTTCCATGCTAGCATGGGCTCTGTCCCACTCACGCCGACAGCATGGCGGAAGAGAGAGCGAACTTCGCCAAGCCCTGGGGTTTTACTCCAGAGGGTGGTGATGTCACTGCCTTGGCTGACCCTGATTGGTTGGGTGAGGGCTAGGGTTCAGTTACAAAATGGAGGATAACTCCGCCCTGCTCCACAGTGGAGTCAGGAGTTTGTCCTTGCCCTGCCCTGCCCTCTCATTGACAGTTCATTTATTCCTTCTTTTGTTTAGATGTTGGACTGCTATCTTAGAACTGCATTCATAAGGTAGAAGTGTGTCGGTATACAAATCTTCAATGTGATCTCAAATACACTTTTTACTCTTTAATTAACTACACAATTCAAAGGAAAAAAATGGTTTGGATAATTGTCTGTTTGTTAGTTGTAATTAACCTAAAATGATTCAAATAAGATCATTTGAGCCGCAGGTGAATTTTTGGCTTGAATTATTTATATAAGCTGCATGGTGATTTTGCATTAATCTCTTTCTTATGTTTACAAAATCATGTTCTGAAACTAAGTACAAATTGTAATTGTGTGTCATCCCATACACTTTCTGCATTGCTTGCATTCTTCCTCTTCAGCATCTCAGGCACACCTCCAACTACTGGAACTCAATACAAACTGTTCCAGTTTAAGATTACTGAGGAGGAAAAGCATTGGTCAATAGTCCCACATGAACTCACAGAGAAGCTTTCTCTATGGATCTATATTGTCTTATCATCCTCATTTTAGCTACATTTTCTTACCTTACCTATCTATAATAATAAAAGCAAAATATGCTAATTAGATTGGATGTCCTTCTGGACGACCTTCTGGATGAAGCCAGAGCTTCGAGGGAAGCCCAAGTCCTGGGTGCCAGAGGGAAACTGGTGCTGGCAGCTAGGGTTCCCTACTCTGGCATGAATTTCATGCATCAGGCCTCTAGTTGTATTATAATATTAGACCATTTACATACCATAAAGAGTTTTAATGTCAATTATTCTGTTTATTTGTTCTATTTAATCAATCAAGCTGCTGCTATGATTTTTTTTTTTACCTAAATTGGTTGAATTCACTTTGTTTCGATTCTCCTGTCGATTTATTCTAAGACAAAAGTTTAGAATAAGAGACTTCAGTGAGATCGTTTCTAAGATCAAGAGGTGGTTGCAGATATTTAGTGTGTACACCAGTAGTGTGTTAGAGTCAAGAGTTTATCTTTCAGAATTTCTGTTGGAGGAGTTTAAGTGTCAACAGACTGATTTAAAAGCAAGCCTGGGAGTTCCATCTTAAAGCTTCATACACATAAAAATTCTTCTATTCTGTTTGGATAACGTGTTTACCTGATGTGGCTTTAGAAGTTGTCATGTTGATTCCCTAGCCAATTTTCAGAGGTGGTTTATTATGGATTATTCTCAAGAACAATGCTTTAAAGGAGTAAGGGAACCAGGACAGGGCAGGTGGAGAAAATGAACTGCAATGCATTTATAATAGTGGCCTCACCCCATCCCACAGAGTTTTTGCAAGCTGAAATGGCCCCTCAGATTTGACCTGAATTGAAGTAAGAAGCTGGGTCTTTGTGCTCCTCCCACCACACACCCCCATCAACTACTCACAGGAAATGTTCTGGCCCCAAGTATAGGATGTAGCCTTGAGCAGCCAAAAGACTCCCCTGGGGAGGGAATCAGCTGTGAGCCCCCAGCAGCCAGCACTCTGGTCCTGGGGAGATAAGGGCCTTGGTTCTGAAGGCAGATTTGAAGGATGCACCACCCAATCCACTTTGGGGTGGACAGCAGAGAATATGGGGGCGCTAAGGTGGTCCCCTTTCCTTAATTCCAAATAATCCTCTGCTGTGCAACTGCCTAAGAACCCCAGAGTCCAAGGACAAATTGTGAAAATATAAGATTGTTAAAGTGTGTGTTTTTATGCTGATGGAAATCTTTTAACAATAAATCTTATCCTGTTCTAAATCTAAAACTTCTCTTTTGCGGTGATAATTCAAATTGAAGGACATTTCCATAGAATAAACCTTAGTTTCTTAAATCAACTTTTTGAGAAATCTATAAGAGAAATATTTTTTATGAGGAATTTGTACATTATGCAATTATAAGAAATGGATGGAGTGGGGTTCAATCCCTAATGTGCTCCTGCTTACTAACTATGTGACATTAGGGAAATCAGGACGTTTTTTGAATGCTTTATGTTCTCATTTGCAAAATGTACCTACTCACAAGGTTGTTGTGAAAATAAAACAATGCAGCAAGGATTCAGCACAGGGCCTCACATATTAGAAACATTAAATAAATTGTACATATTGTAATTTATGTCACTAAATCCTACAGTCACTTGATATAACTTGGCACACATCTTTTTTTTGCATTACCTGAAGAAGAAGAAAAGGTGTTAATAAGAAGATAATTAGAAATTTGTTATCAGAGCTATTTCATCCCATGACTGGCCAAATGTGGTGGTGGTATAATAACCAAAGGCACAAATTCAAATAAACCTCAGCATATTCAAACTCTACTGCTCCAGGAAAAAAAAGGGGGGGGGGCTGTGAAGAAGGGTAAAACGTCTGAAGAGCCTCATTTAACAAGATCAAAGGAATTGAAGTATTGTTTTGTAAAAGACTAGAGCTGTTTTAAAAGAAAACCAAGCAAATAAAATCAATCTCGGTCCCTAAGATAACTAGTGAAAGGAAATAGTAAGCCTAAAAAATAATAAATCAGAGTTTTAAACAGAAAATAGGTATTCAATAGATATTCCTTAAATTGATTTGCATCATGTACATAGAATGAAAGTGAACCCTGTATACTAAATAGCATTTTTAAATGGAAAAATTTAATGAATACCTACCATGTACCAAAAAACATTAAGGGTTTGAATATATAAAGACATAGAAGATATCATTCCAACCTTCACAGAGCTCACTGAGTAGGTGTGAGAGTGACATATCGACAAATCAATACAACACAGGGACAGAGTGCATTGGGACACAGGGGACAGGGAAAGGGCCACTGACTCTGGTAGGAAGTGTCAACTTAGGAGATTTTGACATTTTTCTATTACCAATAGCAAGGCAAGCTTATAAGCAAAGAGGTGGCATTATTTGAATTTGCTATTTTGGAAAATGCATTCATTCATTCATTTTTGAAATGTTTTTATTTATGTTACTGCCAGGTACTGTCTTGGTGAGCCAAACAGATGTTCTCTGTCTCTCAAGTTGCAGCGCTAGCGGCAGGATGAACTGAAGCCGGGTGAATCTGAGGGCAGAGAGACCAGTGAAGAAGCTGTTGCATTTATCCTGAGGAGAAATGATGAAGAGAGCAGGACAGATTCAAGAGATAGATGGAAGAGAGTCCTGCATTCTTCGCAGAACTCGGAATTAGAAAATTTTGTCTTAGAAAGAATACCCCCTGATGCCCTGTGATCCTAATCCTAAAATCTTGGATTCTGTATATGTCGATGCTGGTTCCTTTCTTCTTCCCACTGTCCTTTTTGGAGGATAAACAATTATGCTCCTCACATTCCCATCAGATAGGAAATTGTGATTCCAGGGAAATGGGCCAAAACTAGCCCGCTTCCTCCTTATAAGTAGGCCTTTTCTTGAAAATAAAATTCTATTTACTTTGAAACAAGAAACCGTGTTTAATATCCAATATCAATATCAAAAGGCAATCTTGTTCCTTTTCTTAAGATGACAAAAAAAAAAAAAAAACCATCTAAGATTAAACACTTTTTAAGACAAGAGTTTTAGGACCTCTCTCAGTCAGAATCTGCCTGATCAAAATGACTTTTCCAGGTTACTATTTTTAGCTTTCATCTCTTTCCTACCAAAAATATGTTCTCACTAGCACAAAATGTCAGCTTGTATGCAATAAAAGTCATTTGTCTCCAATTTTGTTATTAGTAAAATGACTCCACCCAAATAAAGCAAATGATATCTGAGTGCTTAAAATGGTGTCAACTAGATAATATCTCATCTGACTCTAACAGGCAGTGGTAGATATTTACTGACTGAGCTATTGTTTATTTTGTAAAGGTAATTAAATTAATTAAATTTAGCATTTGTAATTAAGCATTTTAGGCACGTGCGATTCAATATCCCCTTCAGCTTCCTAAGGCATCAGGGAAAGAAGGAAAGAAAAAATTCCTTCTGATGACCTCCCAGTCCTGCCAGGTTGTCCAAATCAGCAGATACCACACATAGTGACCCTATTTGCAAAACTGGTCAGCATCAATATCTCAATCATGCTTCACAGTCCGATGGCAGCTGAGAAAGACCTTTCTACAAACTTGTATACTCAAGGAACTGAATCTAGGAATACAAAACACAGGTATCTTTGCAGAGTAATTATCTCCGATTTCCCTAATCTGAGCCTCCCAAGTTCACCTCTTTCCCTCCTGATGCTAAGTGCTAAGTTCATAAACTAGACAGCAACTTAGGGTATTTGGTGGCTCCGATAATAGAGCAGCCTCGTGCCCTCCCTCCCCCTACTCCTCCACACACCCTTTTTAAAGGAAGGTAGAAAATAGCCCAAATAAGAAGTGAAGAACAGCCAGGCAAGAGATTGGCTCCTGGCAATGATTAAAAATAAAAGGCTTAATTGACTCAAGCTTCCTAAAGAAGGTAATTTTAAAGATGTGCTTTGAAGGAAGGGGAATATTTTGAAAAATAGCAGTAGTAAAAAGGGCATTTAGGATTAAGGGAAGCATGGGTCAGGAATAAAATCAAGAAAGCACAGTTGTCCAAGAAAGCATGTGAAATCCAATTTGGCTGCAGTTTGGTACATGGATACTAGTGAAACAGAACCGGGCAGATAAAGCAGGTTTAATTAATTTGTGGAAGGTTAAATTTAATTTGGTAGACTCTTGGAAGCTGTTGATGTTATGAAGAAGAAAAACACATCAGATGCTTTAGGAAGGTTATTCTGGCAAGCAGTTTTCAGAATGAGTAAGAGAAAGAAGAGGCAGAAAGTATGGAAAATATCAGGTGGCTATTTCAGGCAAAATGTACCCAAAGCTGAATTAAATGATGGCATTGGGAATGGAAATGGCATAACAGATTCAAGAGCCATTGTGGAGTTGTATTCTACATGACTGGGCTTCTAACTGTGATTGCAGAGTGAGAAGAAGCAGGAGTTACAGATAACGCTAAGGTCTCAAACCTTGGTAAATAATTCAAATAACATTTATGGAAAAAGCCGAGGCAGAAAAGGGATTTGTTTTAGAGAAGACATAATTAGCTCTATTACATACAGGGATGGTATGTGTATGTGATAAAAATAGGTTTACAGTTGTGAATATATGAAACAGAGTTTATTCTTGTATTATTTATTAGTTATTGTACTATTTTCTGTAAGAATAATCGTGAACCTACTTTGCCCAACCTGTATTTGCTCTAAGCCACCCATTTGTCACTGGGATACTTGTCCAATGAGTCCACCTGAGCATTCACTTTGATGACCAATTCTATATGGGCTCCAATAAGTTTATACAGTAGTATCTGACCCTTCAGCAATGGACACAACTTTCATCTCCTATCCCAGGGCTTCTTTATTGCCATGGAGCTGTTAGACCCTGCCTCACTTGCTCAGGACAGACACATGCACAATCAAAGTACAGGGACCTAACTTTATGGCCCAATCCTTTGAGCAATGGGAGACAAGAGCTGATGGGTAATTTCTTCTTCCCAAGATGGACCCTGCAGAGATGTGTGGCCTACTGAAAGGGAGCACTTTAAAGTGAGGATCAGTTGCATTTGACACCCAGTGGTACCAAGGTCAGCTCAGAACATATCATTTGGCCTTCACTTCTGCTCTATCTCATATGCCTTTTTACTCACACCAGCTTCCATGTATTCCCTAATAATTCACTCCTACTTCCCTGTATTCTCTAAAATTTCACGTAAGCTATTGCTTCAGGCATTGTTTTCTGGGTAAACCTAAGCTACAAGAATAACTAAAGCCTTAACAAAGAATGACTGGTTGTATATTTTGTAAGCATTTGTGGACATTGAGATTGATAAGGCAGTAATCTGTGGTGTTCCAGTTATCCTCCTAGGCATGTAGTAGATTTGCACTTCTCTCGTCCCTTGAAATTGGTTGTGATCAATCAGGTGTTTCTCTGGCCAATAATGAAATGTAAATTGAAAGATATGGGTTAAGTCAAGCTTTAAAGATTGAAAAGGCAGTGTGTAGTTCTTGTGTCCTCATAGAATCATTATACGTTCTTAAATCCAAATTTATATAAACATCCTTTTAAAAAATCATATGGGCTGGGACCGGTTTGGCTCAGTGGATAGAGCGTCGGCTTGCGGACTGAAGGGTCCCAGGTTCGATTCCAGTCAAGGGCATGTACCTTGGTTGCGGGCACATCCCCAGTAGGGGGTGTGCAAGAGGCAGCTGATCGATGATTCTCTCTCATCGATGTTTCTAACTCTCTATCCCTCTCTATTCCTCTCTGTGAAAAATCAATAAAATATATATTGGGTCGGCAACTAAGTAATTGCGGATTTTTTAAAGAAAATCAAAGACAATTTTTTTATGGAACTAAATAACTTTATTCTGTAATGTATTGCCCATTTTGATCAATGACCTTTTGCCATCTTTCAGGCAGCATCATAATCCCACGTTCAAAAAACTTCTGTTTTTTATTAGCAAAAAACTGAATCAGGTACGATTTGACATCATCATCATTATTGAAATTTTTACCATTCAAGGAGTTTTGTAAAGATCGAAACAAAAAGTAATCAGATGGTGCAAGGTCAGGACTATATGGTGGATGTGGCAAAACATCCCAACCAAGCTCCATTAATTTTTGCCGAGTGACCAAAGATGTGTGTGGCCTTGCATTGTCATGATGGAATACAACACCTTTTCGATTTGTCAATTCGGGCCACTTTTCTTCAACTGCATTGTTTAATTTCATTAGTTGTTCAATGTAGACATCAGAATTGATCGTTCGGTTGGGTGGTAAGAGTTCAAAGTAGACAATTCCTTTGTAATCCCACCAAACTGATAACAAAACCTTCTTTTGATGAATATCAGCTTTTGATGTTGTTTGAGTTGGTTCACCTGGCCTACTCCACGATCTTTTCCGCTTGATATTGTTGTAAACAACCCATTTTTCATCGCCAGTTATCAGTCGTTTTAAAAATGGATCATTTTCATTACGTTTCTTTAGCAAAT
Source organism: Pipistrellus hanaki (assembly GCF_964339955.1). Lineage (NCBI taxonomy): Eukaryota > Metazoa > Chordata > Mammalia > Chiroptera > Vespertilionidae > Pipistrellus > Pipistrellus hanaki. The sequence continues at coordinate 121,245,188 of NC_140505.1, forward strand.
CGCAGCTGCTAATGCGTTGCGTTAACTGTGATTCTTTCAGTTCGTGAGGAACCCATGTATCAAGTTTTTGAACATAGCTAAGTTGTTTTAAGTGATTTTCAATGCATGTATGTGATACATGAAGCTTCTCTGCAATCTCACGTGTTGTACTGTGACAGTCCGAATTGATTATTGCTTTGATTAGGGCGTCATCAACTTCAACTGGACGACCAGAGCGTTTTTCATCTTTGAGTGAAAAATCACCAGAACGAAATTTGGCAAACCAATTTTGACACTGCCGTTCTTTTAAGGCTTCCTCACCATAAACAGCACATAACTTTTTATGAGCTTGCGATGCGTTTTCCCTTTGCGGAAATAAAAAAGCAAAATATGACAAAAATGTTCCTTTTGATTTTCCATTTTTCAACGAACGCCAAACGAAAACTACAAAACAGATCAAAAAACTTTTTTTACTGATTAACAGCTGAATAGCCAACTATCAAATAACAAAATGTGTTTTACATTTGTACTACGTCTGCAAACTAAAAATTCAACTGAAGCCATATATGTGTGAAACCCGCAATTACTTAGCTGCCGACCCAATATTTAAAATAAATAAATAAAATAAAAAATCATATGGATCGATAAGGATATTAAATAAGATTCTCACAATACATCTTTACAGCATAACTCAGAGACAAAAATAGTGCTATGAACTTAAAATTGCATGATAAAACAAACACATTAATGTTTCAGGCACCACAGTTTTCACTGACAAAGAAAATGAAAATATGGAGGGCCTAGAAGCAACAGCAGCTTTCATTTCAACTAAGAAGTGAAAACATCTCGTGTCAATTTTTTATTTCTAAACACCAGTTCATACTCAGTCTCAAAGAAATTAAAGGTTCCAAGATGGGCCTGGAGCACTTTATTGTGACATGCAGCACAGACAGACTAAAAACTGATAGAGGCGAGTCAGGAAGATACAAGAACTTCTAAAGGCTGGCATAATTTGGCATAATTTCAGCAATAGAAAGAATAATAATGAAAGTGAAATATTTTTCAAAAGGAATCCATGTGTTCAGAATGATACACATGTCTTCAAAGAAAGGGAAGGTGGGAGAGAAATTCTTTATAAAAGAATGCCAGCTAATAAATGTAGGATGAATGTTAGAGTTAGAAAAATCATCCTTGTGCAACCACCAAGGTAATAACTGATTTAAGCAAGAATCATCAATGGGTGCTAAAATCACTGGGTAAAATTTACATATTCTCAAAGTATCTCTCGCATAGATAGCTATGAATTGCAAAGAGAAAAAAGAAATACAATACTGGGGAAAATATAGCAAATGCCATTTTAACAGTGATCAAATTCATCACCAATTATGAGACCAACTGACATATGTGTGCATTCTGATATGTTTCACGGTGCTTAGAGTAATTTGTGAACATGACCTCACCTACTTGCCACTCAAAAATAAAAAAATTATTCAGAATTATTACAGACTAATAAATCAGAACTTCTGTAAAGCTCAAATGATATAATTTATCAGAAAGCGAAGGAAATACATATGCCAAAAATCAAATTTTCTAAAGCCAGTTTCCAGAAACTCAATTAGCTAAAAGACTAAATTTAAAAAGTCATTTGCCAACTCCCCAATATGAGCAATAGCAATTTATAAAAGGCTTGCTTCTTTTAACTATTTAAATAACATGTCACTAAATTTGTGATAACTTTTGCAGCAACAGCAGAAAACCAATACAGCTGTTCTACAGTCTACATTGCACAGTCCACATCCAAGCTGCACTCTGATTGTAGACATTTCAGTGAAGCCAACCAACATCAGCCAGTTATTAAACCATTCTATTAAAAATTGCCATAAAATTTATAAAAAGTTAAAAGGTACATAGTTTTGGTAAATTGAAATACGGTAAATTTATCAGACTTGTATTTCCACACAATTTTAGCGAATTCATTGCACAGTCCACATCCAAGCTGCACTCTGATTGTAGACATTTGAGTGAAGCCAACCAACATCAGCCAGATATTAAACCGTTCTGTTAAAAATTGCCATAAAATTTATAAACAGTTAAAAGGTACATAGTTTTGGTAAATTAAAACATGGTAAATTTATCAGACTTGTATTTCCACACAATTTTAGCAAATTCATTGAAGACATAATGCTTTAAAACATAGCTGTTGTCTTCACTATAGTGCTAATAAATATTGTCATTCATCTTGCTGCTGAATCAATAAAACTAAGCTTAAAAAAATGGAAACTACAAGTAAAAAGTTCAATATCCACTGTTACATTGTCTTCTTTATAATAATGATCAATCAAACATAGCCAAAGCAGTTATAAAATATGGAATAATTCAACCCAAAGCATCATATGTAACGAGTGATAATGAGGGATGGAGTATAGGACTCTCTGTGTGTCTGTGTGTGTACATGTATATACATGTGCATCTTGCATTTTTGTAAGATGGCTGCAAAAATCTTTGTGTCCTATAGAATATGTGTCAGTTGCCTAAAAATCTAAAAGTGGGAACTAACTTAAGATACACAGGGTCCCTCGTTGCTATGGCTCAGTAAGTTGGGCGTCATCCTGTGTACCTGAAGATTGCTGGTTCAATTCCTCTTTCTCTCTAAAAAGTCAATAAAACATCTTTAATAAGAGAAATTTATGAGGAAGAAGAGAGAAAGAATTACCAAAAATATATGGAGTAAAGAATAGATTTTTAAAAAGGAAAGGAAATAAAGAAGATAGACACAGTCTCTGGATAGATAAAACAATGCAAATGTGGATGCCAGTCCATTTGGGAAATAAACCTAAACCAGATTACCAGTTTAGTGACATGGAGCCCTAGACATAGTCTGTGAACACCATGAAGATGCAAGGCCATTCTGTCCCAAAAGAAGACAGGAAGAAGAAATGATTTTATAATAAGAAAAAGTTGCCAAAGGAAGTTTAAAAATCTTCCTTCATTGTTTCACGCATAAATTTTGCCACCCGGGCACTAAATGGTAACATCTGAATGGAACAGCTAACAATGCACTATGGCTTTGGAGCCAGAAAATGTTTTTGTCCGTACACCCCAGCAGTTATGATTTGCATCCACCTATCCTTGTGGAGATTGGAATGATTCCCTTGTGTTTTTAGTGATAAGATATTTGTTTGAACAATTAACACTGAACTTATAAAAAAAAAAAATCATCTGCTCATGTTTTGATGGAAATGTTTTTATCTGAAAATAGTTCATGTAATTTCTCTGGTCCCTTTTGGAACCAAGCCATGCATGATTTCCATTGGGTGTACCCTCTTGTATTAACAACAAAGTTCCAGTGTTTTGTAAACTTTTCCACAAACCACCTTCAGAAATAGTTATTTAAATGTACTCACACAGGGGATATCAATTTACCATTTCTTATCTAGAATCATAAAGTCCGGATAAGGCAAAAGGGTCATAGTCAGGGGAAGCAAGATAAGAAGAATAGCAAGGAAAATGTTATTATTAATTCTCACTTCTGTAGTACTATCAAGATTCATGATACAATTCTTGATATATTTATTCAAACATTTGTATAAGGTGGGCTAAAATGTTAATTTTTTTACTCTCCAGGTAGAAAAATATTTTTTTAAGAAATATATTTTTTCGATTTCAGAAAGGAAGGGAGAAGGAGAGAGAGATAGAAACATCAATGATGAGAGAGAATCACTGATCAGTTGTCTCCTGCACATCCCACACTGGAGATCAAGCGCACAACCCTGGCATGTGCCCTGACTGGAAATTGAACCATGACCTCCTAGTTCATAGCACAACATTCAACCACTGAGCCATGCTGGCAGGTGCAAAAAAATAAATAAATAAATAAATAATCTTTATTAGGCCGAAACTGGTTTGGCTCAGCAGTAGAGCGTCGGCCTGCGGACTGAAAGGTCCCGGGTTCGATTCCGGTCAGGGGCATGTATGTTGGTTTCGGGCACATCCCCGGTGGGGGATGTGCAGGAGGCAGCTGGTCGATGTTTCTCTCTCATCGACGTTTCTAGCTCTCTATCTCTCTCCCTTCCTCTCTGTAAAAAAAATCAATAAAATATATTTTTAAAAAATCTTTATTAGAACAATTTGGATATTATCTAAGAATAATGATAATATGTAGTGTGAAAATAAAATCTGTGGGGTATCTTGAAATAACATCTTCTCAATTGACATCACCATTTCCATTTTTTTTAGAAATATAGCTGGTATATGAGAAACCTTCCTCATATAGCTAACAGTGTGACCTGGGTAATCTAATTTCTCTTTCAAATGAAGAATAACCACTATGATGTCTTTGACCGCTAGCATTTTATGACTGATTGATAATTAAATTTGTTGTGATGTGACTTCCTCTCCACAGATGTTTCAGCCTACAATTAACATCTACAACATATGTTTTAAAAATAGTTCTCAATAAATTTTCCCCAAAACAGAAATTTCTAATTTAGTCACATTTTTTCTCAGTGTATTTTCTTAATTTTAACTTTTATTTTCTAGTGTTGTTTATAACTTTAATACTTATAAATTCAACAGTTTTTTAAGAGACTAATGATGCATAATCATTACTAAGGCTTTTCTGTGACATAGTCTATACACACCTACAATAATGCCTTCCATTTAAGACATACTTAGCAGCTCCCACTACCACCCATCCACAATCCCATTCTCACCCCCTGGTCTAAGGCATGCATGCCTTCCTAAAGAAATAAGAAAAGCAATGGAGGACTAAGAAACTGTGTTCTTTCATTATTAAGAACTAGAGGCCTGGTTCATGAAATTCATGCACAGGGTGGGGGGGGGGGGGGTGTCCCTCAGCCCAGCCTGCACCCTCTCCAATCTGGGACCCCTCAAGGGATGTTAAACTGCCCATTTAGACCCGATCCCACCAGGATCGGGTCTAAATGGGCAGTTGGATATCCCTCTCACAATCCAGGACTGCTGGCTCCCAACTGCTCGCCTGCCTGCCTTCCTGATTGCCCCTAACTGCTTCTGCTTCCAGCCTGATCACCCCCTAACTACTCCCATGCCAGCTTGATTGATGTCTAACCGTTCCCCTGCCAGCCTGTTTGCTCCCAACTTCCCTCCTTTGCCGGCCTGGCCACCCCTAACTGCCCTCACCTGCTGGGTTGATCACCTCCAACTGCCCTCCCTTACAGGTCTGGTGCCTCCCAACTGCCCTCCCTTGCTGGCCAACTTGTGCTGGCCCTCTTGTGTCCACATGGGGGCAGGATTTTTAACCACATGGGGCAGCTATTGTTGGAGTGATGGTCAATCTACATATTACTCTTTTATTAGATAGGATAGATGCCTGGTGCATGGGTGGGGGCCAGCTGGTTTGCTCTGAAGGGTGTCCCAGATCAGGGTTGGGGTTCCCTTGGGGTGTGGGTGGCCTGGGCGAGGGGCCTGTGGTGGTTTACAGGCCAGCCACGCCTCCTGGCAACCCAAGCAGTGGCCCTGGTATCTGGAATTTATTTACCTTCTACAATTGAAATTTTATAGCCTGGAGTAGATCCAAGCCTCCTGCTTGCTCCCTGGCTGCTGCCATTTTTCTTGGGATTTATCTTCTATAACTGAAACTTTGTAGCCTTGAGTGGAGGCCTAGGCCAGCCAGGGTGTGTGGAAAGCTTGGCTCTCTCTATTGCCAGGGAAACCCAAGCCTCTCAACTGCTCTCTGTGGCTGCAGCCATCTTGGTTGATGTTAATTTGCATACTCACTCTGATTGGCTGGTGGGCATGGCTGGTAGGCATGCCTTGAGCAGAGTGATGGTTAATTTGCATATTACTCTTTTATTAGGTAGGATATCCTTGGCCCTAGCTAGCTGACCAAACTGGATCTTTCCCCAAGTTGGATAAGTGCCCAATGCCACAGAGAGCTCAAAAAGTGTTCCTCTTGGTATCTCTAACTTAATGGGTCTTGGCTAAAGCCCTTGTTGCAATTTGTTGGAGCTCCCGGGTATCCTAATGTGCAGTAAATGTTGAGAAATGGAAGAACTTGAGACTCATGGATATTTTTTTTTACAACCTCTACAGAACCGAGGTGGACAGAGGGCTATATGCCAAGGACAGTTCTTGGTGGGCAAGGGTTGACCTTGAGCTTCTACCTAGTATATCTATCCTGTGCCCCATTTAAAAAAAAAAAAAAATGTTAGTACCATGATATAACTTACAAACATCTAAGTATTATTACATGAACATCTAAACTGTTTTACTTATAAAATAATCTTATTTTATGATGCTTTTGCTGCCAGAGATGACATTATACATAAGATTCAGAATATTATTTATGTTATCAGCCATACAATTCCGGTCCCCAAACCATGTAGGTAACAATGAATGTTAGTCACATGGGGAGCTTTTTAAAAGGTCAGAATTCTGGCCTCACCACAAAGCCACTGAATTTGAATATTCAAGTGCTTCTTTTACCTCCTCAACATATTTGTCAGCTGCTTTCAAAGTAGGTTATTTGTCTCACACAGCACTGTAGCCTTCACAGCACCTAGCAGGTCTAACATGATACGTAAGCACACACCGATAATGCTAGTTAATAATTTTCAGATTAAAATAGATGTGAATGATACAGCCCAACTTCAGTAGGTGATTAGAATAAATCAGTAGGAAAAGTATCAAGTTATCTCATATATGAATTGAATTAAAATTTGAAACCTCTGGCCTTTAAAAAAGTCAACCATATTTAAAATAATATTAATGAATCTTTAAAAGCAAGAAAGACAAAGTTATAATTTATCAGGAGCCTAGAATGTATTATTATCTTGAAACCAGTTAAATAATTTACAGGCCCTTTATTTTTAAAGAGTTATGATAATTTGCAAGTATGTGGGCTTTTAAAAAATATTAACAGTATTTCTATATTATTCAGCCATACTGAGTTCTGAATGGAAAAAGGCATTCAGTAAGTATTTATTTAATGCCAAATGTATGGTAAGCTCTCTGGTATTCAACAGGGACAGGACAGCTTTCATGGGGCTTTCGTTCCAGTGCACAAGGTAGCTAAAGTCATCATTTGAAATGAATGCTATGAAGAAAAGTACAGAATTGTATGTAGCAGTGGGTTTTATTCAGTTTTGTGGTCAAGAAAATGACATGTGAGCCAAATTTTGAAGAAGTAATAGAAAGTAACTCTGGGAAGAGAAGAGAGAACATTTTGGCATGGAGAACAGCAAGCGGGGAGACCCAACAGCCAGAACAGATGTGAAACCAACAAGAAAAAAGAAGCCCCTCGTGTGCGGAGTTCAGACAGCTAGGAGAGAGCAATAGATAGCTCTGGGCAGACGGTGACCAGTTGGACCTTATTAAAATTAAAATTTTGGCCCTAATTGGTTTGGCTCAGTGGATAGAGCATCGGCCTGCAGACTGAAGGGTCCCAGGTTCGATTCCAGTCAAGGGCATGTACCTTGGTTGTGGGCACATCCCCAGTAGGGAGTGTGCAGGAGGCAGCTGACCAATGTTCCTCTCTCATCGATGTTTCTAACTCTCCATCCTTCTCCCTTCCTCTCTGTAAAAAATCAATAAAATATATTTTTGAAAAACTAAAAATTAAATTAAATTAAAATTTTGGTATTTACTGCAAGAACAATAGGAAACCACAGAAAAGATTGAAGCTAAGGAGCAGCATCGATCTTGCATTTTTCAAACTACCCTGAATAGGTGCAACTGGGAATAGGGGCAAATAAAAAGAGAATTAAGAATATTCAAATAGTCCAAGGTAACAGGGATTGTATCCTCAACTTAGAGAGGTGAAGAGAAGCAGGTTGAGCCCTGGCCAGAGTGACTCAATTAGTTAGAGCATCATAGCGTCCACCAAGAAGTTGCCAGCTAATTCCTGGTCAGGGCACCTACCCAATTTGTGGGTTTCATCCCTGGAGTTGGGGTGCATACGGAAGGGAACCAATTGATGTTTCTCTTTCACGTTGATGTTTCTCTCTCTCTCTCTCTCTCTCTCTCTCTCTCTCTCTCTCTCTCTCTCTCTTCCTCTTCCTCCTCCTCTTCTTCCTCTCTCTCTCTCTCAAATCAATAAAATCATATTTTTTTTAAAAAAATCCTTCTAAAAAAGAAAGAAAAGCCAGAATTAACAGGACTTGGTGACTGATTAAACATGGGTGAGGGAGAAGAAGGAATAAAAGCTGGTCCCAGTCCTCTGGCTTGGACCACTGGGCAACAGCATGCCAGAATAGTTCACACCAAGAACAGATGTAGAAGTCTGCCCTTCCAGGAAAAGTAATAAGGCCATTGGGGTGATAATAAAGCAAGCAATTATATAGTAATATCTCTGTGCCTGGCACTGTTCCAAGTGCTGTATTTATTATTTGTCCAAAGTCTCATACGTTCTATACCAATGAGGTCACAGAGGTACTAGGTGAGATGCTGAGTCACATAGTAGTAAGTGGCCACGTCATTCAACTACTAAATTCAGCAACCTACCTGTATTGAGTTTGAAGTGTCCAGGAGGCATCTCAGTGGATTTATCAACCCCTGAGGTGGAGAAGGTCATAGAGAGGACATGACCTCCTGTTTACCCATGAGCTGCACCCGGAAAACTGAATGCTACCAACCACCAGACCTGTCTTTGGAATGTAACTTCCACTCACCAACCCATAGATAGAGACATTCCAAGGATGCAGCTTTTAGAGAGTAAAGTGTTGTTGAGATCATCTGGGCTGAAAATGTGACTAAACCCAGTTAAGACCTCTGTGGAGTCATGTGTTACTTAATGATGAGTTTGTGTTCTGAAAAATGCATTATTGTGTAAACAAAATAGAGTACAATTACACAAACCTAGATGGTATCATCCACTATGGCTAGAAACCTGTACAGTGTACTACTGTACTGAGTACTGTAGGCAATTATAACACAATGGTGAATATTTGTACATCTAAACAAACCTAAACATAGAAAAGGCATAGTCTGAGAGAGAGAGAGAGAGAGAGAGAGAGAGAGAGAGAGAGAGAGGACAGAAAGGAAAAGAGAGAGAAGTGGAACTGGGAGGAAAGAGAGATAAGGAGAAATCCAGGGAAGAGAGGGAAGTTTTTGCCTGTGAGTGCCTATGTGTGTGCATTCGAAGACTGGCAAGGCTGGGACCAGACTCGCAGGTTTCCCTCCTCCCCAGGCAATTCACTTGCTCACTTGCCATTTCCTTTCCCCAGCTGGGAGCCAGTATGCTGAGCCTTCTTGTCTATTTAAACTACCCAGAGCTAGCAGTAAACTCAGCATTGCAGTGGGGTCAAGCTTTTTCTTTCAACATTGCAAACTCTGCTTATAGCCCATTATAATCTTACTAGAGGCCCAGTGCATGGAAATTTGTGCACTTGGGTGGGGATCCCTCAGCCCAGCCTGTGCCCTCTCGTGGTCCAGGAACGCTCCATAAATGTCCAACTGATGGCTGAGGACCTGGGGAGTGGGCCTAAGCCGTCAGTCAGACATCCTTTGCACTACCACAGAGGCAGGAGAGGCTACCGGCCCTGCGCTCACCAGCTGTGAGCCTGGCTTCTGGCTGAGCAGCACTCTCCCTGTGGGAGCGCACTGATCACCAGGGAGCAGCTCCTGCATTGAGCGTCTTCCCCCTGGTGGTCAGTGTGCGTCATAGCGACTGGTCATTTCACCATTTGGCCGATTTGCATATTAGCCTTTTATTATATAAGATGGAATTACAGTTATATATGTGGTTTGTAGTTGATCAAAATGTCATTATGCAGCACTTGTCTGTATAAACTTCTAAGATTCTGGAGGGCAGGGATCTACTTATCTGTGGCCACCCAAGACAAACCTTGTATGTAACTTCTCTTTCTTATTGAAACTGCCACCTACCAATCTGGGGTGGTCTGCTGCTTTCTTCAGTCTCTCCTTGCTCTCTGTGGAGGGAACCAGTTTTCAAATCAACAAGCAGGCTCATAGGTCTGGAGTTCATCCAAGTCTGTATTGGATACATGGTTACACAGAGAATGTAAGGTTGGGTTGCAGAATTAAGAACATTATTTTGACTCCACTAGATCTGTAGAGACCAAATACCCTTTCTGCAGAATAAAATATTTGAAATGGAGCAGGTTAACTTTGGAGCCCTTCCCAGAGGATGTTCTGTTTAATGACCCTGAAGACATCAATATCACACCATTTTAATGATAACTATTGCTTTTTTTACCTATAGAGTGTGAGACTCGGGTAAACATGGATTCCAACTTCAGGTTTCCCTTGTAACGAGTCTGTGCCCTTGGAAAAGCTGTTTTATGAGTGTGAGACTCAGTTTCTTCACCTATTAAATTAGGTGTTGTGTCTTTTTTTTTTTTTTTAATCAGCTTTCACACTTATAATGTGTAGATGGCATAACATATATACAGGAGCAGGCACTATTTAAAAAAAAAAAAATGTTCCCCTTACACTCTCCACATGGCCTCCTGGTAAATGTTTTAGCTAGGTTATTGTGTAATTTTAAAATGTTACATTAATTGAATTATAAGGCCATTGTAAGAGAGGGTGGACTATAAACAAGGGGTGAAAACAGTCCCCACTCAGCCCTGTAATTTTGGTCAGCATCCAAGCAAGAGCTTTCACATCAGAAGGGAGGATGTTGTTTGGAAGGGGTGGTGAGAAGGCAGAAGTTCCAAAATAAGGAGGTGTGTGACTACCTTGATCCCTACACTAAAATATTCAAAGCATTTAGGATTCTTTGTGCTAAGAAAACTGGATATGTATTCCACCCACTCACCACCACAAAGAGAACTTAGTGGCATTGGACCTGTGCTGACTTGTACCACGCCACTCTATTTGAACTCTGGTGGTAACAGCAACCTTTCCCGTTGGAAGAGCCGACGGATTTGTTAACAAGAGACAGCAAGATATTCTGCAGGAACTTCTTAAGTGCTTTTAAAGCAAACATTTGAATCACAGCCACAGACACTTTTCAAATTTGGGGCTTTCCATTTCACCGTTCATTGGATGTTTATTCATAAGCAGGCAGGAATTATAAAATTTTCTTCAAGCTCTTATTTAAAGCTTCAACTGTGAATCTACTGCTAAGGAATATAAATGTAAAGAAAATTAAGTAATTCCCAAGTGTCAAGGAACTTTTGTACTGGAGAGGGGAGGTTTTTTTGGTTTTTTTTTAATTGCCTTGGTAACGGAAAAGAATTTTTTTTTTTAATGCATTATTATTTTCTCCATTTGAAATGGGAAACGGCCACAGAGGGAAAAAGTGAAAGTAGAGGAACAAGAAAAACAAAAGTAGGAAAAGATTTATTCATCTTAGTACAATGAATACCACCAGATTGAATCATTCTTTCTTTGCTTAAACATTCTGGAGTTGTAAGAATGGCTCACATTCCTAACCTTGGCTTGAGGGAAAAAGAAAAGAAGTTAACTTCTGTAAAATGATGAGCTTGTTACTAGTTTTCCATAACATCTGAGCACAGGTTAACACAGTGTGAAAAACAATGTGTTTTTAAAACTTCAAATCAATTAAGTGGGTTCATATGGGCCTTCACTACTATAGTTTAGTATACACTGTATTTCTTAAGTAACAATACCTGCTACCAATCAGGCAGCTAAAAATCCTGGATGCACTTTGAGAGTGTCAACCTGTCAATTACAGGCGAACGAAGACTGTCCTTTCCGGGATCTGGGGACGCAGGGGAACTGGGCTCGGGAGAAAAGGGAAGTAGGCAGGAGCCATGTCTATAACTGACCCTTTCAGAACTGGCTTTTGATTAATGAAATATTCTTATGAATGTAGAAACAAGCGCAACAATGGCCACAGAGCACACAGGTCCCTGAGTGGACCCATTGGAATTGCCAGTTCCTTTTCTGAAAGGTGATTGGAACCAAACCACTGATCTTTCTGACTAGTGAACATTCAGGGGTTCTTGGGTTTACCAAAGGTGGGATTATCCTAGAGGGGAAAAATAAAGTCATTCCTGAGCTATTGACATAAGTAATAATTTTTAAATGACCCCCTCCCTTAGCTGGTGTTGAAGGATATATCATAAATGCTTCATAAATCTATGCTCAGTAAATCATTTTGAGTAGAGCAGCCAACTACCATGACTTCTAGGTTTGTTATTTTATAACCACTTCACCATCTGGACCCATGTCTTACCAGGGGGCACTGGCTGTGGCTTTACCCGTTAGGGGTTATATTTCTAGAGTTCCTATCTGAAGGTCTGAGAATCCTACAAGAAAAAAATGCCCTTATACACTTTCTACCGAAAAGGAAAAGAACAGTGGTGAATCACTTAAAATATCAAACAGTGGGTATAAATCACTCAATACCTCATCCCCTTTTTGCTGATGTAAAGTCCATCACCATGGAAACAGGGATTAGAAATAGCAACCTATGAGAAACACTGGGTTTATTGGAGCACATGGAAGTTTTAGTTTGGTTTTCAGCCAAATCTTGAAAAAGCAAATCTTTGACTAATACCTACATGCTATTTTTATCACTTTTGAGAAGCAATGTTTGAATTATGGATTAAAGAGGAAATCTTTTTTTCCAATTAAAGACAATAAAAACAACATAAACTAATTTGGAAATTGGGAAGCATTAACAAATTTAAAAGGCTCTATTTGGTCATCCCTCCCGCCCCCAGGTTTCTTTCTCTGCTCTGCCTCATGTAGGTGTATGACAACAAAATAATAATCTGTCCTGATTTGCAGATTAGTTATAGGTTGGACCCAGAGTTTTTCGCATATATAAGAGGCTGACATCTCTCCCCACTTATCCCTCTCACCTTTCTTTGCTCATCCTGCAAAATCTACCTCAAAATTCACCTCTTCTATGAAGCCAGTCCTCCAGGTTTACAATATATATTATTCAAAGACTCAGTAGTTGCAAATTCACCTACTGGCTAAACTTTATTTGTAACTCCAAAATCAATACCTGTGGTGCTTTGATAGTCATGGACATGCGCAGAGTAGCACGTCCCCAACTGAGGTCACACAAAGCAACACTCTTCCTTCTATTTCATATCTCATATTGTAAACAAGTATCCTTTCATCTTCTATTTAACACCAACTTTTTTTTTTTTGCATTTTTGTGCTTTTTGCTGGCGATTTCACTGTTTAAAATGGCCCCCAAGCACAGAGCTGAAGTGCTCAGTATTCCTAAGTATAAGAAAGCTGTGATGTCTTACAGAGAAAATACACATGTTAATCTTCATTTAGATATGAACACCTAAACATAGAAAAGGTACAGTCAAAATACAGAATAAAAGATGAAGTGTCTGGGAGTATGCATGCTAAGAAGGATAAGGTGGAGGGCTGTGGAAGGAGAATCCGTAGGGGAGGGTGTGGTATCCAGGAGGGGGGAGGGAGGAAGGGAGAAAGGGAAGCAAGAGAAAGGGAGAGCAGAGATGGAGGGCTGGTAGGAAAGAAAGACAAAGAGAAACAGAGAGGGAAAGTGAGTTGGTGGGTGTGCATGTGCGTGCAGGGACCATCATGGGCAGTGCGACTCCCTGGCTTCCCTCTTCCCCAGCACTTTTTGTTCCTTCCCTCCACACTTCCTGCCCCAGCTGGGGTGGTTGCAGAGTTGCTAGACAATGTGCCAAGTGCCACTGGCTGTGAGGTCCATATTAACGGAGTACTAATTCTGTATATATTAAACAGGTATCTTTAAATAGAACAAGATTATGTTTTGATCCGTTGATTAAAGTGTGACCAGAGGCTCTCAGGAACCTAAGACTGTATTTCTCCTAGGAGTAATGCTTAATTACTGAAACAATTAGCATTAGTATTGCCTAGTTCAGTATTCACAGCAACTTTATGGTATGTAAGTACTGCAAATAATGAGAATTCACTGAAACTTAAATTCATACTACTCTCATTTTAAATGTGTCTCTACCTTCTAATTAGCCTTTTATTATGCACTAGAAGCCTGGTGCACAAAATTCGTGCACTGAGGGGGTTGTCTCTCAGCATGGCCTGCACCCTCACACAGTCTGGGACCTATCAGGGGATGTTCCAACTGCCGGCTTAGGCCTGATTCCTGGGCCTAAGCCGACAGTCAGACATCCCTTTCACAGTCCAGGACCCCTTGCTACTTACCACCCACCTGCTCACTGCCCCTTAGCTGCCATGGAGGCAGGAGGGAGTCCCACCACCACCACTGTTCTTGCCAGCCGAGAGACCAGCTTCTGGCTGAGCAGCACTCCTGCTGTGGGAGCACACTGACCACCAGTGGGCAGCTCCTGCATTGAGCGTCTGCCCCCTGATGGTCAGTGCTCTTTATAGCAATCGGTCTTTCTGGTCATTTCTCTGTAACGGTTGCTTAGACTTTTATTATATAGACTAGTGGCCCAGTGTACGAAATTCTGCATGGAGGGGTGTCCCTCATCCCAGCCTGCACTCTCTTCAATCTGGAACCTCTTGGGTGATGTCTAACCCTACACCAGCAGCCAGACAACCCTCTTGCAATCCAGGACTACTGGCTCCTAACCGCTCATCTGTCTACCTACCTGATTACCCCTAACCACTCTGCCTGCCGGCTTGATCGCCCCCAACTGCCACCCTCTTCTGATTTGATCATCCCTAACTACCCCCCCCCCATCGCGCACCAGCCTGATTGCCCCCAACTCCTCCCCCCCAACCCCTGCTGGCCTGATCTCTCCCAACTTCCTCACCTGCCAGCCTGCTTACCCCCAACTGCCCCCCCACAGCCCTGCTCACCCCCAACAGTGGTCCCCTGCCAGCCTGATTGCTTCCAACTTCCCCCCTTGCAAGCTAGCCTGCTCCCCCCCTGCCGGCCTGATCGCCCCAACTCCCCCCTCCTGCCAGCCTTATAGCACCCAACTGCCCCCCTACTTGCCTATAACCACCCCCCCATCAGCCTGCTCACCCCCAATTGCCACCCCTACCAGACTGCTCGCCCCCAACTACCTCCCCACACACACACACCAGCCTGATCACCTCTAACCACCTCTACCTCGGCCCCATCACCATGGCTTTTTCCAGAAGGACATCCAGAAGGTCTCCGGTAAGGTCTCCCAGTCAAATTAGCATGTTACTCTTTTATTAGTATAGATGGCCTTAGAGTCTAATTCTTTATTGGTATTACACTGTTTAACTCTTTGCTGTGTACTTTGTGATAAACAATAAAAAATATATATATATCAGCCCTTAGAGACTGATTGAGTTTCCACTCTGTGACTGACAGCAGAGAGTTTTACAAACATAATCCCTTTTATGGGTGATTTATCTCTCAAACTAAGTGGCAAGCTTTTTTTAGTTCAGGGACCTCCTTGTTTTTACTGCATAATATTGTCTAGCACAGAGACAGGCCCATAAAATTCGCTGAAATTTGGTGGGTTTACTATTTTCATTCTTGTCACACATTTCCTAGATTAGATGAAAAGTTCTTTTTAAAAGTTACTTCATCCAAGTACAATTTCAATTATGTCTAATGGTTAAATGATAGTAAACATTCTTATCATCTCTCCACCACTGGCTGAGATGTGATTCACACTAAACAGAGCCTGAATAAGCAGAAAGCACAGTGAAAGCATGCTGGGTCCATTGACAGAATCTGAACAGACCAGAAGAACTAACCATAATTATTGCCCCTGAATGATTCTGGGGTCATACAGACCCACACTTGACACTCAAATTCACATTTACTAGATATGAGATGTTGGTCACTTTCCCGAGTCTCATTTTCCCTCTCCTCAAAATGATTTAATACTATCCAACTCAGAGACTTGTTGTGAGAAATGAGATAAGACATATACATAACTAGTGTGACAAATAATGGGTAACCAATCCATATAGGTTCCTTACATCCAGGAAATCCCCACCCCTCTTTCATTTGGAGAGCAAGGCCAGCTAAGATAAGGGAAGAGCTCCCCTTCTGAACCCTGAGATTTGGACTGCTGGCCACTGTTACTGCCACATTTCCACAGAAATAATTCCTGTCCAAGTAGACACAGAAAACACTACCCAGAAAACAAGAATAGGGAGCTCTATGAAATAGAATACTGTAGTGATCTAGCATTTAATTTTGGAATGAAGACAGGAGTTTTAATTCAAAACCTCATTCTGACTGGCTTTATGGGCTTGTATAAATTATATAATTGACCTGATTCTTCTATTTTTTTTTTTTTGTTTTGTACCTGCAAAATAGTTACTGTAATCATTATTAAGCTAATGCTTCTTTCAGTTTGTGGACATGTAAGAGCTCTAGGTAGATGGTCCTATTTAGTGACATAGCTGTGTGTCTGCCACTGCTGGGTACAGTCTACTTTCATCTTGAGTGGGAGGTAGGCTTCCCCTGCACAAGCATCTGTAGCCCGCATCCACAGAGGGAGCCCACAGGTGATGAGAAAACCTGCACCTGTGTCCTCCCCTCTGTTCCCCAGTCCTCACCAGCCATGGGAACTCCTTCTCCCCCCTCCTATCTTCTTAACTCCACTCCCTTCATACTTTCCCCTTCCCAGCTGCATCTACAAGCCTTCGTTCCCTTGCCCCAACCTTCTGCCTACTTTTTGGAGGTGAAAGTATAGTTTTGAAAGCAAGTAGCAAAATCTTTCTGTCTCGCATTTAGGCTAGAGGCTTCATTAAGTATTTATTTCTGCTTCCATTCTAAACCAGCAGTACTCTCGGGATACCAACTATTTTAGGAAACTTCTCAGCCTAGAGTCACAAGAATAGGCTCAGAAGTCAAATTGTCTGGCTTCAAAGTCCATTGCAGCTATTCACTGGGATGTGACTGACCTCAGGGAGGTTATCCTATTGTTATTCTACTAGTGGCTCAATGCACAAAATTTGTGCACATTAAAAGGGAATTAGAGGAAATATTTTAATATTGCTATTTGTCCTTTCTCTATAATAGAAGTGTCCAGCCAGCCCCACCCCCATTGGGCAGCACCAAGACCTCCCAGCTGGCCCCATGTCAATCAAGCCACGCCAGAGCGGGGGACACAGCCTCATATCCCCAGGCCCCAGCGCAGGGGCAGTGGGTGCGTCCTCAGGGGGGTGTGGCCTCAGGTCCCGCAGCCCAGTGCTGGGGTGGAAGACATGGCCCCAGGTCCCACGTCAAGCCCCACAGGGCAGAAGGCATGGCCTCAGGTCCCCCACCCGGCCTGGCACCAGGCAGCTTCAGATCTCTGCTGATCAGCGTGAAGGCCTGATGGCATTAACGACCATTTGCATATTAGCCTTTTATTATGATGGCTAGAGGCCCAATGCAGGATTGAAATCGCATGAGGAGGTTCCCCATCTCCCACCATGCGAGGCGGCACCCTGTGGGAGGCCATGACCCGTGCCTGACCCACGCAGCTGCCGCATTGTGTCCACTGGGGTGGGGACAGGCGCTCCTGTGTGTTGTGTCTCTGTTCTGGCCCACCCCCAGCCCCAGCCTCCCTGCAGCGGCTGGGACTGAGGGGGAGGAGCACCCAGTCCCCTCCCGCCCATCTGCGTTTGCAGCTCCTCCTGAGTGGTCGTGATGCCCAGATAATTACCATATTCCCTGTTTTTATATATAGATAATAATAACCCCTAATCACAGGGTTATTGTGCTTAGGGGTTATTATTGAGAGAATTCAGATAGAGCAGTTAGTACAGTTCCTTGTCATTTGGCAACAACTCAATAAATGGTAGTTGCTGCTAGTTAGTATTGTTAATAATGTCTTTGATATTGAAATTGCTGCTACTTTGTCCTGTTATATGTTGATATTTTATTGGGACTTATCAGCAAAATTTCCCTTAGTTGTAGTGTTCTTTTGTAATAAGCTAAAAATGTCGGTTCCATGAACACAGACAATAGTGTGGGGGTTCTGTGAAGGGGGAGATATGGAGGACATATGTAATAATCACAACAATATAATAATGTCTATCAAAAGTCTAATTTTCTGATCCAATGTTTAGTTTTGGGGTTTCCTACTTACATAAAATCTGCAATGACGTTAAACAGAAAATCAAGACTTTAATATCTTGCTAAATGTTTTATAGTATGAAATATTCATTTTATTTA
Source organism: Pipistrellus hanaki (assembly GCF_964339955.1). NCBI lineage: Eukaryota > Metazoa > Chordata > Mammalia > Chiroptera > Vespertilionidae > Pipistrellus > Pipistrellus hanaki. The sequence goes on from NC_140505.1 coordinate 121,263,174, forward strand.
GTAAATTTGAATTTTGTTTACTTTAGAAATGTAGTAATAAGGATCAGTATCAAACACGAAAAATCAGAACCTTAATAAGTTTTAAAAATTCTTGAGAATTAATGTGGCCTCAGCCAGTTTGGCTTAGTGGATAAAGCATCAGCTCATGGACTGAAGGGTTGCAGGTTTGATTCCAGTCAAGGGTATGTACCTCAGTTGCAGGCTTAGTCCCCAGCCTGGTCAAGATACATGCAGGAGGCAACCAATCCATATATCTCTCTCACCTCAATGTTTCTCTCTGTATTTCCCTATCTTTTCCACTCTATAAAAAAAAAAAACTCAATGGAAAAATATCCTTGGATGAGGATTATCAAAAAAGAATTAGTGTGCCTGTGCTATCCTGATATTTCTAGTATCTCCTTTTTAAGCCACTTCATACTATCTTAATAAATTTGTGGTCATTTAGAAAATCACATTAACTATAAGGTGTCCAGGAAATCTGTTTTTACACATTTTTTTCCTTTAAAATATGCATTCTTTCCATCACATCTTAATGATTGTGAAATATATTTTCTTAAATTTTAATAAAATTAGGTTAGAGGACATCTATAGTCTGTGAGGAGAAAATTCTATAAATCATTGTTTCTCAAACTGATTCTTGAGAATTTTTTCAAAGGTTTGAGAATGTTCTGTGGATTTCTTCTTTAATGTCATATGTTTAGTTTGATTTTAAAATAGCACCTTTAAAAAGAAGTTCTGGAACTTTCTAAGGATCTTATACCCGAGTACTGCATTCAGTTTTAGTGCCTGTCTTTGTGTTTATGACTACATTGTATGTATGACTGCATTGCCCACGGAGTGCTGCTTTAATTTTCACTGCTTAATGAGAAATGAATAGATTGACTTAATATCTAAGTGATGAATCTGGGCCAAGTGAAGAACAAATGACATCACTGCAAGCTGTACAAAGATTTCTTTATAGTCCAACTTGTAAAACATAGTGGCAAAACTGAGTCATCACAAAACATGTTATATTATAGGCATACCAAACTGAAAAGATCCTATCTTTAATAGTCAGGATTGACATAACAAATGACAATTTCCTTTCAGCAAAACCTCACTAATCACATTAACTTAATGTTGCTAATTTATATTTTATTGGTTTTGTAATTTTATTGTCATTTCAAATCCATAAGCATTGGGAGTTTAAACCCAGTTTAATATTTATACATATTTAAATGATAATTCACAACAGATTTTGCCCTCTCAGGAAAACTGAACTATAAAAAGGAAAAGAAAACACTGCCCTCTGAATAAAGCTGAAGAAGCTCTTCTAAACAGTTTAATTTTTTTAGTTAACAATAGTGTAGGCCTACACTATTGTTAACTCAATAGATTTTTAAATAACCATTGAAAGGAAAGATTTTTAAATGGCCTACACTATTGTTAACTCAATAGATTTTTAAATAACTATTGAGAGGAAAAAAGGAAATAAAAATGACAGAGTTATAACAGAAATGGACTTTATAGTGGTGAGAAATTTCCTTTATTGTCCACTTGCTCAGGCCTCAGAACACAAGTCAGAGTAGACACCTTTCACAGCATGCAAAAGGGAAAGAGCAAACTTCGTGGTACTGAGCATCAGACTCAGTAATTTAGTCTAAACTACAGTAAACATAGTCCAAGCATAACCCTGTGTTTTTGCCTGTATTTTGGCATTTAAAGAAAACTGTTTTGTCACATAAAAATCTGTTTATGAAATTTCTTACTTTTTACCAGTTCCTGAAATCACAGTAAATGTGAATATCAAGCTTAGTTTTAAAGATAAACAGTGACTTCATATACAGAAACATATTTTCCACATTATTTGCATATAAAAATAAATCATGGAACTCTGAATGTTTGCTGCCACTTTATTACATCACAATGCCTTTTATATTAAGTTGAACATTCACAGTCAACAAAAGATAATTTTCTCAGGATTTATAAAATTCATGTATTTCTAAAATACTTATTTAGAAACTGCTTAATATTACATATGTATTAACCTGGAAATCTAATGGACAGTATAGTAAATATAGGTAATAGCATTATATTGTAATCATCAAACTTGCTAAGAGACTAGATATCAATTATTTCCACTATAAAAAGGACATGATAATTATGTGATGTGATAGAGGTGTTAACAATCACTATCATTATATGCTACAATATATAAATGTATCAAATCAACAAAACACCTGAAACTTATACAATATTATATGTTAAATGTATTTCAATTAAAAGGTTTCATATCTATCTATCTTTCTAGCTATATATTTATAGGGAGTCAAAATACAGATCTTTTTTCCTGCCTCGGTGAATACAACTGTGGGCTTAGATACCCTGGCAAGTGTGGGCCTCACTTGATAAAATGGGTAGAAGAGACAACTGTAGCATATGAGTGATGCAAATGAGAATTAAGTCACCCAAATACATGAGGATATTATTGGGGGCATAGGTTCACCTGACATTTCAGCTGGGTAATGCTAGGCTTTAGCTTGCATATCTGTGGGATAGAGGAATCCCTGCAAGAATGAAGAGAAACTATTCAAAAGTGTACAGTGGAAAAATTAGTCCTCACAATGGGCTTCCTTTACAGAAAAATCACTGGGTTAGCAGTATGTATTTCATCACACATGATTTTCCAGGGTTTGATTCAGCTAATCCAAGTAGGAATAACAATTGGAGCACTGTGCAACAGTGATTGCTTGCTATGACACTCATCATTTTCTGTGGTACTAATTGAAGCAAAATCTACTCCACACCCCAGCCCAGGAAAATATTTAAGATGGAAAAATTTTAAACAAAAAGATATCTCTAAGTACCATGTCCATGAATAGTGCTTAAACATGGGTAAATGAAAGGCAACCACATTTCAAGCACTATAATAGAGAAGCAACTTGTAGCTTATGTGCCTTTGGCATTTGGATAAAGAGAAAAGCGAATAAAGACCCCTTGAAAAGAATTTTACTCAAACCAAGAGTCCTTTCTTGAGGTAAATAAAGGAGATTCAGATTTAAATCAATATAATAATAAATTTTGAGCCTGGGATGAATAAAAGTATCCTTAATACATACAAAAATAAATTCTGGGTAAAAAGTGCATGTAGAATATATGGCCAATAAACAAAGAAAATCTTTCTATTTTATTGGGAAGGTAGTGAACCTATTTTGGGCATTAGGATCTGAAGTAGTCAATTTTAAGACAAAATCAGTTCAGAAAATCATTTGTCATTAGCTGCTAAAATCAACATAGGCATGCCCCATAAATGTAAAAAAATGTCCATTGAAAATGTATTAAAAATTTTTATAACAGACTGTTACAGAAAAAAATACAGAAAATAACCCAAAAATCCACTTAGATACTTAATAATCTTATATTTTTTATTTTCTCCTCTTCATATCCCAATCATTCCGTTCCTTTATTCTCACTCTCTATTCAAATATATTCAAAATACTTATCTTCACTTTCTTAAATCCTCCATTGATCAAGATTGTTTCAACATTTTAAAAAACCCACTTTATTTTTTCAATGAATCCAATTTAATTAATTGATTAATAATTCCCAAAATACTGATGAACATCAAAATTTGTTTTCAAAATATTTTCTTATATTTAAGGACACAATAGGAAGTAAAATGTGCAGATATCTTGCATGCATATTTCGGTGATTATACTATATTGGCAATTTAAGTTTAATTGATATTAAACTGAGGAGTTAATACAAATTAAATATTGTGTCTTCTACTTCAAACCCTTTACTATTTTTTTTATAAGCCCAAAAACACCCTAACATAGCACAGTGAGCCCACCACAGTCTAGCTCCTGCTACTCCCTAGCCATGTCATACCCCTTCTCAGGCTCCCTCCATGGCAGCCTTACTGGTTTTCCTTCCCTCCTTCCTCTTTCCCACGCAACTTCCCAACACACAGCTGTCACAGAGGCTCTCATTTTGTCTGGCAGATTTTACTTGTTTCATCCCTCAAAGCTCTGCTGAAGTTCTCATTTTCAGAAAAGGAAAAACTTCCCTAGCCTTCTTGACCACATCAATCCACCGGTTAGATTGCTTTTCAGTTTTCATAGCAGTGTACTGAGGACTTCTTATTGACTCAGTTGTAGCTTTACAGCTGTTTCTGTGATTACTTCATTAGAGTCTGTCATACTCACTGCATTATGAATGTCCAGAAAGACAGGGATTGTCTAGTTTTGGTCACAGTTGTATCACTAATACCTAGTACATTGTCTTGCACATTATTGTGACTCAGTAAAATGAATATATAGTGAATAGACCAACCAACTTATTTATAAACTAGAGGCCCCATGAACGAAATTCATGCACTGAAGGGGAGGAGTCCCTCAGCCCTGCCTGCACCCTCTCACAGTCCAGGACCCCTCGCTCCTTACCACCCACCTGCTCACTGCTCCTTAGCATTGCCATGGAGGTGAGAGAGGCTCCCACCATGGCCGCTGCACTCACCAGCCATGAGCCTGGCTTCTGGGTGAGCAGCACTTCCCCTGTGGGAGCACACTGACCACCACGGGGTAGCTCCTGCATTGAGTGTCTGACCCTGATGGTTAGTGTGCATCATAGTGACCAGTTGTTCTGGTTGTTCCACCATTACGGTTGCTTAGGCTTTTATTATGTAGATTCTTGATGTAATAAATACGAAATATTTTTTTTTTTTTGATTACTTGGCTTCCCAAGAAAGAAGGAAGGCTATAAAATAAACTAAAAGAAACCAGGCTGTGTAGCTCCATTGGTTGGAGTGTTGATCATACACTAAAAGGTGGTGGGTTCAATTCCTGGCCGAGGCACATACCCCTGTTACAGGTTCAATTCCCTAGTGAGGTGAGTGCAGGATGTTTTTTCTCTCTCTCTTCCTTTCTCTAAAATAATTTTTTTAAAAAAAACACACTTTTAAAAATTAATCAATTAATAAAATTAAATTAAAAATTTTTTTCCTGTGTTCAGGATTTCACTTTTGGGATTAGAAAAGTTGTTAGAATATATTTACCAGCGTTTATTTTATAAACATTGGCTTGCATGTTTAGATTTTTTTTTTTACAAGCCACTTTTCTGGAGACAAAATGCTAAGTGGTGTTTATCTCTGTCCACTGTCACTAGAGAGTTGTTTAAATGCATAACAAAAATTTTAGATCTTGCCCACTGCTTAGCATCATGTTATTATATGTAATTATATGATAGCAGGGGCTAAATGTATCTTGTATCTACATTATTGTTTACGTATTACTGATTCCCCATGAATCATTACAGAGGACATTACAGAGAACTCATTATCTCTCTGGGGGCAGGTGGAGATCATATATAAAAATGAATAATGGTGCTTTTTGGGAAATTAAAGATATTGGTCAACTCCCTCTTTGGCAGTTGTCCAATTTACATAATTGCATTTTTTTCCCCTAAATTTCCCCTGAAGCTTCAGTTGAATAAGGTGTCCTTTTGAATTTGCATTTTGAAAAGCTTAATTATGCTGCATTAAACAGCTGCAACCAGCTGTAGTCTCAGACTTGGCTAGAATTAGTGAACTAACTATGTGCTGGCAAATCACTTTGAGAGTTTTCCAATCAAAGGAAAGGCATTAGTATCCATGTTCTTACCTGAGCAAAATGTTTAGATTTTGTGCAATGTCAGTTAGCTGCAATGAACACTTCTAAGGTAAATGTCCTATAATTCTATTCCACCAGAGTTAATAGCACTTTCAATAGGGCTTGCTTACTGAGACTTGGTCTTAGAATGGCACCATACAGAAGAGTGAGAGAAGGGAAGCATGGGTATTTTCACTCCCCTCATATCGAAGACTCTGATTAATGTCATCTATTTGGTAGTGTCAGTACACTAGAAGTCTGAACTGGTAAAGAGCCTCTGGTTCTCCAAAGCCTGCTCTTCTTATAGATACCTTCTGAGAAAGCAACCACATGTTACTCCTAATTCATGATTGACTGAGGTTGGTTGTATGTGATAAGACCAATTCCCTCCCCTGAAACATCTGATAGATTGCACCAAGAGCCTCTTAGGTAGTCTGGAACAAAAAATTTGCATAGTGGACTTATATTGAATGGTGGTTAACAATCCTATCAGGTGCTCTAGCTTAAGACATTTTCATTTATTCAAATAGTATGTTTTGAGAACATCCTCTTTTCAGGCAGTATACCAAGCACTGTAGACATTGAAGAATGAACAGTAGTTTTCTGTGTCCATGGAGCTTATTAATGGGAGTGTCAAATATCAGTCAAGTAATCATACAAATTAGTATATATGCACATCCTAATACCTGTACTATCTACACTAATAAAAGAGAAACATACAAATTGACAATCACTCTGTGATGTCCACTAGCCAATCAGAGCAAGTATGCAAATTAACCCAACTAAGAGGGCAGCTGGAGCCAGCCAGAGGCTTGGGTTGCCCCCAGCAATGAAGGAAGCCAAGCTTCCTGGCCAGCTCTGGCCTCTGCTCAAGGCTACAAAGTTTTAATTATATAAGATAAATAAATCCCAACAGATATGGCAGCAGCCATGGAGTTGGAGCCAGCCGGAGGCTTGGGTTGCCCCCAGCGATAGAGGAAGCCAAAGCTTCCCACCTACCCTGGCCAACCCTGTCCTCCACTCAAGGCTACAAAGTTTCAGTTATAGAAGACAAATAAATCCCAGATATCTGCTTCCAGTCAGCCCTGGCCTATGCTTGAGTCTCCAGGGGCATGGCTGGCCGGCAAGCCACCACAGGCCCCTCACCCAGGCCACACCACGCCCCAAGGGAACCCTCATCCTGATCTGGGACACCCTTCAGGGCAAACCAGCCAGCCCCCACCCATGCACCAGTCCTTTATCCTATCTAATAAAAGAGTAATATGCAAATTGATTGTCACTCCAACATTAAAGATGGCTGCCCCCGTGTGGTCAAAGATGGCTGCCCCCATGTGGACACAAGATGGCCAGCAAGGGAGGGCAGTTGGGGGGGACCAGGCCTGCAGAGAAGACAGTTGGCAGGGACCAGGCCTGCATGGGAGGGCAGTTGTGGGGGACCCAGGCCTGAGGGGAGGGCAATTGGGGGGTCCAGACCAGCAGGGGAGAGCAGTTATAGCAATGAGGCTGGCAAGGGAGGGCAGTTAGAGGTGACGGGGTCAGCAGAGGAGGGCTGCTGGGGGAAACCAGGCCTGCAGGGGAGGACAGTTGGGGGTGATCATGTCAGCAGGGGAGGGCAGTTGGGGGTGACCAGGCCAGCAGGGGAGGGCAGTTAGGGGTAATTGGGCTGGCAGGGGAGCAGTTAGGCGTCAATCAGGCTGGCATGAAAGTGGTAAGGGGGTGATCAGGCTGGCAGGCAGAAGCAGTTAGGGGCAATCAGGAAGGCAGGCAGGCGAGCAGTTGGGAGCCAGCAGTCCTGGATTGTGAGAGGGATGTCCCAGATTGGAGAAAGTGCAGGCTGGGCTGAGGGACACACACACTCCTGTGCATAAATTTCGTGCACTGGGCCTCCAGTGAAGAAATGAAAGAATGCTATGAAGGTTTGAGCCAATATGGGATACTCAAGGAAGACTTATCTGAAAAAATGAGGTTTGAGCTAAGAAATAGAAAATTGAAGCTAACAAACTGAAGAATGGGAGAGGAATATTCCTAGTAGAGAGAACAGTATTGATACTCTTGTGAGCCCATGAAAGAAACTTAAAAAAAAAAAAAAAAATAAGACAAATTAATGCTACTGAGATGCAGAGATTGAGGAAAAGAGTAGAATGAAGTTATGCTGGAGACATAGATAGGAGTCAAACCACAAGAGTCTTTAAGAGCTAGATTCATTATTTTAGTCTCTATTTACTTTATTATATTTTATTTATTTATTTATTTATTTATTTATTTATTTATTTATTTATTTTTGTTAATCCTCACCTGTGGATATTTTTCCATTGATTTTTTAGGGCAAGTGGAAGAGAGAGAAATATCAATGAGAAAAACACATCAATTGGTTGCCTCCTGTATGAGCCCCTTCCAGGGCCCAGGTCCGGCCCAATCATGAATTAGAGGAGAATGCAACCAAGGTAACTACCCTTGACCAGAATTGAACCCAGGACCTTTTGGATAGGCCAATACTCTATCCAAACTGACTAGGGCTATTTTAGTATCTATTTAAAACAACAATGTTAATTCCCTCAAGGGATGGGTGTCAGATAGAGAGAGGAGGTAACAATAAAGAATTGTATTTGAAAATATTGCTCTGGCTACAATGTAATAAACTGATGAAAGAGTTCAACTGGAAATGTGGAGACGAAATAAAATCAAGTTGTAGGAATTCAGGCTAGAGAAACTAGAGTCATTGCAGTAGAAAATATGAAAAGTGAATGGATTGACAGGATATTTAGGTGATAAATTTCACCTTTCTTATGGGGTTTAGACACATTGCACTTGAGAACTCTGAGATACTCCGGTAGAGATGCTGAATAAGCAACTGAGTGTATCGGCACCCCACATATGTGAATGAGGCAGAAGTATGAGGCTCAGCCACTTCAATCCAAATCCATCCATCATGGATGAGTCCAGGTTCTAAAATGAATCCCCACCCCCAACCAGGTTGGCCAAAGCTTTGTTGGGACTGCATACTAGTTGAACTTCTTTTTCACATTTGCACCTTCCTTCCACAGGTGTTGATTCATAATGAACAGTTTGTACCCCAAGTGCTATCACAATATCTGATCTAAAGAACCCAACCTATATGCTGAAGCCAGTTTGGCTCAGTGGTAGAGTGTCGGTCTGCAGACTGAAAGGTCCCAGGTTCGATTCCAGTCAAGGGCATGTACATTGGTTGTGGGCACATCCCCGGTAGGGGGTGTGCAAGAGGCAGCTGGTTGATGTTTCTCTCTCATCGACATTTCTAGCTCTCTATCTCTCTCCCTTCCTCTGTAAAAAATCAATTATATATATATATATATATATATATATATATATATATATATATATGAACCCAACCTATAAAAGTATGAAATGGAAAGGGGAAAGTGCTTAGAATCAATGAACCAGAGAAAGGTGAACCTGCAAAGTAACAGATAAGAAAATGCTGGAAAGTAAGAAGGAAAGCCTGGAGAGCATGGTGTCCTGGGAGCCAAAATAAGCACATGTTTCAAAAAACACAGAGTGGGCAAGAGTGCTGAGAAATCAGAAAAAAAAAAAATGCTGTGAAATGTCCACTGGATTTAAATCATAGAGGTCTTCGGTGGCCTTAGCCACAGTTGTTTTGCTACAATGTTAGAAACAACTGTCATAATAGAGAGAGTAGAGGAGTGAGTTCAAGGTGAGAAAATTGACTCACCAAATATCAAAAACTCTTTAAAAAATGTAGATTTAATGAATGAGAAAGATTGAAATAAGGTGGGAGGGAGGAGAATGTGGGTATCAAGAAAAGGTTGTTGTTTTTAAGACAGAAGAGACATGCACAGGTTTGAATGTAATTGGAAATAACCTAATTGAGAAGGATATATTTAATGAGTAGCAGAGTGGAAGTGGGGAAGAGGAATTGAACATTTAAGATACCTGATGAAGCATGAAGGGATCCGAAACGCAGGTGAAGCAATTGGCCTTAAATGACCAGAAGACTACCCCCGCGGCCTAAACTAACATAGGGGGGAAAAAAAAAAGAAAAGAAAGAAAAAAAAGGCATGAATGCAGATGGAACTGTATGAATTTGGTAGCAGGAAGCTGAGGGAGTTCCCATCTGATGCCTTCTATTTTCTTCAGGAAGGAGGAGGTGAAGTCATCTGCTGTGCGTGAGGAGTAGTTAAGAATATCTGAAGTTTTAGAGTGTATAATGTTACAAACCATATTAAAAACAGAGGGAGATAATTTACCAGATAAACATGGGAAAATTAGCAAACTTTAAAGGCCCCAATGTATTGGCAGCAATCTTCCCTGACAGGTGACTTTTGTGGCAGTGCCAGACTGTAGACCTGGAGAAGGCGTATAAATACATTCATCCAAGGTTGGGCTTTTGTCAGATAAATGGGAAGGGAAATGTTTAAGAGACAAAGGGACAAGAGGGTTAAGAGTATTGCTGAGAGTGATATTCAAATAATGGACTGAGGGATTTAAACCAAATGATGATGAAAGAATAAAAAAAGATGACAAGGTGGACACTGGTGGAAAAGTAAAAGGGTTAGCACATTAGAACAATACTCTCCAGATCCGAGGATCATGTGAATATGCAGACTAAGATTCTATCCCACAGGGAGAACCTAAGGTTCTGCATTTCTAACAAGTAACCAGGTAATGTTGATACTGCTGGTTTGAGGACCAGACTAACAAAGCATTAGAATTTCAAAAAGGATTAAAAGTAGTTTGAACTTGAAAAGGAAAGTGATAGAGAGAGCAAGAGAGATTACAAGAAGAAGAGATTACAAGAAGCAATAGGAAGTAAGTAGTGGACAAAGAATCAGAAAACAAAAACCAAAAACAAAGGAAAGCTGGGGTGTTAGAATTTTAGAGGAGCAAGGTGAATGTCTGCTTCTGAGGGTGGGCAAATCACCAGGTCACCAAAGATGCTAGGAGATCAGTAGAGCTGCAATAGCTGAACACTGAAGATTTGACTAATGGGATTCCATAAAGGACAATCTGTACAGTTACTAAAAGGCTCCTTCTATTGCTGTTTATCCCCTCACATTTTTACAAAATATCCCTATTCAACCCTGGCCAGGTGGCTCAGTTGGTTGAAGTGTTGTCTCATACACCAAAAGTTTGCACGTTCAATTCACAGTAGGTTTCAGGCTCCATTCCCCATCATATGCTTACAGAGGCAACCAATCGATGTATCTCTTTCACATCAATGTTTCTCTCTCCCTTACTTCCACTTGAAAAGCAATAAAAACATGTCCTCGGGTGAGAATATATATATGTTAGAGGCCCAATGCATGGCATTCGTGCAACAGTAGGCCTTCCTTCTCCTGGCTGCAGGCACCAGCTTTCCTCTGGCATCTAGGACCCAGGCTTCCCTCCCAGCTCCAGTTTCCTCTGGAAGGTCATCCAAAAGGACATCCAGTCTAATTAGCATATTACACTTGTATTATTATAGATATTGCCTCCTAACCTAGGCATAGGCAAGTTATCCTACATAATAAAGAGGTAATAAGCAAATTGACCCTCACATCCTCACAAGATGGTTGCCTACGACCAGGTTGGCAGGGAGTTAGTGAGGAATGACCAACAACTGAACAGAAGGCTGTGTGGGGTGACCAGGCCAGCAGGGGGGTCATGAGGGGTGACCAGGCCAGAAGGATGGGCAGTTGGGGGTGACCAGGTCAGGGGGGGGGGGGCGCAGTTGGGGCAGCCAGGCTCAGCAGGGTGGGGGGAGTTAGGGGCAACCAAGCTGGCAAAAAGGAACAGTTGGGGGTGACCAGGCTAGCAGGGCAGGCAGTAAGAGGCCACTGGGGGTGGGGGGGAGAAGAGGCGGTGCAGTTGGGGGCAATTAGGCTGGCAGGGGGCAGTCACAGGCAAAAATGCTGGTGGGGAAGGGGGGGCAGTTGGGAGCAACCAGGCAGGCAGATGAGTGATTAGGAGCCAGCAGTCCAAGATTGTGAGAGGGATGTCTGACTGCCAGTTTAGGCCTGATCCCAGGGAAACATTAAACAGGCAGTCAGGCATCCCCCGAATGGTCCCGAATTGGAGAGAGTACAGGCTGGGCTGAAGGGGATCCCGCCCCCCATGCACGAATTTCATTCACCAGGCCTCTAATTATATATATATATATATATATATCTCCCCATTCACATGCAGCTACCTCAGTGACTGTCCTGGCCACCTGTGCCTGTCTAACTATTGGAAATGCCTTGCTGGTCCTGGTCGACTAGGTTGTAGTTCACTGTGGGATGGACACCCACACTATCACTGAGGAAGCAGAAAAGGCAGGACTGATTTCTAAGAATAACTCTATTGCAACTGGAATTTTAAAATTAACTTCCAACGCATCCCCAAGCCCCAAAAGACAGGCCAGGCCAATCTGTAAGGCAACTCTTAAAAATTGGAGTGTTTTGGGCTTAAGTCACATGTACACATAGGGAAGGGAAAGGGAAGATTCTATTCTGACGTAAGAAGGACCACTAAATCTAGACAGCTCAAATGGGGTTAAGCTTAGGCTCAGGTGATACAAATGAGTCCACAAAATCCACTTTTCTATCCCTTCCTATGAGCCAAATCTTCCCAAGAAATTGTAACTTGCCTCCTAGTTCCTGAGTAAGCAGCCAAAAGTTTCCTCAAATGCTGAGTGGTATCAACCACAGAGTAATAAACAGCAACAAAGTAAGAAAAATTATATAAACAAAAACAATGTTTGTAACTCAAGGTGAGTCAGTCAAACTCAATTTTAGGAGACAAAACAAGGTTGGATTAAACAAATATTGATAATATCTTTTTTTTTTTTTTTGGTTAAACTTTAATTGTGCTTAATGTTTCATTTTCTTGAAATCTTGTCCTGTGTAATAACTCTTTCTTGGATATGTAGTGATTGAATATTAGTTAAGTATTTGTTTTGAAGAGAAAAGTCTTAACTTTTATGAAAAAGAAACAATTGAACATAAAAATAGGCCTCAACATAACTTTGAAACCATACTGCAACAATTAAACTTTCTGATAACCCAAGGACACACACAATAGTATGATTAAGTCCTAGGGGTTGGGGAAGCAGGATGGAGGGTGTCCATGGGGAAAACAAAGGGAGACATCTGTAATTCTTTCAACAATACAGATGAATTTTACAAAATTAAACTCTGTGGACCACAAACATGCCTCCTAACCTAAGCACAGGCAAGCTATAAGGGTGTTTGAGAAATAAGTAATAGAGTCATAAGTTTTCTGGCAACGTTCAAGAAGTATGCATAAGCAACATTATGTAAACGGCCCTTGCAAGCCTGAAATCTGCAATGAGATGACAAACCTAAGAGGATTTATTTGTTCGTCAACAATAGCTTCATTGTGTCAACCTGAATAAACGAGCCACATAGTCATTTCTGGCAGGGCAAACATGGGGAGCTATTGCTGATAACTCTGCAAATCACATAAACTAGGCAATGTCCATTCCATGGTTACCACTGTACAAACCTGTACAAATTTGGACAGAAGTCGTGATTTAGTATAAACCAAAAATTTACACCTTGAACTACCTTGAAACTGGCCACAGTTTCTGGGAAGAATACTTGTGGTAGTTGAGCAAAGAAGCTGATTATCTAGATTCTTGCATACATGAAAAATCTGATTCTTATGACTACTCAGCTTAATTTAGAAGGAAAAGCTTATCAGTATCATCAAATGATTAGCTCTTTCTTGAATTAGAGAGATCTTACCTTGACAGAAGAGTAGACAAATGACATTCTCAGTGTTCTGCTACTCACTGTGTGACAGCATCATCAGATTCCATGGTATTCCCTGATATAAAGTTTTATCCAAAAAATAATATATTTAATGGTAGAAGTCTAGCCAAAAAGGGGAAACTTGCAGATTTAATAGGGTTGGCAATTTGGGGCCCAAGGAGATAGGAGAAATTTTTTTCACTAGGGAGAAAAAACATAGAATGAACTCTCTCTCTCTCTCTCTCTCTCTCTCTCTCTCTCTCTCTCTCTCTCTCTCTCTCTCCCTCTTTGGGAGCCTCTTGCTTCTCACCTCTCATCTCTCCACTTCTTATCCACTTATATAGAATTCAAAATAAACACTTTTTTGTTTGATGGCTTTTATCTTTCAACTTCTTAATAAATTACTAATACTTTAGCTCATAGTGTACTCAAAATAGAGATTGCTGATTAAAATACCCACAAGGGTTAAGCAGATAAAGCAAAGGAGCTAAGTCATTTCTGTCAAGTTTAAGAAAATATGCTGTGGTAAGAACTTGGGAACTTGTAGAGTGCATGAGCCATTGAAGAGTCTTACTATTTACTTACCTCTAATCAGTTGTTACATGTAGAAATTCCAGCTGAGTGTTGCCAGATGTTGCAAATTTTCAAGATAAACTGTAAATTTGAATTTTTATGTGCTGTCTCCTGGATTTTTAATCTGGCAACAATTTGAACATTGTTTGGAAATGCATGGGGACTTCTAATCAAGATGGTTTAGTGAGTTCATAAATTACCACGCCCTCTCTCTCCCAACCCTCAACCATGTTTGGAAATATATTTAAAAAGATACAAGCATTATGATACTAGCTGAGTACAAGATCAAGATAAATATCTCCATGAACTGGAAACAGAACAGAAAGGCAGCTAGCAAGGCTCTGGCAGATGAGCAGCCAGAACCAGGCACCCTGCCTGAAGCCACATCTGAGCTGGAACTACCGTGAGTACGTAGGAAGCTTAAAAAGATTCACTTGCTGCTATGGACTATGGTTTACTAGGAAATGTTAGATCTGAGAAAGTAGGGGGGGGGGGGGACAAAGTCTTAAGACAAACAACTGATCCAAAGATCCCCTATCTCCATAACTATACCTACACTATTCTCAATATTGCCATGATCAAGAGCTCCAAAACAAAACAACTCTAGAGATTTTACAAGTGTTGTCTACCTTAATCATTAAAACTCTTTTCACCAATCTACCCGATAATTTATTCCACAGCAATTATTGAGCAGCATGACATGCCAGTATTCTAGGTGCTAGAGAAAAAAAAAAAAAATGTGTGAACAAATCAAAATCCCATGCATATTTAGGTTACATTCTCATTGTGGGGAAAGGGCACAGTGGGAAATAGATCACAAATAAACAAGGAAATATAACATATGTCAGAGAGTCAAAGTACTAGGAAGAAACAACAAACTAAGGTAAGGAAGGAGAAGAGCAGCAGAGTGGAGAGAAAGATGTTTTTTTATAGAGTGTGCCAGAGAGAAGTTAATATTGGAGGGAGCCAAGTCTCCCAGGCAGATGACGCAGGAAGTCCAAATACTTTAAGGCAGAAGCATTGCTGACATGCTCAAGGAACAGCAGGAGACGAGTGTGACCAGAATGGAGTGAACAATAAGAGGGGTAAGAGCAAAAGTCAGAACTGCAGCAGGAGGCCAGATCGCACAGACCGCTTTTAGTCTTTGACTTTGACACCCAGAGAGAAGCTACTGGGAGAATTTAAAGAGCCAAAAGATATGTGACTCATACATTGAAAAGACCACTCCCGCAGCTGCATTGAAAAGACTAGAGCAATATATAAAGAGCATGGAAAGAGGCAAGAAAACAAATTAGGAACCTGTTCAAGTAACCCAGGCCAGAGATGACGGCTTGGACCAAGGTGGAAGCAGTGGAGGTGGTGCTAACTGGTTAAAATCTGAATATATGTTGAAAAGAAAGAGAAGAAGATTTCTGTTAAATTGAATGGGGAGTGTGAAAGAAAGAAAAAAGTCAAAAAAGACTCCAGGCTTTTTAGCTTCCATAGCTGAAGGAACATTGCTACTTACTGACATTGGAAAGTATGGGAAGAGGTTGGAAGGTGGGTGAGAATCAGAACTGGAGGTTTTGATCTTAAGTTTGAAGCTATTCAAGCGGAAATTTCAAATGGGAATCTCAAGGGAGAAGTCCAGTGCTATGGATGAAAATTTAGGAGTTATCTGTGGAATCATGAACTTTAAATCCATACACCAGATGAGATCAGCAAAGGAGAGCATGTAAATGTATTAGTCAGTCCCAGTAAAACACTCCAATCTTGAGGAGAGTTTAACAAAGGGTCTATTTAAATGGTTTGGCAGAGATTAGGGTAAAGAATCCTATATAATAAAGAGGTAATATGCAAATTGACCATCATGCCCTTGCATAAGATAGCTGCCCCCATGTGGTTACAATATGGCTGCCACAAGATGGCCAGCAGGGTAGGGCAGTTGTGGGCGATCAGGCCAGCAGAGGAGGGAAGTTAGGGGTGACCAGGCCAGCAGGGGAGGGCAGTTAGGGGTGACTGGGCCAGCAGGGGAGGGCAGTTGAGGGCGTTTGGGCAGTCAGGGAAGCAGTTAGGTGTCAATCAAGCTGGCAGGGGAGTGGTTAGGGGCTGATCAGGCAGGCAGGCAGGTGAGCAATTGGGAGCCAGCAGTCCTGGATTGTGAGAGGGATGTCTGAGAGGTCCCAGGTTAGAGAGGGTGCAGGATGGGCTGAGGGACACCACTCCCCTCCCAGTGCACAAATTTCATGCACTGGGCCTCTAGTAAGTGATAATGCACTATCCCAACTGTCACATGCTTAAAGGGTTAAAAGGAAAGAGAAGTTACTAGGAATTCAGAGGATGTAACTGGATGGAGAGGACCCCTACCAAGAGCTGCAACCTTTAGTTAAGGAAGGCTAGCAGAAAAAATAGCCCCCACCCTCATTCTCTTCCCAACTTTCAACTAGAAGTCAAGAACAAAAGAATTTGGCACCTCTTAGGTATGAATCAAGGAAGATAAGGGGTGAAATCAAATGTGGAGAGGCAAATGGAAGCACTCCGGTACAATTGATAAAAACAGAAAAGAGACCCAAGAAAGGAACCCAGGGTAATTCCAGTTTTAGAGATCAAACAGATGTTGAAAAGATGGTGGCACCCAGTCCTTTTTTTTTTTAATTCAGTTGACTTGACACCTTTGTAAAAAATCAACTGATCTTAAATGGAAGGGTTAATTTCAAGATTTTCAACTCTATTCCCTTGATCTATATGTCTGTCCTTATGTCAGTACCACACTGCCTTGAGTATTATAGCTTTGTAGTCAATTTTGAAATCAGGAAGTGTGAGTCATAACTCCATTCTTTTTCAGGGTTGATTTGACTAGTCTGGGATCCTTGCAATTTATATGTAAATTTTAGAATTATTTTGTCATTTCATTTTTTAAAGGCAGCTGGAATTTTTACAGGGATTGTATGGAACCTGTATATCAGTTTGGGGAGTATTTCTAGATGAATAATGTCTCCCAATCCATAATCAACAGATATCTTTCCATTTATTTAGATCTTCCTTAATTTCATTTTAAAATGTTCTATAGCTTTTAGTGTAAGAGTAGTGCACTTCTTTTGTTAACTTTATTACTGAAATTTTTATTCTTTTGATAATATTGTAAATTAAATTGTTTTTTTTAATTTTTTCAATTGTTCATTGCTAGTATATAGAAAATACAATTGATCATCCCATATGAGTCCATGTGTTTGATTCCTGGTCCATCAGGGAAGATACCTGAGTTGTGGGTTCCATCCCCAGTCGGGACACATTCAAGAGGCAGCTGGCTGATGTTTCTCTCTCACATTTCTCTCTCTCTCTCTCTCTCTCTCTATATATATATATATATATATATATATATATATATATATATATATTTTTTTTCTCTCTCTCTTTCCTCTCTCACTCTCTCTAAAAATCAATAAGCATATCCTCAGATGAGTATTTAAAAAATAAAATTGCTTTTTGTATATTGATCTTGTACTTTGCAATTTTGCTGAATTTTCTTATTAGTTCTCACAGTTGCATGTATGTGAATTCTTTAGGATTTCTATATACAGTATCATATCATCTGAAAAAAAATTTACCTCTTCCTTTCCAATCTAGATGTCTTTTATCTCTTTTTCTTGCCTAATTGTCCTAACTAGAACTTCCAAACATAATATTGAGTAGAAGTAAACCATGTATTTTTTAAAACCCATACTCAAATATGATTTGTCTCAGGAACTTAAAGGCTATTCAATGTAATAATATAAGGTAATATACTGAATTATAAATTTCAAATGATCATCTCAATATATTTATATATGAAATACATATCATGCTTGTGATGTGCCAGATAGTTTTAAGCACTTTACATGTATTAACTCATTGAACCTTTAAAACAACTCTATGGTTAGGTGCTGTCATCCCCAATACCACACATGAAGAAATCAAGCTAGAATTTCTTTGTTCAATATAACGCAGCAGTAAGTGACAAAGTTGGAATTTAAACCCAGACAGAGTCCTAGCTCTTAACTGTTCAGAATGCTGACTCACATATATAGTTATTCAGCAAGTAGCTTAATGGTGAAATTTGAGAAGCATTCTTATAAATGTCAGGAGAAAGATAAGAATGCCAGCTATTACTACTTCTACTGAATATTTTAGTATAGGTTCAGTAAATGTAAGCCTATACATTTTTTTGACATAATAATTGGAAATGAAGAGACCTAACTGTCATTATTTGTGAAAAATATGGTTCTCTACACAGAAAAATGAATAGCCCTAAGTTCAGCCATGGCAATATAATAAAAGTCAGCAGACTTGTGGATAAATGAGACACATACAAAAAAGGTGGGACTATTCATAAGCACCAGTAATAATCCATTAGATAATACAAAAAAATTCCATTCAAAACAACTACTATAAGATGTCTAGGAATAAAGATCTAATACTATCTAATAAAAGAGTAATATGTGAATTAACCATCACTTCGTGACAAAAATGGCAGCATTCATAGCCGTAAGATGGCAGCACCCAGTCCTCTCAGCCCTGCCAGAGTCCCCCAGTCTCAGAGAGGGCTGCCACTGAGAGCCTGCAGAGTAATGCGGAATGCTGCCCAGAGGCCTCCTCACCCTTTATTTAAAGAAAAACAAAAAAAATTTACTCCCCTGAAGAGGGCTAAATGGGAAGATACCTGGACATTCTTTAGATTGTTGCTGACTGGGCCCTGGATATTGACAGAATCATGTCAGTTGCACTCCAGCCCTGGGAGTGAGGAAATGTTCTTAGTTCCTGGCTTCTGTTCGTCCAGGAGGAAGGGGTGGGTGGAACCTGGGCTCTCCCAGGCTCCTTGTTTTCCTGTGAAACCCCCTTGTTGGATTGGAGTATAAATAGATGTGCTGTGTGGCTTAGGAGGTCGTCAGTCTGTCTCTCCAGCAGAGGAGGTCTACGGCCCTCTCTGCTCCCAGCTTGAAATCAACCTCTGTGTCTTCTCTCTTTATTTCTATTATTTCTCAATCCCTGGGCACCTCCACTTAGAACTGGTTCGTTCATCTCTCTTTCCATGCAAGACATGGAAAAAGGAGATCCCTGCAGCTTCAGGCCCCTGCACTCCCCACAGTCTGATCCCCTCCCAGAGCCAGTAGCCTGGACTGGGGTCTCAGCCTGGCAGGGGCGTGCGCCCCCACAGTGTGATCCCCTCCCAGGAGCAGCAGCTTGGTGTCTCAACCACTGAGTCACACCAGCCAGGCAGATATGGAGAAATTTTAAATGTTTCTTTTAAAAAATATATTTTTTATTTTATTTATTTATTTATTTGTTTGTTTGTTTGTTTGTTTGTTTATTTATTTATTATGAGAGGAAGGGAAAGGGACAGAGAGCTAGAAACATTTATGGGAGAGAAACATCTACCAGCTACCTCCTGCACACTCCTCACAGGGTATGTGCCCCCAACCAAGGTACATGCCCTTGATTGGAATCAAATTGGGACCCTTGAGTCTGCAGGCCGATGCTCTATCCACCTAGCCAAACCAGTTAGGGCTGTCCAACCAATATGTTAAAGAAAAAACCCTATCTAATAAAGAGGGAATATGCAGGGAAAAGAACGTCTAACTGCCAATCCCTATGAGATCGGGCTTAAACAGGCAGTCAGACATCCCCTGAGGGGTCCCAGATTGGAGAGGGTGCAGGCTGGGCTGAGGAACACCCTCCACCAGTACATGAATTTTGTGTACCAGGCCTCTAGTCTACACTAATAAAAAAAAAAAAAAAAGGTGCAATTTGACTGTACCTTCGTGACGCCCACCAGTCAATCAGGAGTGAGTATGCAAATTAACCCAACAAAGATGGTGGGTTAATTTGCATATACAGGCACTGAGCGGCTGGGTGCAGGGCAGGACGCCTGCATCATCACCGTAGTGACAACACAGGCATTCCATACCACCACAGCCTCTCCAGGCCTCTGTGTAGCATGGGAAGGTAGAAAGGCAGCTCCAGGCGAGAGCAAAGGTAGTGCCAGCAGCCAGGGGAAGGAAGGCCTATTCTTGCTCGAATCTTTGTGCATCAGGCCTCCAGTCCTATATAACAAAAGGCTAATGTACAAATCCACCGAATGGCCGAATGGCCAATCGCTATGATGCGCACTGACCATCATGGGATAGACGCTCAACACAGGAGCTGCCCTGGTGGTCTGTGCACTTCCATAGGGAAAGTACAACTCAGCCAGAAGCCAGGCTCACTGCTGGCAAGCACAACGGACTCCAAGAGGACTTCTGGACTGGAATAGAGTGCAGGCTAGGCTCAGGTAACCCCCCTCTCCCCCCCGAGTGCACAAATTTCATGCACTGGGCTTCTAGTAAAAGATAAAGAAGTAGGGGAATGAAGTGTTTGAGAAAATAAAAATAAAGTAGTCTGTAGACTGACTAAAGAGCATTTGGCTGGATTTAAAAGGCTTGAATATATGCTCCATAGAAAGTTTTTAAGCAAGGGAGTAATAAAATTAATGTACAATTAGAGAAATTTAATCTGACATCAGTTAAATGAAATCCATGGTTTAAGCATCCCTGAAAATGTGGTGGTGATATTCAGTTGGGACCACATTCTCATGCGGAGATTTTTTGCAACTGGATCATTCGCAATGAAGAGCAATATACTGCCACTGTCCCAAATTAAAGGGAAACGAGTATTTGCAATCTGACTACATTTTGTGTACAATAAAACAGAAAAGCAGAAAACACTGCTGTGGTGCTGCTTGTCAGACAAACACTTTGGCCCTCATATTTTTAATATGAGGTCAAGTGACAAAATCTTGAGTCATCCAGTGGCCTGGTGGATGGCCAGGTCTTCTATCAAATGACTAATTTTGGCATTTAGGAAAAAAAAAGACTAAAAATATAACTATCATAGACAAAATGCACTTCTTTTAAAAAATGGGACTTCTGGACAGTTTCATAAAATTGTAATGAAACCATGGTAATAAGAGGCAATTGCTCCTAAGGGATAAACCGGGGATTAAGAAGATTTTAACATCAAAGCCTGGTGTTAGTTTGGCACTGCATAGGGGAAAACCTAAATAAATATATGCAGGTCCTTCTTTTTCCTGATTTCTCATTTGTTATATTTTCATTTACCAAATACTAATTGGGCACCTCCTATATGTCCTTAGCACTGTGCTAAATCCAGAGAATTGAGCTGGAATAAAGAGAAATGCACCTGCTATCTCAAGGTTTACATTCCCTCCTGAAGCCCACATTGTAGCACACTTCTCCTGGCCTTGCAGGGCTCGACTCTCCCGAGTCATCCCCTGCCTCCCCCATGACTCTGTGTGCTGGCTTGTTTTCTTTTGCTTTTCTCTTATATTGGTTGTCCTCAAACCTCAGCCCTCTTCTCCCAATATTCTCCCAGAGTAATCTCATATACTCCCATTTTCCTATTTCATTTATTTATTATGTGGACCAGTATATATAGAGACTACATACATATGGATTACTTTATATATGGATTAATATGTAAGCATTTTGCAAATATAAAATCGTGTGTTCCTCATAACAACCGTTTGAGGTAGGTATTATTTTACCCATTTTTTCAGATGGGAATGTCAAGGCACAGACTAGTTAAGAAAGTGGCCGAACTGGAAATTGAATCAAGGCAGACCATGCTCTATATCACTATGCTATGCACTCTCCCAGCATCCACCTGGGCTCCTCTGTGTCTCCCCACTAGGGGACTTAAGGGGTAAAGATAACCAGTTCAAACATAAAGCTTATGTTGCTTGCTGTGTTGTGAGTAATGACCCAGGAATTTTATGTCTTTGCCAGTATCCATGAAAATGTGATTGGCTAGTTGTTAGCTTATAAGTAAGATAAAATCTCAGATTCTTCACAGTTCTTGATGTACAATACAATGAGAGATGATAAAATCTTTTAACTAGATGAAGTGACCTTGTGAGGCAATCCTGGGGAATAGCTTAAAATGATTAGGATAAAGATGGTCTAAGAAGGATTACTATCTGCAGGAAATAGGCAGCCACTGAAAGTATTTAGAATGTGTAAAACATGACAAAAGTGTTACTTTAACAAAATTAATCTGACATTGGCATTTAGAAAAACGGCTGCTAATGCACAGCTGGAATTAGATCCAAATAGCATCACCATAGCAATTAACATTTACTGAGTACTTACTGTGAAGAAGGCATTGTAATACAAATTCTATTTAACCCCCATTATAACCAAACTAGGGGCCCAGTGCACAAAATTTGTGCACTGTGGGCACCGCCCTCTTTAAGGGCAGGGCAGTCAATTAGCATATTCCCTCCTTAGTGGCTGTGGATGCCAACATCTTTGCAATGGCATGATGGTCAATTAGGGTATTTTCTCTTTATTAGATAGGATATTAACACATAATATTTGCCATGCTAACTCCTATACATATATGAACTTACTAAATGTACATAACAACCTTCTAAGGTAGATACTATTATCATCACTTTTTTACAAATAAGAAAACTAAGACATCCTATCTAATAAAAGAGTAATATGCAAATTTACAGTCACTCCAACACACAAGATGGCAGCCCCCGGGTGGTCAAAAATGGCTTCCCCCATGTGGACACAAGATATATGCCACAAAATTGGAGAGCAGTTGTGGTGATCAGGCCAACAGGGGTGGGTAGTTGGGAGGGACCAGATCTGCAAGGGAGGGCAGTTGAGGGTGATCAGGTTGGCAGGGTAGGGCAGATAGGGGTACCTGGGCAGGCAGAGGAGGGCAGTTGGGGGTGACAAAGCCTGCAGGAGAGGATAGTGGGAGGGACTAGGCAGGCAGGGGAGGACAGTTGGAGAAGGGCGGGGGGGGGGAGGGGGAGGGAACCAGGCCTGCAGGGGAGAGCAGTTGTGGGGTACTAGGTCATCATAGGAGGATTGTTGGGGGGGACCAGGCTAGCAGGGGAGGGTAGGTAGGGGCAATCAGGTCGGTAGGGGAGGGCAGTTAGGGCAACATGGCTGGCAAGGGAGGGAAGTTAGGGCTGACCGGGCCAGCGGGAAAGGGCAGTTGGGGCAACCAGGCCTGCAGGGGAGGACAGTTAGGGGTGACTAGGCCTGCTGGGGAGCACAGTTAGGGACATCGGGCCAGCAGGGGGGCAATTATGCATTGATCAGGCTGGCAGAGGAGTGGTTAGGGGGTGATCTAGCTGGCAGGCAGAAGCAGTTATGGGTAATCAGGCAGGCAGATAGGCGAGGGGTTGGGAGCCAATAGTCCTGTATTGTGAGAGGGATATCCGACTGCCTGTTTAGGCCCAGTCCTAGTGGGATCGGGCCTAAATGAACAGTCTAACATCCCTCGTGAGGTCCCAGATTGGAGAGGGTGCAGGCTGGGCTGAGGGCACACACACCCCTACCCCATACACAAATTTTGTGCACCAGCCCTCTAGTCTATCAAATAAGTAACTTTCCCAAGGTCACAACGATCTACAAACAATAGTGGAGGTAGGATTTCACCATAGGAAATCTTCCTGCTAGAGAACATGTTCTTACTCATTATCCTATACTACAACTTAGATAAGATAATGCCATCATTAGTCACTTACCAAAAGTCATAAAGCTGGTAAGTGGTGAAATCAGAAACCAGTAAATAAAAAGAGTCAGGCTATATCATCAACTATATAAATTCTTTTTCTGTACTTATCTGGTTCTTTTCAACTAGTCCTTTTGTGGTTCTGAATTAAAGGGATTCCTTTGGAGATTGTTATAAAGAGGGTCCTAACTCAGACTCAAAGGAGACCTTCAGTCATTGTGCTGGTAACCAAAATAATCAAATGAGCCAAGCAATGCCTTACAATGACTTACAGGATGATATCACTTAACTTAGGGCTCTTTGACTGAGAATGACAGGAACACAATTCAAAACTCAATGTCAGCAACAACTGGAACCATATTGCCCCCCTCTCTATCTCTCCCTGTTATCTCTGCTTCTCTCTGACCATTGACATCATTCTCACAATCATATTTTCTCCCTGAAGTGGTAACGATGTCTATTATCATCTGCAGGCTCACATCTAACTAGCTTCACCAAATCATGAAGAAAAAAATCTTTCTTTGATTCCAGTTTAAAAAAAAATAATAAAAAAAATATATAGTAGAAAGGACTCCATTAGCCTGGCTTGAGTCAATCCCTCACATTATGACCAATACTTGTGAGCAAGAATGTGCTATCTTGGAATAACTCAGGCCACTTATTCATCTCTGAATGGGGACAGGGTTGTGGAGTGTGTAAAGAGCAAGTCAGGAAGCAATGGCTGATAGTCCCTTCTACTATCAGGTAATTGTAGTTGAAGAGCTATTTTCCAAAGGAAGCAGGGAGGGGGAACATTGGTCTCAGGCAACCAGGAGAAATAGATCTTCACAATATCTGAACAGGGACCCTTTCTATTTGGCTTTGGCACCCTTGACATTTGAAACACATTTTGGAATTCAATACATAGTTCAATTTAGCACAAGGCTGGGTTTCATTGCTTTATTCGTGGATACCTTGATTTCCCAAATGAGACAATGATCTTGGAGAAGGGAACTGAGCTCAAATTAGGTATTTCCATGCACTTAGTAAATTCCTGTTGAAATTATGTCCAGCCAACCTTCACTGCCACACTGTAAATGTGGAAACCTTTCTTTGGTTAATGGCAGCAGCCGTTTAGGGGAGACTGTCATTGTTTGAAATTCTTCCTTTGGTTCACAGCTGGCACAAAGCTTTTGCTCCCAGAGTGATGGCCCCTACACCATTTTGTCTCCATAAACACTAACAGCTCACTGTCACTAACAGCGCAGCGAGTTGAGTTAAATGTCCATTGATTTCTACTCTGTAATGGTATTTGACATGTTGCAGGTTTTTTAATGTTTATATTACACTCTTACCACAGCCAGTTTTTAAACTTGAAATAGTATCTACTATTCTTTAAGCACTTGGTTTGGCGTTTTTGTATATCTTAGCTAATTAAACAAAGTTAGCATTTACACACACACACACACACACACACACACACACAGTTAAGATGATTGGAGAGAAATCAAGGATGTACCCAAGCTCATGACTATTGTATGTTGTCTAGTCAGAATTCCCAACCAGGTCTGTCTGACTTCCAAGACTATCTTATACCACTATTTGGCTAGAAAATCAAATGTTAATTACATCTTTAATTATTGCACAGCCAATGCTTCCTTTGCAAGACATTAGCACACATTCAGTGTTAGCAAAAACATTTACCTCCCAACAGAGTGACATTCTTCCCTCCGCACACCCAGCATGGAATTCCCAAACATTCATAATGATCTCCACGTTAAGCTGCTTGTTTAGAGAAGGTCTCATCTTGAACACTTTGGGCTGTCAAGAACAGGGACAAATTTGTGTTCTCTTTGTACAGAGATGATTTTCTAAAATTATCTTCAGGAACAAAAAATCATAATAATGATTTTGGATGATAAGGGGAAAACTCCTTTTTTCTTTTGTTGGTTTTCTTATACCCCCCAAATTTTTCTCACCTGTTCTAAAAACTTCACTTGGGAAAGAAATCAAACCAAAGCCAATTTCAGCCAGAGAGAGAGAGAGAGAGAGAGAGAGAAAGAGAGAGAGAGAGAGAGAGAGAGAGAGAGAGAGAGAGAGAGAGAGAGGGAGAGAGAGAGAGAGAGAGGGAGAAGATGGGAGAGAGAGGGAGAAGAAAAAGACATGTGAGCCATAGTGGACTGCAAGCTGATGGCCTTGAGCACATCAATTACGTGTCAACACCCCTCGTTCTGGTAGCCATGACAGTAAAGTCACCAAGAAAGGAAAAAGAACACAAACTTAACTGAGCCCTGTGGTCCAGCCAGGATGGCTGAAGAGAATCCTAAAGTGGCTCAGTGAGCAGGATAACTGTGGGTAAGGAGGGAGCCGAACACAAACCTGTTTTTATTTCACTTCAATGACTACAAAATCAGTGGGGTAAACACTTGTTACCAAAAGGGGAGGTGTTTCTTCTTTCTTAATTATAGAATAAATTAAGTAAACATTGTCTGAATCCAAAAAGATTAGATCATGGAGAAAAACAACACCCTCAATTTTTCTCTGGGAATAAAGGGACCCAAAGAGTTTAAACAATGCACTGTTTTGGTTGTTGGGGTTATTTTTTCTTTCTTTTCTTTTCTAAAAGGAGTTGGAACGTATCAGCTGATGTCACTGACATACCTTGATACTCCTGAGGGAAAGGAGATAGAAACAAAAGACAAGGAAATAAATTTAAATTGACTTTCTCTTGCCTTTACCAGCTGGCTGAAAAAAATATTCTGCCTAATAAATGGGAAATAGTTGAAAGCCTTGTGAGAGCTTAAATAAATGTTCTAATGGTGACATATTGTGATAATTTTATAATACACTAGAGGCTCGGTGCATGAAATTCATGCATGAGGGTGTGTGTCCCTCAGCCCAGCCTGCACCCTTTCCAATTTGGGACATCCCTCTCACAATCCAGGACTCCTGGCTCCCAATTGCTCGCCTGCCTGCCTTCCTGATTGCCCCTAACCACTTCCCTGCCAGCCTGATTGGTGCCTAACTGCTCCCCTACCAGCCTGATTGCCCTTAACTGCCCTCTCCTACAGGCTTGATCACCCCCAACTGCCCTTACTTGCAGGTCTGATGCTTCCCAACTGTCCTCCACTGCTGCCCATCTTGTGGTGGCCATCTTGTGTCCACATGGGGGCAGCCATCTTGTGTGCTGGAGTGATGGTCAATTTGCATATTACTCTTTTTTAGCTAGGATCTTTATATGCTCTTGTTTATTTGAATATTCAAGTTCATGAAATGACATTTCTGTATGCTGTGTATAAACATATATACTGTAATAACTTTAATAAGAACTATGTATTTTAGAAGGAGGGAACTCTTTTGTTTTATGTATGGTTTTGGGTTTGGGATGTTTGTGTGTGTATTTTTAAGCCATTCTTTAAAAGAAACATTCATGTATTTATACAACAGCACTTAGGAAATACAATAAAAGAAATCATTACAATACCACTTATAATAGCAACAATCTATATAAAACCCTAAGCAACGGGTGGACCATTTGACCAGTTGACTGTTTGACCGGTCACTATGACATGCACTGATTACCAGGGGGCAGATGCCCAATGTATGAGCTGCCCTCTGATGGTCAGTGCCACTCAGCTGACTGATAGGTGCCAAGCGCTGGGTTCACAGCTGGCAAGTGCAGCTATGGCAGTGGGAGCCTCTTCCACCTCCATGGCAGTGCTACTGAGTGGCATTGGCAGGCACAGTGGGGCCGGGATGAGTGGGAGCAGCCCAGCCTGGGCTTGGGCTCCTCCCCAGCCATTTGCTACTTCACACACTGCTACATCCTTCAGGAGATGTTGGACTGCTGGTTTTGGCCCAATCCCTGCAGGCCAGGCAGGGGATCTCTGCAAGGATCGGGCCAAAACTGGCTCTCTAACATCTCCCAAGGGGTTTTGCATTGCTGAGGGTGCAGGCCAGGCTGAGGGACCCTACCAGTGCACGAATCCATGCACTGGGCCTCTAGTAGAAGAGAAAATTACAAAGAGTAAGGATAACATAAAATTTACAAGCTCATATGAAGAAATGTTTCTAAACACTGAGAAAGGGGGCCACCAAAGACTTGGACAGTTGGAAAGACATATTGTTTTCTTGTAGTATAATAAGGAACAATTTTCTCTACTACCACTTAAAAATTAACATGATCTCATTTTTTCAACTGGGAAGCTAATTCTGAAGTTCATAAACAAAATAAACAGGAAAGGACATTTAAAACAATTCTGAAAAACAAACGTATAATGTGGAGGAGACAGCCTTATTAGATATTAAGGCATACTAGAAAGCTACAATAATTTAAACAATCTGTATCTGCATATTTACTAGGAAGAGATTAATCCATAAAGAGTCCAGAATTAGAGCCAAATACATGCTGCAATTTAGTGTATAACAAAAGTGGCATTACAGATTGTGAGGAAAAGAATTAATAAATGGTATGGAAAAACTGGGTAGTAACTTGAAAAATGAGTTTATTTTTTCTGTAGCATATTTGTACAAAATTAATTTCAGTTGGATAAATTATAAAAATATAAAAATAAAATATGAAAGTTGTAGAAGAAATTATTATGGATTTAAAAATATATAATCAGAGTGTCAGACTCTTCCTAAGTAATATTCAAAAGCATAATAGAACAAATCTATAATAATAAAAGCGTAAAATCCTAATTAGACAGAACAGCCAAATGACTTTCCAGATGTCATTCTGGACATCCTTCTGGATGAAGCCACAGTGGTGGGGGCCAAGGCAGAGGCAGTTAGGGGTGATCAGGCAGGCAAGCAAGCAGTTAGGGGTGATCAGGCAGGCGAGTGGTTAGGGGTGACCAGATAGGCAAGTGGTTAGGAGCCAGTGGTCCTGGATTGTGAGAGGGATGTCCAACAGCCAGTTTAGGCCCAATCCCTAAGGGCCTAAACCAGCAGTTGGACATCCCTCAAAGGGTACCGAATTGCAAGAGGGTGCACGCCAGGCTGAAAGTCATCCTCCCATGCATGAATTTCATACACCAGGCCTCTAGTACAACTATAAGAAAGTAAAATTTTCTGTGTAGCAAAAACTATCAGAAAATAAATGCACAAATGAAAAACTTAGAAAATACATTTTCAACAAGTATCACAAAGGACTATATATTAAGGGCTCACACAAATCAAATAGCAAAGCCACTAACCCAATAGAATAAAGAATAAAATAGAATAAATAGTTTCATAGAAAAGGAAATAACTACAAATAAGCTTCCCATTGAAATATCATTTTGCACCCATCAGATAATCAAATATCCAAAAGTTATATTTCATACTCCATAGACAACTGTATTAGGAACAGGCAGCCTCATGTGGGCTGATATGAGTGGGTAAGGAGAAAACCTTACACTCCTTTTTGGAGTGTAATTGAGCAATGTCTACCAAAGCTACAAGTATGTATACTCTTCAGCCTAGCAAAGATCATACTACAGGTTTACTTATACATATGTATGGAATATGAAAGCATAAGAGTATGCATTGCAATTTTCTTAAGTCACAAATTATTGGAAACACCTTAGTGTCCTACAATAGGAACTGACAAAAATCAAAGTGGATCTTTTTCACCATGCTTCCTTTATACAACTCCAAACAACAAAGGAAAAGGTAAGACATAAGCATAGCATACTTAAGGTGATCCAATATCCTGGTTTCCAGGGCAGTTTGGGTTCATGCTCATTTCCCTGGCATTCCACCCAGTTACCACCAACTGTACTCTCAAAAGTGTCCCTGTCTCCATGAAAAATAATTAGGTCATTCTAAGGATACTTCTCGGGAATGAAAGAAGGAGATAGGATGAAGTATGGAGCAGAGTAAGATGTTTAGATAAAGGGACAAGAAAGAAAGGCAACTTGAGCCTCCCCAGGCAAGCTGGTACTATTCAATTCTCCTCCTTTGACCCTATCAAGACCACAAGACTCTGGAGCCAGACAGTCTGAGTTCAAATCCTGGCTCCACAACTTATAAGCTATATGATCTTGGCAGATTTCTTAATGTCTTTCTGCCTCAGCTTCCTCTTTCTATAAAACAGGGATACTAATATTCATCTCATAGTGTTAGGGTTATCCTGAGGATTAGATGAGTTAATGTTTGTACGCACTTAAAACAATGCCTGATATTTACAAAGCACTATAGATGCATTACTGTTACTGTGATTCATACTGCTTCTCTGTGACTAACACATCCAGACCTTGACAAAATCTAAACATGTAGGAAGACATAATCATAAAAAAAAAATCACAATTAAGAGTTACATATAAACTAGAATCATTCATTCAGCAATTTTTCATTGAGCACTTATATTTAAGACTTTGAGCTAAGCTCTCTAGGGGAATAGCATTACATAAAACACAGTAGGACATTCGGTGAATTAGCATATAGCCCACATGTATACAGTGACACTCTGTTTCATCATAAGCTTTACCCCAATTAAATTCAGCAAGGAACAAATGGTCTTGTTTTCAATAAATTTGATAGTCTCTTGATTAACTAGTAATTTTAATAAAACTTCCAAACAGAATAAAAACCTATTAATATAGACCAATTAGCTAATACTGAACAATAAGAGGACTTAAATGTACTCTCGTGGCCAAGGACTTAGACTTCTGCAATCAAGATAGGCTCAAGTTTGAAACTAATTCTACCACTTTCCACGTGTGACCTTGGGCAAGACACCTAAACTTTCTGTCCATTAATTCTTCATATTTAAAGTGAGTGACTCTTGCTACCTATTTCAAATGTAGTAAAGAGGGTCAGATGTATGGTATTTACCTAGTGCTTCACAATGATAGATGTTTGCTAAATAATTGTCAGCATCATTTTTTTTATTTCTCTGAATTAAAATAAACAGCACAGTTTTCTCTCCACCTGATTTGTCTCTATTGCTTTCCAAGCCAATGAAATGAAAAATGGTTTGTTCTGTTTGAATGTGTAATATATTTTAATGTATTTTCAAAAAACAGCAACTTGCTTATATTTCTGATAGCAGGAATATAAACAGACTCCCCTCCACGGAGCCACACAGCCCTTGTTTGTTTAGGTCCTTTCTAAAGTTCCTATTTAGGCAAGGCCCTGATCTAGAAACCATAGCTCCCTGCAACCCTGCTCTGATGACACAGCATGAGTAATGAAGCTATACAGCTCCCGGCTCCTCCTGCAGGCACTTGTGTCTGGAGAATGAGGACCCAGCTAGTGGGAATTCACTGGTGGAAAAAAAAAAAGGGGGGGGGTGAACTACTTCTCTCTTCAGGAGCACCAAAACTTTTTAGCTATCTGCCATCTCCCTCACGATTTCTATTGAAGCCAAAAGAAAAATTTTGCTATTACCTATGTTTATAGGCATTTAATTTGTCCTTTGAGAGTACTAATATTGAAAGCAACTTAAAAGTACTTGAAGATTAAAAAGAAAAAAAAATGAAGAATGACTGATATAATTGTTAAAGTGAACCTTAGGAATTTTAACGTCACATGTTTTAATGGAGAAAAACAGTACGCTTGAGAACTAAAAAGATTAACTGAGATCTGAACTCTGAGGTGGGTATTTTTAGGAATCTGGTAGTGTTTTAATGCCAGTCAACTTAAGAAACTAGTGTTTGTTTCTCATAGTTGCCAGGCAACATATTGGGCTTGATTTAGTTTCCAGTCATTTTAAATAACAGTGCTATGATTATATATATATATATATATATATATATATATATATATATATATATATATATATATATATATATATATATATATTAATATGCTAAGTGTCTGACCGTCTGACCAGTTGCTCATACATGCACTGACCACCAGGGGGCAGACACTCAATGCAGGAGCTGTCGTGATGCTCACTGGCACCACAGACCTGGTGTCCACAAAACAACACTTGACTTCCCCCAAGTGGGACACAGGCCCGCCACCACCCTGGAGCAACAGCCCCCAATATCACAGTCAATGCTGCTGAGACCCCATGATGCAAAATGCAGTCCACAATCTGGATCAGTGGCTGTGGGCTCCAGGTAATGATGTCACATAGCAACGCCCAGCTTCCTCTCCCTAGCATCTAGCCTCCTTGGAGTTTCTTCAGCCCAGGAATACTTTAGCCAGGTACAAACATTTTACACTTTAACCAAATGCCTGTGAAGCATTTTCCCATGCCTATTTTGATCCTCACAGAAGTCCTGGAGTAGGTAGATAGGAAACTTGATGGAATCCTATTTTCTTTTCATTAGCCAGAAAACAAAGATTTAGAAAGCTTAGCAACTTGATCCGACTGAAAAGAAGAAATGGTAGACCATGAAAATGATTTCAGGTTTTCTCACTGCACAGAATATTGTCAAACACTACTGCAGTTAAATATTTTACCCTTTGTTCTCCCTGCATGCAAAATGCAGCCCACAGCTCAGCCCACAATAATAATCTGCTTCATGTTAATATTTATTGCTGTGTTGCTGACAATTACCTGAAAGAGAAGTTGGGGTGCTTCTCTGGGCAGGGGGAAAAAGTTTAGCCAAATCAAAAAGCAGGTCTAATTAAATAAGTTTATTATATATATATATATATATATATATTGTGTATATATATATATATATATAATAAATGACTAATATATATGACTAATTTGACAAACATGTGCATAATACATATAAAGTTCTCGCTGGTGCCAACCCACATGTATGTTTTGATCTGTCATTGTTGATTGTGAATTTGGTTGACACTTCTATTATAGATAAGGTAACCAGATCGCCCCGCTTTTGGCGGGACAGTCTCGATTTTCAACAATTTTTCCCGTGTCCTGCAGCATTTTAAAAAAAATCCCGATTTTTGGAAAGATTGGAAAGATTGGAAAGATTCTTTCCAAAAATCGGGACTTTTTTAAAACGCTGCGGGACATGGGAAAAATTGTTGAAAATCAGGACTGTCCCACCAAAAGCAGGATGATCTGGTCACCTTAATTATAGAGAAAGGATGAATAGTGCTATTAAAATATTTCTTATAATTGATTTTATTTCAATATGCATGAATTTGTGCACCCGGTCACTAGTAATAATAATAAAACAGTATTATCTTTTTTTAATTTAATATCAAAATACTTAACAACAATTGGCTTTGATAGTCATTATTAACAGATTTTTTTTTCATATCCTTATTCCAGAATCCCAGAACCACATAGTATACTCTTAAAATAATAACTTATGTTCTAATTGTGCACTAGGCTGTATTTCTATTTTAGATTCAAAATTAACATAAAATTCAAATATTGAACTTTGTTTCCTTTCTCTGAGTTCCTACACACTCTGATCATCATATTCCCGAGTCATAAAGCATTCTCTGTTTACGAAGGCAAAGGAGTAGCATGTACCTTAGAGAGATCTTCACTCAAAATAGTTCAATGTTGCTATTGAAGAGGAATAAACTTTTGATAGTTTAAAAACAAACACGCATGTGAATACCCAATATTCCAACCCAAGCTGGGACTATTAAGTGCCACTATTAATATGTTTTTATGAGTTTTTAACATAATGATATTTTTTGTTTTCTTATAAGACTAGTATACTTTTTCATTATTTGTTAAAATCAGACATTACAAAGGAGTACAAAGTGAAAAGCAACATTGCTTTTCTGACTCCCAGCTCAAACTCAATCCTACTTCCCAGGAATAGTCACTGCTAACACTTGCTTATGATTGTATTGAATATGTTTTTGTTTTGTTTTGTTTTTAATCCTCATCCAAAGATATTTTCTCATTGATTTTTAGGGAGTGGAAGAGAGAGGGAAAGACAGAGAGAAACATTGATGTGAGAAAAATACATTGATTGGTTGCCTCCAACCAGGGCCAGGGCTAAGTAACTAAGTAACTAAGGTACATGCCCTTGACCCGGATCGAACTCTGGACCCTGTAGTCCGTAGGCCAATGCTCTATCCACTGAGCCAAAACGGCTAGGGCTGCTTGTATTTTTTTAAGTTCTGCTGGGAAACTGACATTTTAGATTTTGACACCCAACTCATCTATTGTTAGAACTTGAGTGCTGTCTTTGTTACCACCAACCAAGAGATTTTTTTGTTTTGTTTTGTTTTGTTTTTTTAAGAGCAATTTTCCAGCAAAAACTGCATCCCTGGACCAAACCTGTTCCTTCTGGCTGTCCTCCAGTAATAACTCTTTCTCCTGTCCCATTTCTGGACAACATACACACACAGTCCTAGCACCCAGCTAATTTACCATCTTGGGTGGGAATTTCTTGGTGTCTGTTTTTTAAGGTTAATGTTCTACAGCAGTTTTTAATACATAGCTTATTCTAAATTTAAAGTACCAATCTCTCTCCCTTTCTATTCCCTTCTCCCTCTCCCTCCCTGCCCCCATTATTTATTTATTGATATTAGCTTCTTTTGTTTTAGTATTTATTATCAATTATCCTATCTAATAAAGAGGAAATATGCAAATTGACCATCACAAAGATGCTGGATCCCATAGACACAATCCTACTTCCTTCTTCTCCTCCTCCTCCTTCTCCTTCTCCTCCTCCCTCTTCTCCTCCTCCTCCTCCTCCTCCTCCTTCTTCTTCTTCCTCTTCTTCTTCCTCTTCTTCTTCTTCCTCCCTTTTGCCTATAATGTTATTTTTTTCTGGGTGCATAAGTACTCTTAGTAGAACCAAAATGTGTTTTGCAGCCATAAATAATTTATTATTTTTATTACAATTATGCTTCATATTCGAGTTTGTTTGTTTTTTAATTGATTTTCCACAGAGAGAAAAGGAGAGAGCTAGAGAGCTAGAAACGTCAATGAGAGAGAAACATCGACCAGCTGCCTCTTGCACACCCCCTACTGGGGGTGTGCCCACAACTAATGTACATGCCCTTGACCGGAATCAAACCTGGGTCCTTTCAGTCCACAGGCCGAAGCTCTATCCACTGAGCCAAACCAGTTCGGCAATATTTGAGTTTAATTAACATTTTCTGAGACACTTATAGAATATTGGCCATATAGGGAATTAGTCATCAACTCTTCTCTCACAGCTGCCATTCAAGAGGAAAGTTATTAGTTCCTTTTATAAATGAGAAAATAGGAATCTGAGAATTATATAGAATGATGGAACCCACGGACACATGGGTATGGAATCAGGGTCATAACCTCAATTTATCAGGCTTCCAAATAAACTCTCTGCTACACCAAGTCCATATATTTCCAATATACAAACTTAAGGAAATCCAATCTCTCATTGAAGTGCTCACAAAAAAAGGTAAAAAAAAAAAAAAAAATGACCAAAGCAAGAGGTCTTCAGCATTGCTGGGACCAAAGAGGCAACGCTGCAACAAGGCAATGAGAACTATGGACTAAATTCTGTGTAGTAGGAAGAAAGTGGGCATTTCTTTGCTCCCACTTCAAGGGTTAGGCAGATTACATAAATCTCTCCCACCTCATCAGCATCTCCGGGAACATGCAGAACAAGGAGGCTGGGCAAGGAAAAATGCTCCTCAGCCATCCCCAGAGGAAGGAGCAACTTTACAGGCACTTTAAGGGGCTGGAGTGACTCTGAACACTCCAGGAGGGCAGGAACCCTTTGTTGCCACACCTGGCACAGCACCTAGCATGCATCAGGATGTCAGTAAATGCTGTTGAATGAATGCGCTCCAATCTCTATAAACTTCTG
Organism: Pipistrellus hanaki; assembly: GCF_964339955.1. Classification (NCBI taxonomy): domain Eukaryota; kingdom Metazoa; phylum Chordata; class Mammalia; order Chiroptera; family Vespertilionidae; genus Pipistrellus; species Pipistrellus hanaki. The sequence continues at coordinate 121,298,313 of NC_140505.1, forward strand.
CGATTGTACCTATGCTGACAATGCTAAGAAGGAAGAGAGCTGAAGAAATACAACTGATACTGACTACAATCGAAAGCATGAAATCTGCCCAAGTTTTGATGGAAAAACCTAGTCATAATCCTCTATAAGTGAGAGAAAAATAGGGATATCTTCAGGAATGCAAAGTATTCATTCAAACACAAACAGGAATGGAAGATGGATTAACAATGAATACAGAGGAAAATCAGTGATTGACAGAGAACCAGTAGAATAAACTTAGAAAGGACTACGGGGGTGAGGGGTGGGGGAAATCAACGGGTTTCCCAAAGTGACACCTCCAATACTTGCCAGTGTTCTAATGGGAAGGGTTGGGAGTTAATGCTGTAAATGGATAGTATGTCATATAATACCAGTAATGATAATATAATAACATAGCTAAATTTTAGGAAAGTCTTAAGAAGGTAAATGAATTAATTCATTCCAACTTTGAAACTTGACAACCATTAGGTGGTTACTATTATTATTCTCCTTTTGCAGATAAAGAAACAGAATTCAAAGAGGCAATGGAATTTCCTCAAGATAAAAAAGTTATGTAAGTGATAAAAGTTAGTTTCCAGCTCAGGATATATAGAACATCAGGGTACATTTTCATGACCATGGAGCCACACCATTGTCAATGCAAACTATAAGTCTATTCCTCAGTGTTATTAGAGTCATTCTCAATCCATTGTATTGTCATTACAAAGTTCTGAGTTCAAAAGAATGAACCCCCTTTAGGCCTTTGTATAAATCGTATTTAGATCCAAGTTGCCTCAACTTAATATTTGTAACCTGATATAATAGCCAGGCTTTATGTCCATTTCTGAACTTTAAGCACTCAGAATTTTCCCTTCATCCAGGACCACAGGGCCTGAATACAACTAGAGGCAAGAAGTCATTGCCTTTAAAGGACAGGTAAAATTACTCTAGGCCTGCTTTTGGTATTCTTTCATAACCACTGATGACTACACCTCATTTACAATTCATGCCTGTTTAAAGCTTTCTAGGCTCATGGACTTTAAAATAGATGCATGTATGTATTTATGGATGAATGGATGGGTGGATGGATGGATGGATCAATAGATGATAGATAGATGACAGATAGATAGATATAGATAGATAGATAGATAGATAGATAGATAGATAGATAGATAACAACCTGTCTAGTGTTTGGGCTATCTTATCTTTGGTAACTGGACTTTTGGCCCATGGACTTGAGTTAGTAGTTAAGTGTTAATTCTATGCACTTCTCTAGTTTTGTTATAATCACTAATTTTGCTTTGGTTGGTTTGGTTTAGTTTCATTTTCCATGCTTCCTGTTTACTTTCTCCTATTTATGCTATAGTTTAAGCCCCTTAGAACAAAGCACAACAAAAGTGTCAAAATGTTTAACTTTTGAGTTTCTAGGACCCGAGCTTTATAACTTAAAAAGTAGTTAATAAAGAGTTTGGAGCATAAATATCTATAATAATAAAAGCATAATATGCTAATTAGATCAGACAGCCAAAAGACCTTCCTGATGTCCTTCCAATGTTCTTCTGGATGACCTTCTGGATGCAGCCGGGGCTGCCAGGGCTGAGGCAAGCCTCCATGGCTGCAAGGGCAAAGCCCCTTGCATGGATTTCGTGCATTGGGCCTCTAGTCTATGAATAAAATCTCTATGAAATCATATTGTCAATTAGAGGCAGTGTTTATAGTCCTCATTGAAAATCAGACCGGAGAAAGATAATGATGCAGAGAACAGAAGAGAAGAATGTGAATTCCAGGTCTCTACAAGAGTCCTTGTCCCACAAACCAAACCAGAATTTTGGGCAGGGGAACAGGAGTAAAAGGGGCTTGGAGCTCTCTCTTTTTCTCTCAGATGATATTCAAGTAAACAGCAATACTCTGAGCTTCCAGCTCTCAGTAATGGCTGCAGGGAACATAGGTCATAGAGAAGCTAAGACAGCTCACAGAGATACCATGGCCCCTGGAGGTGTCAACTAGCAGCCAAATGTTTTCCTTCCCACTAGACCATGAGCAGGAGACAAGTTACCATAACCTCCAAGGCCCGATGAGCAGGACCAGATAGATAATGTCCCTCTCATCACATGGGTGAATTGGTCAGAACAATCAGGCAAATTGTAAAACTTCCACACTACTGCACTGGTATTCCATAAACATAACTGGAAATTGTCCAAAAGCTTGGGGAAAAGGGAGATGTAATTCTGAACTGAGTGAGGTGATGATTCAACCACTCCATGTAACTAGTGCTCGAAATGGATATGAATTTTAATCATAGAAAATGTATATGTTGTGCTTCTTATACACGTGCTTGTAAGCTGATGATGTTCCATGCTATAACTCAGCTTTTCAACCCAGGCCTTTATGGACTGTAATTTCTTTGGGTTACTCTCTTCTGCCAGCTTCTGGGTTTAACAAGCATCCACTGCATTGCCACAATTCTAAGAGAAACCAATCAACACTTTTATGTGGTCCTAATTCTTTGTGTTTTCCTGATAATCTGGTAACCAAAAATGTTCACCCATCCAATATCAGCTTTAATATTAAACGTGAGTTCTAAAGAAAAAAATAGAGAAAAACCATTTTTATTTAACTATAAAAAAATGTGTATTTCTGAATCATGGAGCTATAGCCATTAATTGCATTTTAAAGGTACAAAAAGGAAGAGAAAAAGGTTAAGGACGTTTTCTGTGGTTGTGAAAGTCAAAACTTCTGACAACATGAATATTTTTGTTTTTTAAGATTTACTTTTATGGATGTGTGGAACACCAGGGGGAAGGTCGATTAAGTAGCATTCTGGAAGTGATTGTCTCAACTCTCTACAGTCTACAAAGAAGGTGGAATCAGAGCATGAGCATGTCTAGAGCAGGCCTGAGGGGACCAAGATAGCCTTATTCAAAGCTGTGATGGTAGGCTGGATTACCAAAAGCCAGGGGTTGTCTGAAATTGGAACTAAGGTCAAGGGTCAAACACACACCAAATCCATGCTTCTAATCCACACCAAAATCTGGAGGTCAGTGGGGTTGTCCAACAATAAGACAAATTGACACAGCCAGGAATTGATAAAGAAACTTCCAGTCAGATTGGATTAGGGTCCACTCTGAAGGCCTCGTGTTAACTTAAGTACCTCTTTAAAAGTTCCATCTCCAAATTCTGAACCACTGTGGAGTTGGGGCTTCAACACATGAATTTGGATGGACATAATTTAGCATGTAACATGTGTCTAACATTAGACTAACAGCAATAACAAAAAAAAACAGAAGAAAAAATAGTCTGTTGAGACGGGTTTTTCCATAGTTGACAAAGTGTTTTAGGAAGCTGTGCAGCATGGATTGAATCAATGGTGTCCTAGAGAGTACACAGAAACACTATATCACAGTGTTTGAACTACAAAAGCCTGTGCAGCTGCTGAAGAACTCTTAGAACCACGAAATGTTTCATATCTTGGGAACATCTGTATTATTTAAAACCGTGTTTATTTTGTACGTTGTACATTATGGAATCCAGTATGTGCTTTATAATATAAACTCTTCTTAGCTTTCTTTGGTCTCTCATCCTGTTTTCTTATTCTTTCATTCATTTATTCCCCTGGGCCCAATTCCCAGGAGTGGGGACCACTTTATCTGAACCATATGCACTCTTCCTGGGGACTGACTGGGTTGATTGGTACAAATGCACTCTTTGATATTCTCTGCCTGCTCATTCATTTTTGATGTCTTCAAGGCCATGTTTGTGTCACTGACCTCGCTCCAGTCAAAGTCAGGCCCAGGGAGAGGTTCCGTGTATCCAGAGAGGTCATGGCCAGACTGGGGCACCCACGTTCACTCTTCTATGCTTTAGAGCCATGTCTGAGTGCCACAGGGCACCAGCATAGTCAAACCTTTGTTAGAAGACAGATACATTCTGTGTAAAACCATTCACTGGAGAGTAACATTTCACTTCTTTTTTCTTTCAAAAACAGTTTTCATTGCTTCTGATTTAAAAAGAAAAAAAAAGAACCAGCTAAATAAGTTTTTTAAAATTCTTACTGTGCCACTGTTTCGTGCTATTAAACAACTGTAATTCTGTCAGAATACATACTGACATCACAACAAGAATCCACATAGAAAAGGCATAATCCTCTAAAATTCAAATAAATAGAAGATTTACCAGGCAAGTGACTTTTTACATAGTGAGTGAAAATTTTACTTTGTAATTCTCTGTCGTCCCTGCATTCTTTATAAGCTTCTTGGTACGTTTAATTTACTTTTCTCATTGCAAATCGTGCTTCAGAAAAGTGGACTCTGGGGGTATAAAATGAATATATTTGGGCATTGTCCACACTGCTGCAAAGGAATGATACTGTACATATTCAAGGCCGGTATCCAAATATTCTGGAAAGCTGAGCCACATAAATATAGAACAGCCTCACACTTCTCACCAGTCACTACATAGTTGGGAAACTATGCATCAGTTAAACAAAGAAATTAAACACATAGGGCCTGCTACATTTAAATATTTAAGTGCCATATTTTAAACAAATCATATTATTGTAGGCCGGAAGATTTCCAAGGCAAAAAATAAAGTCTGGGCCTTTCATAGAACACCTATTCCTCCCCCCCTTTAGATTTTGAACTTCACACAATAATGCTTTTCATTTCTGTACTTTCTCCAAATGTTTCCACTTCTTAGAGGCCACATTGTTTTGTAAGAATAAACTGTAGGTTTTCCAAAGAGCCTCCCTCTCCCACTCAGCTGCCCTGAGGGAGTGAGAGCTTCTGCACACAACGTATTTTCATTTCCCTCACCCTAAAAATGATCAAATAAGGACTGCTTCCCCACCAGCATTTCTAGGGCAGGAGGCTCTGACAAGTGCAACCTTTATCACCACAAACATCTCTTCTCTTTCCTGCTCTGACACGTCCAAAGGGAAAGATTATTTAGCACACCCCAACCGTGCTAGAATTAGGGCTCCATTATAAAGACACAAGGTGAATATTCAGTTTTAAGCCATTGGAAAGCAGATACTTTGAGCATCTCTGGACTTCTGCCACTAACAATTGGGAAAGCTCAACAAATGCTACAGAATCGGTACTCCCTCTTCAGAGGCTGCCCCTTCTTGTGCAGCCAACAAAATAGACATTTGTTGGCTGCACAATCCTCAGCATCCTGGTTCAAATAAGGATACTGCATATTACATATTCTTTACTATTTTGGAGTTGCCATGGCAGAGAGGAGAAGAGATATTTTTGTTGATGGAATGTCTCTTAACAGAGCTCCTTATTTTGGCCTTCCTGACTTTCTGACGCAGTTTTCAGATCTACTTCAAAACATCTCACTGACTTTCTTTATTTATTTTTTTAATTATTTAAAGCAAACAACATGCCAGCATCCCAGAAAGAGCAGAAGATAGAGTACTTCATTAAATGTGCAAATGGGCAGGTGACTGAGATTTGAAGATGTGGAGTTTAACTTTCAGTCCCAATTCCTCCTAATCCTTTCTCAGCTTCCCTTTCCCTTTTCTTTCCATTCAATTTTGTCTTCTAGTTATTCATTGCTGCCTTATCATTTCTTAAAAGGGCAGAATCAGTGTGTCAGATTGGACTGGGCTATCGTGTCATTTGAAAGAAAATCCTAATGGCTTAAAATAACAAGTTTTGGTGTGTTTTTTTCCGCACAACTTTTGTTTTTTCACACACCAGATATGCTTAGCGGATCGGTTGGGGGCTTTGCTCTGTGTTATTCTTCCCCTGGGAATCAGGTTCAGGGCGTGGCCTCCATCCAGAGTGAAGGCCAACAACTGTGGCCTGAGGACCACATCTGGCCTGCTGCCCGGTTCTGCAGACCCAGGAGTTATGATTGGTTTAAACATATTGTGTTTAAGGAATAATATTTTCTATGAAAACTATATTAAAAGCTATATGAAATTTACATTTCAGTGTCCATAAATGAAGTGTTACCAAAACACAGCCAGGCTCGTTCACTCACATATTTCCCAGGGTTGCTTTTGCTCTACAACAACAGAGTAGTTGCAACAGAAGCCATATGTCCTACGAAGCCTAAAATATTTGTCATATGGTCCTTTACAGAAAAATGTTCCCGACCCTTGAACTAGAACTCTGATGATCACCATGCAGACAGTGGAAGAAAGAATGGGAAAGCATGCACTGACCGGGCTTCCAGCTGCAAGTGGCACACAGACTTCTGCTCATGTCCATTGTCTAAAGCAAGTCACATAGTTACACTGGATTTCAGTGGAGGTGAAGACATGCGATCCTACCCTTTCTGTGCCCAGGAGAAGAAGCAAAAACAATTTGATGATCAGCACTGGTAATTATGACAATTAAGAAAAATAAATTAGAATATAATTAATTACATGATAAATAGATACTCTATCTTACAAAATAATCTACTGGTTGTCGCAAAAAAAGATGGCAAGTAACAAGAGCTTCTGGCTGCTTCTCCTGAAACCAAACTCTGAAGATGCCACAGAAATGAGCTGAAGGTTGAGGAATCTCAGAACTTTGCACCAAAAGTATGGGAGCTCTTAGGGATAGAGGTCAGAGCCTGTTGTAAACTGGGGAAGCGGGGCTGAGGGTGTCAGCAGCCAAATGCAGAAGCCTGAGATGCAGTAACAGGGGAAAGTAGCAAAGAGCTTTCTAATGGGGCCCATTTCTTTCCATAACATCACCCTAAAATGGCCATCACTCATCCCTTTACCAGAGTGAAACAGATCAGCCCAGAACCAGCGGGATAGAGAACAACCTCAGGAGACACAGGACCTTAGCTGGAATGACAATGAAAACCTACAAGCAACAGGCAGGCCGGACCCCATCTTGAGCATTCCCTTCCCTCATTTCTTTACTCTTTTCCTATCCTTCTGCCCCCATATGCCATAATTTATAAATACAATTGAGAACACAGGGAAAGGGCGCTGCAATGGAACACGTGGTGGGAGATGGTGAGGAAGAGAGGACCACATGGATGAAAGTGGCCCAGCCTCTGAGCATCACCCCATTCCCCCACCTGGAAAAGTATAATCTGGGCCTTTTAAAATTAGACAAAAGAAAAGAAATAAACACAAACAACTACAAATACAACAGAGGTTGGAAAATATTATAAACAAATTTAGGCTGATAAATACGAAAACTAGACAAAATTAGTAAATTTAATTTAATACTAAAATACAAATTAAAAGTTTAAATAAATTAATATCCACTAAATAAGTTGAAATTTTAATTAAAGACCTCCTCAAGACCACCAAAAAAGCCCCATGTGCAAATTATTTTACATGTATATGCTCCCAAAATGTTTTTTTTTTAAATATATTTTATTGAATTTTTACAGAGAGGAAGGGAGAGAGATAGAGAGTTAGAAACATCGATCAGCTGCCTCTTGCACCCCCCGTACTGGGGATATGCCCTCAACCAAGGCACATGCCCCCGATCAGAATTGAACCCGGGACCTTTCAGTCCGCAGGCCAACGCTCTATCCACTGAGCCAAACCGGTTTCGGCCCAAAATGTTTTTTTTTAAGAAGTAAACCTTCCTTTTTACATATGATTCCAAAGAATTTAAAAAACTAACTCATTTTATTATTCTAAATTCAAATAAGAAAAGAATACCAAACATAATGATTTAAGCCTTGGCTTGTTTTGCTTGGTGATTAGATAATCAGCCTGCGGACTGAAAGGTCAAAGGTTCAATTCGGGTCAAAGTCATGTACCTCAGTCAAAGACACGTACTTTGATTGAAGGCTCCATCTCTGGCCAGTCAGGGTGCATGTGGGAAGCAACCATCTCTCAAATAGATGTTTCTCTCTGCCTCGACCTCTCCCTTCCAGTTTCTCAAAAAAAATCAATGGAAAAAAATATCTTCAGATGAGAATTAACAAAATTAATGATAATAATGATAATGATTTAACTAGATCCGAAAAAAAGCATTTGATAAATTTAACACATATATGCAGGAAAAACTAAGAACACTACAAGTAGAAATTCATTAATTTGATAAAAGCTATCTGTAAAAATAACTGAAACAAATATTACAATTAATAGTAAAAATGTAAATACATTTTTTAGGGCTCAGAACAAGACAAAGAATAATGCTATCACTGCTACTATTCAATATATTACTGAAGATCCTACCAACCAAATAAGACAAGAGAAAAAAATAAAAATAAAATGAGAAAATAAGAAATATATTAGAATGGATTAAAAAGCAACAACTAAATGCTTCCCAGAAAAGACTACTTTAAATATATATACACAGACAGGCTTAAAGTAATTGGATGCAAAAAAATGATATATTATAAAAATAGCAAGCATAAGAAGGCTAGAGGGACATATTAATATCTGTCCAAATAGACTTCAAGACAAAGACCATTGCCAGAGATAGAGACATTTCATAACAATTTAAAGCTCAATAATCAGAAATACATGATAATCATAGATGTCTATGTGCCTAATCATAGAGCTTCCAAAATTGTGAAACAAAAGTTGACAACATTAAGTAGAAATATAAACAAGTCACCATTGGTTATTTTAACAACTGATACAACAAGACAAACTCAGTAAAAACGTAGAAGAATTAAACAACAGTATTAACCCGCTTGACCTAAAGATATTTATATAGTACTACACCCAAGAGCAGAAAACACATTCTTTGCAAGTGCACATGGAACAATGACCAAAATAGAGCATATTCTGGACTCTAAAACAAAAGTCTAAATACATTTAAAGAATTGAAATATGGTCAGAGTTTGTTCTCTGACTATATTGTGACCATAATGGATATAATTTAGAAACCAAGAATAATAATAATAAATATTTAAAATACCCTAAATGTTTACAACTTAGACAACATACTTCTACATAACTTATGTGTTAATGAAGGACTCACAGAGAAAATTAAAAAATATTTCAAGCATAATAACAATAAAAATACATTTCAAATTTTGTGGAATTTCCAAAGAAAATGCAACATGTCAAAATTTGTGCTTAGAGGAAAATTTATAGTTTTAAGTATTTTACATTAAAAAGGAAGAATGATATAAAATTATCTAGGAAATTAGAAAAACAAGAATAAAAAAAAGTAAACAACAAAAATAATGAAGAGAAGAAATCAATGAAATAAAAAACAAATAATAGAGAAAATTCAAGAAGCCAAAGCAGATTCTTTGAAAAGACCAACAAAATTGATAAACCCATAATTAGACTCCTCAGAAAATACAAAGAAAAAGAACATACATTATAAATATTAGAAAAGAGGAATATTGCTACAAAATCTATAGACATTAAAAAAATAATAACAAATACCATAAGTAATTTTATGTCATTCATTAAACAATTTAAATAAAATGGACAAATTCCTTTAAAAAATACATCTTACTAAACGAACATGGATGAAACAATAATTGTGGATAGCTCTGTATCTACTGAGGAAATTAAATTCACTTTCAATAAACATTCCCACAAAGAAAGTTGCAAGCCCAAATGATTTCACTAATGAAGTCTACCAAATATATACAGGGAAACTTTTTTTGGAATCTCATAGCACACCCTCACTTTCACTTTGTAACCAGAAATAGTAGCGGGTACCTCAGTTAGAGATTGAACACCTGCTTCCCTTCCCCATCCAAACTTCCCACTGAGTCTGGAAAGAGTGCTTCTTGCATTTACATCCTGCACACCCACACTTAGAAAGTGTGCCTGATGTAGGCCACCAATGGAAGGACTGGCCATTGAAGTCCCTTATTGGCACTGTCTTCAAAGGAAACTTCTAAGGGATCATATTTTCTTTTAAAATGAATATAAATTATGTTTTAATCTACTATTTCTAATAGTTTTTATGGGAAGAGGTACTGTCTTCACAATGTACTGTCTTCATAGTTAGCACTGCCTATATAATTTCTTATACACACCAATATCTGGAGAACAATATACACACGTCCTTTTTCTTCACCCACAAGGAAATTATGTTTTGAAATTCGTACAAGCTTCCATCCTTTCTAATAAAGAGTGAATATGCTACTTGACCATCACGTCATCACAAAGATGGTGGCACCCACAGCCAATAAGGAGGGAATATGCTAATTGACTGCCATGTCCTCAAAGATGGCAGTGTCCACAGCCACAAAATGGTGGCACCCAGTCCCCTCAGCCCCGCGGGGGTGGCAGGCATGCGGCAAGGCCAGGCTGCCCCCAGGTGGGGCCAACGACTCCACATACCTGCCTCCGGAATCCATCAGTCTCCTCAGACACCAGCCACCCAGAGCCAGCCTGAGGTGCAGGAAAGTCTTGGATGGCAGCTGCCCAGCCACCCAGGCCCACCTAAGGCTCAGGTAACCAGGGCTAGCTGAGGCTTGTGCTGCCAGCAGTGGCATCAGCAGAGATGTGATGGGGGCATCATCTTCCCCTCATGGCCAGGTCATCTCCTGCCCCTGAGGGCTCCTGGACTGTGAAAGGTGGCAGGCCAGGCTGAGGGACACCCCCCTCTAGTGCATGAATTTTCATGCACCAGGCCTCTAGTTTATATATATGCAAAATGATTCTTGCATCACATGGCATTGTGAAGTTGAAAAAGTGAATGTTAAATCATTCATAACATATCATATAAATTCAGGTAGTGAAATTTTCATTGGACCAGTAACTCAGTCTCCTAGTCAGATGTCCTGATTTTCTTAATTAGGTCTCATTGATTACAAGTAATACAAATCATATAAAACTAGCTTAAAAAAAAAACCAGAGCAATGTTTTATAAGAATGCCATGGTGCATGGAATATAAAGAACAGCATAGGAAATATAGTTAATAATATTGAATTAATTATGTCTAGTGTCAGACAGGCATTAGACTTATGAAGGTGATCAGTTCATAAGGTAAATAATTGTATAGACACTATGTTGTGCCCTTGAGGCTAACATAATATTGTATATCAATTGTTATTTAAAAAATAAACAGAAAAAAAGAAAGAACATGATATCTTAGAACAACAATAACAACAAAAAATAGAGCAGGAAAGCAGCAGAGCCCTGTGAGGGACTAAACCAGAAATTGAAGGTCCCTGAGGCTCTTTCTACCTTGTCTCTTATTTTTTTTTAGTTCTGTATATCTTATTCTTCTCCAATACTAACCTAGACCCAGGCAAAAGGGACCTCTGCCCTTGGCTTAGAATTTTAGAGGTTTCTATTCTTGCCCTTCCTTGGCTGTGCCCACTCCCATGAGGCAAACAGTCAATGGGTTTGATATCGCCCCATGTATGCATAGCCTCCCCCAGTATGTCTGGGGGCAGGGAGTACATGGGAATTCTCTGAACTATCTGCTCAATATTGCTATGAACAAAATACTCTGTAACAAATAAAGTCCATTTTATAAAAGAAGCTGTGCTTTTCCCGATTCCACATAGCCCCTTCTAGAACATGGTCTGAGTATTCGAGGCCCCAGAATTGCCCTCCTCTCCTCCTACTTATTCCCCCCACCAAGGGCCTGAGTTTATACCTGCAACCTGCACCAGACTCTTTCCTGGGCCTGTCTTCCTGAGGACAGACTGGTCTGCAGATATGGCCCTCTAGCCCCAAGGCAGGATACAGGTGGATGGTGCTTGAATGAGCTCCCGGGGTGTCCATGTGCATGTAATGAGTGGCCCTTTGTGACACTGATAAAAGAGGAGAGTCTGCAGACCATCTCTCTCCTGCAAAGTCACTTTCCATTTTGGAATTCTGAAGAGCCTCGGAATTTTAAATTGTTAAACCTCACCTCCCAGATTGTTGTGAATTAATTATATTTGCCCAGATAGAAAGATAGAAGATATATTGTGTAATTGTTTTCTTAATTTGTGCCTTTTCAATATTTAAATGCATCATATGGGGGTTACCATCGGTACTCTTGCTTCTGGTCCCATTAATATTGGGGGTAATTCAATTCTTTCCCAAAGGTAGGCTGTATCCCCAGCTCCAGCCTTTCAGCTCTAATTCTGAAGGAGTCTGGGAGAGAGTCTGATTGGCTCAGCTTAGGTTGGGGAGGGAGGGAGGGCTGCAACCCCTGGTCTAAACATTTGACTACTTTTGAAATGGGCCTTTTCATGGAAATACGTCTGTTAGGGGAGGGAGATGTTCTTGCAGTAGACTGGGAAGTTCCCAGAGAAATTTGGCTAGGGAGATTCCCCCTTAAATACCTAACTTCAGAGCTAAAACCAATGCAAATTGTATTCCTCTTATTTCAATAGGGCCAAGTAGTGAAAAATCAATATATTCCTATTAGAAAACAGATTATACCATACTTTTAAAAGTCTTTTTTCACAGTTGGCTCTAATGGAAGCAATTAATATGATCTATCGATATATCAGAGGACATTTCTGTTAAAGACAAAGTTTTATTGAAATGATATTCAATCCTCATCCTCGGGTGTTTTTAAAAAGTGATCAGTATGCTAATACAAGTCTAATACTTCTTTCCTTATTAGAAAATCAAGCTAACATGTTTTTTAAAAACATTCCATTGACTTATTCTTCTCTATCTCCTTTGTTATTTAAAAAAAAAAGTGGCAAATCTAATAAGGTACACCATGTTTCATTAAAAACACTTGCCAAGCCTTCTAGCTGTAACAGAATGAATACAGTTCATAACTGGGATCTCTAACAGTCCTATTTGAAAAAAATACAAAGGACTGGAAACTAGTATTTGCTTTGGATACAAGAAAAGCATGTAGAATAACAGCGTTTCAGCAAGATCATCTCCATGGGACAGTATGAAATATGGAAGAAATGAGAAAGTATACTTTCAAACCTTTTCTGAAGGAAAAGGAAAAACTCATCAAAAGGAGAAAAAAACACAGGCATACATTGTTACTGTCTCCATATGTGCTTCTTCACCTCAAATAACCTAATGTTACTGTTTACACTTAAACTGAAAGGTCCATCCATTCTACCCAAGTCTGAAGCTTAACCTCTTATGCAGACAAAACTTGTGCTGATTTCATTTGGCTCCCATAGACAATGCGCAACCATCCAGAAGTCATCAGAAATTCTAAACAAAGCATTATTTGCTCTGGAGCAATGGAGGGTCCTTAATTCTACATAGGAGGGGCTTGTGGGCAGTAATCCAGTTACAATGGGGAATGAAAGGGATGTTCAAATATTTTAGCCTGAGTATACATTTAAAGACCATTAAATACTGTGAAGCCCCTACAAAATGTTTAAATCTAAATATATAATTTTCCTCCCACATAAGTTTATATACTAAAAAAGAAGAAAATCCAACATATTGCATATTTTGACATTTTAAAAGTAAAATGGTTATAACACTTTTTCAATGTGTCAGAAAGAATATAGTGATTTGACATCACATCACTCATTTTAGAAACATATAAACAAGTTCTTCTTTAACAGTTCCTTTTGCTCCCTGAATTCTTATTTCCTTTTCACATCCTTCACAAAATTGTATGATGTAATATATTTGGTGTTTTCTACATCATTTCAATCATCTCTATAATGTTTCTTTGCAATAGAATTATGTATAGAAGTTGGAATTAAATGGAGTTCTTTTCCTGTAACCACAATGATCTAAGTGTTTCATTAAAAACCTTCTGGCCATCATTGGCATTAATGATCAATAATTGCCATCCTCATAAAGTATCACACATTTGCAGTATGCTGGGATTGGAGATGGGGGAGAGGCAGTAGGCCTTTTTTAATCAAGTGGGAGGAAAACAATTGTGAAAGAAAAGGCAGCAAAGAAGTACATGACTCTTGAGCAGGGAGAAATTCTCAGGTAGAGGAATTTTTAGAAAGAATAAACACAGAAGTTTAATATCTATAAATTGACTCTCATAAAGTCATATGTGTCTAAAACCCAAGGGGAAATCTTGTAACCCAGGCATTGCAGACTGGTTTGAAGATTTTTAAGCTAGATGAATTTACCTAAGACTACATTTAAATAGTAAATTAAAATTTTAAAACACTATTTTACATAGATTGTTTTTGCCAGTCAACAAACTATTAAAGTTTTGTAATGAAGCTTCTTATTGAACATGGAAGAAAATCAACTTGGAAATGTATTTTTATTTCTATTTGGACTCACTTGGGAAGCATTGAGTAGAGATTGATGAGGAACTAAAACCAGCTTCTTGCCACTCCTGCTCATATCCTGTTCTCATATCACATCGAACCCTTTATCATTGCTACCATTTGGTCTACAAAAGCAGTTGGTTTTTTTCAGTCCTTCCTAAATGCTCAGTGCTTAGTCAATTTAAGAGTTCTGACCTCAGGGGAGAGGTCTTGTGTTAGGAAAGTTGTACTCCTTTCCATCTGTGCTTGCAATAGACGCATTCCAGTATGAATCTCTATCTTTAAAACTTGGCTGAAAGAAATACAGGAGCAGCCAATATAGTCCAACATCCAGAATTATTCTTTATCCTTTCCTGTAGAGCTATGGTCTTCATGAGCATTTGGTCCAAGTTATTACAGATGACAGTTCTCCAAATAGTTTCCTTCCATTCAATAACAGCGCCCACCTTCCAGACAGCAAAAACTCTGCTCTTGGACTCACCACCTGACCACTCAGCTAATTCCCACTTTCAGGTATCTATTCCGTATTTTCTTCAGACAAAGGTTCAGGTTTTATAATAAATATCAGGATAACAGTGGTTTAAACGAATGTTTATTTCCATGTAACAATCCAAGTTTAATCAGAACTGGGTTGATATGGCAGCTTCATGGTGTTAGAATCCCAGGGCTCATGTTATCTTGTTGCTCTGGTGTCCTAAATAGTTTCCTTCATCAGAGAAGTCTCAGAATCTCATCCACATCTCAGATGGCAGGAGAAGAAGAAAGAAGCATGGAAAAGATATGCTTCTCCCTCTTAAGGAGCACGTTACCTGTGCTCCTATCCATTCATCATATAGTTACACCTGGTGGCAAGGGTGGCTGAGAAATGTAATCAGTCAGTGGGTGGCCATATGCCCCAAGCAAAAAATTCAACCACATGGGAAAAGAGAGGGAACTGGATATTGGGGGGAAACTAGTAGACTCTGCTACAATGTCTATTGGAAAAGCTGAGTACATTACTTATTCAATGTCAAAAGCATCCTTTGGACTACTGCTATGAATTAAACACAATAGATAATAAATAAATAAATAAATAAATAAATAAATAAATAAATAAATAAAATAGCAATTGCTGCTACTTGATCAGTTCATGTGATATTATCTGTTCAATTATTGTTTTCACACTTGACTGGGTGAACATTATCCCTCAAATAAGAATTCAAATTATGTGGTATGGCTTTATATCAAATCAAAAGAACTGCTGGAAGCAAATAGATAAATATTTTCTCAAAAGAACCATGACTTACTTAAAACAACTGAAAAAATTTCACATTTCCCTCACATAGGCTTTTCTTTTCATTAGAATGTTATATCCAGAAAGCAATTGTTTTTCTTTCCCTTCCTCATTCCTTTTCTCTTCCCTCTATCTTCTCCTTCCTGGATTAATATTTAACAAGTGGGTATAAAGTACCTATTTAGGCCAGGAATTTTTACATGTATATTATCTGACATAAGCCATACAACAATCATATGAGGCATGTACCATCTTTAATTTATAAATGAGAACATTGAGAATGAGAGAAATTTATTGACTAGCTTAAGGGAATATCACTAAGTTTCACAACTACACTATGGTAGTGCTTGCTAGAGACTTCCAAGAAGCCATATATTTCTGTCCCAGCCTAAAACAGACAATATGCTTATGTAGTTTTCAGTGAGAGGGCCAAACATAACAATCCAATAGATCAGAGAAACTAATTAGTGTAACTGGTCTGAAGAGCAATTTTAAAACACATGCTTGTCATCACCCAAAATAGGTTCGTTCTTTCTTCCTTAGCAACAGAACCTCCAATTTAGACAGGCACAAAGCAGGCCTTTGCATCCAAGTATGTCCAATGTAAACAAAATGTTTCTGTGTGCCATATAGAAAGTGTCCTTACAGGTAAGAGGCAAAGCCTCCTTCTTCTGTTATTATTTTTGCAGGATCAAATGTAAATATGATATTGGAGCCTGTGTGGGTCAAACTGTGTCTCTCTCCAAAAAATAAGATATGCTAAAAATCCTAACTCTCAAAACCTGTGAAAGAGACCATATTTAGACTGTACTATTTCTATGTTTAGGTGTTTAGATATGCAAAGATTTACCATCTATATATATATATAAAAGGCTAACATGCAAAGTGTCTCCTCAGGAGTTCAATCCAGAGACCAGGTGTTAGATCGCTCACTATGATGTGTGCTGACCACCAGGGGACAGTGTGGAATGAAGGAAGGCCCCAGCCGGCAGCCAGAAGGCCCTGGTGGGCCCTGCAGGACTGACTTTCAGTGTCTGGTAGAGCCTTCAGTCATTATGGACCCTGGGTTTTATATATGAGTATTGTCTCTCCAGTGCCTAGAATAATCTCTTCAATAATGGTGCTTAATAAAAAAGTATTGAACAGATGAATAGTCTACTCTCTGTTACAGATGAAGAACTTGCTTGTTTTGAGGTGACAGTGGTATGTCCAGGGTCACGGATGCCATGGATGACGATGATAGAGTGTAACTTGTCCTGATGACCATAGATGTTTCAAGCATCAAATATAGTCTGGGAAGCAAAGGCAATCACCAATTGCTAGAAAGAAGAAAGGAAGAAGCTCCTGGAACTTGGTATGTTTTTAAGAAAGCTGAGAGGAATGGGGTGGGGTGGGGGTGGAGAGTAGATGGAGGTGGGGAGCTAGAAGGGACATGTGATGGATTGCTTAGTGAGATTGGAGATATGAGTGAGAGGTGGCAATGACCCAGAGGGTAGCAGTTTCCTCTAACAAGGTGGGTGGAGATAGTGGCCCAGGGAGGTTAGACTACACAGAATTGCTTGATAATCCATTGCATTATCCTCTTTACAAACTGCAAGAGTGTGAGAGAGAGCACACAATTTCCATTTCAGGGCAGCACTAAGCCACTGAGTAGACACCATGAGCATAGCTCACCCTCAAGAATTGAAAAAATGTACAAAGTTATCTCTGAAATTAAGTAGTAGCAAACATGTCCAAGGAAGGGGATTTGGTCCCTTTATGAATCCTGTAAGAGATGAATGTGTAGAGATCACAACTAGGAGCCACAGAATAATATTGGAGTGGCGGTAATACAGGGAAGTGTGTCATCATGTTAGAGGCCTCTGGAAAAGTATAAGTAATGACTGTGTTCACCAGAGAAATAAAATGCTTCCACCTGTCCCCTCTTCAAAGGACCTGTTTCATTGTGGTGCGAAAATCAATTCATGTACAGTTGTCATATTAAATGCCTTTATTTTAAAAAGCAACAGAAAACCATTCTGATGACTGCTAAGATCAGATCCACAAGCCTCTGGCTGACATGGAAAGTTCTGCATCATTTGCTCCCAATCTACCTCTCTAGTCACTGCATGCCAAACCCCCTTCCCCACGTGTGTTTTTCCTAGAGCCACACCAGACCCTTTACTGTTTCCCTCAACATGACTGGCATGTTCAAAAAAAAAAAAAGTGTCTGTGCTCTAGTTGGTCTCTGGCCTGCAATGCCCTTCTTCTCCTCTCCATCGAACAAATTCTTATCCCCCTTTGAGATCTACACTGTGAAGCTTTCATAGTTCACTTACCCAGTTTGTCTCTCATTCCACTGCTCTGACATTAGATTACATCCAATTATTTGTTTGCATATCTGCCCTTGGATTGAGACAGGGAACTCCTTCAAAGCTAGTTTTTTTTTGCGGGTTTTTTTTTTGTTGTTGTTTTTGTTTTTGTTTTTTATTGTTGATATTAGTACAGATGTCCCCCATTTATCTCCGTATTTTACCCACTTCCACCCAGCCCCTACTCCTCACCTTCCAGCCCCAACCCCCAACTCTGGCCTTTAGCACACTGCTCTCTGTATCCATGATCTAGGCACGTATGTTCTTTGGCTGATCTCTTCACCTTCTTTCATCCAGTTCTCCCTCCCCATCCTCCTCCCTTCTGATGTCTATTAATGGGTTCCACATATCTATGCCTCTGGTTCTATTTTGAAAGCTAGTTTGAATATTCTGGTGCTTAAGCCTAATTGACCAAAATGCAAATAGCCCATGATGCTGCATTTAAAGCAAATATAGCAGTATTTTGTCCTGCTTTCTCTCTCGTTACATTAATTTCCCTTTCTGCATGTAACCCTCCCCAGCTGAATCTTCTATTTTGCTACTCTCATACCCAGGCACAGAAGCAAATATCTCTATGCAAGGTTAATAAGCTTATCTTTAAGAAGGGCCTAATAGCTGGGCAGGCATGACTCAGAGGTTGAGCATCAACCTATGAATAAGGAGGTCATGGTTTGATTCCTAGTCAAGGCATATGCCAGGGTTTCAGGCTTGATCCCCACTGTGGGGCATGCAGGAGGCAGCCCATCAATGATTGTTTCTCATTATTAATGTTTCTATTTCTCTCTCCCTCTGCCTTCCTCTCTAAAATCAATAAAAAAAAATATTTTTTAAAAGGGCCAAATAAGTGTGTTTTCAATTGTGTGTGTTTTTTTTAATTATTGAATGCCCAAACCCACAAAGACTCTTTAGAGAATGTTTCAATTCTATGCATGCATTTTTAAGGAAATGTAACTAGTATACTTCTATACGTTATCTTACATTTAACTTATCAGCATACTGTACTGCATCTAACACATTTCCTTGGGAAGCAGAACAATCTACTTTTCCTCTATTAACAGGGTGTTGTTTCTCCAACTGAAACTTGGCACATAATATTAATTAAACCAAATTTTTAGTTTCTTCAAAATAGTGTTTCCAAATAAACACAATAAAGTTCATGATCTTTGAGTTAGCATGTACCATCAGGGGACTGAAATGAAACCTGAAATTTCCTTTTCTTTTCTTCATTCTTTCCTTCCTTTCTTTTTTTTCTTTCCCTCTTACTTTGTTGTGTTATTAAACATTTTCATATCATAATAATATCATAATGTTTTAGTTTTATAATAATAAATGTTTTAAAACTATCTGAGGTTACATGGAACACCCTCAAAGAGTTTTAATGTTGCAGTTAAATAAGCATCCTTCTGAAGTTGACCTTTTGACATTTTATTGCATAATAAGTCCTAAAGAAGTAGACTTATTCTTCCCTAAATTTTCTCACTTAAAAATTATCAAGATACAGTTTTCTCAAATCTAAAACATCTACAAAGTTACAGAAAAGAAACAGTAAAAAAAAAGACAGTGTATTAAAAAATGACACAAGTGACTAGGCTAAATTACTATTTCAAAAAGTGTCTTTAAAAAAAAACAGAAAAAATAAATTTATTTCTTAAAAACTAGAGGCCCGGTGCGTGAAATTCATACACGAGGGGGGGGGGGGAGGGGGGGATATCCCCTTAGCCCAGTCTGCACCCTCTCCAATCTGAGACCCCCCAACCCCAGCCTGCATCCTCTCCAATCTGTGACCCCTCAGGGGATGTCCAACTGCCGGTTTAGGCCCAATCTGAGATCCCCACCAGGATCAGGCCTAAATGGGCAGTCAGACATCCCTCTCACAATTTTGGACTGCTGGCTCCTAATTGCTCATCTGCCTGCCTGCCTGGTTGCTCCTAATTGCCCCCCTTGTTGGCCTGATTGCCCCTAACTGCCCCCCCTGCCGGCCTGGTCACTCCTAACTGCCCCCCTCTTCCAGCCTAGTTGCCCCTTTGCCTGTCTGGTTGCCCCCAACTGGGCTTGTTGCCCTATGCAGCCTGCAGTTCAGTTGTTTGGTCATCCCTCACTAACCCCACTGCCAGCCTGGTTACCCCACACAGCTTGCTTGTTCATTTGTTTGATCATCCCTCACTAAACCCCCTGCCTGCCTGGTGGTACCACACAGCCTGCTTGTTCATTTGTTTCGTTGTCCCTCACTAACCCTTCTGCCAGCCTGGTCATAGGCAGCTATCTTGTGAGGGTGTTAGGGTTAATTTGCATATTACCTCTTTATTATATAGAATTCTATTGTGATCTCACACAGACAGAATTATGTGTATTTCTCAGAACTTGTTTTTACTGTACTTATTCACTCTTATCCCACATCTGTCCCTGCCTTTCCCAGTTGCCATATTTTTCATAGGAGATCTCGACTCCCTAAGAAACTGGTATAGAAAACTTTTTAAGAATTCTGTTACAATTTGACGTTTTTATGGTGAATTCTAGTGGTGAGATACAGTTTATTTGGTCTTTCTTTGTGTTTTTCTTCTTCTTCCCTTGTTTTAATTTTCCTGTCATGATCTTATGAAGTAGTCCAATGGGGAATACAATATTAGAAATATATATTTTTTTAGAGAGAAAAAGGAAAATAATGCAAGATCTTATATTTTCATGTAATAACCTATTCTGTATTTCTGAGGGGTACCATTCAGTGGAAAAGGAAAAAAGAAAAAAGGAGCCAACAATAGATTAATTTAGATATAAGCATCTATAAAATTCATGATCTTTTAAACAATTCTAGGAACAGAATTTACAGTTCAAAAGCTAAAAATAAGATTAGAAATAAAATGTTGTAAGTTTTAGTAAAAAAATACAAGTTGTTTTTATTTTGTTTTTTTAACTGGACAAGTGATACTAATTTTTGCTTGGACATGCTTATTCAACCTCTATTTCCTGAGCAAGATTTTGTGTTGGAAATGGGGAAAGATACCAAAAAATAAGTTATATATCTTTAGAATCCTAGAATCCATAAGATGTGGTCCAGTTAACAGCAGGGACGTAAAGGAGGGGCTCAGCTCTGAATACTAGCCCATCCGTAGGAGGGTGGCAGGTATTTGGAACCAACTCAGCCACAGGCGCTGGGAGAAGACGCAGTGAGAGAACTACACTCTGTATCTGAAACACTACAACAAACAATTGGGGGAGGGGTATCCTAATAAAGTCCCTCAGGTGACCTTTACCAAGAATTAGGACACTCCTAAACCTGATGTCTAATAACTCTAGTCCTCCAGGAGCTTTCAGGAAAGAAAAAAAAAAAAGAAAGAAAGAAAGCCGTACCAGTGAATTCAGATAATTGATGCAGTCATAATCCAAGTTTCCAGGAACAAACAAGAGTAAGGTAAGATGTCATATTTTCAGGGGAAAATTACATACAGTGAGTAAGGTCTCAGATATCAAGGTGAGTGGTCCATTGTTAGAATTGAGGCACAAAAATCAGAAACCAACTTAGAGCAAAAATCATAATTCTGCATCACAGAATTCTTAACTTTGTTATCTCTCCTCAAATCTGGTCCTGAGGTTAGGGAAAGGTTGAATATTCCTTAGGATTCAAGTACAATTAGCATTGAAGAGGAAAGTATTGCAAAATCCAGCCCACAGAACTGAGAATTGGACCCTAACCTCATGACTGACTTACTCTGTAAGACCTAAGAAGAGAATGGGGAGATGGTTCTCCAGAAGAAACATGAGTTACTGTTTTACTAAAGGAAGAGTTCATGGACATTGAGTTGACAAAAACAAAAGCTGTCCCCCAACTGTGAATTGCAATGCAGTACTGTGGTCAAATGGAAAAAAAAAAAAAAAAAAAAAAAAAAAAAAAAAAAAAAAAGAACAGAAAAATGATGCTGTGTATTCTGAAAGTTTTCATCTCTAGATCCATCCAAGATCATTAACTAATGTAGAATTCATGTGATTTTAATGTATTGGATAGGACTGATGTCTTCATAGTTTCTTGAAAGTGAACTTTGAACTGATGATTGAGTTTCATGCGTGAATGCAGTAATGAACTTTGCTCTTTTTTTATTTCCCTCTTTCTGGCTATTGAAAGCTATATGCATGTGCTTATAGATTATAGTATGCAGCAGTGCTTCAAAAACTTATGGCACTCTTCCAGCACTGTAAAGCCAATTCAACTAATTAATGACACCAAGAATAAAGAGATAAAAAGATAACAAGTACTATTTGCGATCAATCTCATGGCCATTGCCCATCTAGCCCAGGAGTAGAGGATGGCTTGACTCTGTGACAGCAACCACCAAACCTTAAAATATAATCCCAAAATACTCTCAGCTTCCTTTTGCAGCAATCTTGGCTTTTATCATTAGCCAACTTTTTTTTTTAAATTATGCCTTCATTTCTACCTGTGAATTGAGACTCAAAGGTGGTTTATAAAATCATTGCTATGAGTTGGGACTAGAGTTTTTTATAGACAGAAAAGAATAAAGTAGAACTAAAGAGTAGAAAAGATAAGCAAATAGAAGAAGGAAAACTAGGTCTGTGTGTGTGTGTGTGTGTGTGTGTGTGTGTGTGTGTGTGCTGTGTCCCAATATAAAATACATTTTTTGCCCTAGCTGGTTTGGCTCAGTGGATAGAGCATCAGCCTGGGTACTGAAGGGATCCCAGGTTTGATTCCAGTCAAGGGCACATGCCTGGGTTGTTAGCTCAATCTTCAGTAGGGAGTGTGCAGGAGGCAGCCCATCAATGATTCTCTCTCATCATTGATGTTTCTATCTCTCTTCCTCCCTCTCCCATCCTCTCTGAAATCAATAAAAATATATTTTAAAAATAATTAAAATAAAATAAAATGTATTTTTCCTGCAGATTATAATTTAAAATATATATACAGAAACAGACTTAGATATAGATATAAATATAGAGCTATAAATATAGAAAAGAAATAGCAGGGAGACTCTCCCCAAAAGATTGTCACCAATCCCACAGATGCTCTCCACCATAGACATCCACAAAAATACAATAAAAATGACAACCTTAGACAAGCCCAGGAATAACTATAAGTTAAAACAGAGAGAACTTGAAGTTTGGAAAATAAACTTTTAAGCTTAACTTTTCCAAACTTATTTTTTTTTTCAAAAAAATGTTTAAACTTTCAAAAATACTTGATAATATTCTATTACTCTGTTTTATTCTATTCTCTCCTGCCAACCCAAAATCTGAGTATGTCATTTACTTTCATCCAATTTTAAAGTAAAATGTTTTTCAAACAGATTATTTATTTATGGCAACATCTTTATTTAAGAAGCCTTTTTTCCCCCTACTATGGAATGAATTCCCATTCAACAAATAAAATGTAGAAGAAAGAAGATCACACTTAGATCTAGCATTTAAAGCAAATAGTGAGGATTTTTCTAAGCAGTATAAATTAGCCAGTACTTTCAGAGGATTTACTTTAAACTATAGGATAAGGACAAGTGTAGAGATCACATTACGTGGGATCTTTTGTTTGACTTATTCTGTCTTTTAGTTTTAAAGAGTTATACAAATGTACTTCCTGATAAAATGAAGAGCAAATCAGTTTAACATTGCAGTCCAACCTTTGTGTTGGCAGAAATACACACTGATATTTTGGAGTGGGGGTGAACACTGGAATTCCTTTTAAACAAAGTATCAGCTGCCTAATTCTCCTCTGATCTCACACCTACTTGTGCGGATCTTCCTTTTTCTCTGCCCAGGCACAGAGTGGGAAGAGATCAGAAAAGAATTCTTCAAGGGTGGCAGTTTGACCGTCCACTCCCAATTGCTCAAACTCCAGTTTAAAGATAGAAATGAAATCCAAACAGGGCGTGGTTACACTGTGTGATCTGAGTTTAGCCAGCGCCTGAGTATTGTTATCTCATCTGGTTAGCCTCCTCCCTGAGCTCTCAAAGTCCTATCTCTGATTCATTCTTTCTCAACCCTCTGAACCTTGAACAGAAAGACCTCGCATTTGTAGAACTGGATCAAGAGTGACGGGTATCATTAAACCAGAGCCTTACTATGGTCCAGGAGGTGCTTCATCACCAAACCTCTGTCTATCCCTGTGACCTCCTCTCCTGAAACCCTCCCCTTCCTTGCACTGCCCTCCTTCCGGACCTCAAACACATGTAGTGTGTCCCTGCTGCACAGGCTGCTGCCATGGCCTACAAAGCTTAGGTTTCTGCATGGTCTCCTCCTGATCCCTGCGCTACCTCTGCCCTTGCTCTTCTCTTGTACAAATTACATACTCCTTCGTCTCCATTTCCTTAGTGGTAAAAATGAATTCTTGTATAGTTAAACGGGATTACGTTAAAAAAAAATCTCTGAACTCAATGCCTTGTTACACTAGAATGCAAGTTTCATAAGGACAACTCTGTATTTCAACCCTCACAACGGTACCAAGGACTGGTTTAATAAATATATTTTGAAGAAAGGAAGGGAAGAAAGTGAGAGAGAAACAGGAAGGGGAAGAAAGAAGAAGACAATTATGTGAATAGTTCATATGAATTTATGATCACTTTTATTCACCTTTTTCCTACCAAAGTGACTCTGAAATGCTTCCATGAAGGAAGGCATGTGTGACAAATAAATGTGCACCTAACTTTTCCTAACTCATCACAGTCCCCACCTTCCTTCCTACTGTGTGAATTTTCAAAGTTATCCAATCCTTATATTTTTATGACAACTGACACCAGCAAATAAAGTGAAACATGAGCAGTAACATGCTGAAACTAGGAGAGCAGAGGTATAGGTCAGTCAGGCAATAATTGAGACCCAGAGTCTAGCAAAACCTAAAAGAGTGAGATGGCCCATGTTGCTGATGGCCCATAACTATGACACTCTCCAGACAAGAGAATGAATTATTTGCAGGTTCAGTGATACAGACTCTAGAAGACATGGTGAACAAAACCCAGAATCAGAGGTCTTTGTCAATGGAAGTCTTGTCAGAAATCCAGGCAGGCAGGCAGGTCAACCTCAGAGAAATCTAACAGTGTTCCTCCAGTCAACTGTGAGCTTCATGAGGGCAGAGGCTATCTCTGGTTATCCTCTTCCATTTCCACAACACCCAGCCAATTCCTGATATGTTGTGCATTCTTGATGATTATTTATTGAGTGAATAAGATTTTTTTCAGTTGAAGGTAAACTGAAAGCCCCATCACAAATTCTTTTATTTTAAATTGGTTTGAGAGAGAGAGAAACATTGATGTGAGAGAGAAACAAGAGAAACACCTAATGGGTGCCTCCCATACTCAAACAGACCAGGGACTGAGTTCACCTCCTTTTAGTGCATGGGATGTCACTCTGACCAACTGAGCCACACTGGCCAGGGCCACGGATTCTTTTAAGCAACAATAATAAAATAGCATAACTGAGGAGTCCAGGTTTAGATCTGACTTCAGAAGAACTGGTTGCAGGGACTAAATATTATCATCAGGATGTGGTCTTTCCATTCTTTCCTTTGGATGACTCCATTCTCAGACCACCAGCATTTCCCAGGACTACATTTGTCCAGGAGAAAAAGGGAGAAAGTCTTTCACACACATGCATTAGAGAGGAAAGCTTATTGTGTTGCCTCTGCTTGGATCATACACCATTTTTGAGCCAATCACAGAGTTAGGAGGATGCCAGTTGCTGATTGCCTAAAGCCAATCAGGCATGAGGGTGCCATGCTGAGTCAGGTACCCAAAAGTTCGGTTTAGATAAAACTTCAGTACCTGGGAGCATTGATGAGAGTAAGGTAATACCGGAAGACTCAAAGCACAGATTGGTGTAACTGCAGAAGTGAGACTCAGACACAAGCTATGTAATTGGGAACCATTACTAAACTAAGGGGAAGGGCAAGGCCACAGGTGAAGTTAAAGTGAGACCAGCCATAAGGCTGACTGGGTGGTAAGTTCTCTCTCAAATGTTACCTTTAATTGAGAATATGGTTGGCTTTGGTGAAGCTGAGTGATGAATTACAGAATGCAGAAGTATTTAAAATTTTAGCGGTAGAAAGATCAGGGTGATAATAAAGTTCAGAATGTCGCCATGGAGACCATTGTTATCCTCTTACTTAGGTCTTAGATATCTCCTCCAGTACTGGCACTTACCTTTAAGCATGTTTTAGACTCTTATACTAAACTGCTTGTTGGATGCAAAGATGTGACACAGATACCCAAATTCAACTTCCCACTTCATCTCCCACTTCTTCTTTCCCCAGCAATATTTCCCTCAAAATGTGGCTATTCTCCTCAATTGCCAATCTCAATTAATAGCACTCATTAAGCCAGAATTCATAATATATTGCTTGATTCCATCTTCTTCTCTCCACTCCCAAAAACTGCTGCCCTGATTCAAGCCCTCATCATTTGGGAAAAGTATTGCAATTGTGCCCTAACTGGATTCCCTACTTTGAGATACATTCCTGAAAACCATGGTCCACATAGTTCCTCTGTGTTCCCATAGCATTCTATGCCTGCTTCCTATTTGACACTTACAATATTATACTGTAATTATGGGTTTATGTGTCAGTCCTCCTGACTAGATACACAATTACGCAAACATGAGAGTTCATCTTTGAATCTTCAGTACCTAACATAGTGTCTATGGAAGTGAACCAAGTCTCTGAGTATTCATACACTTAAAGGCAAAACTGGAGCAGTAAATCCTTTCACCATCAATGGTGGGTAGTCTTGGGACTGTGATGTACAATAAAAAGTTTTTTCTTGGCACTGGCAGTGCAAGGAACCAGACTTTATCTGAATTAATAGACAACATTCTACTTTATTGAAAACTTTTGCTTAGATGACATGATTTATTTTCATCAGCAATTTGTGGATGCAATGGCCTGTGATTCTATAATATGCATATTATATCCCTGAAGATAAAAGAAAACATTCCAAACTTGGGCTGTCGCCCTCATTTATAATTATAGAGAGCCTACTTTGCACCATCATTCTGGAGAAGATCCAGAGTATCTTAGGACATTGATTTTAAAACTATAACATAATAGTCTAACCTCACCTAAACAATCAATCAAAACTCTATGTAGACACAAGAACACAACATTGTTACCTTGAGCAGACATTGAATTTCCTTCTGCATTTATGGATTAATAGACTTAGTTATATATAATCATTTTGGCTCACTTACTTAAGTGATGTTTTGATTATGTAAGATAATTAAATTTTTAATCATGTTTCTAGGTTACCACATGTGTTTATCTTTGTTTTGATGTGATATGTAACCTGCTTTAACCATTCAGACAAGCAACATTACATAATATGTTATAGGTAGGTGATTTGTAATAAAATTGCTTAGATAAATCTATGATAGGCTCTGATTCTAATAATGAGAATTTTTTTCAATGTTCCTTCTTATTTTATTCTTCTCTGTAAAAAAACAAAAGTTCATTTAAAAATAAAGAAATTTTAACATTTTAAAATGGTAAAAATACATTTTTTAGGTACTGTGACTAATATCCCTTCTTTTAAAAAAGTGTCATATTAGAGAATGTTTATGTTGTAACTTTACGGAATAACTTATAAGCAGTACTGATAAATTTGCTAAAAACGCAGCCTTAGTGTTGTTTGATGAAAAGACTATAGATGATGGTTGCTTTGTAGAAACACATGATCTAAAGTTTAGCCGAAGGGTCAAGGGGGAAAATAAAAGGCACAAGTTAGAGATAATAATATTTTCAGAGGTAACCAAATATGCAAAATGCATTAAGTCATTCCAAAAGATTTAAATTTTGAGCCTTTGAAAATAATACACAGCCTGTGTTCACTTTATTAAAAATCATTAAGTAATTTAATGACTTATGCACTTTTCTGGGTGTATGTGTTATACTTTCATTTTAAAGCATACTTGAAAAACTGCACACCCTCTAACACATTTAATAGGCACAAGAAATTATGGAAATTCTAAACTATCACTAATATTTATATTTTCCTCAACATATATCTCTTTATTCATAAAACAAGTTCATTCATTTATGATAAGGACTGCCTGTTTCTATCAATGATCTATATTGTGAAGATAAGAATTTTAAAGGCAAGATCTCTGTCACTTTCAAATGGCCTGCTCTATTAAGTTCTGGAAACTAAGCATTCAATGTTTGCACATGTTTTACTAGACACCCAGCACTAGGTTGAAGACACTATGTTAGAACTTTATGTATAGAGATATGAACCCTGACCTTTCAGACTTGCAATTGCAGTGACTTATACTGATGCATTTACTGTTACAGAGTGTGTGTGTGTGTGTGTGTGTGTGTGTGTAATGAGAAGGGAGGATTGAGAGAGAGTGAGTGAGGCTGGCTTTCTTCCCTTCACCCCACAGTGAGTCGGTAGTGTTGGGTCAGTAAAATGAACATTCCTATCTCATTCATTCCATGGAAACAGGTTCACATGCCAATGGGTGTGTGTGTGTGTGTGTGTATTGATACTGGTGAATCCTTTGCCCAAAATATACCAATTGTATTAGTTTTCTTAATAAATATTCAACAAATATTAAATAGCAGTGAGTCTTTTCCTTATATTTTACAATAACATGTGATTACCTACATCTGGTATTCAGGGTTTTACATGGCAGAAAAAGACAGATGAGAATACACAATTTAGGGTTGAAATGAGTCACAAACTGGTAGATGAATTAGTTGGTAGGACAAATCTATGCAGCAGATGTATTTTGTTTGACAAACATAATATTTTTTTAAAAAAATTACTTAAATCCCAGCATAAAATGCTTTGCAGATTTTATTTTTTAAAATATACATTTGAAGTTTCTCTTCACAATCAAAGGATATGGAAATATTGGACGCTCATTCCTATATGAACTGAGGACTGCTACCTCCTTTAGACTGGGTGTGTTCAAGGATTGGGTCCATTCTATACACAGAATGTTTTGCCACTCATATTACTTGCCTGCTTCCTGTGGCATTTGAACTTGCAATCCCTCATTTCCAGAGAGTCTAATTTAATTGTCTGGTACATTGGTCAATCAAAAATTTATTTTCTCTGTTTCCTTCCTAACCTATAGTGGAGGATAGTGATAAATATTCTGTCTATTACCTTTCAAAATGATCTTTTGTAAGGAACTATGATCCTTAAACAAAAAGAACAAAATCCTTTTTGCTAGTTGTTTTAAAACCCAGGAAGTCAAGTCTTTCTACTAAATGGATTGCCAGATTTTTTTTAAAAAAAATACTTTTGTAAGTTCAGATTCCATATTTACCTCTTTACTAGATAGTCTTTTTTTAAATATATTTTATTGATTTTTTACAGAGAGGAAGAGAGAGGGATAGAGAGTTAGAAACATCGATGAGAGATAATCATCAATCAGCTGCCTCTTGCACACCCCCCACTGGGGATGTGCCCACAACCAAGGTACATGCCCTTGACCGGAATCGAAACTAGGACCTTTCAGTCTGCAGACCGACATTGTATCCACTGAGCCAAACCGGTTTCGGCTAGATAAATAGTCTTAATGAGAGTTGACAAACAACATTATTTTCATATACAAAGCATTGCATATTTCCAAGGAAGTACCCAAGACCAGGTAGTCAGCCATCAGCTTTGGAAGTAGCTGTGTAAGGACATTCTGCCTTTTATTTCTTTAAAAGTATTTTTAATATATCTTTATTGATTTCAGAGAGGAAGGGAGAGGGAGAGAGAGATAGAAACAGCAATGATAAGAAAGAATCATTGATTGGCTGCCTCTGCACGTCCCCTAATGAGGATCAAGCCCGAAACCTAGGCATGTGCCCTTGACTGAAATTAAACCTAGGACCCTTCAGTCTGCAGGCTGGCGCTCTATCCACTGAGCAAAACCAGCTTAAAAAGCAATCTTTGGGGTTTTTCCTTAAAGTATGTAGAAGTGCAAAGTATTAGTTGATGATGAAAAAATATAAAGAAAATTTTCGTTTTGGACACTGACTTTCAATATTATTATTATGCTCACTATAAACTTTTCATATTTATTCAAACATTAGGTACAGGGGAAAATAGGGCATATGAATATACCGAATACACTATTTTCCTGGTGATTTTAAACTCAGAAACTTTATGAAAAAATCTGCTGGGGAAAAAAACACACATGTATCATTCAAGTTTTACCTTCAGTCACTAAAATTTTTAATATCTTTAAGATCTATTTAGTGTGCATAGAAAAAGAGCTACATGTTAATGTGCTGACATAAATATTTAAATAATCTTATCAAATGAAACATTTTAGAAGTTATATAACATAAAAATTATAATGGCACTAAGGTAAACATTAGTAACTTTCCTTGAGAAACTAGAATGCTCTTTCTTCACAAAGGTAAATCTGCCATAAACACACACACACACACACACACACACACACACACGCACGCACACACACACATATTCTTTGTGTCAATGAAATCTTGGGGAAAGAATTTGAGAAATTTACCATTTATTATTTACTACCACCCACCTTCAGTAGCCTTCAGTTATTTGCCCAGGAGTAGGAATGAATGTATAATGATCTACAACCTTCCCAATGACCCACTCCACCTGTACCTGATGCCTTGGATTGTAAGTGAGATGTAGACTGTGGCCAAGAACAGGAATAATGTCTCTAGTCTCTGCAGGGAACTGTCCTCTGTAGAAAACTCTAACCAGCTGAGTGAACAGGCTAAGGATAGATAATGCTGTTCACACAGACAGTGCATAATTTAAATTTACTCTTCAGACCAGATCATCACAGTTTTCCTACCATCTCTCCCACCATTTCTCAATACTCTTTATTCATTAGTAGTTGTGGGTTTTGATATATATATATATATATATATATATATATATATATATATAACAAAAATATATATATATAACAATATATATATATATTAGAACAGAGTCTTCTTTTTATACTCTGAGTCTGAAAAGTCAATCTTTGTCTTCAAACACATCAAGAGCTGTTCCTTTCTACAAACACATATGTCAGGTTAGTCTCCTAGCCATTGGTTACCACAGTTTAGCCATTCATACCTACAGAAACTAACCTGGGAACACCCAGAAGTTGGGGTAATTATATTAAGTGCCTGTTTAAGCTTTTTGTATGAATCTGTTCCCTCCATGTACCATAACCCCCTCACCAAGACAGAAGATATTGTATTTTTTAATGGATCACAGTACACAGAAGTTGCTTTAAAATATTTACTGACTTAATAAAGGAACATAGGGAATCTCATGGCTAAACAGATTGCCAAAATTTAGCATGCATTAACTGAAAGGTTAGCTAAAAAACAGATTGCTGGGCTCTATCCCCAAAGTTTCTGATTCAGTAAGTCTGAGCTTGGGTCCAAAATCTTGCAATTTTAACCAGTTTCCAGGTGATGCTGATGCTGCAGTTTAGAAGTTACACACTGAGAACTATTAGCTCTTAGACCATAAGAGTGCATTATTATAAGACTACTAGGTGTTCTACCCATATATGCAGTCAACCCACTTCTTGAACCATGCATAAGATAGAAATGCTACCTAAGATTTAGCATGAAAGTTTCAAGACTATGAAATAGATTTTCCCAAACTATACAAGAAAATGTAGTGAATTGTTGACAAACAGTAGTGGCATGTGCAAACCGGTAGGAGAAGAAAATGGCATAGTTTGAAGAGAGGAGAAACTGAAGGGTGTTTCTGGGAGCGGCCAGGGTGGAGCTGCCAATGGCAAAAATAGGGCAGTTCTGCTCAGAAACTATGCTGTCTGGCAGCTCCCAGCGATTGAGCCAGACTGTTCCTCTCTCAAAGGCAGGATGTCGCTGCCCTGCCATATCTCCCAACTGCTCCCCTCCAAACCAAGAGAGCCTTTCCTCCAATCTATCTCCCTGTGATTTCACTGGAGCGCAAATGTAATTTGAGGGAGGTGATTCTCAACGTTGTTCACTAAGTCCAAATGTCATAGCAGTGCAACTGCATCAACCAGAAATGATCCACTTAAAAGTCTGAAGATCATTTTGGAAATCAATGTTAGAGATTAATCTGCTTTATTGCAAAGAAGGCAAGTGCACATTCACTGAGAACTTAATGTAGCAGCAGCATAAAGGGATCAGTGGGACCGAGCAGCCGAATGCCCGTATTTAGACAAGAAGAGTTTCTTCTTCTTCTTCTTCTTTTTTTAGAGAAAGGTCTCAATGCTAGGTAGAGCTCAGTGTTTCACAAATTTGAATTGCTTCCTCATGTTGAAATTGGAGTTGTTTCTCTGTGTATCACATGAAAATAGTCCTTTTTATTTGCCCAGACCACTAGCAGCAGCAGCAGTATGCTACCCTTATAAAGGAGAAGGGGGTTTTGAATAAAAACTGAGGGAAACAACCCTGTTGATCTAACTTCAAAATGCAAGGGTCCTTCATTCAGGCTTCTCTGCTCAAACTGTTTGCTAGCTACATAGAAAAACTGCCTTCTGGCAGTGTGACCTGTCTTCAGGTGTCATTAAGCTTATTTTGTTTTGTTTTTTATTTTTTTTTCTACAATTGAGAATTGGTCTAAAACTTGATTAAACTTAGTTTAAATGTTTTGGACACAAATACTTCATACTGATACTATAATCCTGTCCCCATATACCCGGAGCCACATAATTCAGCTTGTCTGTCAGTGACACTTGGCCTGATAGCTATGTTAAGTGACTGGGTGCCTCCATTGCAAAGGTAAGCTTTTTTTCCTTTTGCAATCAACAAGTAATCCATGTATTCTTGGAGTCTATGCAAATATCCTCCTCCCCATCAGCTTCTCATGGAATGATTTTGCTTCCAATAGATGATGTTTGCCTGAATCAATAATTAATGGCATTAAGGGTTCCAAATGGTGATTTTTCTAATTCTAGTATTTCTGTCACATTAAGGAGCTGGCATTCTTTTGTGTGTGTGTGTGTGTGTGTGGTTGTGTTTTGTTTTTAAAGGAGCTTTCACACAATAATGGTTTCAGCAGACATTATAATTAGCTTCTTATCTATTTTCAGAGCAAAGTGTTAATATAATATATAATATCACTTGCAAAGGTGGAAATAAACCTCTCCCCCTCCTCTCCTCCCCACACCTCAAAACTTATGGAATTTTTATTTACTTAATATATTATAGTGATTCAATTTTTTTTTAGTGGGATGCTTAATTTGTTCCACATTTGATTAATGGAAGCCACAAGCTCATGGATTTATTTTATTCAATGTTGTATAATCTTGAAGTTATTATTTTGGGATATTTGGCTTATTCCAAATTTGGTCAATGGAAGCTGCTTCAAAAGGGCTCCTATATTTAAGGACTTCTTTGCTTTCTGGCACAAGATTTTGCAAGCTCAACTTTTACCTAAATGCCTCATCCATTTCTTTAGGCAAATCTGGTCCTTTCTGAGAATTTAATAATCAAGATTGGGACACCACAGAATCTTTCTTCCAGGTCTTCTCAGTTTACAGAGATGGGTTATATCATATCAATATTTCCTATTCAAATATAACAATAAAGGAATATTTTTTCCTTCTTTGATTTCATATTATTGTATCCTTCTCTTACACACAATTCTTATTTTCTAAAACACTTATTTTCCCCCAGATATGCAATAATGCTTGAAAATTATAATAACAATATTACTACTAACAATAACATCACTAAGTAATGTTTAAATGTTCTTTGTAGTTCTTTTGGTCTTTAGATTTTATCTCACTAAGGATGCACAGAGTAAGCACTACATTCAAATTTCACTGGAAATCATTTTTTTTCCTCGGGTGATTATGTTAGCAATTTAATATACAATTAGGGTTTATTTGCTTGTTTTCAATTTTAAAGATTTTTAAAAATATTAATCCTGTGTTTTTAATATGTAAAACATTTACATGAGTCAAACTCTAAATTAAATTTAAAAGTGTACTTAGATTTCTAAGTCTTACATCTTTCATTTTCCTATCCATCTCATTCCAAAATCACCCTATGGGTAACAATTACTTTAGTTCCCTTGTTTACACTGCCCATGTTTGTTTTTTGCAAAAATAAGCAAAACATATGCACCTTGATTTTTTCACTTAGCCACATATCATGGAGATCATTCTCATTCTTTTTATAGCTACATAATAATTAAAATGGCAACATCATAGTTTATTAAATCAACTAGTCTCCAGAGTTGATTCCTAGAAGTAGGATTGTTAGGTCAGATGGCAAATATAAATGTAATTTTCCAGAATAAATTCCTTTTTTTTTTTTTTTTTTTAGATTTCTAGAAAACTTTGATAATTAGCCAGGTTTGGTAACCATTAATTTACATACCAAAGCATCAAGTTTTAACTAACTTATTACTTTGAGCTTGGCAATACAGAAGAGTACAGACATTAATTCAAAAAAAAAAAAAAGAGCACATGCTTTTTGAAATAATAGTGGTGAGAAGAAAAGAAGAGCAGAAAGTTGAGGTAGTTTGTGTGAGAAAAACTATTTCCTGATGGTTTGCTGGAAGGAAAGAGAGCAAGGGGAGGAAGATGAAACACAAGAAAAGGATTAAGTTTCATAAAGAATGGTGAATGTTGGAATAGTTAACAAAGAGAACAGAAGCAGCAGCTGGATTGGGGTGTAAAATCGGCATGTCAATAAGCCCTGTTGGGGAGCTGAAATTGGACACCGCATTGTAATGACAACAATCCCAATAGTTGCTTTTCCCCAATACTGCTCTCCCTTTCACCCAGAAAGAATTATGTCTTCATGGTCTGCCTTTCTTTAGTTTTGTGCTCCTATAGCATTTGCCAGTATTTTAGTATAGCTGTCTACTCTATATACCTTTACACACTGTGAATTCCCCACCTTTGAACTGCCAGCACCTGGCATATGGCCTGCCACATAGTAGGCACTTAATGGATGTGTGTTCAATGGACTTGACTATCTAAATAAAACTTTCCTGCAGATTTTAATCTGAGAAGCAAGCTAATTGAATGTTTCTTCCATGAGAATGTTAAAATGTGATTTTTTGGAAACCATCGAGGTTTGACAGGCAAAAATCTATCAGCTCAGATGTCATTCAACAGTGATAAATTTTAATAAGCAAACACCTTGTATTATGGAATGCTTAGGGTTTATTGAAATATAAGATTAAAAGCAAAGCTTTGTAAACCAAAGTGATAGATCCTCTCTTCCCCCAACTGATGGATGGAGTATGACATAACCTGTACCTGCAGCATGGACATTCCTGAATACCTAGCCAGGCACCTTATATGGACTGTACATTGAACCACCAATCAGCACCTGCCAAATATCCTAAGCCCCACCCCCCAGCCCCAATTCCTAAATCCCTAAGTGCCTAATCGTGTGCCTTATATGAAACCACCAAGCAGCGCATTCCGAGTACCCTAAGCCTCATCCCTTCCTTTTCCTCCCCTCAAAAGGCGTGCTCACCCCGGCACTGTGCTCTCTTCCTTTGGGAGGTAGCCCAGCAGGGTTCCTTCTCTAATAAAGCCTGTGTCCTGGTCTCCCGCCCCTCTGTCTCATCTTTCACAAAGTTGCCACGTTATTGCTTTTATTGTATGTAGCTGTACTTCCTCATGAGATAACCATCAAATTATGTCAGACTGTCTGTTTCTTGTGTAATCCCAAGGTTAACTGGCAAAAGAGTTTCAAAAATAAAAATGGGTTCACAGAAGAATTGGAGAGCTGTAATAATTCACAATGTTTGTGTCGCTTTCGTGATTCATCTAAAAATATTTAAAGTTCTTTATGATTGGTCAATTTTGTTGACATTTTAACTCTTCTGTTAATTGGGGAGAGCAAGCTATTAGGTTTATATTTTTGTAAACCTAAGAGGTGATAGGGTATAATAAAAGGATTAATCAAAATATGCTAAAATTAAAAAGGTTTTTTTGTGTTTTTGATCCTCACCTGAGGATATGTCTTCTATTGATTTTGAGAGGGAGAGAGTGAGAGAGAGAGACATCAGTGTGAGATAGAAACATGCATCGATTGTCTTCTGTACAAACCCTGACTAGAGATTGAATTTACAACCTAGGTATGTGCCCTGAAGGACGATAGAACCTGCAACTTTTTGGTGTAGCAGAGGATGCTCCAACCAATTGAACTATCCAGACTGAGAGAAAAAACAGAAAGGTTTGCAAATAAAATTTAAGTGGAGTTTTCAAGATTGTCTAGCAGGAATAAGAAAAAAGAACACTCTAGAGAGGAAATAATGCCATATGCAAGGGCAGCAAATCCAAGTAGAGAGGAGTGTTGATTAGGTTTAAAGTCACTGATTAGGCAGTATTTGATAATGGGTTGGGTTTTCAAGTGTTAAATATCAGAGGTAGAGGCTTCCTCTGATTCTCTTCCTTCTGGGCCAACATAGATTTTGGACTGGGTCTGGCGCAGAACATCAGAGGTCCAATCAGCTAGCTCATCTCAATTTCACACTTACTGTGGTTCCATGTGACCAAAATAACAACAACAAAAATGTGGGTTTAAATGCTAGGTGGTACTCTGGCCTAAGGTCATTTAAATCCAACTAGATTAGAAAACTGGTTGGGCCTCTAAAATTATACTTAAGTGTATCACATTCCTTTGTGTTGAAAATAAAAACCAAAATGCTAACTTTACTTTTCCATTGATTCTTTTGCATATTCCTGACACAGAAATTTTTTGCAGGAGTATTTGAGTAAGATTTTATTTGTGCCTGGCCAAAACACCCAAAATATAACAAAATTTTAACAAATACACTGTAATGATTTTTTTTAATTGGTATGCATTTTCTGTGGCATTAAATTTGGCTGTTTAATGTTACTGAAATTATCTCCTTACAGACTTGTTTCCTCCATTAGACTATTAGTTTCTTAAAGATAAGGACTTTTGAGTCTGCTTTATATTCCTGAGTATAACACAGCCAGGCACATAGTAAGCACTCAAATGTTTGTTGAGAGGAACTATTTGTCCAGTGCCAGTTGTATAATTAGAATTTTTTTCATTCTTGCAGAGTTAGGAACAAAGCTGCAGTGACATGCTGCTATTTTGAGGTGCTGACTATCATGGAAATTTTCCCAACCTGCTTTGCTGTGATAGCCTGGTCATGAGAATTCTAGTCAATGTAAAAAAGTGTAGCAAGTGTCTTCTGTAAAACCTTTCAGAAGAGTGAGGCAATACAAGGAATACTAAGTTGGAAGTGTTCTAGTCTTGGCTCTATTACTGAGCTAGTAATTACTTCATGTCTCAGAGGTCTTAAGTTCTTCCTCTCTCTATTAAGGGGTTTGTGTTAAATTATCTCTAAATTCCCTCTCAGAATTAACATCTACATTAAATTGATCTCGGTGTTCCTGACACAATGCTGGACACATAATATGAGCTTAATATTTATTAGTTGCATGAGAGTGAAGTTGCCCCATGATATCTAATGCATTGCTGTACAGTGCTTTAGTTCTAAACTAATATCGCTTTTAATGATAAGTTTAAAATTAAAATCTAGGTGGTCTCAGAGAATGTTATTTTTACCACATTTTAAAAATCCAGCTTATATAAGGGACACGCATGCAGTAAGAAAATCACCTGTGCTTTAAAAATGTGGATTGACAAATGTTGCCTTTGTGAGTAAAATATTCTCTAATAAGGTTTCAGAGGGAAGAATGCTTCAAATTGCTTGTTCAGGTTGTGCAGGTATCTCAAGAAGTTTCAATAGCACCTACTAGCAATGTGGAAGACAAAAAGCACTAGTTTTACTTCTGTAACAAAATGTATTCCCTCAAATAACTTCTTGACAACCTCCTTTTAGTTTACTTCTAATTATTGAATACATTTAAAAATAATATATCTTTACTTTTTTAAAAATTCTGAAATTCATGCTTTTTCCTAATTCAGGTTTCTCACTATCAATAAAATTAGTGTGGATTAATAAAAGGATTAATCAAAATATGCTAAAATTAAAAAGGTTTTTTTGTGTTTTTGATCCTCACCTGAGGATATGTCTTCTATTGATTTTGAGAGGGAGAGAGTGAGAGAGAGAGACATCAGTCCTGTAATCACCATACTGTTGTTTATATCTTTGAGGGTGTGTTTTTTTCCTTTGCTTAATCCCTTCACCTTTTTCACTCAATCCCAAAGCCCCTTCCTCTCTGAAAGCTATCAATCTGTTCTCTGTTTCTATGAGTCTGATTCCATTTTGTTAGTTTATTTTGTTCATTAGATTCCACATATAAGTGAAATCATATGATACTTGTCTTTCTCTAACTGACTTATTTCACTTTAGCATAATATTCTCCAGGCCCATTCATGCTATCACAAAGGGTAAGATTTCCTTCTTTTTTTAAGGCTAGGAATTATTCCATTGTGTAAATGTACCACAGCTTTTTTTATCCTGATAGACACTTGGCCTGCTTCTAAATCTTGGCTATTGTAAATAATGCTGCAATAAACATAAGAATGCATATATTCTTTTGATTAGTGTTTTGGGACTCTTGGAGGAATTACACTACCTGATATCAAATTATACTACAGGGCCATAGTAATAAAAACAGCACTGGCATTAAAACAGACACAGATCAACAAAACAGTACTGAAAGCCCAGAAATAAACCCAAGCTTTTATAGTCACTTAATATTTGACAAAGAAAGCAAAAACACACAATGGGATAAAATAGTCTATTCAATAATGGTGTTGGGAAAATTGAACAGATACATGCAAAAAAAAAAAAAATGAAACTAGACCACCAACTTATACTCTACACCAGAATAAAGTGAAAATGGATTAAAGATTAAATGTTAGAATAAAACCCATAAAAATCCTAGAAGAAAACATAGGCAGTAAAATCTTGGACATTTCTTGTAGCAATATTTTTTCAGATCTATCACTTCAGGCAAGGGAAACAAAAGAAAAAAATAACAAATGGGGCTACATCAAACTAAAAAGGTTTTTCAAAGTAAAGGAAACTATCCACAACATGAAAAGACAACCCACTGATTGGGAGAACATATTTTTGCCAATACATCTGATAAGGGCTTAATAGCATTTCCATTTTTAAAAATGAGAAAATTAATGCTGAAAGGAGTTATTACTTGCCCTAGAAAAAAATGGTGGGATTGTAAAATATCAAAGCCTATCCATGCTCCTTAAACTCTTGTTATGTTAACTTTGTTATATTAACTGCCTCATATAAAAGGTCAATATCTCTCCGAGATCCTTGAGTTACTAAAAAAAGATTTAATTTGAATTTACCACTTGCACTGATATGTGACACCAAATACCTATTGGTCATTCTATTATTGCTAGAGAACATTATTAATGATTAACATCACAGATAATATCAACGCAAGAATAACTGTGGTTTGGTATTTTCCCAGGCAGATTTTGATATCTAGATTTTGGTGGTTAACAGTGTATTGAGTTTATTCAAAATTTGCCACAAAGAGCCTAAAAAATTTCCTTATAAAACAACCATTTCAAAATGTTGGTGGAGCTAATTAGAAGTACCTAAAATATCCTACTATATAAAAAGCCAGGGGCCATCACAACCAAAACAACTAGATAGATGACCAAACAGCAGGCTGTGTGGGATGACCAGGCAAATGGGGGAGGGGGTGCAGTTGGGGGGCAACCAGGCCTGCAGGGGTGCAGTTGAGTGTGACCAGGCCAGCCTGGGGGAGGCATGTTAAGGGCAACGAGGCTGGCGGGGGTGGGGGTGGGACAGTTGGTGGCAGCCGGGCAGCAGGGGGGACAGTAGAGGGCAACCAAGCCGGCAAGGGTGGGGAGCAGTGAGGCATGACCATGCCAGTGGGGGAACAGTTGGGAGTGACCAGGCCAGTAGAGGGGGGCAGTTAGTGGTGACCAGGCCAGCAGGGGAACAGTTAGGGGCAATCTATGCAGGCAGGCAGGTGAGCAGTTAGGAGCCAGTAGTCCCAGATTGTGAGAGAAGTGTCCAACTGCTGGTTTAGGCCTAATCCTGGCAGTCAGACATCCTCCGAGGGGTCCTGAATTGGAGAGGGTTCAGGCTGAGGGGACACCCCCCTCCATGCACGAATTTTGTGCACTAGGCCTCTAGTACTTTTATAATATACTTTCATATGAATAAAAAATTAACCATTTTCAAATCAGCTAAATAATAGTTGCATCCCTATAATCAGTATAGGGATATATATTGATTATATGCAATGTATTTACTGATCTTATGCTCAGAGCTCAAACTTCTGTTATACAATTTCATTTTAAGAAAATTTTCCTTAAAAAATATGAGTCAAAGATATTCAACTATGCATTTTTCTAAATAATAAAAATAATGTGTAGCCC
Organism: Pipistrellus hanaki; assembly: GCF_964339955.1. NCBI lineage: Eukaryota > Metazoa > Chordata > Mammalia > Chiroptera > Vespertilionidae > Pipistrellus > Pipistrellus hanaki. The sequence continues at coordinate 121,338,269 of NC_140505.1, forward strand.
TGGCTGGGTACTTCAGTTGGTTAGAGCCTTGCCCCAAGATGCCAAAGTTGCAAAAAGGTTGCAAGTTCAATCCCTGATTAGGACCTATACAAGAATCAATCAATCAATGCATAAATAGTTAGAACAACAAATCTCTCTCTCTCTCTCTCTCTCTCTCTCTCTCTCTCTCTCTCTCTCCCCCCTCCCCTCCCCACTCCCTCTCTAAAATCAATTTTTTAAAAATTGTAAAATGCCTGAAAAAAAAAAAGACAAGATTGATTAAGTAAAATATATTATCATTGACATTGGAAGATGTCCACGATACATATATAAATAGAAAAGGTGGTTATTAAACTTTATGTGTAAAGTGATCTCATTTTATTTTTTTAAAACCTGTTGAAAATCACAATGAGATATCACCTGTTGGTTATTATTAAAAAAAAAAAAAAAAGTACAAGAAATAACAAGTGTTAGCAAAGATGTGGAGAAAGGGAAACTCTTAAGCACTGTTGGTAGGAATGTAAATTGGTATGGTTACTATGGAAAACATACCATATGTAGATTCTTCAAAAAATTAAAAATAAAACAATAATATGATCCAGCGCCAAGGCCAGTTTGGCTCAGTGGATAGAGCGTCAGCCTGCGGACTGAAAGGTCCCAGTTCAATTCCGGTCAAGGGCATGTACCTTGGTTGTGGGCACATCCCCAATGGGAGGTGTACAGGAGACAGCTGATCGATGTTTCTCTCTCATCAATGTTTCTGACTCTCTGTCCCTCTCTCTTCCTCTCTGTAAAAAAAATCAATAAAATATATATATTTTTAAATATATGATCCAGCAATTCCACAGCTGGGTACTTATCCAAAGAAAATGAAAACACTAACTTGAAGAGCTATATGCACCTGCCACATTTATTGCAGCATTATTCACAATGGTCAAGATATAGAATAAAATCAAATCAAATGTTCATCAGTGGGTGATTGAAATAAAAAATGTGATATATATTTAATTTATATAAACATCATATATATGATGGAATATTATTCAGCCATAAAAAGGAAGTCTTGACATTTGTGGACCTTAAATACATTATGCTAAGTGAAATAAGTCAGCCCAAGAAATACATATACCTTATGATTTCACTTGTATGTGAAATCTATTTAAAACACAATACCAAGTGAGCTCAAAGATACAGATTGGTGGCTGCTGGAGGCAGGGATTAAGGGGTAGAAAAATGTGTGAAGATACAAACTTCCAGCTATAAAATACGTAAGTCATGGGGATGTAATGTACAGCATGGTGACTACAGTAAATAATACTATATTGCATATTTGAAAGTTGCTAAGAGAGTACATCTTAATACTTTTCTCCATAAGAAAAAACGTTTGTAACAATATGAGGTAATATATGTTAACTAGATTTACTATGGTGATCATTTTGGAATATAAACAAATATCGAAACATTATGTTGTACACCTGAAACTAATAATATTATATGTCAATTATACCTAAACAAACAAACAAATAAATAAATATACATATATTCCTGAATGTACTTAAAGAAAAAAATCTGGAAAATATGTTTAGACAAAAATGTCAGCAAATCTCTGAGTAATGTAGTTACAAGTGACATTATTCTTTATATTTTAAAAATATTTCCTGATAATTTTTCAATGAGAATAAATTAGCTTTATAATCAGAAGAAAAAAAACTACTAAAAATAACTCTGATGGGCATTTTGGGGGAGATTATTCTATGATCCCTGAGAAATAATAGCAATGTCCATGTATGTAGCACACTTGAAAGGAATCTATTAGGTTTGATACAGTCCCAATTGCAAACTACATTATTCAATTAATCAGTTATAAGCATTTGTCAAACAATGTGAGAAACATGCTATTTCACATTGTAAGAGAATAGAAGAAATTGAGTATGCCTTAAAGAACCTTATAACCATGTAAAGAATGAAAACATATCCAATTTTTAATACAAAGTAGTAAAGAATGTAAAATTTGCTAACTTATTTCATGAGCAGAAGGAAGTTGCAGCTACTTGTTGAACCAGTTCCATGTTTGTGCATAAGATGAGGTTTATGCAGGGCTCCAATACTTATCATTTAAATTTTCTAATTGTAAAGGCATCAGTGTCTTAGGATCTGTTGGACTCTACTGTACCAAAAGTTAAAGTTATGAATTTATTATTTTTCTCCTACAACAATGGAGAAAAGATCAGACTTTGTTAAATATAATTAACATTTTATTTAAATCACCTGAAAATGTGACATTCTTTAGATCTAAATTTTCCCAATGTCCAGAGCTTATATTTGAAGGATCACACTTTTTAATATTTTACCAAGATATTCACAAAATATATTCATTCCTTCCTTCTTAAATATATAAATAAACTAGAGTTTCGGTGCACAAAATTTGTGCATGGGTAGGGTCCCTAGGCCTGCTTGGCAATCAGGGCCCATTGGGGCCTTCCTTCCCCTGTGAAGAGAAAGAGAAAGAAGAGGAAAAGGCAAGAAAAAGAAAGAGGATGTGAGGCTATTAGGAAGAACAAGAGAGGGGAGAAGAAATGGAAATATTTAGAGAGGGGGGAAAGGGATGTAGAGAAAGGGATGAAAAAAGGTGAGGAGAGAAAACTAAAGCAGCAGTGGGGAAAGGAGAAACTGAAGTGTGAAAAGCGAGAAAAACAGATAGAAAAAAGAAATAAAGGGAGGAGGTAGAGAAGTAGATGCATAGAAACAGAGTAATAGAGAGATAAAAGGAGAAAAAAAGAAGAGATATACCACCTACCAGCTTTCTAATTCCCAAGAATTAAGGTATTCCTCTTGAATATTTTATGAAGTTTATCCTTTCAATATATCCTTGTTTTTACTTAAGTTACTTTGATTAACTTTCAGTTCTTTGCAAATAAACAGTCTCTGATGAAAACATATTCCCCAATGATCACTCATTGACCATCTTCTAAGTATTAGAAATTAGACTCAATGCAAGTCTACATATTTCAGTATCCTCATTTTATCAATTAATATAACTGAGCTTAAAATTCCAGTGAATGGTAATCCACATCAATGTAGTATGGCCTGGAATATTTAGGTTTAAATGTTTCAGAAAAATAAAATACTAGTGTTTTAGTTGTCTCTATATAATAAATTATCCCAAAATGTAGCAGCTTAAAAAAATAACATTTATTATCTCAGTGTCTATGAGTCAAGAATTTGGAACCAGCATAGTTAGATGATTTTGGCTCTAGATGTCTTATGAGTTTTCATTCAAAACATTAGTCAAAGAAGGCTTCACTTGGGCTAAAGGATCCCCTTCCAAGAAGTCTCCCTTACACAGATAAACTCTTGACTGTTCTTACAACATGGCAATTGGTTTCTCCCAGAGCAAGTCATTCCTGAGAGAGCAAGACAGAAACTTTAATGCTTTTATGACCTAAGTTATAAAGTTACATCCTGTCATTTCCTCACTATCCTATTGGCTACACAAGTCACCCTTTCACTGTGGGCTTGAACTACACAGGGGTGTGAACACCAGGGGGTGAGAACCACTGGGGACCACTTTGGAGGCATGCTCTCTATCACACTTAGTTGACCAGTTTGATATTGGTAACTGAAGTTTAAATCTAAATTCCTGAGAAACAAATGATTTGAATGTAAGATGGCTTTTGAGAACTTAACTGTTTTTTTTTTTTCTTCAAAGTTTTAAAAAGGAAAATCAGCTGTATTGAGGGTTATATTGGTAGTATTTACTATCTTAACAGAAAAATCATCTAAATTTTGAATGTGATCTTATGAATATGGCATAGTTTCTCCTGGCTGTGACACTGACAGTCTTAGAACTTATGTGATCTCTCTCTCTCTCTCTCTCTCTCTCTCTCTCTCCTGGCTGTGACACTGACAGTCTTAGAACTTATGTGATCTCTCTCCCTCCCTCCCTCCCTCCCTCCCTCCCTCCCTCCCTCCCTCCCTCTCCCTCTCTCCCTCCCTCTCCCTCCCTCCCTCCCTCCTTCTCCCTCCCTCCCTCCCTCTCTCTCCCTCCCTCCCTCCCTCCCTCTCTCTCTCATTCTCTCTCTCTCTCTTTTTTAATGAGGTGTAATTTATAGTAAATTTCATTCTTTTTTATGTACACTTCTATTATTTTAACAAATATACCATTGTGTAATCATCACCATAATCAAGATATAGAACAACTTCAAAATATTAGTATTCCTTTTTTTGAAAATTTCTTTTCTTCTCTGACCAAGGTAAGAGGAAGCATTTGTCTTTAGAATTAAGTCAACAACACACCGGAAATCTTTGTAATAGAGAAAACATTCATCTCTAGAAATGAGGTAAACAGGGTTGAACTATGATCTAGTGTTGGAGATAAAGGAAGTCAAAGAGAGTGCTGCAGTAAAACCACCAGAATGGCTAGAAAGTGCAAGAGCAGTGCTCTAGAATTCAGTTTCTTTTCTTTATGGCACCCTATTCCTATACCCCAGAATCTAACCTCCATATTTTTTCCAGAATGCTCCTTCTGATTCAAACTGATGATACTACTCCCCTGATAATAGTCCTTCAATGGCTCCCCATCATCTGAAGCAAAAGTAGCAATTTCCAGTGACCACAGGGACCATGTAGGTGGCCTAAGCAGCAGTTGATTAAAGCAGATAGGAGGGGAACTACTGCAGAGTGAATTTTCAAATGCTGACAACTAACTCAATTTTAAAAAACACACAGTAAGTAAGAGCCAAATAAACCACTTCTGTAGCCTGTGGGCAGTCAGTCAACTCTGACCTGATCCATAGGATAAAACCCAAACTCCTCTCTCTGTCTCTGTGAAAGGTAGGCAGGAAGCATTTCAAGCTATTCATGAAATGCTTCCTGCCTACCTTTCAACCCCACCTCTTGCCAGTTCTTCCTTCAAAAAATAAAAAGTATGTGCTTCACTACTTGTGTATTACCTTCAGTCCCAGCAGAAGGGTAGTTGTACTTGCTGTTGTGTTTCTGCCCATGTTCCTCTGATGGACTGTCCTTTTTACTAACACGGCATCACTCCCAAACATCTCATCCAATTCCTCCCCAAAGTGTCATCTCCTCCCAGAAGTTATCCCTGCCCTCCTTTATCATCTAAAATAGATGACTTTACTGTGGGTTGCCAAAGCATTAAGTAAATCCCAGTTGTTACCTGAAATAAAGTCTGTAAGAGGAGAGGCAAATATATGTAGGGAGCTATGCTCCATTTCCAGTTTGTTAGAGTTGGTTGTTTATTTCATGTCAGTAGGCAATTGTGTAAGTAGGATGGAACTTGGAAGCAATATCTGGCCTTGAGGTGGGAAATCTGAAAAAAAAAATTAGGAGGGGGAAAGAAGAGAGTACTGCAGAAGAAATCCTGTGAAGTAAGGTGTAGGCAGGGGAAAGGGAGTATATAAGAGGAGTTTTAAAAGTAGTTAGAGTCTTCAGAGGAAAACAAGCAGAAAGTGGTATCATGGCAGTCCAGGGGAAATTTTTAAGAAGGCAGAAGTAGTCACTATACAAATACTGCAACATGTCCATTGCGTTTAGCTGTAACATCAGGGGCCATCCTGATAAGACCAGTTTTTAAGGAAAGGTGGTTGTGAAACCAAACTGGTATGAATTAAGGAGTAAAAAAAATGAAAAAGTGGAAACTATGGATAAAAATTACTCTTTTCGCTGAAACCGGTTTGGCTCAGTGGCTAGAGTGTCAGCCTGCAGACTGAAAGGTCGCAGGTTCGATTCTGGTCAAGAACATGTACCTTGGTTGCGGGCACATCCCCAGTGGGGGGTGTGCAAGAGGCAGCTGATTGATGATTATCTCTCATCGATGTTTCTAACTCTCTATCCCTCTCTCTTCCTCTCTGTAAAAAATCAATAAAATATATATATATATTTTAAATTACTCTTTTCGATTATTCTTGCAAATTGAAAAAAACACTAGAATTTTATATGGGGTTAAGATATTTTTAGAAGAGCTATTTACTAAGTATTTCTCAAGAGGAGAGGTATTTGTATTTTGAGAAGCATAACTCATAGTTGTGAGGAAAATTTCCTCATATTACAATTTACTTAGTATTTCTGCCACCTCCCTCCCCAATAAATCACAGAAGTGCTTCCCAGTCATTTTGAGAATCATAAATGCCCCCAGCCTCATTTCCAAATGCCCCTGGGAATGAAAAAGCAAATAAACAAACCCTGCAAACCACAATAAGATTTCTTTTTCTCTCAAAATTTTGTGAAAATTTTTTAAATAGAAAATAGTATAATAAATACTTGAACACCCATTAGCAAGATTCAGAAATTGTTAACATCTTGCCCATTTACTTTATCTACTTATGTGTGTTTGTACTTATTTTTCACTTTGCTGACAATTTGAAACAAAGTTGTAAAAATCATGAGACGTTTATAGATGCATCACTCTAAATTAAGATAGAATCTATAATCACAACATTATTATGATACCTTGGAATACAAACAACAAAAAATTCCTTAATATCAATCTAAAATCCAATCCATATTCAATTTCCCAATAATCAAGTATAACTAACATTCATCTCGTAGGAGGTACTTAAAGTAGTCAAATTCATACAAACAGAAAGTAGAATGTGGTTTCCAGGGACTGGGGGGTATAGGGATGGACTTATTTTTTAATGGGTATAGAGTTTCAATTTTTCTCTTTTTTTTTTCCTTCCTTCCTTCCTTCCTTCCTTCCTTCCTTCCTTCCTTCCTTCCTTCCTTCCTTCCTCCCTCCCTCCCTCCCTCCCTCCCTCCCTCCCTCCCTCCCTCCCTCCCTCCTTCCTTCCTTCCTTCTTTCCTTCCCTTTTGTTTTAGCCAGAGAGAGAGGAAGGATGATTAGAGAAGCATCAATTTTTGTTATTTCACTTACTTATGCATTCATTGGTTGATTCTTCTATGTGTCCTGATTGGAAATCTAACCCAAAACCTTGGCGACATTCTAACAAACTGAGTTACCCAGCCAGGACCTCAGAGTTTGTCTTTCAAGATAAAAAAAGTTCTGTGGATAGATGGTAGTGATGGTTACACAGCAGTGTGAATGTAGTGAATGCCACAAACTGTACACTTTAAATCAAGCATGTCAAACTCAAAGGCTAACATGGCCAAATAAATGAGACATGCCACCTGTGGGCCGAAAGTTTGACATGCTTGCTTTAACCGGTTATAATGGTAAATTTTATGTTATGTATAGTTTAATGTAGTTTAAAAGTATTTTTTAACTTAAATTGCCCAGGCTGACATGGCTCAATGGTTGAGCATTGACCTATGAACCAGGAGGTCACAGTTAGATTCCCACATGCCCAGGTTGCAGGCTTGATCCCCAGTATGGGACATGCAGGGGCAGCCTATCAATGATTCTCTCTCATCATTGATGTTTCTATCTCTCTCTCCCTCTCTCTTCCTCTCTTTGAAATAATAAAAATATACATAAAAAAATAAAATAAAATGTAGCCTATTTTAAGGAGAAGGGGTCCTACCTGGAGGGAGATGCTCCTGCTGGCATGGACACTGTGTTGTCAGGAGGCCTCATGGCGAGGACCTGAGAGCAGCCTCCAGCTGACAGCCAGCAAGAAAACGGGGACCTCAGTTCTACTGCAGAGAATCGAATGCTGCCAATAGTCAGTGATTTTGGAAAAGAACCCCAAGACTCAGTTGAGGATGAGGCTGGCAGCATCTTGATTTCAGCTTCAAACCCTAAGCAGAAGAGAGAGCCAGACTCTTGACCCACAGAAACCCTGATTTAAAAATTTGCGGTGTTTAAGCTACAAAATTTGTTGCATACAATAGAAAACTATTACAAATAGGCAGTCTTAGTCTGTTATTTGCAATCTAACATCCTGACTGACTCATGAATCTATGCTTGGCTAGGGAACCTCGATAGAAAATTCCAAGACTGTGAAATAAATCCTACTCCTCACTCTTCCAGGAAAACCTATTCATTACTGTTAATAGAAGGGGGAAAGCATACCACCAGGTGATTAAAAAACAGATGTATATACAGTATGTGTATAGGTGTATATTTTACTTACAAGTTAACTTATCTATGTATTAGTTTATATCTAATTTTCTTCCAGTTTTTAGTATTAATTTCTAACCACATATGTCCATTGTCTTATGGTGGTGTTCCAAGTCTTCATTTATTTGTATCTTTAAGTTATGAGGCTGGGGTAGAAATACATTTTCTCTGTAAGTTTCAAGGAACTGTGAGATCTTGTAGTTGCGCCAGACCATTTGACTGCAGTACAAATGAGGACAACCCAGTAGGACACCCCTAATGCTCCTACATGCAATCAGAATGGACAAATAAGCAGAGGAAGGAAGTAGCTGGACACACAGTCCTCATATCATCCCATTAGTTGCCTCTACAACTCCAGCTGCCATTCAAACTAGTCTCCCAAATAGAAAGGAAAAGCATTTCCTGTCTGGTCTAAATATATGAGGGTTTTGGTGACTTGTCATTGAACTGATGACTTTTCAGTCTTTGAGAATTTTCTTTTAAAATTAAATAGTTCATATTTTAAGCCTCATTAGATAGGATTTAAATTCTTAGTTTATATCAATGATTAATTAAACCTGCTAATAGCAAGAATGAGTCACAGGATAAATACTTGGGAAGGAGAGAAAAGTTTCAAAGATTAATTAAGCTTTCTTCACATTTTACCTACAGCTCTCTGAGTTACTCTGAACAATTCTGTGTGATCCTTTACAAATTCTTCAATCAGCCCATCATTTTTATGATAAATATGTCCCTTTGTATACACGATTTTCCATGTTAAGGCTACTCTCTATTTCTCCAGCTTTGTACCACTATGATTTTCTTGATGTTTTGTGCTCTGATAGTATTTGACTGTCCCTCTTTCTGCCTTTAGACATATAAAATTCCCACTCCTCCTACACACACACATCATTATTTACACCTAGCCAATTCCTACTCTTCCTTAAGGATGAGTTCATGTATCATTACCTTCTCAAAGATTTCCAAAACAGGCTACAGCTGTCTGCCCTTCCCTTCAGTCCCCCCACTAAAGTATACTCTTCTGTGCTACAACAGTTTACATGGCTTTACCTGTATCCCTTCATAGATAAAAATTTTGTATAAATAGTAACTCTTATCATTGTATTAAAATTATGTATTTCAGTATCACCTGCCTTTACTAAAGGATAAATTCATTAACCTAAAACACAATGCCTTATTCGTTTTTATTAAACTTAGTTCTTAGATTATAGTAGGTGGTCACAGAATGTTCATTGAGATGTAGCATGGTAAGGAACTATTATTAATTAAGCCTGTTTAAGGCAGGATTCTGAAACAGTCCCTTAGAGACTTCCCTGCTTTAACCCCTGGAACCTATTAAATATTATATAGTAACTATTATTAGGTTCTCTTATATGGTCAATTGACCTTAAAATAGGGAGATTATCTAATCTCAGCAACTCTTAAAAACAGACACTTCTCTCAAATCGGTGATAGAAGGAAAAGTCAGAGTGGAAGCAAAGCATGAGAAGCGGCTTTGAAGGTAGAGGAGGCATGTATACAAAACAGTGGCCCGTAGGTATTGGGAGGGACTCACAGTTTACCACCAACAAGGAAACGGGGATCTTACTCCTGCAATTGCAACTTGAATTAGCTCCAATGAGCCTCCAGATAAGAGCCCAGCTCTGCTTTGTGATACTGAGCACAGAACCTAGCTAAGCCCACCTGGACTTCTGATCTACAGAACTGGATATTGTTATACAGTGTTCTGTGTGTAGTAATATCTTATAGCACCAATAGAAAATGGCCTACATATCAACTACACACTCAAAGCTCTTTACATAACCTACTTGGAATGAGTTTCACTTAAAGACTCCTCTTCTTTCTGAATTTCCTATGAAGAACTTTATTTCAACCTTCACACCTGGCTAGTAGAGAACTCTATCAGTCATTCTTGGAGGTCTTTCACCACCACCAGGGATGTGACAAGTTTCTGAGATACACTGCATAGTGCTATGGTCATCAGTCATGTTTGCACACTAGTTAATGCCGGAACATTTATCCTAGTCTGGATGACCTCTTCAGGTGTATTCCTGACATTCAAGTCCCAGCTAAGGACAGATTTACTGTACAACTTCAGGGACTCTCATTCGAACAAATCCCTTCCCAGGCCCTATACTCATTTGCAATTTTATATCTTTTTTTTTTTTTTTCTTAAAGAGGAATTCCAAAACTATGTGAAAGTCAGGTACCACAAAACCTGGATACCCCTCAGCTTAGAACTTTACTGATTAACTAATTACAGTAATTCATCTTCCCTACCTTCACATCCCTTTAATTGACAACTTTAGACATTGTCTTTTACTCTCTCTTGTCCTACTAATTTTTTCACTACACATACAATATCTGAATTTACTTATTCATTTCAAATGTGTTCATTTCCTGTCCCTTCCTACTTGAATGTAAGCTTGTGGAAGTTAGGCACATCATTTGTTTTAGTCATTCCTATAACCCCAGAACCTAGAATAATAATTGACAAATAACAGGTGTCAATCAATATGTACTGACTTATTGATTTCATGTTTACCAAACTGTTACATTTTGGCTGTTTTAGTCCATTCAGACTGCTATAACAAAATACCATAAATTGGGCAGTTTATAAACAACAAATATTTATTTCTCACAGTTCTGGAGGCTGCTGGCTCTTAAGATCAAGTCACTGGCAGACTCTGTGTCTGGTGAGTGCTCACTTCCTGGTTCATAGATGGTGATCTTTTCACTGTGCCCTCAGCTGGTGGAAGGAGTCAGGGAGCTCTCTGGGGCCTCTTTGTAAGGGCACTAATATGACCTAACCACCTCTCAAAGGCCCTAACTAATAATAGGATTTCAACATATGAGTTTTTTGGGGGGAATAAATATCAAGATGATGGCATTGGACAAGTTTGTGGCACAGCTACTATGTTTGACTAGTAGGAGTCCCTAGTGGGAGATTCAGTCTGAAATTCTGTCACATTCTAGAAACAACTCCAGGGCTCAGGAGGTAAATACTCACTGTTCTAGAGACCCACCAAGTTCTTTCTCATCCTTTTAGTCTAGGCGTCATTTTTTATTCTCAGTAAAATCCTTCTTTTCCACAGCAGTACACAAGGACGGCTTGGGGGAACCCTTTTCTCTACCTTAAATAAAATTACATTATGAATTAACACTTTTTTAAAGTGGAATGAAAGCAAATTTAGAAAATGTTCCTATTTGTGTGTGTGTGTGTGTGTGTGTGTGTGTGTGTGTGTATATATATATATATATATATATATATATATATATATATATATATATGCAAAGTGTCCCCTGAGAGTTTTACTGGGAGAACGGGAGTTTGATTGCTTGCTATGATGTGCCCTGACCACGAGGGGAGGCACGGGACATGGCAGGTGACCAGCAGTGGCAGTGGATTGCTGAGGGAGCAGGGAAAGAGGAGGCAGGGAGGTGGGGGGAATTGTGTGGTGGTGGCCCATGGTTGGGAGGGGGAGAAAGAGGCCTGGAAATGGGGAGGCAGGGAACCTGATTGACCCTTATTGCTGACCAGGCCTAGGGACCCTACCTGTGCACAAATTTCATGCACCAGGCCTCTAATTGATTTATAATTCTATACAAATATAGTTTCAATAAATTCCTAGCCACCTGGTACACTACTTCCAACCAGACTACTAGCCTTAAACTCATGAAGTAGAAATTTGGGGGTGGCCATTTCAAGCTAGGAGGAAATGTGTTTTGAAACAACTTCTGCTTTCTTCTCTGCCACAAACATCCCCTGAGACAGGGAAGAAGAGTTGCTATCAGCTTAAAGGAGGGAAGGAAAAGAGGCAAATACAAGAAAACAAATAAGATCTCAATTTTTTTTCTTCCTCATATACAGTATTCATCTAATCTTAAAACAACCACATGAAGCTAATATTAAAACAACCACATCTGCCAAAACTGAACATAACCATTACCCTTGATGCTCTGTCTGTTATCACTGCACATGTTTATCCTTGCTAATATTTCCCACTCTGTCCCATTTTGTCCTCTGGTCTCTGGAGGAATTTTGAAGCTTTTTCTAGGTTTGAGCTGAAGGACATTTGAATGAATCCCTCTACTGGGTGGTAGTATTTCTGATGTAGTTCATGCACCTATACTCTCCCTCCAGATGTTGGAACAGACTTTAATGTCCCATCATTTCAGTGCTATGGAGGGTGACTTTGAATTGTTCAGTTCCCTTTGTCTTTTCTCCAGAGCTCATAGATACTTTCATGTAAACTGACCTTCCAATAGTCTCCCTTGATATCTCCAGGTGGGTGTGCCATAAAGGCCTTTCCTGTGACCTTCACCACATTAATTATAATAATTATTACACATAGTAATTAAAGCCAGCCAGTGTTTCTTACAGTGTGGGACATGTAGACTGGTGGTACATAAGGTCATTTTATTTTTTTTTATTTTTTAAAGTGTTGATCTGTTTTATTATCTGACTAGAAAACTAGACACTCCACCAGTTCAGGAGGGATGGGTGGCTTAATCCTTCTCCTCCTCATTTTGGCTCCTGTTTCCCTGGCCTACAGGAGATAATTTTAGATCGATGGGACATTAAAATACCAGTGAAGCCTCTCAGGAAAAAAAAAAAAATACAAACAAACAAAAAGAAGAAACCTATTCTTCTTTCAATATCCTTTAATCTTACTGATTATAAATATTAAGTAGAAAAATGTTAGGTTGAGGCTAATGTGTCCAATTCCTACCAATCTTTTCTTTTCTTTCTTTCTTTTTTTTTTTTTTTTAACAAATTGAGCCTAGCCTGTGGGGCTCAGCAGTTGACGGTCTACCTATGAACCAGGAGATCATGGTTTGATTCCTGGTCAGGGCACATGCCTGGGTAGTGGGCTCAATCCCCAGTGGGGGTGTGCAGGAAGCAACCAATCAGTGATTCTCTCGCATCCTTGATGTTTCTATCTCTTTCACCCTCTCCCTTCCTCTCTGAAATCAATTAAAAAAATTTTTTTTTAGTTGAGAGCCAGTCTTGGGCTCAGATATTTGATAGACTACCTAACTAGACTAACATTTTGTTTTCATTCCATTTCTGTTTAAGGTCTTCTTTTCTTTATGTCAATTGGAAATGTTTTTTACTTATAAAGGATATAGTATTTCCTTTTTTAATGAGTAGTGGTAAATTTTTAAAAATATATTTTTATTGATTTTAGAGAGGGAGAGAGAAACTTCAATAATGAGAGAGAATCATTGATTGCTGTCTCTTGCACATCCCCCACTGGGGATCAAACCCACAACTCAGGCATGTGTCCTTGACTGGAATTGAATCCTGGACCATTCAGTCCAAAGGCTGGCACTCTATCCACTAAACCAAACCAGCGAGGGCCCTTTTAAAATAAATATATCTAAAAGAAATATACTGAAGTTTTTTAAAAGGTCAATTAATATTTGTTAATAATAGTATTTGTTAAATAATAATACTGCACTTAGCAAAAATCAAGACAAAGTTTGGGAAACATTAAATGAAGCCATTCCTATGAATGGCGATGTGATGCTCTGACAGTGACAGTGATACAGGTTGCAGGTCATGTACGTTAGAAGCAAGTTATCATCTCTTTAGCACTTTGGCTGTACTTTGGATTGTTGTCAGACACTCATATGATTCCTTATTTGTAGGGACCAGAGGAGATTCACTAGAGTTAAGTTTTTGGAAAAAAGCCAAATGGGAAAGAGAATATACCCTGAATAGTTAAAAGCAAGTTGGGGAGTGAGGGTGACTTTGTAATCCAGAGGTAAGGCAAGGGGTTAGGTGCTATGACCCAGAAATCAAGATTGGTCTAAAAGTGGAGTTTGAAGCAATTTAGCGTGGTTCATTTTGATTCCAGTTAACAAAGTGGGTGGGGCTAATTTAAAATTCTAGCAAAGTATGGCCCTGACTTGCTAGCTCAGCTGGTTAGAGCATAGTTCCAATAAATCAAGGTTGCAAATTTGATCCCAGTCAGGCTAAACAAAAACATCAACAAATGAACGCATAAATAAGTGGAACAACAAATTGATGTTTCTCTCTCTCCTCTAAAAAATCAATAAAAAATAAAATGCTAGCAAATTATAAACTTTTCTTTAGGTTTCTAAAAACAACATTGGAAAGAAATTATTACACAATAGAAGAGAGCCTATGTGTAGAGTACAGGAAGTAAGAACAAACTGCCTTGTTAGCTATTCTATTCTCAAATGTATAAATGTAAATTAGAATCTCAGGTTTGGACTGAGGCTGAGGAGAATTTACATATATGACTTAGAAGTACTTATCAATATATTATGTACATTTTGTATCAAAATACATTTCCAATTATATAATAAAAGATTCACTAAACAGAAAAGTTGGTTTATAGAAACTTTTCATATATTACATTGTATAAATTATATATACCTTCATTATTATTTCATAAAGAATATAATGATCACCCCTAACCTGTTTGGCTCAGTGGATAGAGTGTCAGCTTGTGGTCTGAAAGGTCCCAGGTTTGATTCCAGTCAAGGGCATGTACCTTGGATGTGGGTATATCCCCAGTAGGAGGTGTGCAAGAGGCAGCTGATTGGTGTTTCTTTCTCATCAATGTTTCTAACTCTATCCTCTCCCTTCCTCTCTGTAAAAAAAAAAAATCAATATTTTTTTTTAAAAAGAATGTAATGATCAGTAAAGCAGTGAGCTATCAATTCAACAAGCAAATAAACAACTTTGATCTGAAGGATTCATAGTATTTTCTTTATAACAGAAACTAACTTATTTTTGCATATGAAAAAGTTTTTACCAAATGGCAAATAACTAATCTTTTATGGAACTAATTCCGAAATTCTTATTTTTTTCCCTTGGGTTGACTTTAAAAATTTCATTTTGTCTGTGTTCACATATTGCAACATAATCAAATAATACATTTTCAAGTTTAGGTTCAGTAATAAATGAATAAATAAAATTCCACATTGGTTAATACTAAACTAAGGCCATATATACAAAAGCTTTTGTACTACATTCTCTAGATATTAATAAGAGTATCATATTATGCTGGATTCTTTAGGTGATGGTACATCAGAGAGAAAGAGAGAAAGAGAAAGAACAGAAAAAAATTCACACAAAGCTTGAATTTTTTAATAAGTAAATTGATGGTTATTAGAGGATATCTGTAATGTAATTAAGCTTTGAAAAAGGTATCAACTGAATACTCAAAATGAACAAATGATTTGCTGCAACAAAGAAAAACAATTAGCAAATTAATATCGTTTAATTTTCACTTCTATTTTAAGGCTTAGGTTGTTTTAGAGGTGCTAAAAAGTATCATCACACCCCAATCTACTTAGAGGCCATTAGGAAATGAAAATATTTGCATTTCTCAATTTCTTCTTGTGCTTAGTTTTTTTTGTTTGTTTTGTTTTTGTTTGTTTTTTTGTGTGTGTGTTTTGTTTTGTTTTTATGTGTTTACTGATTTCAGAGAGGAAGGGAGAGGGAGAAAGAGAGAAAAACATCAGTGATGAGAAAGAATCACTGATCAGCTGCCTCCTGCATGCCCCCTACTGGGAATGTAGCCCAAAACCTGGGCATGTACCCTGGCCCATAATTGATCCCAGGACTCTTCAGTCTGCAGGCCAACAGTTTAGCCACACCAGCCTGGGCTGCTTAAAATTTTAAGTTCACTCAGCTATTAAGTAAGGTGACCAGATGTCCCGCTTTTGGGGGAACAATCCTGATTAGGGACTTTTTTTAAACGCCGTGGGACAAATTGTTAAAAATTGGGACTGTTCCGCCAAAAGCGGGATGTCTGGTCACCTTACTATTAAAGTAACATGAACTACTGGCTTTTTTGTTTGATTTCATAGAGGAAGGGAGAGGAAGAGAGAGCTCGACACATCAATGATGAGAGATGTTTCATCATTGGGGATTGAGCCCTAAACAAAACCCAGGCATGTGCCCTAACCAGGAATCAAACATTGACCTCCTGGTTCATAGGTTGACATGGAACCACTGAGCCACACCTGATGAGGAACTTAAGTGTTCTTTTTTTAAAATGTTTTGGCTGTTCTGGGGGAAAAAATGTAGGCCTTCAGTATTGTTAGTTCAATAACAACATTTAAAAAATTCTCCTTAAAAATCCAAGCAGATGGCAATTTAAGAGTACCTCCAAAGGGGGGAGAAAAAAAGGCACTTCCAATTAGATGGACCTAGAATTAGGAAGTAGATCTGGGGAAGAAAAGCTAAACTCGGTGAAATTTGCATACATTAATAGCCCAGGTGGGTTTTTGACAGGTAGCCTTAGGACTGATATCTAACTACTTATGTTTTATTAATAAACTATTATTTTGTCTATTAATTTTATATCTTGGAGTGATTGCATAGAGATAGCATAATTCCCACCAAACTCTAGCTCAAATGAAAACTTGAGATACCAATCTATAACCCAGAGCACTTTTAAGAGCTACCAAATAGAACATAACATTCTTGGAAAAGAGTAAGACTAAGCTGTTTTTCTAGGTAGAAAAAGTAGTTGACAAGGCAACCCACAAATTCCTATCTTTTGTTCTAAGAGAAGTAGTCTGGAGGCTTTTAAGTGAATAGGAATTTTTTGATTTTAGTACTAACAGAATTCTTCATCACCTAACACCATCATGTTCAAAAGTCTGACATTACCTTTGATGCATTTTATGCATATTACGCACATTTTCTATTTCTATAATATTTCAGGGGAAATATTTTTATCCTAACAGGTTCTATTGCTGATCTACTAATTGTAGTTCAGAAAATTCAGTCTAACAGGCAGGTGGTTTCCTAGTCACATTTTACTCAATTATTTTGTTTCTCAACAAGATAGGCTTTCGATATAGTTTACTGGAGAATAAGAAAAGCTTAATTGTTCACCTCTGTATCTGCCACATCTAGAATAATGCTTGACACAGTCCAGGAGCATAAAATTTGTTGAAGAAATCCTGATCCTGTTGCTGAGTAAGAAACTCTTTGGGGACTCAGAATTGAAGGCCCCTAAAGTTTCAGTCAATGGTAAAGTGGTAAAGTGTTTCTTGTTTTGCCTCTATGCTCTGAAAAATAGATGAAAATAGTGGAGTGTTTAAAATATCAACTGGTGGAGATTGTAAATAGCTCAAAAGACAGTAGTATTTGGGGGTGGCAGGGAGAGGAGGAAAGTTAAGGTGAAGGGATTAAGAAGTACAAATTGGTAGTCTTGCAGATAATCCTGCGGATATCAAACACAGCACAGGTAGGTAATACAGTCAATAATATTGTAATAACTATGTATGGTGCCAGATGAGTACTAGACTTATAGTAGGGGATCACTTCATATATAAAGGTCTAACCGCTGTGCTATACACCTGAAACTAATATAATATTGAATGTCAACTGTAATAGAAAAAAAATAAAAATATTGAAGACATCTCCCTCTCCCTTCTTCTCTGTAAAAAAATCAATAAAATATATATATTTTAAAATATTGAAGACATTAGTATTCGTTACAAATCGTGTGTAGTGTGTCATAAAGTTAGTTACGAAGTCTTTTGTGTGTTGATAAATTATATCTTTTTTTTAAACACGTGACCTCAAAAGATGGTTTAAAATGTCACTATCGTGATTGTATCAATAGTGTCTAGGACCGATATTCATAATAGGTATTTAATAAATACCGGTTGAATTAACTATGTACTATTAACATTCCTTGTTAACTCCAGAAGCAGTTGAGTCCTTACCCATCCTTAGAAAGCGACGGAGCAGAGACAGAAATCCCTTAAAAGGTCAGGACTAGTAACAGAGCTGAGCTAAGCTCCTGGGCAACACCGGACGACAGGCTTAAAGCCTTGAAGGAAACGGAAGAAAGAGGACTCAAAATACGTGTAAGAGAAAAACAAAACAAATAAAGTAAAAAAAAACAAAACAGACTTAAGAGGAAAGACGTTTCCCTGGCGGCGGCTGGCAGGAAGCCAGCGCGATTGCCGCAGGTCGACCCCCGTCACCAGGCGGCACCTCGCTGAGGTCGGGACCACCCACGCCCCTGGCTCTGCGGACCCCTCTTTTAGGAAGTTCTGATCAATACCGACATGTCCAAGTTCACCCGAGTCCCTTTGGGAAATCACAAGCACTAAATCCACAACCGATCCTCCACTCCATTCAAATAACGCAGCCAATAGGAATACCCCGCCCAGCGCCAACGACTCAGAGGAGCTGTGACAGCGCAGGAAGCAAAACTGCCCCGAGAGAGCCGCCCCGACAGCCCGGCGGTTGTGGCCTCCGGAACCTCAGGAGCCCTCAGCCGGGCCGGCCAACCTTCCTGCCCCGTCCCCGCCCTGTCAGGTCCGTCCCAGCCCCCGCGGCCCGGGCGGCCGGGCCACACCCGCTTCCCTCCGGTGGCCGCCGCCCCCGCCCGTTCGCAGCAGCTCTTTCTCCTCTCTCTTCCTGGGGCGGGCGCGGGCCGAGTGCGCATGCGCGGCGGCCGCGGGCGCCTCCCTGCCCGGATCTCGCGAAGTTACGCTCCTCTGGCCGCCGGTGACGGGCGGCCGGCCGGGGGCGGGAGGGCTCCGCGGCTAGAAAGGGAGGTCCGCCGGGCCGGGCGCGCCGCCCCAGTGCTCTGTGGGATACTGGAAGTCTCGAGCGTCGCCTCCCGGCTCGCAGCCCGCCTCTGGCCCGCACTCGCAGGGGCAGTCAGACACACACACACACACACACACCCCTCTGCCTCCCCTCGCTCCCCTCGCCGCCTCCCCCTTCCTCCTCCCGATAAGAAGACCCGGCGGCGGCGGCAGGAGAGGGGATGAAGATGGCGGACGCGAAGCAGAAGCGGAACGAGCAGCTGAAGCGCTGGATCGGCTCCGAGACGGACCTCGAGCCTCCCGTGGTGAAGCGCCAGAAGACCAAGGTGAAGTTCGACGATGGCGCCGTCTTCCTGGCCGCTTGTTCCAGCGGCGACACGGACGAGGTGCTCAAGCTGCTGCACCGCGGCGCCGACATCAATTACGCCAATGTGGACGGACTCACCGCCCTGCACCAGGTCTGTGCGCCCCGCCGCCCCTGCGCCGGCCCCGCGGGCCCTCGCTCTCCCGCCCGCCCGCCCGCCCGGGGCCGGGCCTCCCCTCCGCTCCGGGCCTCCCGAGGCCGGGGCCGGCTGTGGACGGACGGACGGACGGAGGGAGGGAGGGAGAGAGAGGGCTTGGCGGCGGGAGGGCGCCGGGCTGGAGGCCCCTTCGGACCGGTTGGTGGCGGTGGAGTTGGAAGCGGCGGATTTCCGGGGCCGAGGAGAGAGGGGACCGTGGTCGGCTGGGGCGCCCCCCCCCCCCCCAGGGCCACCTGTGGGCGTGTTTCAGGGATTGGGGATCCGGACCGGGAGGGGTGGGTGTAGAGTGGCTGTGCCCGGGCCCCGCTGTGTCAGGAATAGGCTGGGGACGATGGGAGATGCTGCGGGAAAAGGACCAACAGGGCGCGTTGGGGACCCTGGGCAGTTGGGGACGTCTTTGGCATTTTAGGGGCATCGGATTTGTTGTAGTTTTTTGTAGGACTTGATTACAAATGATGATGACGACGACAACGATGCTGATGATAATGATGATGATGATGATGATGATGATAGTGATAGTAATAGTAATCAACAGCCCTAAGCCTAGAGCCCCCGAGCGGACGATTTCCTGTTTTGTGCTTTATTGCTCTGGGTCACTGGGGAGGGGGAAACGGGGTGTAATGAGCTGATCTGCACCGGTGAACGGGAGGGGACGGGGACGGGGGCGTTCACAGGGGCATGCCCACCGCCGCCGGACCCCAAAGTATTGAATGAAGATTTTGCCGCAGCGTCAGGGATCCTCCAGCGCCAGGTCCCCGGGCTGTGCGCCGCGTTTAGAAAGAGAAGAATAAACGCCGGGCACTCTTTTCACAGCCAGTTTACCAGGCCCTGATTTTTTATTTTTTATTTTTTTATTTTTATTGTGTGTGTGTGTGTGTGTGTGTGTGTGTGTGGAGGTGGGAAACTGGTCACAAACTTTTCTCAAAATGGATGCTTTGTGCATGTTAAAGTTTTATAGTAGTCTGATTGGGATCTCTCAATGTTAGCCAAATAAGGAGAAACTATTGGCAATCCGGAGATAATGTTCCTTTGCCTTTAACAGGCCAAAAGCAACACAACCTCTTAGGGTTCTGCATAAAAAGAACAATTTTTAGTCGTGGTAATAGGTGACAGGACCAGACTCTTTCCATTTTCTCAGTGGGCAACTCCGGAGTTACTAGAGAACGACTTTACAGTAAAGCTTCCCCTTAACCTTGAAAAGACTTGCACAGTGTCTCCAAGTTGCCTTGATTGTATGGATTGTAGCTTTGTTTAGATTGATATTGTAACAGAAACTTGTTTGGGAGGTTGAAAGTTAAGACTTTATATTTAATGTATGTTACCTTGCTGCCTTTTTCAGAGAGGTGTGTGGTGGCGTTTTTCCTTTTACTTCCTGTTCAATGGATGACCATTGCTTTAAGTTTAATTGAATTCTAATATCAAACTTGGCTTATAGCCTTTGTTTACAAAGTTTACTGGATGAACCGAAATGACTGACAAATTACAGGACAAATCTGGAATTCAGAATGTGGCACCCTGTAAAAATATACCAAGATTTTAAAATCTTTCTCTGTTTCATTAATTCAGGGTCTGTAATACATATTTGGCTGAAGTTTATTTTAAGGCATAACACAATTCTAAATTCTAAAAACATGGTGTTGAGAGTGAAAATAGGTTTGATAATATAATTATATGCAATGAATCTTTTCACATTTCTTTCAAGTGTGATTTATACATTTTAATTTGGAATTGATTCTGAAAGACAGTTATTGTATGCCTGAGGTCAGGATACAGTTGATAATGGTTTACATCAATATGCTTCATTAAAATTGTCAAATAGAAATGTAAAGTTATTACTGTGGTGGAGGAATCCAATTTGTGAAGAAAATTTTCTAATATTGGCTTAGATAGGCAGAGAAAAACATGTAACAGACTTCTTAAAGTTTTTATTTTATTTCCTCTCAATTTGGACATGGTGCAAGAATTATCAGACTTATCAGTGTCTTTCCTAATAACTGACTTCAGTGGTTAGTTTGGCATTATGGAGGTTTAGTCTTGGGTATTTTGTTTTAGCTGACAAGCGGTTAAGCAGAAGTTTCCAAGTTTATACATAATCATTTGCATACACTTTTTTTTGTTAATTTATTTGCATATTCCTTAAATCAGAGAAGCCAAGATCTTTAAAATATCAAGCATTAAAATATTTACTACCTTTTCTTCAGTCTCATTACTCCTTTATTAACTCTTCTACCCTTTCCCCCATTGTGATTGTGAGCGCAAGGAGTTTGCCTGTGGAATTTAGGATAACAGATTGCAGATAGTGAAAGGTGATAAATAAGACTCATTTAAATAAAAGAATTACAAGAAAATGTTAAGCTTTTAAGGGATCTCTTGATTACTGCTTGTTTTAAATACTTAAATTATAAAACCTAAAGTTGACCCACTGATTCATTTAATAGTCCTTAAATAGTGTTGTTGTTTTTTTTATTTAGCTTCTAGAAAGATCATAAAATACTTTAAATGTTTTTACTAGATTAATTATTGGTTAATGTTTTGAAATATTCATTTACTTTTCTGGTTCTGATCAAGTGTCCTAAATTTCACTATTATGAGAAAAGTTTTAGGGATATCACAACACACAAATATACTTCTTAATATAATATTTGCCTCCATATTTTAATATAAGCAGATTATATTTAAAAGTTTCTTAATTAGTTATATGTTTCTTAATTAATTGGTTAAAAGTTACAAAAGATAATCAGTTTTTGGCTCTTCTTTTTGTATAGAAATATGCCATGCAGCCCAGGCCAGTGTGGCTTAGTTGGTTGGAGCTTGCTCCCCTGCTGCGTAAGGTCATGGGTTCAATCCCTGTTAGGCACATACCTGGGTTCCCAGGTCCATCCCTAGAAATACGGGAGGCAACTGATTCATGTATCTCTCTAACATAGTTGTTTCTCTCTCTCTCTGTCTCTCTCTCTCTGCCTCTCCCCCCTTCATCCTCCTCTAAAATCAATTTTAAAAAGAAATATATCTTGCCTGTAGGGGGGGAAAAGCAGTGTTTCTTGTCAAATTTGCTATCTTGGTCTCTAGAATAGCCCACTCCTCCACAGCTAGAAAACTTATGGAACTAATGATATAAACATATGATTTTCTAGAACTGAGGTCTAGAATATATTTTCATTTCTACAGTCAGCGATAATCAGCTCTAATTTTATAGCTACCTGGTAGTTTTACACTTACGTGATTTATACTTCAATTTACTTTATAAAGATTTTAGGAGAGAAATATTAGAGTTTTCTATAGAATATTTTATTGTCAATTCTTACTAATATTGGTGTGCATAAAAGGCAGGCCTGAGATTTCTTCCAATAAATTTTATCAATAGTATAGCCTTTTGTATTTTAACCTTAAAATTTTATCTACTTGCTCTGTGCCATGGGCTTCTAAGTCAGTTTCCATTTCTCATATTTCTTTAGTCCTCCAATCCCTCATTTCCATTTTTCTACTGATGATGAAGTATTGATTTATTATTCAATTTAGTGTGATTTTATATTTAAAAATATATCTTTAGGTTGTAATATAGTAAATAGAAGTTCATCCTTTTGCCATAGAATAATGAGTACTGTACTTTATTTACCTTAGTGATTTCTTCAAAGAATCCTATCAATTCAACCTGAAATTAAAACTTTCTATCAATTCAACCTGAAATTAAACTTTTCTTTCTTCACCAAGTTTGCTCTTCTCATTGATGCCACTTTTTGTTAATAATGTCATTAAATCACTTTGTGATTAAAAGAATGTGCCATTTAAATTATTTTCTCTACATAACATTCTTGATAGGAAGCTTTGACATCTAGATCAATTTTTAAACATTTTAATTATTGTTTCTTCCTTTCCTTGTCTTCATATATCCAATCGGTCTTCTTCACACTTGCCTTTGCATCATTTCTTTTCCTTGCCATTCTCACTATCAACCTACTTTATGTCTTTATTATTTTTATCCCTAGAGTATAGTAATAGCTAATTGCTTTCCCCATATCTTCTCTCCCTGGTCCAATCCAGCATTCATATTGCTATCTGACTAATCTTTTAACGATACTACTTTTTGTCATTCTTTAAATTCAGATTTAAATTCTTTTAACTTATACCTGACATATTTCCATTGTGTTATGATTTTTACTCTTTTTTTATTTCCATGCCTGTGGTCATATTTTTCTGCCACTAGAATATCCTCCCTATCCTCTTTTGCCAGTCAAAATCCTGTTCATTCTTGAAGGTTCATCTCACTTGCCAGCCAGAAGGGATCTTACTGAATAGTGTTTGTAAGTTTGTCTTTTCTAGATGACTATAAGGACCCAGTCTCCACATTTTGTATTTCCAGAGGCTGGCACATAGTAGATGCTCACTAAAAATTTATTGAATTGTATTTTTTGCCTCAAGTAGTAAATACGAAGTTTATTTGTATGTCATGAGGTAAATCTTTAAAACCTTCACATCCAGAGTAGAGTATTGTTCTTGCACTTAGAAGTTGTATTTTTATAAATAAATGAATAACTTTGTGTAGATCTTTCATACATATTTTTATTATCTTGTGATTTTTTTGCATTTCTTAATATTAACCTTCTTCCTATTAAAAAATTCGAAACCTGTTTAAATCTTGTTTAAGTGATAGAAAAATTTCAGTTGAGTTATTAATTTGCTACCTTCTTTATAAGGATCTGAACTAGATCCTTTAGAAGAATACAAAGTAGAAATAGAATCATGTTCTATGTGATTATAATTTTAAAATTCTAATGTTATACTTTTCAATACAGACATGCAATATGTTTAGTATTAAATACTTTTGCCCTTTAACTTCTAAAGAAGCCATTTGAAGCTTTTTTGAACAAATATGTGACTCCAGTCTTGTCAGTAAAAGGAATACTTTTGTTGCAGTCTTTTCTTAAGGGTTTAATCTTCTCAGCCAATCCGTTTTCACTGGACTGTAATCTGAAATGTAACTCTCTTTTTAAAAGTATTCTAATAGGGCTACTTAAAGTGTTTCCAACCAAAAGGAAAAGAGACTGGAAGCAGCAGATATTGAGTCTCTTGTTAGGCAATTGTGTAATTGGTATATATGAGACATCTATTTAAAACTGAATATAGAGTTTATAGTTGTTTCTCCCCTACCCCTTTTTTCTTTTTAGTGGGAGATAGTAAGATCTTAGAATAATCTGTTGGATCCCTCATAAATAATGTTGAAATGTGTGATTAAAAGAATGTGCAGTTTAAATTATTTTCTCTACATAATATTCTCGTTAGGAAGCTATAACACTTTAAACTGGTGACTCTTAAAATTTTTATTGAAATCACCCTAAATCCATTAAAAAACAAAAAACAAAAAAACTAAACAAACAAAACTCCTAACTCCATACAGGCTCCTGACTTCCTGCAAATAAATGAACAACCCTAGCCATATATGGGTTGTGTTGGTAGGGCATCAGTGCCCACACTGTTGCTGTTATAGTGCCTTCTCTGCAGTTACTGCCTTTGTGCTTCCTGGCAGCAGTTTTGTGGTCTGATTTTGAAGTGTCACAACCAAGACCATCTTTCACGTGCTGCAGCTACAGTGTGATTGCAAGCTGTGACTGAGCATTCTAGTGTAGCCAGGTAGAAGCACTAGAAGGAATAGAGAAACTTTTTCATTATCCATTTATTACCATATTTTACACAAGAAATGTACCTGTACTTAAAAAAACAACAATTACAAAAAACTAGCTAGATGATTTTTAATATATAATTTTTTGGGGAGGGGATATACAACATTGTTTTGTTACTGCTATAACATGTTACTTATTGGCACTTCCCAAAGTTGCTATTTTCATTGCATCTCTGCCTGCAAAAAATTTGCCATTTTATCCCACTTTTATTTTTTTAATATATTTATTTTATTGATTTCAGAGAGGAAGGGAGAGGGAGAGAGAAAGAGAGAGAGACATCAGTGATGAGAGAGAATCATTGATTGGCTGCCTCCTGCAAGACCCCCACTGGGGATTGAGCCAGCAACCCGGTCATGTGCCCTTGGCTGGAATCGAACCTGGGACCCTTCAGTCTGCAGGCTGATGCTCTATCCACTGAACCAAACCGACTAAGGCTATATCCCACTTTTCTTTTGAAAGTTCAGCAGTTATGTTGAAAAGATGGAGTATTGGGATTTTTGATAAACATCTTTGAAAGATGGAAAATCTCCAACAGTCATTTTATGTTTATTCTAAGATGGGGTTAAATATGTAATAGTCATGAGAAGTGGAATTGGCTGGTAAATATTTGCTGAAGATTTGTTATATGTGAAACACTATGGTAGGTACATTTGCAACCAATATTTCATTCAATTCTCAGTACATCCCTTTTTTCTTGATCAAAGTTACTAAGATAATAAATGGCAGAGCTGGGTTCTAAAAGCCCAAACTTAACACTATGTTAGATGTCTTCTTTTAAGTCTGAAAAAGAAAGTACATATTGTTAAATCTTCCAGTCATTATGGTTGATGATTAGTAGCTGGAGGTTTCCCCCATTAATCAGCAGAGAATGAAATGAAATACATAAGTATATATAATTTTTTCTTCATATACTTTTGTTTTAGCTAGCCAGCACTTACAAGAACCATCTATGGTAATTGAAATGCATAGTAAGTACTATCAGAATCTGTCTAAAATTTTAAGGACTGCCAATATTGTGTTTAGACGTTATATGCAGAATATTTGATCAAGTGCTTTGGGAAGTTTCAGAGGAAGTTACAATAGCAACAAAGTTTAATCTTTAAACATCTTTATTTTTCTTTATGGTAATAATAGTTTATATTATTGCTTTAAACATTTTATACATTCATGTACAGTAAATGCTTTATATATACATTCTTAAGTCTTAATGAAAAGAGATAAATTTTAGGTAAACCCATATACACTACCTGCTTTCATTAGTATATCTTATCTCCTGACAAAATAGTTAATTCCTTCAAGTAGGAGCTTTGATTCATTTTTTAAAAATTCCTTTGGTAATTGCATTTTTTAGCAGGTGCAAAGTAAGTGTTGATTTTAAAAATTTGAACACAAAGTAGACTAATCTCATGAAGAACTGTGTTCATAGAAAACAAAATGATGGCATTTTGTGTGGTGATAATAAACATTGAAAATATTCTAATAAAAAATTGTATACCAAAAACTTAATTTTGTAATACTTACATAAATTTGGCAGGATTTTAGATTTATTTTTGAAATGGAATATATTCCTTATTATCAGTACAAGAAGAATTCTGCTCAGTTTATGTAACACTTTAAAAATTAATTTCTTTAAACAAATCATTGGGTGTTTGTTTAGAAAAGGAATCCCTAGTATACTGGCATAATTTATGTTTTCTAATAATTTAATCACACTCTCTCCCTCCCCCCCCCCCCCCCCCCAAATAACATTTTCACTATGGATCCCTGTATACCAGTATTTTCTTGACCTTATTAGTATTTTGATTGTTTATCTTTTCAGTGTTGTGCTGGGTAACCATAAAAAGACAAATTTGAGCTCTGTGCTACTGTCTGTTCTAAGTGTGCTTGCTTGTCTTGAATGTTCTTTCATGGGTGGAGACATTCCACATTGTCATGTGTCATATAGGCATTTCTGAAATGACATTCGGTAGAAACCATGGAAAGAAATTAAGGCATTCCTCAGCTGTCATCTTTTTAGTAATCTATTTAAATGCATTATGTACAGTGAGTGAGAAATTCTGCAGGGAGAGCTTCACTGAATAAAAAGCATTACTTTAACTTGATTATTAACTCATATTTGAGGTGAAATTACTTTTTTTGTTTGTTTAACATGTTCTTTAACAAAAAAATCATACGGCTGTAGGAAGTTGTGTCATTTTCTTGAATACCTGAAAAGGGCAAAGGAGAAATTTTATGAGATGTGAAATGATATGTCCTCTTAGAAATTAAGTCTGTAGGAAAGTGTATTTTCCTGGATTAACTGTTAACACACACACACACACACACACACACCAATTATCTTAACTTTCGTGTGTATATATATACTGAAATATATATATTTTATTTGCCTTCAAAATTACTTTAGATGGCTATAAACCTATTTTAATATTTATACTTTTGCTTGGAACGTTTCTGGAAGCCTTCTATTAGAGCTTTAGCTCCAGAACATTCTTCTGAATATTTTCAGTGTTGAGGGTGTGTGTGTGTGTGTGTGTGTGTGTGTGTGTTAATTTTGAAAATGGTAAGTCATTTGGAGACAAGTATGATGAATAAGTAGATAGATCATGGGTAATCATGGTTTAATAAAGGCTATCAGTGATTAGGTGTTATTGTCTAAAACACTTATTCTTAATTGGAGCATTATCATAAAAAAGCCATTTTGAATTTTAGTCATCTTTTTATGTTGTTTGGGCTTGAATTTGCTTCAGAGTTTCTTCATGTTAACCAAGTGTTTTCTAGATTTTACATGAAACAACTCAAGATTATAGCTTGTGATTTTAATATGATCTTTTTTTATGGATGTTGTATTTCCCACAAAAGAATGTAATGCTTCTTTTGCCAGATCATAAGACTGTATTTTATTAAGAGCTATTGTTTTCACTAATTTGTACAGTTTTTCTTAAAAAGATTAAACATGACTTTTTCAGCAATTTCTATATCCTTCCCAAAGTACATGGAATAATCTGCATAAATACTTTGCCTCATATTCAAGGGTTTTTTTTGTTTTGTTTTGTTTTTCAGAATAGCTATTGCTATTTAACTCTTTCAACCATAATTTTTTTATAGTAAAATGTCTTTAAATTTCTGATCTCAGTGTTTTTTATTTTTTATTTATCTTACTAAAGATCCAGTGCACAAAAATGCATGCACTGCAGGGGGTGGTGGTGTTCCCTAAGCCCGGCCTGCGCCCTCTCACTGTCTGGGACCATTCAGCCTGGGCTCCACCATTGATCCCCGCTCACAGGTGGCCCTGCCCCACCTGCTGGGGCTGTGGGATCAATAGCAGAGCAGAGGGAGGCCCTGCCCCCTCTGCGGAAGCTCTGTGATGGAGGCCCTGCCCACTCTGCGAAAGCTCTGTGATGGAGGCCCTGCCCACTCTACTGAAGCTCTGTGATGGAGGCCTTGCCCACCCAGCCTGGCCTCCGCCATTGATTGCCGCCCCCAGAGAGGCCCTGCCCACCCTGCCAGGGCTCTGTGATCAATGCTGTGCAGAGGGAGACCCTGCCCACCCAGCTGGGGTTCTGCGATGGGCCCTCCCAGCCATGGCTTTGTCTGGAAGGACGTCCAGAAGATGCCCAGTCTATCCTGTCTAATTAGCATATTACCCTTTTATTAGTATAGATAATACAGATGTTGTATATGAAAATGTCTTAAGTACTTCTTAAGCCTTTTAATGCCTTCTACCATTTTTGTCTTCCATCTTCATTTAATTTTCAAACATGACTTATTTTCAAATTTGTTTATTGTTCTACATATATTTTAGCTAAAAAAAAATTAAGAAAAATATTTAAAGCATCAAAGAGAAATATAAAAAAAGAAATTAAATGCTATCCAAATTTTCAGGCCCTGGAGGTAGCCCCATTTAAAGCTTTGGTATTATAAATTCATTTTATCCTTCTCTATCTAACATAATTTTCTATAATTGTACTTAATTTTCTAGTTTATAACCTGCTTTTTATATTATGAAATTTGTGCCCAGGGTGGAGGGGTTCCTCAGCCTGGCCTGCACCCTCTCCAATCCGGGACCCCTCGGGGGATGTCCGACTGGGATGTCCACAGGGATGGGGCCTAAACCAGCAGTTGGACATCCCTCTCACCATCTGGGACCGCTGGCTCCTAACCACTTGCTTGCCTACAGGCTTGATTGCCGCCTAACCGCTCACCTGCCAGCTTGATAGCCACCAACTGCCCTCCCCTGCCAGCCTCATGGCCCTAACTGCCCTCCCCTGCCAGCCTCATGGCCCCCAACTGCCCTCCCCTGCCAGCCTCATGGCCCCTAATTGCCCTCCCCTGCCAGC
Organism: Pipistrellus hanaki; assembly: GCF_964339955.1. NCBI lineage: Eukaryota > Metazoa > Chordata > Mammalia > Chiroptera > Vespertilionidae > Pipistrellus > Pipistrellus hanaki. Next base: position 121,367,385 of record NC_140505.1, read on the forward strand.
CTGATTGATCCTAACTGCCTCTACCTTGGCCCCCACCACTGTGGCTTTGTCCACAAAAAGTTGGACGGGTAGGAAGATGTCCCGTCTCCCGGTCTAATTAGCAATATTACCCTTTTATTAGTATAGATTTTTTGAAATATCTCTCTGTTAATGAATATTGATTCCACTCTGTGTTTATGTGTGTGAGTATACATTTACTTCTCAAAGTTGTCTGATGATGAATATTTAGTATATTTCCCGTTTATTGTTAGTGGTGGATATTATACTATACGTACATCAGCAATTTTCAGCTGTTGTGCCACAAGAATTTTAAAAACATCCGTTACCTGATAGTTTAGTCATGAACAAATAAAAAAGAAAATGACAACAGCCAACACAACAGTAACCATCCAGTGTGAAGAAATCAAAATTACACCTATGTTTTTTGTCAGACTGGTAAAAAATACATTTCCCGGTGTGCCATAGAATTTCAGTAGTTTAAATGTGCCATAAGATGAAAAAAGTTGAAAATCACTGATGTACATCTTTGCTCACTCATGACACTGTATTGCTAGGATTACTTTTTAGAAATTTTACCTGTTTTGCTTAAAATAACATCTTGCTTTAATGTTTGCTTTGCAAAAAACATTTTCAGTAAAGTATCTAATATATCTATCTAGTGTAGAAGACTAACCTTGAAAATAGTCCTGCTGACACATATCTGTTACATTCATAATGTTATATTATCTTCCTTCTCTAAGTCGCCATCAATATTCATAATGTGATGATGTCAACTTTCTTCTCTAAGTCACCCATAGAAAAATCTGTTTTACTTTATTAGTGCATATATATTAATAAAATTTGTTTTATAAGTTTTGAATATATTAAACAGTATATTTGCATATTGCAGATATATGATGCTGTTATTTATTTAAATTAGTTGTTAACTCATTCATGCTACAAATAGATTAATCATTATTTACAGAATTCCTGGCACTATAATAATCTCTAAAAGCACCAGTCCCTGGCTGCATGTGGTATACAACCTAGTGGAAATTGCAGTGAAAACAAATAATTACAATTTTAGTAAATGTTAGAATATGGTGAGATGAAATTTTTTATGAGGAGGATTTAACCTAGAATGTCAGGAAAGTCATTCCTGAGAAAGTTATGTTTAAGTTAAGTTATAAGTAATTTAACAAATCAAGCCTGCTTCCGCCTTGTTTGTCCTCTGTCTTTTTATTTTTAATCTATTTCTTCCTTCAAGAAGAATGTTTCAAGGTTGTTACATGTATATTTTTCCTTTTCCATATTATTCATTCTTATAGTTTCAACTGTTTTCTTTTTATGTCATCTATTCTTCTTCTTATATAATCTACCTCCAATTTTTTACTTCAAACTTTTTAACTCAAAATTAACATGGTATCTTTTTCTCTTTACCTCCCTGACATTTCTAGTTAATCTTGGGGTGGAGGTGGGGATAAGTGTATGCTTGTTTTATGTGTTAAATGAATTGATAGTATATAAATTGTTCTTCTTCAAAAACCACTTAACTTTCAAAAAGTTAGTTGCAGGACAAAGATGTATGGAGGCAAAAATTGTTTATATAAGGGGGGAAAATCTGGGGAAATTACCCAAACTTTTAAGTGTTTCTCTCCTGGAGGAAAATATAGCAAATTTTGAATTATGCCATCTTTGAATCTCTTACAACAGCAGAGAAAAAGAATATGAATCTGAAATGGAGACTAATGCCTAACTGGCTACTTCCATTAATGTATTAAATGTAGATATGGTAACATAATTAATGTTATGTTTAATTAATGAGAGCAGTAGTACTGGCCACTCAAAGAAGCTAGTATTGATGATTAATTATTTCTGTATTATGACTGCCTTTTCTCTCAACCTTTTATATCATAAGGAAAGACTGATTGGCAATGTGTGGAGAAACTAGAATTCTCATACACTGCTAGTGTAAGAAGCATTTGAAATTTGAAATCTATTCAAATATATTAAAATTTGCTACTGAGTTGGACATACATAATACCGAAGGAAACATGTACTCTGAATTAATGTACATTTTAAAGCCAAAATTTCACAAGAATCTGCTGAGACTACTTGTTAAACTGACTATATAAAAGTTAGAATTTATATTTATAGATGGTAGATACTCTTTTATACTGATTAGTTGGTGATTGAACTGTCACTGTTCATGAATTTAACAAATGATTGTTGAGTGCTTTGTGTGTGCCCGGCTACTTGCTAGGAGCTATGGAATATAGAGATTAGCAAAAGAAAATATGACTGCTCTCATTGCCGAAACCGGTTTGGCTCAATGGATGGAGCGTCGGTCTGCAGACTGGAAGGTCCCGGGTTTGATTCCGGTCAAGGGCATGTACATTGGTTGCGGGCACATCCCCGATGGGGGGTGTGCAGGAGCAGAGCTGGTCGATAATTCTCTCTCATCAATGTTTCTAGCTATCTATTCCTCTCCCTTCCTCTCTGTGAAAAATCAATAAAATATATATTTTTTTTAAATAAGACAATTAATTAAACAATGTGAGTTGTGTTAAGTATTTTGAAGGAAAACTGTAAAATACTCCACAGCATGGACCAAAAATAGGTTTACAGTTGTGAGTATGCAAAACACAGTTTATTCTTATACTACAGGCCCAGTACACAAAATTTGTGCACTGGTTGAGTGGGGGAGAGGGGAGTCCCTCAGCCCGGCTTGCACCCTCTTATAGTCTGGGAGCCCTCACTCCTTACTACTCACTGCTCTTTAGTGCTGCCATGGATGTTGGAGAGATTCCCGTCACTGCCACTATGCTCACTAGCCATGAGCCCGGCTTCTGGCTGAGCAGCACTCCCCCTGTGGGATCGCACTGACCACCAGGGGGCAGTTCCTGCATTGATCATCTGCCCCTAGTCAGTGCGCTTCATAGGGACCGGTCATTCGGTTGTTCCGTCATTACGGTTGCTTAGACCTTTATTATCTAGACTAGAGGCCCAGAGCATGAAATTTGTGCATTGGGGGTCCCCTCAGCCCAGTCTGTGCCCTCGGGGGAAATCTGACTGCTGAGGATCGGGCCTAAACTGGTAGTCAGACATCCCTCTAGCAATCTGGGATGCTGCATGCATCCGTGACCAAGAAAGGCATCTTGCTGTTGTATGGGCAGCTACATTTTCTTGCCCTGATTATAAAAAGTAGTGTACAACATGATTCTTCTGAGGCAGTAGTACCGTTTTTCCCATCTTATGGGTTGAAAAACAAAGCAGAAAGAAGTTAAGGAATTGGCTTTGTCACACAGTGTGCATCATAGCGGCCCATCATTCTGCAGTTCAGTCAATTTGCATATTAGGGTTTTATTATATAGGGTTACTTATTAATTATTGTGTCATTTTGTATACAAACAACTGTAAATCTACTTTTCTCCTACCCTGTGTATGTCAAGTGTATTTCAATAAACAAATAATATGATATTATGAGGGAGCAAAATGTTTTGAGACTTTGGATAGGATATCTATGGAAATGATGCTTGAACTGAGAAATGAAAGATGTAACTTGGTAGAGAGTGGAGAGGTAGATTCTTGGTGGTAGAAAGTGGAGAAATAGTTGTGGTTAAGGGAAATAATATATAAAAACCCTTCATAGGAAGAAGGGAGAGGAGACAAGGTGACATGGAAAAACTAGAAGTGTGACTGGAGCACAGTGGGTGAGGGGAGGGAATAATGGTGTGTCAAGAGATTTGGAGAAGTTAGGTAGGTGGCAGATCTAGTAGGACCTAGGAAGCCCTTTAAATCTATTTCATACAAAAAGAGCTCTAGAAAAGCATCTGAGACTTGTAATTGCCTTAATGTAATCAGATTTTTATTTTTAAGAGACAGCTGCTGCCTATGGAAAAGATTAGGGTGGGGGTGATGATTAATACCCGTAGACCAGGTCCTGAGGCTATTGCAGTGTAGTTTAGACTAGAGATCTGTTCTCTGGTGGCTCTTTAGTTGAACACTGGTATTTTACAAAATGTTAAAAGGCATACTAAAGGGGGTAGGGGTAGGGGAGAATTATTTAGTCAATATGTTTAAGAGATGTTTCATAACATAAGCTTAAGTTGATTTTGCTAGAATTATTCACACATTTTAAAATGTGCTGAAAGGTGAATGAGAAATGAGATGAACTTAAGTGATAAAAAAAGGAATGGCTCATTTTAGCCTGAAGGAGATTTGGTTTTAAGAAATGGAGGAATAGACTGTGAAGAAAGGTTGGGAGGGTGGATTCTGGCAAGTCTGGAAATATAGACTTGATTTATAAATTGGTAAAGAATTTGTAACAGTAGAATGAATAACTAAGGCCTACTGTAAGAGGATTAATTTGATAGGTATGGAAAATAGATTAGGACACAGCAGCTGGGAAGCCATTTCAGTAGTTCATCTTAGATGAAAATATTTCTTAGTCTCCCTTTAACTTTATTTGATACTGTAAATTTCCTGTTTACCAAAAAAAGAATTGTTTTGTTTGTTTTTTATCAGTATTTTATCATTTTAATCCCTAGAATTTTGTACTTAAGTTACAAGGTGATTTATATTAGAAGCTATTAGTAATTGATTGATAAATTCTTTCCTGGTTTCCCTCAAGTCAGTAATATTAACTTTCTTAACCATTAACTATGTTCTGTTTTAATAGAATTGCATATACTTAACACTAAATTGACAAGTTTTTAAATAATTTGAACTCTTTAATATTCATCTTTGTACTATGACTAATCCTTAAAATTAGAGGGTTTTAAAAATATGTTCTAATAGTATATTATAATTTTTTCAGAGTGAAATGAATAGTAAACCAAAATTTAAGGCATTTTAATTTTATGTGACTTACAATATCATAAAAAAAGTTTAAGAACAAAGTAATTCATGGATATTATATCTTGACATTTCATTTTAATTAGATGTTATAGTTATCCCAATCTATTTTGTTTTAGTTGTGTCTTTTAGACTAACTCACATTGTCCTTCTTTTCACTTGATAAACCCCTTTCTTCTTTACTACCACCCTTTTGGTAAATATAATTTGTTCCTGCTCTTTCATTTGTGAAAAGGATATGCCTTAAAGAGGGGCTATGGTCAGGGCATAGAACTTTTACTTTTAACAAGTTCTTATAGTATCTTCAGAGGGACCTATTTTATTGGAGTAATGTAAACACTTTTATAATAGTGTTCATATAGTATATACTGTTTTAGGCAGTTATTGTCTCACAACAATATGAAATAAATATTTGTTGTTGTTTTTAGTATGTTTTTATTGGTTTAGAGAGAGAAGAATGGAAAGGGGGAGATAGAGAGAAACATTGGTTGCCTCCCACACACAATCTATCCAAGGAGAACCCAAAACCTAGGCGTGTGCCCTGACTGGGAATTAAACCTTTTGGTGCACAGGATGACTTTCAACCAACTGAGCCATACCAGTCAGGGCTTTTTATTCTTATTACTTCATTATACAAATGAAGGAATTGAGGTACAGTTTTAACTGCAAGGTCACAACAAAGCTTCTAAATTATGGAGTTGGGAGTTGAAACTGTTCTCTTAAACACTATGTTTATCCCCTGTGGACTACTTGAATCACCAGATTGTATCTCTATAGAATCCTCAGGAAACCCCGGGGCTAAATTATGGGACTATAAGATAGGCCAGAGCAGAACTCATAGGTCAGTTATCTTCTAAAGCTGTACCCATGGTGTTCCAAGGAACTTCCTAGATATAGCCAGGATACACAAAGGTTTAGCTTTTGCCACCTAACATGCTCTGCTCTCCTAGGGCTCAATGTTTATGATTGTAGGTCCTTTGGACAAGAAATTTAGGACCCTATTATGTATGGTTATATTTTCAGTCCTTGCTTTTAAATACCTTTACCTAAGAAATGTTAACTGAACATATGAAAATGTAACAGAACTAGCAGGTCACAGGTCTTATGTATTTTATGTCTTCCATTTAAATACTTGAAAATGTTTCTTTTGTCAGAAGACATTATGTAAAAAGCCTTATTAATTGCTTCTGTTTAGTTTTTAAATTTATATATATATGGGATCTCATATCTGCTTTTCTGTTAGTTTCTGCTCCTGTATTAAGTAATTTTTTCCATTACTAAAAGCTTGTTTGTTTTTGTTGGATAATCTGATTCCAAGTTTAGAACGTCTACGTTTTATAGGGCTGTGGATGACAGGGAGATAAACTAAAAGACTACAAGAAAAGCAGTTCCTAGTTTAAGCAGAAAATTTAAAGACATCTGTTGTTGTGTTGTTTTTTTTTTTCTTTTTTCCTATTATTAACTGCTCTCTTCCTATTTTGGAATAAAAGTAAAACTAGAGCCTAGTTTAGGTATGGTAGCTATCATAGATACAGTACTATAAGCAGTATGCTCTTTGAAGATCTGAAATAAAATGGTTTGGCTCATCACCCTGTTTTAAATAGAAATTCAAGAAAGATTCTACTCTTCAATTACTCTGCAATACACTGTAAAATTTCACATTGTTTAAAGAAAGCCTTATATAGGAAAAATCAATTAGGAGTTAGTATCCTAGCTAAACATTTTCATTCTCAGAGACCCATTTATTTGAAAAATCATCTGTTCTTTCAGAAATTTACTGTAGTAAGCAATCTGGTTGCCGCTTAGGTTAATAATGGAGATTACTCCATTTATTTATAATAATAAAAGCATAATGCGCTAATTAGATCAGATGTCTTTCTGGGCAACCTTCCTGACAACCTTCCAGACGAAACCAGGACTGCGAGGGCCAAGGCAGCCGCCATGGTTGCCTGCCGATCGGCCAAAGGGAAGCCTGGGTCCCAGGTGCCAGAGAGAAGCCAGTGCCAGCAGCCTACTCTTGCACAAATATGCAGCGGGCCTCTAGTAATATTATAAACCTTTACTGACTTATATGCCAAACAGTATAGCTGTCTTCCGATTTATAATATATTTTTATTTATTTCAGAGAGGAAGGGAGAGGAGAGAGAGAGGAAAACATCAATGATGAGAAAGAAGCATTGAGCAACTGCCTCCTGCACGCCCCCTACTTGGGACCAAGCCGTAACCCAGGCATGTGCCCTTGACCGGAATTGAGCCCAGGACCCTTCAGTCCACAGGCCAATGCTCTATCCACTGAGCCAAACCCGCTAGGGCTGTCTTCCAATTTTTAAAGAAAATATTTATTTTTATTTAGAGCAGTGCTTTTCAACCATTTAAATCTCCTGGTATACATAAACTAATTACTAAAATTCTGCAGCACAAAGAAATATATTTTTTCCAATTTGACCAAAAAATAGGTATAATTTTTATTTCATTCATATCAGACAGCTATTGTTGTATTGGCTGTCATTTTTTAATTTGATAATCTAAGGGAAAAGAGGTCAGTGCCTCTGACTAACTAGTCAGGTATTGCATGCTTTAAAAATTCTGTGACACAACAATTTAAAGTCGAAGAGTTAGAGTACCGTATTTTCCGGCGTATAAGACGACTTTTGAAACGAAAAAAAGTCAACCGGAAAAAAATATATATATAATGGGTGGGGTCGTCTTATACACCGAGCATATCCAGAAAAACGTCTCAATATGCTGCTAAACGAATTTTCCAACTCGATCCCGCACCAATGGGGGGGGGGGGGGGGGGGGGGGGGGGTCGTCTTATACACCGAGTATATCCAGAAAAACGTCTCAATATGCCGCTAAACGAATTTTCCAACTTGATCCTGCACCAATCACTGCAAGGCTGCTCGGACCAACTCTCTAACTCAGCCAATCCAAGCAGGCTTTTTATGCATGCAAATTATACATGTTCTGTACCCAAAGCTACACTGTGTTCTAGTAAAAAGCCTGTTCAGATTGGCCAGAGTCAGAGAGACGGTCTATTAAAAAAAAGAACTGGTGTTGCCTCGGAAGTGGGGGGTAGTCTTATACAGCGAATATAGGTCTAAACCTATGTTTTAACTGTAAAAGTAGGGGGTCGTCTTATACGCGGGAAAATACGGTAATTAGGTTAAGCCCACCATTATCGAAAGTAGACAGTAGTAAAATGAACTTTATCTTCCTTTGAAGGTTCTTGCTCTGTTTACCAATTTCTCCTTTTCATTCCCTGCCAAGGAAATAGTCTACACTAAAATATTTAACTTTTTTTTTTACTTGATGGTCTTTTTGTTAGAATAGGCTAAATATCTTTGGACACTCAATATTTTTGCCCTAATTTTGAGGGCAATGTTTAGAGTTCAATTTTATGTTTTTAGGTGTCTTTGAAAGTCAGGATATGTTTATTGTAAATTAAAATTCATGAGAAAATGAGTGCCAATAGAACTAAGAAAAGGATTAGGACTTAATAATTTCTTATGGGCCAGCCGGGTGTTGCTCAACGGTTAAGCATTGACCCAAGAACTAAGAGTTCACTGGTTCAATTACCAAGTTGTGTGCAGGAGGCAGCCAATTAATGATTCTCTTTCATCATTGATGTTTCTATCTCTCCCTCTCCTTTCCTCTCTGAAATCAGTAAAAAATATATATATATTTAAAAAATAAAAAATAATAATTTCTTAGGATTATTTGGAAATTTATCAAAAGACATTTTAATTTTCTTTAGAATCTTTTTCAGAAGGACTTTCTTCTAGATGGCAGCTACACTCCTCCCACTTGCATCTCTTTCATAGAAATATATCTAAGAGACTGTTGAGTAAGAGAAGCCAAATAATTGCTATAATCCAATCTTACATTTTAATGAAGTACATTTCAAAATTTAATTATGCATGGATAAAGAGAATCTTAGGTAATTTATGAAGTATAATTAATTTCATATAAAATAAGCAATGAAAGCAAGATGGATTTTTCCTACTGATATTTGTTAAATGTTTAAGTTCATTAGATATTTTATCTTTTTAATTTTAATGCTTATATACTTACCCTATAGAAAACTTGGAAAGTGTTTTAAAGAAAAAGTTGCATTAATGTATTGGGTATTTTTTCTTACAGAACTCTACTTTGCATGAGTATGTGTTTGTGTGTATTTTTTATATAGTTGTGGTTGTACTATAGATACATTTTTTATATAACTTTCCATGAGGCTATTTTTCTTAATTTTTACCATTGAATAGTATTTGTTTGGATGTTATTTGTTTTCTTAATCATTCCAATTCTATTTCTAGGTTTTCATTATTCATAGCTTACTCATTCATTAATTTACTAGAGGCCCCGTGCATGGATTTGTGCACTGGTGGGGGGTATGGCCCTGTGGGGATCAGCCCGCTTTGGGAGCACTGCTCATCCAGATCAGCCAAGCTGCGCTCCCAAGTGTGGGAGCCCACTGACCACCAGGGGTCGGCTTCTGCGTTGAGCATTTGCCCCCTGGTGGTCAGTGCATGTCATAGTGACTGGTTGACTGGTGGTTTGGTCGTTTCGCCATTTGGTCACTGGGCTTTTATATATATAGAATAGAGGTCCAGTGCATGAAATTTGTCCCTTAGCCTGGCCTGCACCCTCTCCAATCTGGGACTCCTTGGGGGATGTCTGATTGCCCACTGGATTGGGCCTAAATCAGCAGTTGGACATCCCTCTCACAATCCGGGACTGCTGGCTCCTAACCATTCGCCTGCCTGCCTGATTGCCCCTAACCACTTCTGCTTGCCCCTAACCACTTCTGCTTGCCAGCCTGATCATCTCCGAACCGCTCCCCTGCCAGCCTGATTGATGCCTAACTGCTCCTCTGCTGGCCCAATCACCCCCAACTGCTCTCCCCTGCTGGCCCGATGGCCCCCAACTGCCTTTCCCTGCAGGCCTGGTTGCCACACTACCCTCCCCTACCAGCCATCTTGTGACAACGTCACACTAGGGTGTGATGTTGCCTAGGTATTTGTTATATAGGATTCTTTCAGCCAGCAAATATTTATTGTGTGCTTGCTCTTGCACTCATAATTTGATGTACATTTTAACAAGAATTTTTTCAGTGTAAGTAGGGTAATTCTTTAGCATAGACTGTCAGAACTGAATTTTCTGGTTCAAAATGAAGGAATATTTTAAACCACTTATTATAAGCACTATTAAATGGCTGCCAAAGGATTGCACCAATCTAATTTACCTTTTGAAATGGGAGTCTGTTTTATTCTGGCCTCACTTGCAACTGTATACATCTCAACCACTTTCAGATGAATGTAGAGATATGGTTAAATTTTAGCATCTAAATATATTATAGGTAGATTACATAATTTAAAAAATGTGTGTAAATGAAATCCGTTTCATAATTTCTATGGTTTCTTCCACAAAAATGCTTGAATCAAAATTATAATTAAAAATATATACACAAGAGTTAAGAATAAAGCAAAAACATAAATGTACAACAGAAATGTGTTTAATTGGAAAGAAAGTTATAATAACAAATAATGAGTCAAATTTAACAATGTATGTAGATGGAAGGTAGCTGGAAAGAATGCTGGTTCTGCCTCAGGTTTAAATATTTCCTGTTCCTTTTATTAGCTTTCTTCCCCTTTTTGTAAAATGTGGATGATGAAAGCCTGGGAATTGATAGCCAGGAGAAGTAGGGATAGAAAGGGGAGGCATACTATATGCATACTATATGCCTCCCCTTTAGGAAAAAAGATTCTAGAATAAAATATTTGAACAACTTTTCTTTATGTAGCTCCAGCTCTCAATTATTGTTACTGTTTTAGCTCTAATGGTGTTATCTTTAGTGAGATTTTCAATTTATTTTGCTAGAATGCTTACACAAAATTTCACAGAATAGCTTGTAAAAAATTATTTGAAGGCTTTTGAGTATATCAAGTAGTAAAATAATAGCTATAGTAAAACATGAATAAAATTAGTGGAGAAACATTATTTTAGTAACATGGCAGCTGGAAGAAAGATGCCAAGCCATCTGTGAATTGAATTACACTATAATGTGTTAAAGTGGATTTTAAACATAAATTTTGCTATTTTAGGTTTTGAAAACTTGGTCTTGGTATTCAGTTTGAGCAAAGTGAAGATGCTTCATTGTGTCTTGAAGAATTACAATAATTATTTACTTACCTTGCTTTCTGCTTTACCCTCTATATCACTCTTTTAAAAAAACAAACAAAAAAAAACCCTCACCTGAGGATATGTTTTTTATTGATTTTAGGGAGGGAGGTGGGGGAGGGGGAACACTGATGTTAGAGAGAAACATCTATTGGTTGCCTCCTGTACTGACCCTACCTGAATCGAACCACAACCTTTTGGTGTGTGGGACACTGCACCAACCTTGCCAGACAGCCAGGGACACACACATTTTTGTTTGGCCCTTATAAGCACCTACTGCTGTTGCCTTTAAAAAGTTGAATATGAAACAAGTGAAATCTTGTATTTTCAAGTTTATTAAACAGTTACTTGCTTAATAAAATGTTATATTGCAGGATGGTGTAGGTGTTTAAAAAATACAGAGCTAGTGAAATGTGGAGGGAAGAACTTCTACCACTGCAATGAGCTACTTCATCTCTCTGAATCCTTTCTTTCCCCTTCAGAGTCTATGAAGTAAGTATAATAATGTTCCATAGTAGGGTTCTCAGAGGATGAAATGAGAAAGGTGTATGTGAAAATACGTAGCACAGCCTTTCCCACCAAAGGGAAAAGGAATTAATATTTAAGTACTCTATTTCAGATCTTTATTAGGTGCTGTGGCACAAATAGAAACTAGTCTATGAATGTATTTGAAATGACTTTGGAACCTTTTCTCTGTTTAAACACCATATATGATACCATTTGAAGCCATATAAATGGTATCATTTTATTCTAGTCTAGCAAAATTGGGTAGAAAAGGAAGAGCTTTTTGATAAAAGTAATTATTTTCCTGTTTGTAGACAATATACACAAACAGATTTTCAGGGGGTGAAATTCAAATGTGGTGTTGAGGGAGAGGCAGAGTTATTGAGTAGAAGGGCAAATGGGTTAGCTAGACATTAATAGCTTGTAGTGTGGTTTTACATTCTTTTTTTCCAGAAATGATGTTAATTCATCATCTCATATATATTTACCTTCACTTTCCCAAAAAATTAATTATAATAAGGAAAATAGATAAAAGAAAGTGTATATGCATGAAGCTAAAAGAAAAATTCAGGTTGTGATATTTAGAATACTAAAAAAATTTTGTGTGTCTTGGTATTTGAGAATCCACCCATGAACAAAAAGATGTTACTGATTCAATTCCCAGTCAGGGCATTTGCCTGGGTTGCAGGCTCCAACACCGGGGGGGGGTTGGGGGGGTCATGCAGGAGGCAGAAATTGATGGTGTTTCTCTTATTGATGTTTCTATTCTTCTTTCTTCCCCTCTCTCTAAAAATCAATAAAAACATTTTTTTAAAAAATTAGGTTCTGCTTGATTGATATCTTATGCAGAATTGGTTTAAAGTAAATAAGAGGTAAAGACTTGGCAAAAAAAATAAGTAAGTTACTTTCCAAGTCCAACATTTATTGTTTATTTCTTTTAAGTGTATCTGATAAATAAATGTTTGTTGAAATGCATTTTATAATTTTAAAATAAAAATATCTTTTCTGGGCAGCATGGCTCAGTGGTTGAGCATTGACCTATGAACCTGGAGGTCTCAGATTCGATTCCTGGTCAGGGCATTTGCCCGGGATGCGGGCCCAATCCCCAGTGTGGGGCTTGCTTAACGCAGCTATCAATGATTCTCTCTCATCATTGATGTTTCTATCTCTCCCTTTTCCTTCCTGTCTGAAAATAAATAATAAATAAAATCAGAATCTTGTGCTATTTTTAAAATTTGGGAATCAACTATTTCAGAAATTAAAATTTGCTAGAAAAAAATGGACAATTGGATTAAGTACTAAATTTATAAAAATGACAATACTAATGAAAGAAGAAATGCCAAATTTTCACCTTAAACATTGGTACTGATATGGTCTGTAATATTTGAAACTTACAAGAAATGATGTTCTTTGTTGAACAAAGTTGTTAGGGAATAAGATCTCAAATCCTTAAGAACTGTCAGGACCTTGCTGACTTTTGTGGTCTTTTCCCCTAGTTCATATATGTTCTAGCTATAGTTCCTTCAGACCCTTAAATGTACCGAGCTCTTTCATATTCCAGGCACTGTATGTTTTCCCGTTGTTTAGAACAACCTCTCCATCTCTTAGATAACTCCTGTTCATTAAGCTTTGTGACTTCCTGAAGGGAACCTTTACTGACTCCTTGTCTTATTCTCTGCAAATCGCCTTTCCCTGTTAGAACCCTGTTCTTTCATACCTCTTCTCTTATGGTGTAGTCATACATTTATTTGTTTACTTGTCTACAAGTCAAAGTCAGGCATTTATCCTAGTGCCTAGCTCATTGAGAATACTCACTAAATAATTGTTGGATGATTAAGTTTAGAAATTCAGTAGCTTCAGTGCTATTACAAAATGAGCAGAGAATCTGAACACTTTTCCCAAGAAGACATGCAAATGGCCAACAGATGTATGAAAAGTTGCTCAACTTCACTAGCTACCAGTATAAAGGAAATACAGATCAAAACCACAATGAGATACCGCCTGATACCTGTTAGAATGGCTGTTATCATTAAGATAAGAAATAAGTGTGGGAGATGATGTTGGGGGAAAAAGGAACCTTCATACACTACTGGTGGGAATGTAAATTGGTATAGTCATTATGGAAAATAGCATGGATCTTCCTCAAAAAATTTCAGAGTAGGACATATGCCCCAGCAATCCCTCTTCTGGGTATCTGTAATACTTGAAAAAATCGAAAACATATATTCATAAAGATACATGTACCCATGTGTTCATTGCAACATTATTAATTTTTTTAATCCTCACCCAAGGAAATGTTGATTGGTTTTAGAACGAGAGAAAAGGGAGAGATAGAACATTGATTGATTGCCTCCTGTACCTAGTATGTCCCTGACCGAGAATCAGACCTGCAGCCTTTTGGTTTACTGTACACTGCTCCAACCAACTTAGCCACCTAGCTGAGGCATGCAGAAATTATTCACAATAGTCAAGACTTGTGAACAATCTAAGTTTCCTTCATTGGATGATTGCATAAAGAAGCTATGCATAAATACTTAGCTTCTTCATCTACTTAGCTCCTTTTTGCATTGATACTACTCAGCCATGAGAAAGGATGAAATATTGTCATTTGTGGCCATATGTATGGATCTTAACAGTATCTATCATTGAAGCCAAATAAGTCAGATGGAACCATATGATTTCACTCATATGTGGGATATAAAACAGAAAGCAACAGTTGAACAAACAGAATAAGCAAACTGAATGACACAGAAAGACAATAGTGTTAGGTTACCAGAGGAAAGAGGTGGGGGAAGGGTACAGGAGGTCAAATATAAGGTGAAGGAGGGAGAGTAGACCTGGATGGTGAGCATACAATACAGATGATGTATAATACAGTTGTACACCTAATACTTATATTAATGTTATTAGCTAATGTCGCCACAAATTTTTAAAAATGAAAAAATCAGTAGCTTCTCTTTGGTTCTGAATCCAGTTTTACCTTGCTTTTTTTCTTACTTTTTTTATTGGCAGATTCACTTAGTAAATAATTGCTATTATTACTGCATGGAAATATTCACCTTTAAGCAAGCTATGCAGTTGTCCTTGATAGGTTTTTATGGCTGTTCCGTCTGGTAATGACTGCAAAAAGTGAGCAGTAAGTTAAAGAAAGCTTATTTTTTTGCCTCTTCAAGAGAAATGAAAACATAGGCACACACACACAGCTGTGCAGATTTTTATTTATAATCACCAAGAACTGAAAACAAATCAAATGCTTTTTTGTTGTCATGCCAAGAACCCAAATATCCTTCATTTACTCCCTGTAAAAATAGGAACCTTTCTGAAGAGAATCAGTTGCTCTAGAGAAAGTTGGCTCTTGAGCATGATTACTATTGAGTTTTTCCTTCAGGAATGACCCTATTTTTCTGGCTTATGTGATTAGGTGTCTCATGTAGTCACTTTTGCTAAGAAACTTATCCTAACTTGTTTTTAATCTAGAGCCCTCTTGTATGTTATCCTTGAACTCTTGCTTATTGCTGTACCTGTTCTGTAATTGTCAGTTTACTTGCCTGTCTCTTTCAATAAAGCATAAGTTCCTTCATTTTGTCTTTGTAGCCTTAGCACTTAGCACATTACCTAGAATACTGATTGCTAGACATCAGGAAATAGTTAATGATATTAAGAATTTTCTTCACAATCAGCCATTTCAAAGACTTCTTTCTATCTTAGGGCTTTGAATAAAAGTGGACATTTGGAAATTGTTCTCCATATTTTATGCATAGATACACAAGTAAATAGTTAAATTAAGATTTTTAATAGGTGGGTAGTATTTTTATATTGTGGTACAGGACATCTCATTAACTGCTGACTTGATTTGGTACATCTGTGGTAGCTATTCAGGAGCCTTCTCATTTCTTTAAAATTCAGAGTATGCTTCCTGAAGTTGTATTCCGTACTTAAGTTAAAGAGAATTATGATTCTAGATTGTGTGAATATACACTTTGGAAAACATTTTAAATCGTAGAAAGGATCCTAAATCTGTATCTGGAAGGAATAAATTGGAGGGTAGTTACCACCCCTTGATTGTCTGTAATCTCATTTCACAGATGTGCCTTTTGAATTTGTGTGTGTGTGTGTGTGTGTGTGTGTGTGTGTGCGCGCGCGCGCGCCTGTGGCTTAACCAGAATAGGAAGGACAAGTAAATTTTAATAAGCAATTTAATTAAATCATATTTATTGTTCCAGCACTCTGCTATAAACATTATAGGAGGAAAAAGAGGGCAAACAATTTATAACTTCAAGTATGTAGTCTAATAGAGATAAGTCAAGTACACACAGAAGTGATACCATACAGAACAAAAAGGTACAACCCAATGCCAGTTATATTCACAAAGGGGAATGTTACACAATCAGTGGCTAAATAAAACAAAACTCAAATCATCAGATTCTGGCAAGGATGTGTTAGTACTTGAACTGTTATTATTGTTGGAGATGTAAATTTTCCCACAATTACTTTGGGAAAGGTTTATCCTACATAATAAAAGCCTAATATGCTAAGTGTCCAACTGTTAGTTTAAAAATTCTACCCATCAATGTGACACTCACTGACCACCAGGAGGCAGATGCTGTGACCGATAGGTTAGCTTGCTGCTGCTTTCGGCTGATCAGGACTGGGCGAGACCAGGCACACCCTGGAGCCCTCGCGCAGTCCCTCTCCGGCCCTGATTGTGCACTGGTCGGGTCCCTTGGCCTGGCCTGCATTCTCTCCCAATCCGGGCCTCTGGTTTAAAAGTAAACGGACAAACTACTGATATCCATAGCTACATGAATGAATCTCTTAAATATTTTGCTTAAAGGAGTCTTTCCCAAAATAAGAATCCACAAAAATGAATTTTAGAATGGCCACATTTTTTTTTAATTTTTTTTTTTTTTTTAAGAATAGTTTATTGATTTTTTTAGAGAGAGAGGAAGGGAAAAGAGAGTGTAGCATTGATCTGCTGCCTCCTGCACACCCTCTTGGAGCCTGCAACCCAGGTATGTGTCCTGACTGAAATCAAATCAGCATTCCTTTGGTGCCTGGAATGACACCCAACCAACTGACCCCTGGCTAGGGCACATCTTACTCTTATGGTGGAAAAAACCAGAAGAGTGGTTGTTTCGGGGTTTGAGTGGGAGGAAGGAGGGTTCATTATATAAAACGAAAACTAAACGTTAAATTCCACTTAAAGATAAACACACTGAAGTATTTAGGGAGATAATTTACTAATTACACTAATTTCTACAGTTTTATACCTTTGGTACATTTCAAAGTAGCTAGATTACTAGATGGATAAAGGAATGACAAGATAGGTAAGTATGTGCCAAAGCCAATAATAACATGTTAATAGTAGAATCTGAATGGTGGATACATAGATATTTACAGTAAAATTCTTAGCTTTGCTGTGTGTTTGAACATTTTTATAGTAACATGGAAGAAAATAGGGGAATATTACATGTGGAAGGTAGTATTGGAAGTATTTCTTATGTTTTATGTGGTTTTTAGGATTTAAAAGGATGTAAAGGATTTTTTTTTTTTTTTAGAGGAGGTGGGGTTTATATAGGCAGAGGTATAGGAAAGCATTATAGGAAGAAGGAGCAGCATTTAAAGAAAATGCCAGGATAAGAATTATACTAGTGAGCATCCAATTTGGCTTAAATATAGGGTAAAATATTAAAACATAAACATAGAAAAGTAGGAGACATTTGTGTGAGAAACCATAAGAACTTTGGGGGGAGGGGCATTTCTTCCTCTAAATGAAAGGAAAGGAAGAAAAGAGGTGTGAATATATAAGAACTTTAATGTGATTCTTAAAAAATTACCATTGATCACTTTTTTGCTAGTTTAAGAGTATATAGCTATTTGGTGTTTATCATAAGTGGCATTGTAGAGCAGTAGGATTTTATATCAATTGGGATCTTAGGGAGACTAAAGGAGATTAGGTATAGTAAATACAATGTTATAGGAATTTGTTGGGCAAAACACATTTAAAAATAACCTGTTAGCAGAATATTATAATGAGGTTAGGATGAAATTATAGTGGACCAAAGCAACATGGTTTCATGATTTTTCTAGCATAGCTTGACAGCATAAGAGCACAGAGAGCAAATGGATGGTATTTATTTGCTCTAGAGCAAGTATGTCAAACTCAAAGGCAAACATAGACCAAATAAACAAGATTTAAGTTTATGTGGCCCGCAAAAAAACAAAAGCTTCTATTTTTATAGAAATGTAGGTTTATTTCCATAGAGATGAAGAAGTGGAAAATTGGGTCTCTGAATGGTTTGCCTCATAACAAGAAAAGTTCTGTTGGTACGGTTTCCACAAATTACCTGAAAGATGGGGAAATGTGTAGCTAGCGATGGACATTACTTTGAGTAAAGCACTTTTGATGTTTCTCTTGAAATTATCGTGTTTTCTTTGATTATAAAATTCGCTATTATTAGCCGGTACACCTAGTATTCACTGCTAATATTAGTGGAGAGAAACGGTGCGCCTGCAGGTAAGGCACATAAGGGAAATGAACGCAACACAATTATAGTAATTAGTCATGAGCGAACGTTGTAGTTTGTTATTAATAATTATGTATAACAGGATATTGTAAAAATTAAGTTATAAAATATTTATTCAAATGTTTCTTACACATACTGTTATATTGGCTGGACCGCAAAGATATTCCTTTGGGCCACATGCAGTCCTCGGGCTGTGATTTTGACATGCTTGCTCTAGAGAATGGCAAGAGATGTAAGGAATTCTGGGGTGAATGGGTAGTTGACAGAGACAGTATGCAATAAAGCCTCTGAGTGGTGGACTGGGAAGAATTGAAAGGGGTAAACTGAACGAAGTATTCAAAATAAGGCTACACAAAAAAAGGTTTAGTCAAAAGAGGGAGAAGGAGATGGAGAATGGGATACCATGTTCTCCTCTGAATTTCAGAGTTCTGAGATCTTAGGGGTGATACATTTGGAAATGGTGGCATTGTCCTCCAAATAGTCACATAAGCGAGAAATTTAGGAGTCTTTGTCTTAAACCTCTTTGTCTCGTTATTTCCATTTCAGCAAGAATGTTTAACTCTTTAGTTTTCATTGTAAAGATAATCTAAAATATATAAGCATGAGTAGCTATAAAAATGGGTAGATGTACCAATGACTATTTTACAGCTGATACCTCTTCTAATTTCAGTTGCTTACATTTGCATTTATGAATATAACAGACTTAATGGTCACAGACAAATGAGGAAAGACCAAGAGGAATTTGATGAAAATGTCATGGCTTCAATGGATGAAGGCCAATTCCCAGACAAATGAGAATCACAAACTCCTTTACAAACTAAAGAAAAAAATATTAAGACATTTTATAACTTTGTTTTAATTGATAAACATACTAAAGTATGTGTAAAAGGCTTATGTTTATGTTGGTAGCTATTTAATTGGCATGATAAATAAAATTTCACTCAATTTTAGGGAAATCTGGGGGAATTTTTTTGAGGCATTCCCTAATTTTCTCATATTTGACAAGTACTGTTGTACAAAATAGTCTCCTTAGCCTGTTTTATAAGGCCAGCCACAATCTCCCTCCTTATCTGTCCTTAATTCTCTCTAATCACCTACCACTTTTTCTAGCACTTTTATGATCCTTCATTAATACTGATGCTTTCTATCCAATATAATGTTACTCACCACCACCACCACCACCACCACCCCACACTTTTAGTAAACTTGTTTTAGTATTCAGTTTTTTTATCCTTAAAGATACAGATTAGGTTTCTCCAAAGGCTCTGACTCCTTCCCAGGATATTCCTATCCTCTGAACTCCTACAAAATATAGCACTTGCTATACTATCTAATAAAATAGTAATATGCAAATTGACCATACCTCCATTATACATCCCACGTCCACCAGGAGTGAGTATGCAGATTAACCCAACCAAGATGGCCATGGCCATGGAGTGAACAGGAGGCTTGGATTTCCCTGGCAATGGAGGAAGCCAAGCTTCCTGCACACCCTGGCTGGCCCAAGCTTCCTCTCAAGGCTACAAAGTTTCAGTTATAGAAGATAAATAAATCCCAGATACCAGGCCTCCACTTGGGTAGCTGGGGGGGCGTGGCTGGCCTGAAAACTACCACAGGCCCCTCACCCAGGCCACCCCATGCCCCAAAGGAACCTCCACCCTGATCCAGGACATTCTTCAGGGCAAACAAGCTGGCCCCCTTCCTGCAGCAGACTTCTATCCTATCTAATAAAAGAGTAATATGCAAATTGACCATCACTCGAACACACAAGATGGCTGCCCCCATGTGGTCAAATATGGCTGCCTCCATGTGGACATAAGATGGTCACCACAAGATGGCCAGCAGGGAGGGCAGTTGGGAGGGTCCAGGTCTGCAAGGGATGGCAGTTGGAAAGGACCCAGGCCTGCAGGGGAGGGCAGTTAGGGGTGACCAGGCTTACAGAGGAAGGCAGTTAGGGGCAATCAGGCTGGCAGGGGAGCAGTTAGACATCAATCAGGTTGGCAGGAGAGTGGTTAGGGGGTGATCAAGCTGGCAGGCAGAAGCGGTTAGGGGCAATCAGGAAGGCAGGCAGGCAGGCAAACAGTTGGGAGCCAGCAGTCCTAGATTGTGAGAGGGATGTCTGACTGCCCATTTATTAGGCCTGATCCCACATCAAAGGGTCCCAAATTGAAACGGGGGCAAGCTGGGCTGAGGGACCACCCCCCCCCTTCCTGTTCATGAATTTCGTGCACCGAGCCTCTAAATAAAGGTCATCTTATTTCCTATTTGGTTCCCAATTAATATCATAGATTTCACAAGGATCTCTATCAATCATGATTCATCTTTATATGCCCAGCATATTATACTTAATAAATGATAGATGTTCAGTAGTTGTTGAAAAGATATGAACTGTATAACAATGCTGGTGAGGAGCATTAAAATCCAGAAACAATTTTTAACCTTTTGAAGTTTATTATTGTCGTAAAACAGAGCTTTGAGGTTTACCTCCATGTCTTATTTATCTATTCTGTTCTCATATTAACATGAAACAGCTGTAACAGAATAGTTTTCAATATGTATCAGACATGACTATTCCATTAAGCTTTACACATTGCTAAATTCTATAAAATGAACTTCTGTTTTCCCTTTTATTGTCATTTAATTTTTGAAAATTAAATTACAAGGTAGGTTAGTACCTTTTTTATTCTAAAATATGAGCATGCAAAGTTGTAAATAAAATATAAGTAATAGGAAAGTGAACTGTTATCTCAGTGTCTTCGCTCATTTTTCTATTCATCACTATTTTTCCCAAGAGCTCTGAAATGATCAGCACTAGTTGTGTCACATGATTGTTCTTAATCACTCCCATGCAAAGAAAACATTGCCAATTTTTATATATAATGTAGGAATATGCAGATTTGTCTAGGATGTCGTCACGTCACCACCGTTCACAGGGTGGGCATGGCTGCAGGGCCTCGGGGCCACACTCCGGGTCTAAGGGCAATTTTTTCCCCACCCAGACATACTCCCCTGCGGCCCGCAGCCAAATCCCAACGCTGACTGGGGTTTACTAAACTTTACTGGAGCAGCTCCCCTCACCCCCACCTCCTGCCCCAGGACTGTGCTGCCCAGCAGTGTCCCAACAGTCCAGCGGGCCTGGGAGAGCCGAGTGGGGCAGGGGCTGCAGGGAGCCACAGAGGGGTGGAGCTGCCAGAGCCAAGCTCCCAGGGGTCTGAGGAGGACTCCTGAGGGAAAAGGAAGCTTCAGCGAAGTGGCCAGCCAGGAGCCGTGGCCAGTGGGTTTGCAGATGTGCGGCCAGGCTTCCACCTGAGGGGCGGCTCACCTGTGAGCATTGTAGCTTCTGTGAAGTGGCTGACCAGGAGGCAGGCAGCCCAATGGGCACAGAGCAGCTCCAAGGCAGGGTGCACCGGAGGGGGCTTGGGCTGGGGTAGGGGCTGGCAGGCAACGATCTGCCTTGCCCATGGAGTGCAAGGTTCTGCAGTGGCCCCAAGATGCTGGTTGGCCAGGTGGGAAACAAGAGGTGATGACTGCCAGCATGGAAGGACACACAGTCGGAGGGGTATGGACCCGCAGCCCTGAGGCAGGGGTTGAGGGACAGTGCAGTGCCAGGTAACTCCACTGTGGTGGTTTGGCGAAGCTCCCGGTGCTAACCAGGCCTCGCCGCGGCCTGCACACTTGAGAGACCTCGACTGCTGCTCCTGCCTTGGCCCTAAAGCAAGTCCGCTCCTGTCCCTCCCCCATTTCCACCCTGCTGCACAGCGGTGCACACCTGCACAGTGAGTGAGAAACCCACCACCTGCTCCCCAGAACAGGGGGGCAGTAAAGAATGGGGATGAAAGAATGTGGAGCATCAGCGATGAAGAGGTGTTTGAGAATGAGGCTCAGAAGGTTTGTTCTATTTGCCCTGCGGCTGTCCCCTAGGAAAGGCGGAGAGCGCAGTTGTGAGGGCTGCCTGTGCCACAGCCAACTGGAATTGACCTGTTTCCTGGTCTGTAAAATGGATTAAGTGTGTCCCAGTGCCTTCACTGAGCTTTGATGGCCAATTGAAATAATATATAAAGAAAATGAGGGAAGAAGTGAGAAAGAAAGGGTGAGCAACACAAAAGAAAATGGAAGGAAGCTGTAAATCTTTTGTTACTTAGGGAATATAGTCAACAGTGTTGTAATGATGCTGTGATGCCAAGTGGATACTGGAAATATCGGGGAACACTGTAAAGTATATGATTGTCTAACCACTATTCTGTAACTAATATAAAACCTGAAACCAATACAAAATAATATTGAATGTAAAGAAATGAAAATAGGAGTGAAACTTTTATAAATTTCAGTTTAAATAAAGGCTGTAAAGGAAGGAAGGGGGAGAATAAAAAGAGTGTTTTTTATTTTATCACTTTATTGTCTTTTTAGTACATAAAAAAGACAGTTGTTATATGGTGCTTTTATACTTTTCTAAGTCATTATCCCATTTGAATTTCAGGGCAACTTAAAGACAAGATAATTATTCCCTCCACTGTTCAAAGAAAGGAAATCTTAGTGTCTGGCCCCAACAATTCAATTGTCAAGCCCTTATTGTAAAGCAGGGTTAGTGAAATTTTCTGTGAAGAGTCATATCTATATTAATAAAAGCCTTGGAGGTGATCAGGCCAACAGGGAAGGGCAGTTGGGGACGATCAGGCCGGCAGGGGAGAGGTTAGGGGGTGATCAGGCTGATAGGCAGAAGTGGTTAGGGGCAATCAGGCAGGCAGGCAGGCAAGCAGTTAGGAGCCAGCGGTCCCGGATTCTGAGAGGGATGTCTGACTGCCAGTTTAGGCTCAATTCCACAGCAGGTTCTGGATTGCGAAAGGGTACAGGCCGAGCTGAGGGACAAGCCCCCACACACATGCATGAATTTCGTGCACCAGGCCACTAGTCATAATAATAAAGAACTAATATGCTAACAGGGCAGAAGCAGGGAGGTGCCTGGAGGAGACAGGGCCATCCTGTGCCAGGGAGGGTGGGGGTGAGAGCACTTAGGGCCCCCCTTACCAGTCCTTTGCCACCCAGCACTCTCACTCAGAGCGCCCCCCCGCCCACCTGCCAGGGGAAGGAGCACAGTTCAGCAGGCGGGAGACTTCCACGCTCTCCTCTGGTGCCATGATAGGGCAGAGCTGCCTCATTGCTCCGGAGACAGAGCGGAGGTGGGAAGGCGCCTAGAGAAGGTGGGACCAGCCTGAGGGACTGAGGGCATGGCTTAAAGTGGCCACAAAAGGTCAGAGGTTGGGAACTGGGCCAGGCATGCTGAAGCTCTACATGGAGAGGTTTGGTTTGGGGATCAAGGCAGGGCAGTAGGTGGGTGGGCAGGACTGCACAGTTTCACACACTGGGCTCCTAGTAATATGCTTCTTTTTTTTCCCATCAGTTTTTAGTTTTTTTGTTTTTGTTTTTATTTATTGATTGATTCTTAGACAGAGATGGAGACAGACAGACTTAGATTTATTGTTCTACTTACCTATTCTCTCACCGGTTGCATCTTGTCTGTGTCCTGACCAGAGTTCAAACCCAAACCTTGGTATATGAGGACAATGCTCCAACAGGGTTACCCAGCCAGGGCAGCAGTTGTCAGTTTTGATGTTTCTTGGTTTATAGGTCATCCCTCTACATTTTACAGGACATAATTTTTCTAATAATTTTTTCGCATATTGGATACATTATGGCCTAAAAGTAAAAACACTGGAAAGTAAACATTACTCATAGTACTGAAACCGATGTTGCAGAATCCCCAAATACTTTTCATTTATTTGGGAGAAGCCTTCACATCGTTTTTATGTGCTTTTTTTTAATGCTCTTTTTTTTTTTTTTTTTTTTTAATGTTTGGTAAATTAAGAGCTACAAATTAAAATAAAGATATTGCTTTTCATTAAAGAGGAAGCTATCATAAGCAAAATAAGCCAGTCAGAGAAAGACAGGTATCACGTGATCTCACTTATACTAGTATGTGGAATCTAATGAAAATGAAATGACAACCAAAATAGGTCCAGAGGCCTGGAAGCATGGCACAAACTGATAGATCTCAGAGGGAAGGGGGAGAGAGGAATGTAGAGACTAACCAAAGAATATATATGCATGCTAGAGGCCTGGTGCATGAAATTCCTGCAAGAGTGTGATCCCTAGGCCTGGCAGACATTCAAAGTGAGAGTGTCTGGAGTGGAAGGGCAGGTCCCAACTGACCTCTGGGCCCTGGGCCTCTGGGCCTTAGCACGACCTCCTGTGCCTGAGTCCCCACGAGGAGATGCAGTTAGCATGGCCAGACACTGCAAGCATGGGCCTCTCGGCTGCCCAGCGGTGCTGCCTAGAAGCCAGGTGAGCAGCGTACTTTCTCCTGGCCGGCCTCACAGACTGGCTCCTGCAGGAACTTACAGGGAGCCCTACCGGCCCCTGTGGGCCTGGGGGCTGTGGCCTGGCTCACCCAGAAGCCCATTGATGCCGGTAGCACCTCCACTGCTGCCCGCTGCCAGAGCCTCATTGCTGACGCCCACAATGTTCCACGCCGCTCCCTGGTGGTCAGCGCATATAATAGCAATTGGTTGAACTCCTGGTTGAACTCTCAGTCAAGGGGACAATTTGCATAGTAGGCTTTTATTATATAGGATATGGACACAGACAGTAGTATAGTGAATGAAGGTCTAGTGTGGGGAAGGAACCAAGTGGAGGGGGTAATGAGGAAGAAAAGGGAGACATCTGTAATACTCTCAACAATAAGAATTGAAGAATAGAGAAGCTATCATATAGTGTAAAGGGATGACAGATGAAAGCAAGACAGAAGGCAGAAAACCTATTAAAAGCAATCCCCAAAAGCATTTTAGGTATTATTTTAAATACATAAACTATTGGCAACAAGGACATTTGTTGTAAAACATCAAAGTTTAATAGTTGATTCCATAATAAGTTAATAGAGAAAAGTTAAGTTACATTTTTTTGAAATGACAAAGGAATGTATAACAGACTTGAGAAAGATTTCCATCAAAAGTTGTTTGTTAAGAAAGTTTCAGTAATTAATATTTACTCTTCTTTATGTATTTAAACTTCGTGGATTCGATCATAATATATTTCAGGGACACTTTTGAAGTTATTGCTAAAAATATATTTAAGTGAAACTAGAATAAAAAATAAAAATCCTCTCACAGTTTAGTACCTGTGTTTCATGTATTTTAAGGTTATTAGATTTGACTGCTGTCTAGGCCTTTCCATCCATGGGAATCCCAAAGCCTTATATGGTCAAGACTTAGCTTTTAGACTTTCCGTGAAATGCAAGGCACCACTCCAAAAAAGAAAGAAAGCCAGAGTAGTTGGCTTTCACTTTGTCTTCTGTGTTCTCTTCTTGGCTGACTTTATTACCACAGTAGCTAAATTACTGAGAACTTTATGTGCATTGGAAGTCTGTCTTACTAGTGGAAGGAATTCCTTTTGTGGCAGTAGTGCTATGCTAGATGCTAATGCCATTGCTTATGTAATTTGATATTTTTTTTGTTTTAAAGGAAACTTAGAGGCAGTTCTGGTTTATTTTATTTAGGATATGAGGGGATCATATCTGTATGTAGTGTGGTGGAAATTGTAGGTTTCACTAATGTCAGGTATTAGAGAAAGTGAAAGTGAAATTATTTGTTTGGAGTCTTTCCTATATTGGAACTCTTGCTACCTGGATAAGGGGACGCAGGTTTGTAAAACGTGAACATGCAAGAATAGCAGTGATATCCAAAAAAGGACTATGAAAACAATAACTTATTTCTACCCTGGTACGGTCTTTTCAGCCCTAGTCATTTTTTGCTCTGAATAATGTGAGTTTTTTGAGTGGTCATGAGTATTACTCATTTGTACATCTACCTCCAAGATAGTTTAATATTTTGTAGATATTAAAATTCTTTGTATAAATCACACATTTTTCATGTGGGAAAAGAGAAAATATTATTTCCTCTAACATAATAAGATTGTAAAATGTTCTGTAACTTACTCATTCTCCTGTAGTAAGTCACATATGATATGGAAAAGTTAATTTCTCTAATACTGTCCTCTACAGGTAACAAAGAATCAGCAACCTATTTCTGAGTCTTATCAGTAAAGCTAAAATCATACTTTAGATTCCTCCATTCAACAGTTGATTACTGTCATTTGTATTCTAGATACTATATGGAAACATACTGCGGTCCTTGCATTTAAGAGTTCACAGAATAGTGGAGCAAAAGGAAAAGGAAATGAAGGCAGAGATAGTACATATTGGTAGAAAATTATAGTTGGTAACAATGTTTTAAGTGTGTTAGGATAGATATGTTTGCAATATTACAGGAAATGGAAGGAGAGGATGACTTAACTCTGGTTACATTAACATAGGTTGGGGAAGGCCTTAGAAATAAAAGGTTAAAAGATGGTTAAAAGAAGACTAAATTGAGGAGCAATCTGTAGAGTCCAGCAGTGCCTTAAGCCATTATTCAGGGGTACTTTTTTACTTTTTTTAGAGAAGTTATAAAGTCCCAAACTACCTTAGTTAATTCTTATGATCAAAAAGAATTGAAATTTTATCATTAAGTTACTTTTTTCTTGGCAACTAGACTCAACCTTCTCCTGCCAACCTGCTTTTTTTTGTGATAGAGCTAAGAATGTGCTTTTGGTAGGTTTTTAAACTGGGTTTTGTTTTATCTGAAGTCCTTTTATTTGTCATGTCTGCCTCAGCAGTTTTGTAGCCTCTGTCTTTCAAGCAGAAATATTTATGTGTGTCAAAGTCTATTAGATAGCTAAAGAAAATTACCAAAAGAAGTTTATTAGATACTTTTATGAATACATAATAGTGTCCTTGCCTTTGAGAGCATAAAATCTACAAAGTTTTCCTCCCTAAAGGTGAAAAATAGTATAAAATTTTGAAATTATTAATTTGTTATCAATTATCTATATTTGAGAGAGACTTAAAATTCACAGTGCAGTGATACACACATGTATTATATTATAGACTAGTAGACCAATGCACAAATGAAGACTCGTGCAAGAATGGGCCTTTGTTATTCGAGCTATTGGCACTGCCTTGGCTGTTTGGAGCAGCCTTTCCGCCATGGCCCAGAGCCGCCTTTCTGCCTTCCCACGCTGCCCAGAGGCTCAGAGACCTGGAGCGATTGGGGTGGTGGGTACGCCTGCGTCATCACCACAAGTGTCCCACCCCATGCTGTGTATGCAAATTAACTTGGCATATTTGTTGGGTTAATTTGCATATTCCTGGTTGGCTGGTGGGTGTCACAAAGGTACAGTCAATTAGCATGTTACTTTGTTATAGGTAGATAAACTAGAGGCCCAGTGCATGAAATTGGTGCACTGGGGAGGCGGGGTCCCTCAGCCCAGCCTGCGCCCTTTCACAGTCCAGAACCCCTCGCTCCTCACTGCTCTCTGCTCCTTACCACTGTCACAGAGGCAAGAGAGGCTCCTGCCACCACCACTGTGCTTGGCAGCTGAGAGCCCTGCTTCAAGCTGAGCTGTGCTCCCCCTGTGGGAGTACACTGACCACCTGGGGGACAGCTCCTGTGTTGAGTATCTGACCCCTGGTGGTGGTCAGTGCACATCATAATGACCATTCATTCTGGTCATTCCACTGTAATGGTCGCTTAGGCTTTTATTATATAGACCAGAGTCTCAGCACACAAAATTTGTGCGCGGGTACAGTCCCTAGCCATGGCCTGTGATCAGGACCATCTACCTTGGCTGCCCACAGCCAAGCCCTCCGCCCCCCTTCACTGTTCACCATTGTGTGATCAGAGCCTGACAGCTGGGGGAAGGGACTGAGAGGTTGGCCATTCCCGCCTGCTCGCCAGCCCCGCCCCTGCCTTGGGTTGCCCTCTGTGTGTGGGGCAACCAGCAGGGCAGAGTCCTTGGCCTGGTGCCACCCGCATCCCCCACTACCCACCCCAGGTTCCCCATTCGGCATTGGGCAATTTGAGTCTGCTGGCTGGGGGGAGGGGCCAAGAGGCCCACCATTCAGCCCACTATCTGGCCCGCCCCCTGCCACCACCCACCCTGGTTCCCCACTTGCCAGCCCTGCCCCCACCATGGGTTACCCTCTGTGTGTGAGGCAACTGGCGAGACATAATGGGGTCCTTGCATTTAAGGCCAACCTTGTCCCCCGCCCCCACTCCCAATTTCTGTTTGCCATCAGGCGATTAGAGCCTGCCGGCCAGGGAAAGGAACCTAGAGGTGGTCAGTGCACCTCATAGTGACTGGTTGAACGGTCCTTCTGGTCGTTTGGTCAATTTGCATATTACCCTTTTATTATATAGGATTATATATATGGTACAATGGTTACCAGACTGTGTTCCTCAACTTGGACATAAAAATAGATGTTAGTGGGAAAAGGTATTTGTAAACCAAGTTCTGCAGTAAAGCTGTTTTATTACAGTATTTTTTTAAAATTTAATTGGTTTTAAGATCCTTCATGTCGAAAACCATTAACTTTTCTAGTTTAGTAGTTTCATGGAAACAGTTGGAAATACTGTACTAAATTTTTGTGATAAATTATCTGTAAATAAGGGTGTCCCAAAAATGCGTATATATTTTCACAGCTGATAGTTCAATTTTGAAAATAAAATGTATTTTAATAAACACTACCTTTATAATTACTCAAAGTGTGTGTATACAATTTTGGGAGTGTGTGTGTGTGTGTGTGTGTGTGTGTGTGTACACACACACGTGCGTGCCCACACTGGGATCTTTTTATAACAGTTTGGGGAAAGTGAATGAATTAATACTTGATATTGCTAATATATAGGAAATCGAATGGTAATGGTGATTTCTTTTTTTTTCTTTCCCCAAAGTATGTTTTTGTTGATTTTTAGAAAGAAAGGAAAAGAGATAGAAAAATCAATGATAAGAGAGAATCATTGATTGGCTGCTTCCTGCATGCCCGTTACTAGGGATCTACCCTGCAACCCAGGCATGTGTCCTAACTGGGAATCATAGGTTGATGATGCTCAACCACTGAACCACTGCTGGATGGAATAGTAATTTTTATTATTTATTAGAGAGTTATTTTTTTATACCTTTTTATTTACTCATCAAGCACAAGTGCTGGCACATTAGCAGATGGTTATTGCTTAGTTTTTTTGAAGTGATAATTTCAGATTGTTTTGGAATTTCAAGAAGTAGAAATGGCTCAATGTTAGACTTTTAGTTTGTGATAGATTTAAATTTAGATAATTCTTTAGCTTAAAGGACTAACTGATGACATTTAAGAAATACAGGAGAAAAAGCAGATTAGAGATTAAATAGTGAAGGGATCGTGATGCTTGGATACATATAAGCTAAAGTAATCAAAACTGGTATATAAATAAATACCTTCTATGTTAAAAAAAAAAAAAAAAAATCTAGCAATAGCCCTAGCTGGTTTGTCTCAGTGGATAGAACTTCAGCCAGTGGACTAAAGGGTCCCAGGTTTGATTCTGGTCAAGGGCATGTAAGATCCCTGTGCCAATCAGGTGTGATCAGGAGGCAACCAATCCATTTGTCTCTCTTACACTGATGTTCTCTCTCTCCCCTCCCCCTCCCTTCCACTCTCTAAAAATCAATAGATAAATATCCTTGGGTGAAGGTTAACAAAATAAAAATCTAGCAGTGTTACCATTATTTATTGCGGCATAACAAATCACCCCTAAACTTAACACACTAAACATTTATTATCTCACATTTTCTTTATTTAAAAATATATATATATATTTTATTTCAGAGAGGAAGGGATGGGGGGGGGGGGGAGAGATAGAAACATCAATGATGAGAGAGAATCATTGATCGGCTGCCTCCTGCACGTCCCACACTGAGGATTGAGCTGGCAACCTAGTATGTGACCTGACTGGGAATCAAACCATGACTTCCTGGTTCATAGGTCAATGCTCAACCACTTACAATACTGCCTGGGCAGTTTGGCTCTTTGCAAACTTGGAGCTAAGCACTGTGCTATATGCTCAAATTGTAAAAATAATTTACTTAATGGATGTTGATTACCCATAACTAACCATCATTCATTTAGGGAACACCATTTCAGATGCAAATCCTTTGGCATACTTTTATTTAAAAGGACACATGTTACATAACTATTTTAATTAGAATGCATTAAACTTAATTTGCCAAAAGGAAAAAAATGGAAGAATAATGGTTAAATTTTAGGGGTCTTTTTTGTTGTTGTTGTTTTTTGTTTGTTTTTTTGTTTTGTTTTGTTTTTTTACAACTAGAGAGTATTTCCTTAAGCATTTTTTAATATTAAGAAAATAGGCTATGAATATGTTGCAAGAGGATTTTTTTAACCACGTTCCAATTCTAGAAAGATTTAAATGAAATCTAGAAATCAGTACAGATATTTTTGCTTTTTCCCCCATCGTCTCATGTTTTTAGCTATATTAATATTTCTACCTTGCTAGAATTTATAATGTTCACATTCTTTTTGATTCACTTATTAGGAGTCTTTAGATTATTTTGTCTTGATTTCTGAATTTTTTTATGTCCCTAAGAATTTTAAACACTAAAGGAAGTGCTCTTCCCTTATAAAAGTGTTGGCTTCTAAATATCTAGTTTTAACTTAGTACTGTATTTACAGATATTTATCCATAAAGAAAATAACAATGCTGTGTAATAAGATTAGATAAAGGTAGACTTTAATCTTTGAATATGGTTTTCAGTTTTTTATGTCCTCATTCAAGTACTTAGTACTTATTGGGTGAAGAATGAAAGTAGTGCTTAGATTACTTTTTACCCTAAAAACTTTCATTCTTTTTTATAATCTAAAAATGTTTTCTTTTATTGTGTTTTTTTTTTATATTTTCTTATCTGTTTGGATGTCTACTTCATTTAATATATAGTGTCTTCTATATTTTCTCTAAGATGCTGCCTATACATAAGAGTTTGAACTTTTTAAATCCAAATTAAGAATTTCCTATGGCCTAGCCATTGTGTACAATGTATTTTGAATTTATTGTTCCATAATTCTATCATTTGAATATATTATTTATTGTGAGGGCAGGTATTTATTTTTACATCTATATTTCCTACTTGCTTGTATGATAAGAGTAGAAAGCCCAAAAAAAGTAATTAAACCTAAATGCACTGCTGACCTTGTTAGCTGTTTTTATAACTAAGTGTAACAGATGAACTCCTAAGATTATCCATGCTCTTTTATTTGCCAGTCTTAATGCAAGATCAAAGTGTTTATTTTTTATTTTTAGTATGGTAGTACTGCTTGGAGTTTTTCTTTGTTTTGTATAAGCCACACCCACAGCTCCTTGTTTGATATATCCAATTCAGTTTTCTTTAAAATGGAACAAAAACTTGCTTTTATATCTTCACTTCAGTTTTTCTTTAAGCATACTCACTGACATCTGTCAGTCAGAATGCTTAAGGCATGGGCAGTTTTCTAGTATATCTACAAATTTCTGCTCCCATCAGTTGAACAGAACTGAGTTTTCCTTACTAAGGAGTCAAAGAGTTGTTTCAAGGAAGTATAAATTGATTTAGAGAACTTTGTATTCAAATTAATTTGTTTGTTATCAGTAATGGTTACTAATGGTTAGACACAAATTGTAAGCATTTCAACTAATTCACTAAAATCACATTTTCACCTAAGTTGTTATAATTGCATTTATACAACTAAATCTTTTATTCTGCATTGTATATAATTTGTATGAGTAAGCTTATATAAAACTTGTATGTATAAAAGTGTTTGAAGGGGTTTGGAAGATTTTCTTTATTTTTTTAAGCCAATCTTTTTTATTTTTTTTATTTTTTTATTTTTTACAGAGAGGAAGAGAGTGGGGTAGAGAGTTAGAAACATCTATGAGAGAGAAACATTGATCAGCTGCCTCTTGCACACCCCCTACTGGGGATGTGCCCGCAACCAAGGTACGTGCCCTTGACCGGAATCGAACCTGGGACCTTTCAGTCCACAGGCTGACGCTCTGTCCACTGAGCCAAACCGGTTTCAGCGGTTTAGAAGATTTTCTAAAGTTAAAAGTTAATTATCCTCTTAGAAATCATTAGTAGATGGGACTTTTACCAAAAGTATTGGTACTAAAAGGAATATTTGATAAGTATCCACCATCTAATTTTGTTTTGTAATTTATAGAAGGATGAAAAAGTAAGTTTTGGATAAGAATAGAAAAAAAAAAAGAAAATTTAAATGTATGATACAGCACATGGCATATGTATTGATACAAATATAATAGTAGCAATTACTGTTTGACAGGTACTATTCTTTCTGTGCTGTATGTATTCATATATTTCTCATTGTAAACTTTTGGGGTGGGTACCGTTATTCTCCTTTTTTAGAGCAAACTGTGGTACACAGAATTTTAAATAATTTATCCAATGACACTAGTAACTGTCAGAACTGGATTAATCCCAGATAGTCTAGCTCTAGAGTGTACTTTTAACAAAACTGCTTTCATGAAAAGGAATATAACACTATCAGAATATATTTCAGATCTTGCTAAATTTGTAATCGTGGTTTTACATAATTGAATTCCATAGTTGCTAAACACATTTGTTTTTATTTTTTCTAGGAATGAAATTTAATGATTTTTTTTAAAGATACACATGCCCTACCCAAAATCTGTCTGTAAGCCATGGACTCCATCTACTTTGAGCCAACGTTGTACAGCTTCATTATTCAGCTTTTTCCTTAAAATGTGTGGGGAACAGAGTTTGTCCTTCAGCTAATTTCTTGAGAAAAATTATAGGCCCCCTTTAAAATAAAAACAGGTGACTTATATACATAAACTAGTTTATTGAATTAGTTTACAGTTCAAGTTGACAAAGCTGCCCCTGCCTGGATTTAAAAAGACAGAAGTATCTTCACACAGCCATTTATTAATGGTAATTGCTCTGGATATGTATTCAGAAAAAATTCAAGATAAACCATGTCAGATAATATTTTGCACATATATTTGAGTTGTTCTGTTTCTTTCCATATTTAGTCAAATATTTAAAGTCAGCAAATCATGTGTCTCTTAATGTGCTGCATGTGCTAGCTTTTGATTCTCTTAGCAACAATATTGTTATGAGAAAGCTTTGCCAGTTTTTTGACTGTGCTTTATAAATGCTCAAGAGAATATTTGGAACAGTTTACACCACAAACTTGGGATTCATATATAATGTATATTTTGTGACAGTGTTTTTAGCATTTAATTTATATTTAAACATTTCAAAAACTTGTAACAAAATAATCATATTTAACAATAACTACATTAGGTATTTTTGTTGGTTTTTCTTACATTATACTGGGAAAACATAAAAGTTTTTCAACTAGCCTAGTCATTCACCTTCCTAAAATGGAGAAACTTTAAAAATTAATCATTCCTCCTGAAAATGTTTTATCTCAATCTCAAGTATTACTCATACAATAAAAGAAATAAGACTATTCTAGATCCTGCCTACCTTTATCGGCCCATGTATCTTGACTTTGCCTCTTCATACACCAGGAAATGTTTCACTTATTCATATGTTAAGCTCAGGTGTAGAGCCTCCCCTAGGAAATATTTCCTAACTACCACCATTCTTCCTTAGTTCTTTTTTTCTAAGCTTCCACAATAACCAGTGCGCGGCTCTGTGATTGTATTTATCACATTCCTTTTGATATACTCATCTACTTATGTATGTGTCTTCCTTACCAGATGGTAACGTTGAAAACTTTCTCTTTAACTAAATGAATAAAATATCACAAATGTCTTTGTCTTCCAAGTAGAATTACTGGTCATAATTTAATCCTTTTCTTAATGTTTTCATAGTCACTTCTCTGCATTCTCTCCCTGAGTGATTTCAGGTCCTATTATTTTAATTATTATCTTAATGAAGATAATTCCCACGTTTTCATCCCACATTTATTTTCAAAGATCTGCGTATCCAAGGTGATTGGATAGAGATACAGATACCTATAAATTCAGCATATCCCAAAGCTAAAAAACATTTTACTTTCCTCAAACTGCTCCTCAAATCTGTGGTATTTATTTCCATGGATGGCTTCTCTCTGTCCTTCACTCTTCATACTTAATCTTTAATTAATCTTGCACATTTTCTCCTAAGCTTTTTTTTTTTTTTTTTTTTTTTTTTTTTTTTTTAATATAGACCCAGTCTGGGTACTCTTCCCTTTTCATATTGCTTTCAGTATTCTTTCTAAAATACTGATCTGATTATGTCACCCCCTCTGCTTAAAAACTCTGAATAGCTTTTCAAACATCATCTTGAAATTCTAAAATGTCTTCTACTACTTCACCCTACTGCTAGGGTGAAGCCACTGTTAATTCAGTGGCTCAATGCAGGTTCCTTAATGTGTAGGAGTAGAAATCAGATTTAATACAACCTTTGTATCCAATCCAGTCACCTTTTTGTATTATATTCAGACCTTTTTTGACCTAGCCTTATCCTGTTTTGTAATTTATAGATATTTTATACCACTGGATGACTTGCTATTTGTTTATTCTATGCTTTAAAAAAAAAAAAATGTAGTACATTTGCTTATTAAAGTTCCTTCCAGTTAACTTTCTAAGTGAACAATTCCTATGTAATTTTCAAAACTTTTTTTTTGTGTGTGTTTTTAGGCTTGCATTGATGACAATGTTGATATGGTGAAGTTTCTGGTAGAAAATGGAGCAAATATTAATCAACCTGATAATGAAGGCTGGATACCACTACACGCAGCTGCTTCCTGTGGATATCTTGATATTGCAGAGTAAGCCAGTTCTCTGTTTACTTTTATTCAAATACAATTATAGAGTCCTTAGATTTTACAGAAAATTTTCTTAAAGGTAGATGAGCAACATTTTACTTTACTGTAATACATGAAAATTATTCTTCCCAGAAAAGAGAATAAGTGGTTCTTGGGAATCCTAATATTGAGTCCATTGATAACGGTATGAGATCCTCACCTTGTCTCCCCACCTCTGGCTTTTGGTACTTTGTATAATGTGAGTAATTGATTGTACACATGCTTCACCCTCTCATCTTCTTTTCTTTTGAGCACATGTACAGGATTGTCAAATAATTCAAGTCTATCCCTATGTAATTATTAATTGTTAGACATTAACAATACTTTTCAATTTGGTTACCTTGCTATAGGGAGTTCTCCATTTAGTCAATTTATGCTTGTTTAATTTTTATTAGTATTACTTCCAAATTCAGTGAGAGTCATTGTATTAACCACCTTTAATGAGTGGGTACTTTCCAAGAAAATTCAATTATTTAAGCTTTTAACAGGAAGTCTGAATATCTTGACAAAATAATTTTTTCATTAAATTTTTTTTCTTCTTACTATGTGTCAACACTATAAATACTTTATTGTCTATCTGCACACATCAAAGCTTTTCAACTTTGTGAATCTCTCTTAGTAAACTTTTAGTTTTATTTCTTTGTATATTTCACACACACACACACACACACACACACCATGTATATTAAAGATCTGATACTTCAATTTAAAGGAGAGGCAGTGTTTGGTGAAATGAAAGTGCTCTGACCTTGGAATCAAAAGATCAGCATTGTGTTTTATTACTGACTTAACACTAACTGCACTATGTCTTTTAGTAATATGTGTCTTCCTTCTGGACCTTGACTTCTTTATATGATTTCTCTGGTCGGTGTGGCTTAGTGGTTTAGCATTGACACAGGAACCAAAAACTCGCCAGTTAAATTCGTAGTCATCGCATATGCCCAGGTTGCACTCAATCTCCAGTAGAGGCAGTGCAGGAGTCAGCTGATCAGTGATTCTCTCTCATCACTGATGTTTCTCTCTCTCCAAAAACAAATAAAACCATATTTAAAAAATCCTATCTAATAGAAGGGTAATATGCAAATTAGTTATTGCTTCATCACAAAGATGGCAGCGCCCAGTCCTCTCAGCCCTGCTGGAGTACCCCAATCCCAAGGGGGTGGCCACTGAGAGGGTGCAGTGTGAGCAGCCTGGAGGAATGCTTGCTTCATTGCCACGGCGACGAGGCAAGCGTTCCATCCTGGCTGCTGAGGGCCTCTGGGCAGAGGGCACAGAGCTACCAGGTTGAGGAGAGGGACACTTGCGTCATCGCCTGGTGACAAGGCAAGTGTTCACACCCGGCTGCAGAGGGCCTCTAGCCAGGGAGGGCAGTTGGGGGCCATGAGGCCAGCTGGGGAGGGCAGTTAGGGGCAAGCAGGCTGGCAGGCAGAGTGGTTAGGGGCAATTGGACAAGCAGGCAGGTGAGCGATTAGAAGCCAGCAGTCCCGGATTTCGAGAGGAATGTCTGACTTCTGATTTAGGCCGGATCTCACAGGGATATCCCCTGGCAGTCAGACATCCCCCAAAAGGTCCCAGATTGAAGAGGCTGCAGGCTGGGTTGAAGGACACCTCCTCAACCTCTTTTCTCCCCCACCTCCTCCACCACCACCACAACCACCACCACCACCACCACAACCACCACCACCACCACCACCACCACCACCACCCCCGCACAAATTTCGTGCACCGGGCCACTAGTAAATAAATAAAAGGAGGTCTTTTTGCCATTGCAAAACAATAGTGGTTGTTCATAATTATAACCATGGTTCTCAAGTTCCATAATTATAATCATGGTTCTCAAACTCCTTCTGTTCTTTTCATGCATATGATTTGGATCTCTTCATCATAGAAAAAATAGCTAATGTGTATTTATCTTTAGCTGTCCTTAAATATTTAGTTCTTAGACACTGGGGTCAACTGAGGTGGGTTATGAAAGCTTCCTCAACCACTCAAGTGGTATGACCTTGCTTAACTTTTATAAGCTTCAGTTTTCTCCTCTATTTCTCTATAGAATAGGAATGATATTGCCAAGGTTTACTGTGGGGGTTAACTGATATAACTCATCAAGCATATTTGGCCCACAGAAAGTACTCAGTATATGTTAACTTTTGACCATTATTTCATTTATCTCTTCTGGGAAAATGAAAACCCAATTTTTTTCTTTAGGTGTTTAATCTTTGTGTTTTATTTTTTTATTTATGTTTCTGAGTTTGAAAAGATAATTGTCCTGAATAATTTCCTATGGAATAATTTTTGTAGACTTTTTGATAACCCATTGTGGCACTTGGGATGATTTTAGCTACAAGTAAGTATTTCAGGTTTAAAATGCCCTAAAAAATAAGAGCTCTTGTTATAGAGGATAATATATACTTTAGAGCCATGTTCGGCAAACTGCGGCTTGCGAGCCACATGCGGCTCTTTGGCCCCTTGAGTGTGGCTCTTCCACAAAATACTACGGCTTGGGTGAATCTATTTTGAAGAGTGGCATTAGAAGAAGTTTAAGTTTAAAAAATTTGGCTATCAAAAGAAATTTCAATCATTGTACTGTTGATATTTGGCTCTATTAACTAATGAGTTTGCCGACCACTGCTTTAGAGGAAGGGCATTCAGGTTTATTAAACTGCTTGATGATCATCTAGTTCTGGGGTCTTACATGCTTTTTCTTCTTCTGACTTTCCTAAATACAGACCTTATGCCTACCCTGGCCCCCTCTTAGTGGCAAGATGATCACTACAGCTCCTGACTTGTGATTTTCCATATGCTCATCCCAAAAACAAAATAAAAATTGGTTGAGGAGTGGAAATTATCTTCTTGATATTCTGTGTATGTCAAGGGAGGGCAACCCTCTAACTGCAGCTTATTGGCCTGGCTTAATATTTGCCTCTGTCTACTCTGGAAAAGCAAGAAGCAAGAATCTGGCTTATCCAATTTTTTACATGCCAGTAAACAAGTGTGAAGGGGATGAATAGTCTGCTCAGATATTATTTTCAATAAAGTAACTATAACTTTTTATTTTGGGGGAGCTAGGATATGGAATATATGCTTCTTAGGTCCTGTGCAAACAAATTAGAAAATAATGACTTTTTTTTTGTCATATGTACTTTTTAAAATTATGACAATGTTTATAGAAATTACCTAGTATATAATGGGTTATTTGTTAAGGTGATAGCCCCAAACTTTTCCAAATGCATGATTATTTTATCAGCATTATGTCTTTCAGCAATTAATTCCACTGATGAGTGTGAGAAGTTAATGAAACCCTAGTTTTCTTGGGCCTAGAAAGATATAGCATGGTGGATAGCTTAAGAGTTAGGGTGAAGATATCTCCAGATCAGAGCACTTGTTAGGGTAAAAGGCCCCATTAATACTAATGTAGAAACAACTGTTAGAAACTAGGAATAACCTTGGAAAATTGGGTCACTTTGCTAAATGAAATATTTGGGTTTAAATTTGTTGCAAATCCTGGTTTTGCATTCACTAGCTTTGTGCCCTTGGCCAAGCTACTTAGCCTCTATGATTAATATTATTTAAGAAATAATGTGGTTATTTGGGAATGATCAGGCATCTTCCTAGCTCTTACTTCTCATATTTCTTTCCATGTTTTTCACCATGTCAGTACTGGGCTACTTTTAGTTTCCTGACAGTCCTTGCTGGTTCATATCAAAGTGTCTTTGCACACAGTGGTTCATTTGCCTCATTTCTTTACTTGATCGGTTTCTACCAAACTCAGACCTTTCTGGTATTCCTGGCTGATTCATCATCATCTCTAATTGTTTACATGCTGCTTTACAGAAAAGTGCAAATTCATTCATATTGAAATGAGCTGAAGCAAACAGTGAAGGAGATGTTTTACTCTGAGAATTTGAGGCTGATTAGGCTACAGTGAGTTCTAAATTTTTGACTTTTGTTGGAGATAGTAGAACAGGTTACAGTTTAGTTTATTGACATTTCATGTCTGGTCTGTAACCTAGCAGAAACCAGTTGAATAGATGAATGATACTTCTTCATATTCTGGCTCAATTGTCTGACCTTTCACCAAGATAATTACCCTCAACCTCTCCCTGCTTTGACTATGGTAGAAGTCTTAGGGAAAACTAACAATAGAGATTAATAATGCCCTTTCTCCAGAGTGGATTAGAGGAAGTATAAAAAGCACTGATTGATCTTTTGAGGTCTAAGTAGTTTTAGGAGTTCCTGCATTTAAACATATCTTACTAGAGGCCCAGTGCACGAAATTAGTGCACTGGTAAGGGTCCCTAGCAGCTGCCGGCTGCCAACTGCCAGCCGGGTACTCCCTCCCTTCCCCTGGCCGCCTGCCAGCCCCACCTGCCAGGGTCTCCTTCCCTTCCCCCGGCCGGCTCACCCTTGGTCGAATTCCCAGAAGACCTCCGGTCGAGGGGACAATTTGCATACTACACTTTTTATTATATAGGATGTGTTTCAGTCCACTGCAGTTATATATAATATCCTTATTGATTAGCACCATTATACCATCTTTGGTCATTAAGAGTCTGTTTATATTGGCTTCTGAGTCCTTGGGACATTACCAGATAAAGTGAATTTGCACGTTAGTATTACAAGGTGTTCCAGACATGTTTTACATTTCCTGCCCTAGGTCTAGACTTGCCATTTCTCCAAGAAGCCCCTTCCTTGTAATGGGTGCTAGAAGTGCTTATTGTTACTATTGGTCATTGTTTCCAATTCAAATTCAGCAGCAGGCTGTTTTAATTGAATCTCTTCTATCATATATCAGTATTTCCTTTCTCTTCCATTTCATTGCCGGGAATTATAAGATTAATATAACACATAATTACTATTTATTTCATCATATGTTACACATATATTACACTGTAATATAACAGCAATACCACCACCACCAATAACAACAGTATGATTACTAAAAGCAGTTTGAAGTTTGGTTGATTTGTTGGTTGGGTTTTTTGGGGAGGAGGAAGGTGGTTCATTTCTTTTTGTCCTTAATTATCGGATTTGAAATATATCATCAAATTACTCTCTGCAGAAGTCAGTTGAAATAGTTCTAGTCTGTATGGTTATACCACCAAATAGGTGTGCTGTTAGGTTC
This sequence comes from Pipistrellus hanaki, assembly GCF_964339955.1. Classification (NCBI taxonomy): domain Eukaryota; kingdom Metazoa; phylum Chordata; class Mammalia; order Chiroptera; family Vespertilionidae; genus Pipistrellus; species Pipistrellus hanaki. The sequence continues at coordinate 121,407,307 of NC_140505.1, forward strand.
ACTGTTGTTGTTGTTTTAGAGTTTGTTTTTTAAATATTTAATTTTGTTTTATAATTTATATAAAAATAGCAGGTTCTAATGGCAATCCCTGTTCTACCACTCTATTTCTTCCCACATTCTATATTCTTTAATTTTCTATTTTATCCCAGTGTGTTTTTTAAAATTTAAAGTAAGTATTACTCCTCCTTTGTAGATAAATGATAGAACATTGTATACATATCCCTTGACTTTGCTTTTTTCACTTAACAGTCTATTACGGAAAATGCTATATACCCTGTTTCTCCGAAAATAAGACAGTGTCTTATATTAATTTTTTCTTCCAAAGTTGCGCTAGGTCTTATTTTCAGGGGATGTCTTATCTTTCCATGCACTAGGTCTTATTTTCGGGGAAACACAGTAGTAGAAAATAGAAATATTTCTCATTTTTTTGAGTACTCCATTGTACAGTATGTCATTTTGGTTTGATCAGCCTATTCCTGTTGATTGACCAATGAACGTTATTTATTTGAATAACTAGTTTTAGCCTGGGAATTGTTTTGGAGTTGTTGTATTTTTGTTTTTTGTTTTTATATTCTTGTAAATCATAAAAAAAAATTTTTTTTCATTGATTTTTTACAGAGAGGAAGAGAGAGGGATAGGGATAGAGAGAGAATCATCAATTAGCTGCCTCTTGCACACCCCCTACTGGGGATGTGCCCGCAACCAAGGCACATGCCCTTGACCAGAATCGAACCCGGGACCTTTCAGTCTGCAGGCCGACGCTCTATCCACTGAGCCAAACCGGCCTTGGCAAATCATAGAAATTTTTGTGTTTCTGAAAAATACTTTGTATTTGAGTAATAAAATTTAAATGACTTATTAACATTTTGGTTATTAATGTGATTATTCTGATATGATCATTTTATGTTTTAATTTCATCACCATATTTGTTCAGGTCTTCACTACGGATGTTTAAGGAATTTTTTTTTTAATTTAATAAATATTTATTGTTCAGATTATTACAACTGTCCCTCTTTTCCCCCCCCATAGCTCCCCTCCAGCCGGTTCCCACCCCACCCTCTGCCCTTACCCCTACACACACACTGTCCTCATCCATAGGTGTACGATTTTTGTCTCGTCTCTTCACACACCCCACACACCCTTTTCCCCCCTAGAATTGTCAGTCCACTTCCTTTCTATGCCCCTGATTCTATTATATTCTCCAGTTTATTCTGTTCATCAGATTTTTTTATTTACTAGATTTTTAGATTCACTTGTTAATAGATATGTATTTGTTCATAATTTTTATCTTTACCTTTTTCTTCTTCTTCCTCTTCTTAAAGAATACCTTTCAGCATTTTAAATATTTAATTTTGGTTTGGTGGTGATGAACTCCTTTAGCTTTTTCTTATCTGTGAAGCTATCCTTCAATTTATCTCTCCTTCATTTCTGAATGATAGCTTTGCTGGGTAGCTTAATCTTGGTTGTAGGTTCTTGCTATTCAACACTTTGAATATTTCTTGCCACTAACATCTGAACTGCATAATTTCTGTTCAGAAATCCGTTGACAGTCGTATTAATGCTCCCTTGTAGGTAATTAACTGTTTTTCTCTTGCTTTTAATATTCTCTCTTTGTCTTTTGCTCTTGGAATTTAATTATGATATGTCTTGGTATGGTCCTGTTTGGATTCCTTTTGTTTGGGGTTTTATTTATAATACTTCCTGGACTTGTAAGTCTCTTTATTTCACCAGGTGGGGGAAATTTTTGGTCATTATTTCTTCAAATAGGTTATTAGTATCTTGTTCTCTCTCTTCTTCAGGCACCCCATAATTCTGATGTTGGAACTTGAAGTTGTCCCAGAGGCTCCTTACACTATCTTCATATTTTTGGATTCTTTTTTCTTTTTGCTTTTCTGGTTGAGTGGTTTTTGCTTCTTTGTATTTTAAATATTTGACTTGATTCTTGTGATCCTCTGGTCTGCTGTTAGATCTCTGTATAATATTTTTTATTTCAGTCAGTGTATACTTAATTTCTAGTTGGTCCTTTTTCATATCCTCAAGGGTCTCGCTAAATTTATTGGGCTTTTCTAGAAAATTCTTGAAAAACCTTATAACTGTGGTTTTGAAGTCTATATCCAGTCGTTTGCTTTCCTCCATTTCTTTCATTTGTGGTCTGTTTTTTTGTCCCCGCATTTTGGCTGCTTCCTTGAATTGGCTTTATGTGCTAGGTGTCCTATAGGACCCAGTGGCTCAGCCTCCCCAGTTACCTGAGGTGGACACTCTTGGTGCACCCCTTTGTGGGCTGTGTGCAGTCTTATTGTACTTAAGCTTTGATTGTTGTTGGTATCACTGGGAGGAATTGACCTCCAGGCCAATTGGCTGTGAGAATCAGCTGTGTCTATGTTGGGAGAACTTCTTTGCTGGAGAAACCTTTATAGGAGAAGACTTGCAAAAGCCTCTATGCTCAGCTTGAATGGGGCAGAGTCTTAGGGCAGAGCAGACAGCATTGGTTTCCCGTCAGCACAGCCCTAATAGGCCCCTGTGTCTCGGTGTCCCATGGTGATTGCTGCAAGCACCTCTGAGAGAAAGCTGTCCTCGAATTCCACCCGCTGCCAGACAGTCCAGTTTCTCCCCAAATGAGTCTGGGTCCCCAGAGTCTCACCCAGAACTGGAGTTCAGCGCAGTTGGGACCTTTGTCTCCCTCCAGTTTGAGAAAGCCAGCTGTACACTCAGTTGCCAATCCTCTCTGCACATGCATCTCAGTACCTCTACCTCTTGCAGCTCCTCTGAGTTTCCGTGTACTTTTCGCTTTCCTTCTATTTATAGAATTTCCACTCAGCCAGCCTTCCTGTGGTTCTGGATGATGTCTGTTTTGTCTTTTAGTTGTAAAATTGTTTTGAAAGGCAACAGTTTAAGTGTTTAGCTATGCCTCCATCTTGGTTTCTCCTGTTTTTTATTTTTATATTGATTTCAGAGGGGAAAGGAGAGGGAGCGAGAGATAGAAACATCAAAGATGAGAGAGAACCGTTGATCGGCTGCCTCTTGCATGCCCTACACAGAGGATTGAGCCTGCATCCTGGTCAAGCTGTGACTTCTGGTTCATAGGTCAATGCTCAACCTCTGAGCCATGTCAGCTAGGCAGGAATGCTTTAGTATTTGCCATAAAATTTTCCAACACTAAAGAAAATTAGCTCTGTATTAGGCTAATGTTATTTACCTTCATGGTATATAGAATGAAATATTGATTAATTAGTATATTTGATATATTTTTCTACTTGTTTGAAGTCATTTTAAAAACACTATTGTTGTAGATCTTATATTATTGTAAAATGCTAATAGTATTACATCAGTGACATTTTCATGGTTTCATTTACGGTTTAGAAAAAGTTTCATTACCTTTGTCACTTTATCATTAAAGTACCAGCTATTTAAGGATATGAAAACTTTTAAATATTTGTGGTGACATATATATAACTTGGCTTTTCTTCATTTTAACCTTTATTCCATGAACATCCATCAATACCCTCACAATTTTTCTTCGCCTGTCCTTCAAAATATATTCAGTATTAAACTATTTTTCATTGCCTCTTTCTCCTTGATCCTGGACACAACCATAACCGTCCTCTTCTCCCCATGTATTTCTCATATAGCATCCAGAATGATCCTTTCAAAATATTGTAAGTGGGATAATATCACATTTTTTACTCAAAACTCTCCTATAGGTTCTTAATGCATTCAGGGTAAAAGCCACGAGTTCTGGTGACCTATGAGGCCATTGTTTGGCCACTTCTCACCTTTCAACTTAATTTTTTTTACTTTTCTCCAAGCTCTCTCAGTTAGTCATACTGGTCTGGTCCTCTTGCTTAGCCTTTAAATGTATTTTTTGCAAAAATATTAATGTGTTTGGTTAGAGAATAATGCCTTAGACTCAGTGGCGTTGTTAAATAATTTATAATACTATATTTCTAAAATAGAATAATTTTTATATTTTTGTGTGAGTGATGGTAGACCTATATTAAAATTCTTATTGTATAGATGAGGAAACTGAGTCATAGAAATTACACAGTAAATGGCAGAGTTAGGATTTGAACCAATATAGTCTAATTTTTCATGTCTACTCATTTAGCCACTACACTATTCTGCCTTTCTTTTTAGCCTTTGTAATTGGGGAAATGGTGCCATTAAACTTATTAAGGTTCTAAAGAGCAAGATAGTATGAAACAGAGGAGAGAGTAAATTGGAATGTGGATTTAGATGGTAAAGGTGCAATAGGAACCCAGGAATATTTTGGATATGTTTATAATGCATATACTGAATTTTATCAAATTTAAGATGCCAGTATTTTATGTACTAATTGAAAAGGTTAAAAAAAAATCAAACTATGATTTGGGTGGTTGTTTTTTTTTTACTTTTTAATCTCCTAGGTTTTTGGTTTTTTGTGTGTTTTTTTTTTAATACAGTATTTTTCTCTGGGCAATTTAGTGTCATTGATGTCATGTGACATTGCTTAGGAATGTTCTGATATAAACTTTGGGATTTTTCATCTAAGTCACTGATATGCGTTCAGCAAGTTTTGATGTTGGTGCTTTCTTGCTCTTACCAGAAAGTATCAACAGAAAGTTTCGGAAAACATTTTAAGCAACATTAAGCTCAACAAATAATGTAATATCAATGCACATAAGTCGATTAAAGTAAGGACAGATATTGACAAAGACATCTTGTCTACCACCTGGCCAATATTCATTTTAAGACTTTATTGATTGTAAGATCTATTGATTGTAGAGAATTTCAGTGATATTTCAACATAAGGGAAATGTACATCTTAGAATTGTTACATGATAAGTAGGGTTTTTGTCTCTGGGAATTGTGAGCTGCAATAATAAAATAATTGATTTTAACAAATGTGTGTTTTCAGGAGTTAGTGCATGATCAAAGAAGTAGAATTACTGTTTTAGTGAATAATTGAAAGAGATAAAAAATGCTGATGACAGAACCTTCAGAATTTCCTAAATTTAAAGCTGGCTCTACAAAGAGAAGAGAGGAATTAAAATTTCCCCACATTTTGAATTTGTTTACAAATGACAACCCAGCTGCTGAGACAACTGGAAATAAAGCCCAGTTTCACAAATACACTAATTTCTCTCACAAATATTAACCTGGTCTTTTCTATTGGCATAATTAATTATATCTGTAGCATACTTACGGAATCATGATGTTAGAAATTAAAATTAACTGATTTATGTACAAAAATAATATCGAAATAGCCTTTTGGTTTTGGCAAATTGAAATTTTTTAAAAAGGTTAGAAATTGTAATATTATAAATTTTGCAATTTATTGACAATTAAAAATGGGAAGGTGAATTTCTGCCTCTTAGCAGATGAATAGATAGGCTTTATTCTGTTCTTTCTGCTAAAAGCCTAAACATTACATATAAATATAAGAAACCTCTAAAAGTAGAGAGAAGGCAGAGCAGCTAGGCATTTCAAGGTCTAAAGAATGACACGGGTTTTTTTTTCTTTTCTTTTTGCCTCATATATCCCATATATGGAGATGAAGAAGCTGGTAATACTTTTCACCACCACACCAAAGCACCAATGAATGCAGACCAAAAAAAGCCCCAATAAAAGCCTAATCTCTTTAGCCAAATACAAGGAGAGGGACAACCTTGGCAAGGCAGAAAACTGAAAAATAATAATAACAAAAACAACTGCTCTACTCCAGCCATACACCGTGGGGGAAATAAATCTTAGTCCCACCCATACACTCAACAGAGCAAAGAGGGAGTATAGACTTCCACCCTTACCAGGCTGTAATTGGGCACCCCAACACCCACACTGTGGATGTCAGATTAGGCTAAGTACACAGCCAGATAAGACTTTAATCCCCATCAGATGGTTATCTAGCCCTCCATCGCTTCTAGTAGTGACCATGTGGGAAGCCTGGCCTTCCACACTACCTGGCAGTAAGGATGAGCTCTTACTCCTGCCTGCTGGGGTGGTGTCTAAAGAGGCTTAATGGACAGTGAGTACTTTTAACCACCACCACCAAGCATTAAAGAGTTCTCCTTCCCTCCCGTCATGGTGTCAGTGGAAACTTCATGAGGAATAGTGAGACTCTGATATCCTTCTCCGCCAGGGAAGTATCCATGTAGGTTGGACAGGAAGTAAGAAGTAACAGGGAGCTTGCCCCATCTCTGGTATCACTGAAGGTTGAGTGGGGAACCTGGGCTTAGATCCCCACTTTCCTCTGCTAGAGCAGGGCCAGACAAAGCCAGCTACATAAGAGATTTAAGCAAGGCCCTAACCGTTTTGGCTCAGTGGAGAGAGTGTCAGCCTGTGGACTGAAAGGTTCCAGGTTTGATTCCAGTCAAGGGCACGTACCTTGGTTGTGGGCACCTCCCCAGTAGGAGGTGTGCAGGAGGCAGCTGATCGATGTTTCTAACTCTGTATTCCTCTTTCTTCCTCTCTGTAAAAAATCAATACAATATGAAGAAGAAGAAAAATTGATTTAAACAAGGTCTAGAGTCATAACATGGTACCCAAAGTGTTCGGATTTTAATTGAAAATCAATTGTCATACCAATGAAAATCTCAAATTAAATGGAAGAAGATAATCAATAGAGACCAACCAACATTGCTTAATAGCAATATTACTATCTGACAAATATAAAATAGATAGCATAAAAATGGTTCAAAAAATAACTACAAGCATGTTTAAATGAAAAAATAGAAAGTCCACAAAGAAATAGAAGGGAGATATCAGAAAGAACCAAATGGAAATTTTAGAAATTAAAAAAAATCAGTAGCCAAAATAAATAAAAATTCAGTGGATAGACTCAACAGCAGAATGGAGATGATAAGAAAGAATTAGTGACCTGAAAAATTGAACAACAGAAATTACCAAATCTGGGCAACAGAGAAAATATAAACTACTAGTAAAATAAAATGAACAGAGCCTCAGGGGCCTATGGGACTGTAACAAAGAGCTAATATTTGTGCTATTAGAGTGCCAAAAGAAGAGAAAAAAAAAAGAAATGTCTGAAAAAGTATTTAAAGGAATGACGAAGGGTCCATCTGGCATGGCTCAGTGATTGATTGTTAACCTGTGAACCAGGAGATCAATTCCTCTTCAGGGCACATGCTCAAGTTACAGGCTCTACCCCCAGTGTGGGGCATGCTGGAGGCAGCCAATCAGTGATTCTCTCTCATCTTTGATGTTTGGAGCTCTCTCTTCCTCTCCCATCCTCTCTAAAATCAGTGAAAAAAAATTTTTTTTTAAAAGGGATGAAAAAGGATGGCCAAAAACATACCAAATTGGGCAAAAGATAGAGAGAAACCTGCAGGTGCAAGAAGCTTAGAAAATTCTAAACAGGTTAAATCACAGCATTCCACACCAAGGCATGCTGTATACAAACCTCTGAAAAACTAAAGGCAAATTAAAAATCTTGAAAGCAGTGAGAAAGAAACTATAGAGGGCAAAAATTAAATGACATATTCCTCGTCAGGCCAGAAGGTAGTGACGCACATTTGTCAAGCTGAAATAAAAGAGCATATTTCTAAAAATACTTTAAAAGTCAAATTTTGGATTCTTACTGTTACAGCTATTTTTCATTGTGGTATAGAATTTAAAAAATGAAATAGCAAAATTCATTCTCCCTAAAGATGCATAGATATTTATATTTAATTTATAATTGTTGTTTCTCAGAGACTTCCAAAAGAAAATAGCATTTATTTCTGAAGTTAATAGTGTGATGTTCTGTTAACCCACTTTGAAAAGTTCAGGGAGCTTAGTTTTTATAATTTCTGTCTCATTGTATGACTTTGAATAATTCATTTGGATTATTAAAAAAAACAACTGTTTTAATGGTATTCTGCTGACTTTCTGATATTATAAAAATATTTTATCATTATTAAAAACACATAATACTAACTTTATCATCGTAGCTATTTTTTAAAATACTGATCTAGATCAATCCATTACAACCTTTTTAGAAAATTTTTATTTATTGGTATTTTTAGAGAGAGGGATAGAAACATCAATTTTCCCCATTTTTTAAATTAAAGTATTATTTGTGTACATATCTTCGCATTGCCCCCCTCCCCACCCCACTGCCATACATGCCGTCACCCCCCAGTGTCTTGAGTCCATTGGTTATGCTTATATGCATCCATACAAGTCCTTCGGTTAATCTCTTATCTCCCCCACCTTTCCCTAACTTTCCTGCTGTAATTTGACAGTCTGATTGATGCTTTACTGCCTCTGTATCTATCTTTTTGTTCATCAGTTTATAATGTTCTTTATTATCCACAAATGAGTGAGATCATGTGGTATTTTTCTTTCATTGACTGGCTTACTTCAGTTAGCATAATGCTCTCCAGTTCCATCCAGGTTGCTGCAAATGGTAAGAATTCCTTTTTTATGGCAGCATAGTATTCCATTGTGTAGATGTACCATAGTTTTCTGATCCAATCACCTGCTAACAGGCACCTAGGCTGTTTCCAAATCTTCGCTATTGTAAATTGTGCTGCTATGAACATAGGGGTGCATATATTCTTTCTGATTGGTGTTTCTAGTTTCTTGGGATATATTCCTAGGAGTGGGATAACCGGGTTAAATGGGAGTTCCATTTTTAGTTTTTTGAGAAAACTCCATACTGTTCTCCACAGTGGCTGCACCAGTCTGCATTCCCATCAGCAGTGTACGAGGGTTCCTTTTTCTCTGCATCTTCACCAACACTTGTCGTTGTTGATTTGTTGATGATAGCCATTATGATAGCCACATCGGACAGGTGTGAGATGGTACCCCATTGTTACTTAGATTTGCATCTCTCGGATAATTAGTGACTTTGAGCATGTTTTCATGTGCCTCTTGGCCTTCCTTTGTCTTCTTTTGAAAAGATTCTATTTAGGTCTTTTGCCCATGTTTTTTATTGGATCATTTATTTTCCTTTTATTAAGTTGTATAAATTCCTTGTAGATGTTGGAGATTAAACCTTTATCAGAACTAGCCATTGCGAATAGGCAAGAAGAAATAAAAGGCATCCAAATTGGCAAGAAGAAGTAAAACTGTCCTTATTCTCATATGAGATGTTACTGTACGTAGAAAACCCTAAAGACTCCATCAAAAAATTATCAGACTTAATAAATGAATTCGGCAATGTAGCAGGATACAAAGTTAATGCCAAAAAATCTGTGGCATTTTTATACACCAACAGTGAATTTACAGAAAGAGAGACTAAAAAAGCAATCCCATTTACCATTGCACCAAAAAAATTAAGATATTTAGGAATAAACTTAACTAAGTAGTAAAAGACCTATATTGTGAAAAACTACAGGACATTGAACAAAGAGATAGAGGAAGACATAAATAGATGGAAGGGCATACTGTGTTCATGGGTTGGTAGAATCAACATAATTAAAATGTCCACCCTACCCAAAGCAATCTATAGATTCAATGCACTCCCTATTAAAATACCAAGGGCATGTTTCACAGACCTAGAAAGAACTCTCCAAAATTTCATCTGGGGGGGAAAAAAAGAGCCTGAATAGCCACGGCAATCCTGAGAAATAAGAACAAAATAGGAATCTCAATACCAGATTTCAAGCTGTATTACAAAGCCACTGTTCTCTAAACCAGTGTTTCCCAACCTTCTCTCATGATGAGAATCACCTGGTGGAGTTGTTAAAACACAGATTCCTGAATCCCAACTAAGAATTGCTAAACTAGAATTTTTGGGAACATATAGGTAAAATTGTATACTTAACTAGTGCTCTAAGACAGATGTTATATACAGAGCACTAAGTTAGGTATGCAATTTTACCTATATGTTCTCAAAAATTCTAGTTTAGCACTTCTTAGTTGGGATTCAGGAATCTGTGTTTTAACAACTCCACCAGGTGATTCTCATCATGAGAGAAGTTTGGGAAACACTGCACAGCCTGGTACTGGCATAAGAACAGGCATGTAGATCAATGGAATAGAAGAGAGAGCCCAGAAATCGACCCAAACTGCTATGCTCAATTACCATATTTTTCGGACCATAAGATGCACTTTTTTTCCCCCAGAAGTGGGGGGGGAAAGTCCCTGCGTCTTATGGTCCAAATATAGCCTACACATATACTTTTAAAAAAAAGTTTTTTTACTTGCCCGGCTCTGTGTGGTCTCTGTGTGCTTGCCCGGCTCTGTGTGCTTGCTGCAGCCACTGTCCATTCCTCCGTGCCCAGAGTGTCTGTAAACCCCGAGTGGTAGAGGAGTTCCCATGTATGGTAGTCAGCCTCCATGCCCTCGCTGCAGCCATATCTCCATGTCAGCCCAGGTGTGGTGTACGGTAACTGCGTAATCCAAACCGTAATCATCGCCTGTACCCCTTGCTGGCCCGTACTCCGTGCCGGAAGAATGCCGCGTCTATTCCCCCAATCATTCCTCTCTGCCCTCTGTTGCCGTGCTTGACTACTGGGTAGGCGTACTATAGATCTCAGCAGAACCTTTACCATAAATCTTCAACTTTATTCTAATTTATTACTGAAGTCTCTCGTTATTGTGTTTTACAGTACATTTTGTCTTTTGCTGACTGTATTTGTTAATAATGGTTCTAAATGGTTCTAAATGCTGCTGTTTACTTTACAGGGTTGATTACATGTGTTTATGACTGTGATGTTGGGTTTTAATGCACATAAAATATTTTAGGACACTATTTGTTTCAGAATCTTTTTTTCTTCATTTCCCTTCTCTAAAAACTGGTGCGTCTTATGGTCCGGTGCGTCTTATGGTCCGAAAAATACGTAATATTTGACAAAGGAGGCATGAACATACAGTGGAGTCCAGGCAGTCTCTTCAATAAATGGTGTTTGGAAAATTGGACAGATACATGCAAAAAATAAAAATAAGAAAGAAACTAGACCACCAACTTACACCATACACAAAAATAAACTCAAAATGGATATAGGACTTAAACATAAGACGGGAAACCATAAAAATGAAGAATCCACAGGCAGAGAAATCTCAGACATATGCTGAAACAATTTCTTCACTGATACCATTCCAAGGGCACTGGAAACTAAAGAGAAAATAAACAAATGGGACTACATAAAAATAAAAAGCTTTTTCACAGCAAAAGAAACCATTAACAAAACAAAAGAAAACCCACTATATGGGAGAGCATATTTGCAAATGTTATCACCGAGAAACATCAATTTTTGTTCTTATTTATGCATTCATTAGTTACTTCTTGTAAGTGCCCTGATTTTGGCGTATTGGTACAATGTTCTAACCAACTGAGCTACCTGGCTAAGGCCATCTAAACCATTTTTAAGTATATAATTTAGTAAGTGTTGTTTATGCATTGTACTACAGATCTCTAGAATTTTTCATCTTGCAATACTGAAATTACCCATTAAACATTTATTTGTCCTCTCTCTCCTCATTGTCTTTGATTACCACTTTTCTATTTTCTGTTTTTATTATTTTGACTTTAGATATTCATATAATTGGAATCATAAAACATTTGTCCTCTTGTGACTGGCTTATTTTGCTTAGCATAATGGTCTTGAGGTTCATCTTTGTAACAGAGTTCCCTTTTTTATTTTTTTAAATATATTTTATTGATTTTTTTTTTTTTTTTTTTTTTTTTTTTTACAGAGTGGAAGGGAGGGAGATAGTTAGAAACATCGATGAGAGAGAGTCACTTATCAGCTGCCTCCTTCACGCCCCCTACTGGGGATGTGCCCACAACCAAGGTACATGCTTTTGACTGGAATCGAACCCGGGACCCCCCCAGTCCACAGGCTGATGTTCTATCTACCGAGCCAAACCAGTTTTGGCAGAGTTCCCTTTTTTAAAACTGCACACACTGACTTTCTCAGATTTAAAAATTCATATATTGCATACATGAAGCATTCATATATTAGCTAAAAGGATTTCTTGGTACTAGTTTTCCTACAGTATATAAGAAATTTAATATTTGTCCATTAAATTTAGACACTAAATATATTCAGTTCTTGCTGGTGAAGTTACTTTATCCTTGTTTCTTTGATTACTGTGTTCTCAGCTTCTGACTTAAAGACAATTTTAATTTAAAAAATCAAAATTTTAAAATGAACTATTTCTTTGACTCAAAAAAATTTATCTGTTACTTTGATATTTGACAAAATTCAGAATCCAAGATAATTAATAGGGACTGTCAAAAATAGTTTTGCAAATTCAGTTAACACTGAATAATTCTTTAAAAAATTAAAAATTACAATTGGCATTCAATATTATATTAGTTTCAGGTATATAGTATAGTGGTTCTAGAGCTTAACATTTATATAGCTTATAAAGTGATCCCTCTTATAAGTCTCACCTGGCATTATACATATTTATTGCAATATTATTGATTATATTCCTTATGCTATACTTTACATCCCTGTGACTATTCTGCAACTGCCAATTTGTATATCTTAATTCACCTTTTCCACACAGCCTCATAACCCCCCTCTCATTTCTAAGTAATTCTAACACAGGTAGAATCCTACCTGCTTACTTAATACTAAAGGCCTGTTGCACAATATTCGTGCGATAGGCCCCTGGCTTCACTCCCAGCTGCCCGGGAGCCAGCAAGTCTCCACTCCCCACCCCAGCCCCAGGGAGCCAGCACGTCCCTGTTCCCTGGGCCACCCGGGAGTCCCCCAGCCGCCCAGGAGCCAGCACATCACGTCCCATTCCCGGAGCCGCAAGTCCTTGCTTCTATCTGGGGCACCACTCCAGTAGCTCCCTCCACCCTCATAGCAGGCTTCACACTGCTCTGCTTGTGTGTATGCAAATTAACCTCCATCTTTGTTGGGTTAATTTGCATAATCTGATTGGCTGTGGGCATAGTGGAGTGATGGTTAATTTGTATGTTTCTCTTTTATTAGGTAAGATACTATATCCAGTGACTTGGTTACTTTATAACTTTTGTTAGATTTCTTAATAATTCTGTAAAATTCCATTTGGGTCACCTTTTCATTTTGAGGTAAATTTATTTATCCAAAATTATTTATTGACTCAAAGCTATTAGATTATTACAAATCTCAACAAACCTAGTAGTTTACCTTTTTCACGTCTGCACTTCATAAAAAATGTCATTATTTACTAAGTGGAATTTCCTATTTTGGACTTGCGTTATTTGAATAAATCATTAATTGTTTACATTTTGAAGCATCAAAAAAGTTGCTCATCTGAGAAACAGCCCAGTCTTCTCACTTTCATTTTGGGACTCCTATGAGAAATCTTTGTTTTTCTTCTAAGAAATATTAAAATAAATATAGTGTATTTCTTCTAATTAGCATCGCATAAGCTGCTTAAAATACCCCAGCGTGTTTGTTCTGAAGGACATGTAGCCATCTGTTTTCAGTATCTCCAGGGTCCCTCAAAGTGAATTTCTGTTATTCCAGATAACACGTATTTTCTTTCACATTATCTTAAACATTACTTTCTAAATGTCATAATTTTGTATGACGTGATAACAGAATTTTGATTTTTAGACATTACCTGAGCTAACTCATTTAAAGTTCACACAACCTTGTAAGTAGCCTATAAATGGGACTTCAAATATTTTAAGTTAATGAATGTCACACAGCTGTCCAGGCAGAGGTGGAAGTCTAATCCAAAGTCTACAGGACTTAAACTTAGACATTTATGCTTTTTTTTTTTCATCCAACCAATATTTGAATGGCTTTTGAGATTATTCATGGGAGATAAGAATTAATACAATGGGATTTTATGTATATTGATATATCTTTTATTTTTTTGTTTACATTTGCAGACTAGTTCTGGAGTGCAGAAGAGATTTGTGAACTATACCAAGTGTGTGTGTGTGTGTGTGTGTGTGTGTGTGTGTGTGTATATATATATATAAATTTTTGGCTCAAGGATTGCGCCAGGCCCCACTTCCTTGCCACTAGTTTTGGAGCTTTACTCTTGTAAATAACATCCTTCCTGTTTATATAAATTTTGGATTGTCTGTATTTGGCTTTGACCTAGTATGTCCTTGAGACTCTGCTTCCCATATAGCTTCCTCTTCTGCAAGCATTGCAGCTACATTGAGGTATTCCTTTTATACTCAGTCTTTATATCTGGTGAATGATTTCTAATACTATAAGCAAAATAGAAGTGGTTTTATGTGTAAATATTCCTAATTATTTGATCAAGGTTTTGCTTAGTAGAATAGTTTCATACTCTCTTGAAGCATAGCACATCTTTTTTTTTCCTCTCCAGATTCATCTATTTATTTGTAGTATATAAATGTTTTTTAGTTTTATATTACATTTTCAAAACTGAGAGAAAGAAAAAGTTACCTCAATTCAAGAATGACTTATTTAAAAAAAAAAAAAAAAGCGCGCACACACACACACACACAAATAATGAAAATAATAAAAAATGAAATACTTCATTGTACAGGGAGAAAAAAATGTTTACAACATGTTATTAAGTTTAAAAACAAGCTACAAACTTTAGACAATGAAAAAATAAAAATAAAAAAACAAGCTACAAAATGATAAGGCAGCTATTTTGTGATCTGATATACAAAATGCACTTGCTGCAGAAAACTTGGATTACAAAAAATTTCTTCTTACTATAAAAACAGAATTAACACAGATCCCTTCTAATCCTACCTCTTATGGATGACCTGTAAACTTTATAGTGTATATTCTTAATACTCTTTAATTCCTCATTGACTCTCTCCCTCTCCACCCCACAATCCAGCTCCCTGACTCCTGCTGCCCAGGCCTTCACTGCACTATTGTCTGTGTATAGTGTATATTCTTTCATTTTTCTTTGTCTTTCTGTGTGTGTATGTGTTTGTGTGCATGTCTGTAAAAGTTACATCTCCACATAGATTCATCTAGCTAGATGGGTAAATGTCTTCTTAAAGCAAAAGATTGACAAACCTTACTTCATAAAACCTTTAAAATTTAGTAAAATACAAAATTCTTTAAGAAAAGTTTTTAATGCAGTGACAATATGGAAAAAAATATTTGCAACACATCTATTATTCAGATGCAGGGAATAATTTAGGTTTTTGTATATTATTAATTAGTACCACCATCCCATTTATCACATTATATAAGTCAAGAACTTTAATGTAGCTTAAATACCTTTTTTACCTTCAATTCTTATATCCAGCTGATCTTCCAGTATCTCCTAGCTTTATCTCTGGAATTTATCCATTTCCTCTATCAAATCCAAGCTCCCAACATAATTGTTTTATACTACAACTATAGCTATTTAACTGCTCTGCCTACTCTCATTCTTTCCCCATTCTAATTTATTTTTCATACTGCACAAAGTGATCTTTTTTTAATACATACATGATAATGTAAGCAAAAATAAACATCACTGACTTTGGTGTGTCTGTGTGTGTATCAGAGACAGAAACATATAAAGAGTGATCATTTATTTCAGTTACTCAGTCAAAAGAACCTGCCACTTGTCTACCATACACACTTCCTGTTGCAGAGTTTTGATGCCTTTTATTTTCTATTCCTGGAACACACTCTTTCAGTTATCTTTATATTTGCCTACATATTCTTCAGAGAATTCTTTTTGGATCTCACCAAATCAAATTATGTTTATTCACTGCTAGATACTACAAAATTCTCTGTCATAAGACTTATTACAATTTTACATTTATTGAGGTGACTATAGGCTCTTTGAGAGGAGGGTCCATTTTTGTTTATGCTTACAGTTGAATTGCTGGCATGTAACAGCAATCTAGTGCTAGATACATTCTAGACACCTGTTTCGGTTGTCTTTGGCTGCTATAACAAAATACCATAGACTAGTTAGCTTAAACAGCAGGTATTTGGGTCTCCCAGTTTGGGAGACTATGGAGTCCCAGATGCTGGCCCTTGTGAGGGCTCTTTTCCTGCCTTGCAGATGGCTGTCATCTTGCTGTGTCCTCTGGCAGAGAGGTTGTGAACTCTAGTGTCTTCCTCTTCTATAAAGAAACTAATCCCATCATGAGTGCTCCACCTTCATGACCTCATCTAAACCAAATTACCTAATACCATCACATTGACTTTTGGCAGGGACACAAACATTGAGTCCATAACAACAACCCATACGTATTTGTTGAATTAACACATAAGAAATACAAGCAAAAGATGTACATAAGAAGTTTGCAAAATGAGAAAATACAAATGTCAGTAAATGTTAAAATACTTTCAAACTCGTGTGTTATCAGAAAATATGTCAAAACAAAGATAAAATGTTTCATGCCTATCATGTTGAGGGTATTTTAAAAGATGATTAATGTCAAGTGTTCGTTTTAAAACATGTCCATTAGCTGGACGCTATCAAATAAAAGTATCATCCAGTCATACAATAGAATATTTTCAGCTATTAGAAGGGAAGCATTGTATTCCAGTGCATTTAAAATAATCTCATTAATTTTTGTTTTACAAAAAGAGCCTCAAAGTAACTATGCATATTTGTTTATATACACACACCTATAAATTCAGAGCAAAGGTACTGGAAAGATATTTGCCAGGCTATTAGTAGTGTTTTTCTCTGGGAAGAGATCATGGTAGTAGAAGAAGAGGTTTAAGGAAGATCTTTCCTTTTTCTTTTTAAGTTTGTGGACTTTTTATGTAGTCATTCAGAAAAAACACAAGTTGAGTTGTTTGGGGACATAGGGAAAAACTACCCATTCTTTACATATAGAAAAGGAACTCTGGGATGCCAAAAGAGCATGGTTTAACCTGGAACTACAAGCAGTTCCATATTGTTGGAGTTAAAGTGTGATACAGGAAAGAAGAGGAATGAGGCTGAAAATAATATAAACTGGATTATGAGGGTCATGTGTGTTTCTCCTAATGATGGAACAACCATTCAAAAATGTTTTAGTTGGGAATTGACACTGGTTATCTTCTATAATAATAAAAGGGTAATATGCTAATTAGACCGGATATCTTCTGGACATCATTCCAGATGTCCTTCTAACTAAGCTGGGGCCAGAGGGAAGCCAGCCCGGGTCCCAGGTGCCTGTGGGCGGCCTGGTGCCAACAGCCAGGGGAAGGAAGGCCTACTCTTGCACGAATTTTCATGCATTGGGCCTCTAGTGTTACATAGATGATTCCTGGAGATGTGCAGTTAACACATGAAAGCGATTGAGAACCTTTGTATCTGGATCCCTTTGGCAGGTTTGATGAAGCCTGTGGATACTTTCTCAGGATTGTGCTTTGGGTGCGTAAAATACAAACTACAGTGAAAACCAATAAAATTATATTGGATTTCATTTATCAAAGTATTAAAAACACTTGTGATATAGTTATATATGTGCTTCTTTAGTAACATATTAAATAAAAAGGTCTAATGGTTGGTCTAATAAAAACTTTAATTTCAAAATAGTGGTGAGCATAAATAATATTTCAAGATATCTGTGTCAGTGAAATGGTCTTTTGAATTCTGTCCATGGACTCCAAGTTAAGAACTATTGCTTATGGCGAGAGACTGGGAGTATGGAGATCAGTTAGGAAACCAGTCAGTATGGAGACAATAAAAAACCTTAGTGGAGACAGTTTGAAATGATCCTGTGTAAGACTTTCTAATTATTATTAAAAATCAGCATTTTTTGACCTGGGTCAGTGGCTCAGTTGGTTGAAGCATCAGACCATATACCAAAAGGGTGGCCGGTCAGTGATCAGGGCACATGCCTAGTTTGCAGGTTTACTCTCCGGTCTGGGTGCATATGGGAGGCAATCAATCAGTGTCTCTCCTTTTCTCTTTTCTTTCTTCTCTAAAACCAATAAAAATATCCTCGGGTAATGATTTTTTTTTTTTATCATCGTTTCTTATACAATGTACGTACATTATAGAAAAATTAGGAAATATAAAAAAAAGCATATGCTTTACTGTAGTTTTTTAGAATTTAATACAGACCCTGTTTTTTGGCTTTTTGGTGTGTTAAGATATGTTATTGATTTTTAGAAATGATAGATAGATAGATAGATAAACATCTTTCAGTTTCCTCTAGCATGCCCCTTACCAGAGATTGAGCCTGCAATCCAGACATGAGCCCTGACCAGGACTCCAGCCAGCAGCCTTTCTGTGCACAGAACGATGCCCAGCCAACAGAGCCACACTGGCTAGGGCCCTATTCTTGATTTTTATGGCTGCTGTAGTTTTCTTCATTGTTATGCATTTAGTCTTATTTCAATATCATCATTGCTTAACCATCTTACCTTTGATTTTACAGGTTTTTGATTGGTCATGGAGCACACGTAGGAGCTGTCAACAGTGAAGGCGACACACCGTTAGATATTGCTGAGGAAGAGGCAATGGAAGAGCTACTTCAAAATGAAGTTAATCGGCAAGGTAATGTAAAAGCAGTCTAAATGGGGGGGAAATGTTTTAGAAAGAGCATGATACTTTTTAAGTAAAATAATGGTTGGCATTGAAAGATAATTATAATGGGGGGGGGGGGGAAGGAGAGTCAGCTTACCTAACGTGCAGTATGATTCTATTTGAAAAGTATATGTTTCTCAGCTCTGTATTTTAATATTTTTAAAGTTGAAAAAAGTACCATAAGTGGTGGAATCCAGCATAAAATTATATGCTATTAAGAGCTTTGGAGAGAAAACAGGCAAAAAGGGTAAGATGTGCATAGGATAAATATGACACATTATAAATTAAAATAAAGCAGTCAAGAAGTTCTCACTGATAAGATGATATTTAAACTAAAATCTAAATGAGGTGAGGACTGAATTGTGGGGAAAGAACATTCCAGACAGAGGGAACAACCAATGCAAAGATTGGAGGGTACCTGGTGTATTCAGAGAAGCAGCAAGTAGACCTGTGTGACTGGAAGATGCTGGAAGGAGATGAGGACACAGAAGTGAACCACATTACATAAGGCCTTTTGGGCCTTTGGAAGAACTTTGCCTTTTAATCTGAGTGAGGTAGGGAGCCAAGGGTTTGAAGTAGAGAAATGACATGATGTGACTTGCTTCAGGAAGGATCTCTGTGGCTGTTGTGTTGAGGAATAGATTGTAGATAGTATGAGCAGAAGTAAGAGAATGACAATGGCAGAAGTAGGGTGGTGGTAAATGAAGTGATGAGAAGAGGTTAAATTTTAGATATATTTTGAAGGCCAAGAGGATTGATTGATTAAATGTAGAGCATATAAGAAAAAAAAAGCAAAAAGGAAAAAAAAGCAGGGGAGATTCTAAGATTTTTGGTTTGAGCAACTAGATATTTCAATTTGAGAGTTGAGTAATCTGGGAAAAGTAGATTTTGTAGGGAAAGTTCAGGGGTTCATTTTCAAGACATGCTGACTTTTTTTTTTTTTACCTATTAGATATCCAAGTAGAGAGAGATACAGGCTAGAGATATAAATTTGGGAGGTATAGATGAGGGATGATTGCTTATGGGTAGAGTTTTTTTTAGGAGTGATGGTTGTTCTAAAACTGTAATAATTGTAGCACAACTCTGCTGCAAATTTACTAAAAACCATTAAATTGTATACACTTCTGGGTATATACCCAGAGAATTAAAAGGAAAGTTTCAGAGATATTTATGCACGCATATTTATAACGCTATTCACAATAACCAAAATATTAAAGGTAAACCTAATGTCCATCAACAGATGAATGGATAAGTAAAATATGCTACATACATATAATAGGATACTATTCATTGTTAAGGAAATTCTGACATGCTACAGCATGGATGAACCTTAAGGGCATCATATTATGTGAAATAAGCCACTCACTTACTGTATGATTTCACCCATGTGAGGTGTACCGCAAGTAGTCAAATTCATAGATAAAGTGGAATGATTACTTTCAGGAACTGGGAGGAGGTGGAAATGAGTACTTGTTTGATGAGTAAAGTATTTCAGTTTTGCAAGATGAAAAGAGTTTTGGGAATTGGTTTACACAACAATATAAATGTACTTAACACTATATACTTTAAAATGGTTATTGAAGACAGCAAATTTTATGTTCCATGTATTTTACTACAATTAAAATTTTAAATATATATAAATCATTATATATAGTGATTTCCAATATACTTCATTGTGGCAATGATTAAATGGTTATTATCAGAAGAGAAATGTGTTTTACTAAGATTAAAGGGTAAAAGAAAAGTATGAATATTGGTTTAAAGGGTTGACTGCTGCTGAAGTGTGATTCATCATGTAATAGGGTTTAAGGAATAGAATCTAAAGCAGTTCCTTGAAAAGAGATTTTTATTTCTTGGGATTAGGAGAATTCCTAATGACTTCTCAGTTCCTAGAAAAGAGATTTTTTTTATTCCTTGGGATTAAGGAAATGCATAATGACTACTCAGTTGTTTAAAAAGAAGTCTTAGGCACTAAAACTGAGAAAATATTTAAACGCCTAAATAGAATTGAGGAATTATAACAAGTGGTTGAAAATAATAGGAGAAACAGACACACACATTAGAAAAGTTGTCTTAAATTGAAGTTTGAATAAATATACAGAAAAACTTTTAACAACTATGCTATAGGCAGGCATTTTGGGGTAATAGGATCTTTAAGACTTGAGGAACTGGAAGAATGCATATAACACATCACAAGCTAAAAAGAAGGGTACCTTATCTTTCATCCAGCCCTAATGAGTGCCCAGATAGCTAACAATTTCCTGTAAAACTGGTTAAATAAATCTTTTTATACTGTTTAATGTTAGCAATTATGAACTAAGGAAGGTATGGAGATATACTGAAAACTTCTTGCCTTTGGTTCCCTTTCATATAAAGGAAACTGTTAACAATGCTGATTTTAATTGTAATGATTCATTCAGTATTGATTAACTAGAGGCCCTGTGCATGCAATTTGTGCGGGGGGGGGAGGGGGGGGGTGGTGTCCCTCAGCCCAACTTGCACCCTCTCCAATCTGGGACACCTTGAGGGATGTCCAACTGCCTGTTCAGGCCTAATCCCTCTCACAATCCTGGACTGCTGGCTCCTTACTGCTCGTCTGCCTGCCTGTCTGTCTGATTGCCCCTAACCACTTCTGCCTGTCAACCTCATTGCCCCCTAACTATTCCCCTGCCAGCCTTATTGATGCCTAACTGCTCCCCTGCTGGCCCAATTGCCCCTAACTGCCCTTCCTTGCTAGGCTGGTCAACCCTAACTGTCCTCCCCTGCAGGCCTGGTCATCCCCAATTGCCCTCCCCTGCTGGCCTGATTGCCCCTAACTGCCCTCCCTTGCTGGCCTGGTCTCCCCCAACTGCACTGCCTTGCAAGTCTGGCCCCTCTCAATTGCCCTCTCCTGCAGGCCTGATCACCCCCAACTGCCCTCCCCTGCAGGCGGATCCCTCCCAACTGCCCTCCCCTGCTGGCTTGATTGCCCCCAAATGCCCTCATCTGCCAGCCAGGTCACCCCTAACTGTCCTCCCCTGCCAGTCATCTTGTGTCCACATGGGGGTGGCCATCTTGTGTGTTGGAGTGATGGTCAATTTGCATATTAGCTCTTTATTCTATAGGACTAGAGGCCCAGCGTATGAATTCATGCACAGGTGGAGTCTGGCCTGTCCAGCTCCAATGGGTGGATTGGGACTAGGCCTGTCAGGAGAAGGAGATGTCAGGAGGTTGGGCAGCCAGCCCACTCCCATCTCGGCTTGATCAGAACCAGGCCAGCTGGGGGGGGGGGGGGGGGGACGACTGTGGGTAGTGAGCCAGCAGCCCCTGCCCCCAAATCGGGGGCTGATAGGGGCCCAGCCACCTGGGGGAGGGGCCATGGGTAGTTGGGCAATTGGCTCTGCTTCTGATCAGAGTGGGAGGAGCTGATCAGGGGCGGAGCTAGCTGCAGAGAGGGGTCACAGGCGGTTGCTCAGCCAGCCCTGCCCCTGATTGGTGTGGTGGGGGCCCCTCTGGGGTGGGGCCAGCAGGGGGGAGGGAATGTAGGAGGTTGGCTGGCCGCCCTGCCCCCTATTGGGGGGAGGGGGCGCGAACAGGGCTGTGGACAGGCTGTGGGTAGATCAGGGTGGTGGGGCCCCATTGGGAATGGGGCCAGCCAGGGGGAGAGGCTGGGGGCTGATCTGGTGGGGCTGCCCCGGGGGAAAGGACCGCAGGGCAGTTGGCCAGCCACCCTGACCTCAATTAGTGTGGGAGAGGCCAATCAGGGGCAAGGCAGCTTGGGGGAGTGGCCCCAGGAGGTTGTCCAGCCGGCGCCATCCCAGTTGGGTAGGTTTGCTGGCTCAGTGGGCGTCATTGTGACTGGTCATTCTGGTTGTTTCGGTGTTCTCTGGCTTTTTAAATCATTTGCCTAGTCTTGAACTCTTTTCTGTTCACCATATTCAAATATCCTCTTGACTACTTGATATCTCCAATTAAATGTCTATTGGGACATCTCAAACTTTAAATTGTTCATATTAAAATCTTAGTTTTTCATATTGCTCAAGCTAAAAACCTTAGCTTCATCCTTGACTTCTCTTTTTCTCCTACATCGAAACTATCAGCAAATTCTCTCTGTTATTGAAGAACCCAAAATCTAACCTCTTTACTAACTTCACTGCTACCACCCTGGTTTTAGTAACTATAATCTTTTCTCTGGATATTTCAGTAGTCTTCTAATTAACACATCAGTTTCTGCTCTTCATAACTTTCTAGTTTAAGTGGTCCTCTTAAATTAAATCATATTGTATCACCCTACTCATTGTAGATACCCTGATTTTTCTAATCAAAAGATCATTCTTAGTAAATTTCTGTCTTGAGCCTATTACTTCCCTCTGCTTGGAATGGTCTCTCGTATTGTAGCATAGCTGTCACTCACTTTTTTTTCTTGCTCCAAATATCACCTTATCAAAGAGACTGTTCTTTACCATCTCATATGAGATAACACCTCTTTCTCATTACCCCCTGTCCTTCTATTCTGCTTTATTTTTCTTCACAAATGTATTATCTTCTGCCACATAAGTTCATTTCTGTACCCATAGAAACTTGTAAAGTAGCTAACATATAGTAGACACTCTACATATTGAATGGATAGATGGATGGATGGATGGATAAAAAATCCTGAATAGATAGTTGGGTACATACATATGACTTATAGGAGATATCTTAACTGAGGAGATGTATGTGTGTGTTGTGTGTGATTTTATACTCATTTATTTACTCTGTTCATTTAGTAAACATTTACTTATTGATCCCTTTTACTTTATGTGAAGTACTCATCCACCTCATCCAAACAGTGGGGATACAAGATTAAAAAAGCACTATCTTTACCTTTAATATTCTGCTCTAGTAAGATTGTTAATGCATTGTTAAATAGCCTGCAGAGGAAGCAGTAAGTCCAGAGATCGTTCATGAATTTCAGGATTATCTTTTCTATTTCACTTTTTTTCTCAGGTTACTGATCTCTTTGAAGGTAAAAACTAGAGTATCCTGTTCCTTTTGAGTATATTGGAAAAGGAGTGTTTGCTAACCAGATAATCTGTTTTAAGGTCTGGTCAATTTTAGATGAAGACAGCACCTCCAAGTTGAAGTGTTTAGTAAGCATTTGTACCCAATAGGTTAGAGTTCAGAGAATTGGCTAAAGCAGTAGATAGGAATATGAGGCATAATTAGATATGATAGATTTTTTTTTAAAAAAACTTTTTTTTTTTTATCAAGAGATGATATACTTAGGTAAATATTCACATTTTAAAAACAAAAGGAATAATCGGAAAAGTTAAAAGGATAGCCAAAATAATATTGTGGGACAGAGACTAAATAATCAGGAGAGAAGGCTAATGAAATTTCCACAATATTCCCACATTTTTTCATTTAACCAGTTTGTTATAAGCAGCCCATTTTTAAAAATATAATTTCACTTTTAATCTTTGTTTAAACTTAAAATGTTTTAGAAAATTTTATTTTTCAACATAGAAAAACATTTTCTGTAAAGAATAATAAAAACAATTTTAATTTTATCAGGTGTTGATATAGAAGCAGCTCGAAAGGAAGAAGAACGGATAATGCTAAGAGATGCAAGACAATGGCTAAATAGTGGTCATATAAATGATGTCCGGCATGCAAAATCTGGAGGTACAGCACTTCATGTTGCAGCAGCTAAAGGCTATACAGAAGTTTTAAAGTAAGTATTATTTTTCACAGTTGTTTTCTTACTTTGAGTTGTTTTGTTTAATTTGGTGTTCCTTTTTTTAAGACACCCTGCAAACATTTCAACACAGCCTATAAAAGCTAGCATTCATTTACAGAAGAAAAACTACCTTGAATATTATTGCTATGTTTCAGTCTCAAGTTTTTATTATTTTACAGTTGTTTCTTTAGTTGCAATTTTCCAATAAGTAAATAAGTATCAGACAACCATTATCTGTTACCTTTTGGGCTAATAAACTATTACAGTCATTTTGGGGTTCCCAGAAACTTTGGTTTCTGAGACTAAGAACTATATCATATGTTAACATATTTCTGTTTATATATTCTGAGAGCTTAATTCTCAAAATTCTAAGAGTTTAGTTTCCATTGAACATTTATTAACATTTAATTTATCTAAATAGTTTCTTTTTACTATATGTATACTGGTCTCAAGTGCTATTAGCATAATATTAAATATCAAGCTGTAAGCAATTTAGGGATATATTTTGATAAGTTTTTTTTTTGGTGCAGAGTTTTTTTATATCACAAATTTTTGTGGGTTTATTTGTTTTTTACTTATGTAATACAAAGGTGTTGGCAACTATGTGAAAAAAATAATTTAGTGCATAGCATTTGTTATGTGTATGTGAAAGGAAATTAGACTGGCCCTAGAAAAATCTACTGTGTCCTTTATATTGTTTTTATTCCTGTTGGGTTTCTAATGTCATGTTCTTATTCCCTCTCCTCGGTAAAAATAGTGAAGCAGTGTGTGTCAACTATTCCCAGATTGCCTCCTTTTTTCAGTCCCTACATTTTAATAATTTAAGCCTTCTCTTGGAGTAGTACAGTTAACTTCATATTACTTTCCTTGTCCCCTGTCTGGCTCTCTCTAATCCATAATTTTTTAAACTTTCAGACTCCATTAGCGGGTCATGAAATGAACTTAGTGAGTCGCCATTACGGTTTGTTGTTGTTGTTGTTGTTGTTGTTGTTTTAAGAATTGGAAATATCAAAGGGTATTGCATATGGTAAAGGTAAATGTGACTTGTTAAAACTCTTTTTTCTGTAAACATATACTAATTATATATATCTGTTATATAATAAAGAGATCATATGCAAATTGACCATCACTCCAACACAAGATGGCCGCCCCACCTGGTCACAATATGGCCACCACAAGATGGCCGGCAGGGGAGGGTAGTTGGGAGGGACCAGGCCTGCAGGGGAGAGCAGTTGGGGGTGATCAAGTTGGCAGGGGAGGGCAGTTAGGGGTGACTAGGCCTGCAGGGGAGGGCATTTGGGAGGGACAAGGCCTGCAGGGAAGAGCCATTGGGGGCGACCAAGCCTGCAGGGAGGACAGTTTGGGGCAACCAGGCCAACAAGGGAGGGCAGTTAGGGGTGACCAGGCCAGCAGGGGAGGGCAGTTAGGGGCAATCGGGCTAGGAGGGGAGCAATTAGGCGTCATTCAGGCTGGCAGGGGAGTGGTTAGGTGATGATCAGGCTGGCAGGCAGAAACAGTTAGGAGCAATCAGGCATGCAGGCAGGCGAGTGGTTGGAAGCCAGCAGTCCTGGATTGTGAGAGCAATGTCCTACTGTCCTTTTAGGTCCAATCTCAGATTGGACCTAAAAGGGCAGTTGAACATCCCTGGAGGTTTCCCAGATTAGAGAGGGTGCAGGCTGGGGGATATATATACTAGATTACACTGTAAAACAGATTCTAGACTGTTTTCAAGTGGTCTTTATAGTTAGATTATCCAGGCTCTTAAAATCCTTCATTAAGATTCTCAGTAGAAATTAGAATATATGTTAAACTCCTGAACTAAGCAAATAAGACCATTTATTATCTGGCCACTGGCTCCTTTTTAAATTAAGCTGCTATCATTGCTCTTTAGGCATACATTATTTCATCTAAGTACTTAAAATTCTATCATGATGTCTTAATATCCTACTTTTGTTGCTGTCTAAATAATCTTTATTCACCATTGCTTCAACTTAAAGGCACATTTCTTCCAATCTTTTAACTCAGTTCAAGCCTCTTAAGCCTATGAAAAATTAAAATTAAATGTTCAACCTCATTCATAATAACTGCAGATAAACTATAATGAATTATCAATTTATCTATCATATAACAAAAATCAAAATGTTTGGCAGTATAAATGACAATTGATTGAGCAAATTCTGTTAAAGTAACAGTTATTCTTTAGCTTACCAGTTCTACCTCTGGGAATTTTTTTTTTTTTTTAACAGTTATTCTCACTCACATAGGAAGTAAGGTATGTGGGAACAGTGCTGTTTATAATAGGGGTAGGAGAATGGTTGAATGAATATAATACATTCTTTCACTTGGATACTCTGTAGCAATTAAAACAGTACATATAGCCCTGGCCCTGTGGCTTGGTGCTTAGAGCATCAGCCTGCACACTGGAGGATCACAGTTTAATTCCAGTCAGGGGCAGGTACCTGCGTTGCAGGTTTGAACCCCACCCCTAGTTGGGGCTTATACATGAAGCAACTAATCAATGTATCTATCTCATATCCGTATTTCTCCCCCACTCTTTCCCCTCCCTTCTACTCTCTCTAAAAATCAATCTAAAAAATATCCTCACTCCTTAGGTGAAGATTAAAAAACACTACATATAAATATTGAAAGAGTGCTAGGGCATATTTTTAAATGTCAAAAACCAAGGAGAAAAGTGTGTATAATCTGTATTTACTTAACATTTTTTAGTTGTACTTAATATGCATAAAATTTCTCTAAGCATTCAATAAAAACATCTACACTAATAAAAGAGTAATATGCAAATTGACTGTACATTTGCAATGCCCAGAAGCCAATCAGGAGTGGTTATGCAAATTAACTCAACAAATATGGCAGGTTAATTGGCAGGTGCCGAGGACCAGGTAGGGGCAGGATGCTTGTGTAATCACCTTGACGACAATACAGGCATTGTGCATTGCCCCAGCTGCTCTGGGCTTCTGGGCAGTGTGGGAAGGCAGAAAGGGCTCTGGCCAGAGTGAAGGCAGTGACGGCAACCAGGGGAAGGAAGGCCAATTGTTGCACAAACCTTCGTGCATCAGGCCTCTAGTATAGTATGGTTATCTATAGGGAGGTGAAACTGGTTAAAGGTTAGCAGTAAGAGACTGACTTTGCTATATAGCCACTTATTCTTCATCAGTTTTGAAGCTTGTGAATATATTATTTATGAAAATACATAAATAAAAATACATGTGAAATAAAATATAGAGTATCTTTTTCAAATGTATTCTTTTTAAAAAAATTTATCTTTATTGTTGAAAGAATTAAAGATGTCTCCTTCCCCCTCCCCCCCATTGATCCCTTCTAGCCCACACCTGTCGCCACCCCTTCCAGGCTTTCACCACACTATTGTCTGTATCCATGGGTTATGTATATATGCATATAAGTTCTTCAGTTAATTTCTTCTCACCCACCCTGTCTTCCCTTTGAGGTTTGACAGTCTGTTTCATACTTCTATAACTCTGGTTCTGTTTTGTTCATCAGTAAATTTTGTTCTTTAGATTCCACATATGAGTGAGATCATGTGATACATGGCTTTCTCTGACTGGCTTATTCCTCCCACGTACCCTTTTCCCAAAAACGCACACAATTCTTTCAGTTGATTTTGATGATTTTCAGTTATGTATTGCCATTGCATCCCCATTACAGAATCTATCTGTGGGGGTTGATTGTTGTTTTACTTACTAGATTTTTGTCCTTCATTAGAAGCTCTTTGAATGTAAGTACTGTCTTACATTTTTTAGTATTTTTTTGTGGCCTGGCATATACAGAGAACCATCTATTTGGGGGTGGAGAGGGGAGGGAATGTATTTACCTTCCTGACTCTTCTCTCCAAACAGGCTCCCACGTACTTAAAATTTTATATTGTTTAAGATATTTAATATCATTATAATTCATATTTTCTAATGGGAGATATATTTTATTTTCTTATATCCCAGTATTATTTTTGTCTCTTAAATAAATTTCCTGATAATTCATGTATTAATGGACATATTTTCATTTAAACCTCTGGATATATATGTGTTAGCCTGTTTTTGGTGGCTCTTAAAGGTTGGTCTGCAGATAGGTGACAATCATGGTATGAGAATCATATGGGGACTTACTAAAAATATAGATTTACAGGAACTTACCCAATATGCTGCTTAATCTAAGAGGTCTACAGTGGAGCTAGGGAATCTTTTTTGTTGTTTTTTAACAAACTCTTCAAGTGGTTCTGTTCTGGAGCCAGAATTGGACACCACTGCTTTAGATATTGTTAGGAAATACGGAACTAGTACTTAAAACATAAATAAAGGAAGGGTTATGTATTAGCTATCACTACCACCTTCTGTAGGTAAAAAGAAGCCCTTCTCAAGTTCAACATCTTGGAAAGTAAGGTAAAGGTCACCAGACTTCATGAGTTGTAAAGTATTTAATGTTTTGCCTGTGTGTGTGGAGCTGTGCTATGTGCAATTTATGGGCCCATTCTTTGCTCTCTGTGAGCTTTAATTTCTAAGTAAAATAAAGGTTGATGTCATTGTACAGTTAGAAGGGTATACTAACATAAGTTGTGTAACCCTTTGCATTGTATTAAAATGTATTCCTGTTTTCTAGCTTTGTTGATGATTAGATATCTGCTTTCTACTGCTGCAGAAAAGTAGACTGGGCCCTTGGAATATTTGTTTTGCTTTGTTTTGTTTGTTCCTAACAGTCATATTGTCATTTTCCTCTGAAAATTTTCCACGGTAGATCATAAAGATTTCTGAAAACTTTCACAAACTAATTCCTATACTGTAAGAAAACAAAAATACTATGAAGTAAGCTTGCTTGATCCAGGTGTATTTTTTAGAATACATTTAGCCTGAGATGATTTTTCATATGGACACCTGAAGATTTCCCTGCAATGAATGATCTCACATTGAAAAATTATAGGCTTTTCTCTAAAAATTTTAATTATAGGTCATATTAACAAGAATTAATCAGTGTCACACCATAAGACTTATAATCACTAGGAATTAATTAAAGCTGAATGCATTATGGCAGTAACTCAAGATGCTCTTTGCCAGTGTTTTCTGAGAATTTCTTTTGCCCTGTTTCATTTCATTAATGTAAGGGAGGGTTGAACTATGAAAAGAGAAGTATATTGTAAATTTTGTTAACTCGCATGGTATAAAGCTATTGGTTACATTTGTTCATTTCTAGATTTTAATGATTATCTAACTTACTATAATTTCTTTAGACTTTTAATACAGGCAGGCTATGATGTTAATATTAAAGATTTTGATGGCTGGACACCTCTCCATGCTGCAGCTCACTGGGGTAAAGAAGAAGCATGTCGAATATTAGTGGACAATCTGTGTGATATGGAGATGGTCAACAAAGTGGTAGGCCTTTTTACTGTATATTAAACATTTTAACTTTTAGTCTTAGAATATTAAAAGAATATTATTAATTAAATCTTTTTCAGCTACTGGTGATGTGGTTTTGGCCTTATTCTGCAAAGAAAGAATTATTACTCTTTCCGTAATCATATTATCATACATATAGCATAGGTTTGGGTACTTCAGTTGAAATTATATTCTTTAGAATTCATAACTTTAGAACATTTTGCATCTCTATATGTTTTCTTCCGTCATTATATTTATGAATTGGAACACATGCAGAAGTCAGTTTCTAATTTTTTGTTCCTGATAGTCTTATTAGCTTTCTTATAGAAGCTTTTTAACTGACATGGATAGTAGGTGTTGGAGAGTGGTAATTTTTGCCCATTCCGGAGAGGCCATGGACTATACCCCAGATAGAGGTGTCAGTGCTGACACCAGGCCAGGCCTTGAGATATGATCTCATGGCCCCTTCCCAGCACATAGGCCTTCTTTCATAGAAAACTGTCAGCTCTCTGAAGAACAAGATGACCCTGTGAATAACATGGCCGTCAATGGCATGACCCTGACGTAGCTTGGGAAAATTGTTTTGTCTTGGGTTGCTTGTTCTGCAAAAACAGATGTGGTTAATGGGCTTAAAAGGGGTCCTACACAAAGGGTTACTGCTGCTCTCCGGATTCCCTGCATTGAGAACGGCAGAGCAGTCGCCCAGCTAGTCACTCAGCCGGCTAGCTAATAAAGGCTCCCTAAATTTTAATTTGGTCTGGGCTACAATGGTCATTCACTCACCTTTGCTCTACAACATAGGATCTTATTAGTATATCAGAAAAGAATGGTAAAAACCATAAAGTTTTATGCCAAATAAGATAATTGAAATGCTACATCTAGTCTCCTAGTTTTGCAAATGGGAAAAGTTTAGTGAGGTAAATTATTTACTTTAATATCACCCAATTAGATAGAGGGAGCAAATGTCATTAATATATTCAAGTTATCAGATTCCTTATTAGATTATATTTTTCTCCTCTGCTCCCTTTCAAGTGCCATCAGTAAGTTACCAGTGTCACCAATATTCTTACTAGTTCCCTCCCACTCCCTGGCAGTAGGTAATAAGGATCATTTACCAACAGTTGGTTTGGTAGAGCTCAAAACCTGTTTCTTTTAGTGAGCTTAATTATCCTTAACTTCCTTAGAATATCACTCATATATTGCATTTCATAGGCTAATTTAGTAATGTATACTAAATTACTTAGTATAGGTTCCTAAAATGATCTCACCCTTTGTCCAGATGGGTACATCTAATTCTATTGTGTTCATTAAATATGGGTGCTTGTACTGTTATTCTAGTAACTGCATGTTCTAACTGGGAATCTGCAAAAGGGAGACATATACATATCCAAGATTTTCCCACGAGTGTTTGTAGGTTGAGGTAGTAGTGCAGATTCATGTCCTGGTTGCTGACATAAAAAGATAAAGAAGCCCTCTGAATAAAAATGTTTGAAAATGATACATCCGTATAGGTTTGCCCTTATAAATAAGTGTCTTCAATCTAAATTTTTATCAAAACTTGATAAGTTTCTTTGTCTATTCTTAAAATAACTGTTTTCTGTTTTGTAATCATCATTAGAAGATGAATACATGTTGATACTATTTAATTTTAAGTTAAAGGCCAGCTAATTTTAGCTTGACAATTCATATTCCTCTCCTGTATAAAAATCTCCCTCAGCAGTTGGTATTTTTCTGGAGAAATTAGCAAATGAATATTTGTTAACTTCTGATCTCTGTTCTGCATACCAAATTGTGCCCCTAAAAGCCACTTGTCCACTGACAAAGTGAGTGCTGATACTGGTTTATTCAGTGATAATGGCCTCCATTTAAGGACCAAAAGAGAAAAGCTTATTGCTTGAAATGGTTTTCCAAAAGGGTTATAACACTTTACTTAAAACATGTTGTTTTGCTCTAAAACATGCACATGATATAGTATGTATGAGAAAAAAGTCATTTTATCTTGCATCTGTTCTATCGTTGTCTAATTCCTGTGCCGTTTAATTTATAATTATGCTCTAGGAAAAATAACTACATGTAAAATAATTTTGGCCCTGGCCAGTGTGGCTTCAGTTGGTTGAAGCATCATCCTGTGCACTGAAGGGTGGCGAGTTGGATTCTTGTCAGGACACATACCCAGGTTTCGGGTTTGCTCCATAATCAAGGCTTGTATAGGAGGCAACCCATCTATGTTTTTCTTTTATATCAGTGTTTCTCTCTCTCCCTCTCATTCCTCTCTCCCTCAAATAATTTAAATAATCATTTCACTTTACCTTGTTTCTATATTACTATGCTAGCAGTTCCTTGGGTCACCTTTTTTAATGTATTAAGGTATGTTTTAATACCTTATCTCCTCATTTTATCGCTTTAGTAGATCTTTATCTGATCTTAAGAGAATTGTGCTCATAATTCCTTAGAATTTTTTGGCTTTCAACATATTTAAGACAATGCTAGCCTTTTAACAATTATATGAAGTTGTTATCTGAGTTTTGCAAATTCAGGACGAACATAATCAGAGAAATGGAATAATTTTCATAATGCCCTAATAATTGTTTCCTTTTAGTCTGCTAAGTTTTTCTGCAACTTTTCTTAGTTTTTGAGTTCTCATATGTTTTATGAGATACCGACTCATAAGTTGTAAAAATATGATTTTTAAATTTTTATTCAAATATTTTTCTCTTAAAATATTAAGATTTAATAGGAAGGGGCTGCATAATATATTATACATAAGATTTTGAAGGCTTTTGTGGCATAAATATAACCAAATACAAGCTTTTTATTTATTTACAATTTTGCCTATGTGACTTAGGCTGTTTCTCTTTTCATTTTAAAATAACATCTCATACTTCATATTCAATCAAAACAAATTAGTCTTAATTGTATAAGCCTGCCTATATGAATTTATCTTGTCATTTGATAGTTACTTGTAGATCGAATTTTTTTACTAATTTTTTTAAATGATATTTAAAAATGTAAAGGTACTTTCAGAGAGTTTAGATAAATTCTTTAATAGAAAACATAATTTGGGGACATATATAATATGGAAAATGTAGAGAAAGATATAAAAGTTTTTCTATGTGAAAATGGGGGAAATGTGCTCAAATTATATTTAGAAATTTAGTCTTGTTTCTTTAATTTATTTGCAAATTCTAAGCACATTTGCTGTCATTTTAACTTACTAGAAGTTCTGACACAGGTTTTAAATAGAAAAGTTTTTATTTTGCTTCATTAACTAATTAAAAGAATTATTTTACGAGAATGTACCCAAATATTAACTATGGTACCTTTATAATTGGAATTTTCTCTGAATGTGGTATTACAATCATTAGTAGACAACTGTTTACCTTAATAGCTTTCATTATAAAGATTTAGATGAATAACAAAACTGCTGCTGTCATTAATGGACACAAGGATTGTTTTTCCTGATTCTATCTGAGCTTATTCTTATTTTCTGAAAAGATAATATAGCAGTGGAGACAGATTCTGTTCCCACTTTCTCTTCATTAACTGCATGACTTTGGACAAATACCATAACCTCAGAGCCTGAGTTTCCTCATTTGTATAATGGGAATCATAATAATGCTTGTCCTGACTACTTCACTGTTGTAAAGATAAAGAAAGATCATACCTGCAAAGGCAATTCAGTTAGAGTCAGTGAGGAAGGAAGAATAAAGAGACTGTACAGTTAAACAGTGGCTCTAGTAATTTACAGATGTAGTGAACTGATTTGTTTAAGCATTGTGCCCTCCTCAATAGTTTCCTGGTTGCTTTGAGTGACTGCTTATATGCCCTACTTTTTAGTACCCTATTAATGAAGCATTGTAGCCTTATAGTAGTTACAGTTAGTTAGGCTTCAAAACTGTTTTAGTTATTGTTTAAAGATAATGATTAAGAGTTAAGTTAATGGGTGTGCTCTTTAAAATTAGAAACTTCTCAGTGTTTATGGCCTACATTTTACTCTAGTTTTTATTCTCTATCAGCTGCTGTTTGTGAAGTAGACTCGATTATTAAGGGAGAAAGTAAAAAGAAAGGTTAGTAAGGTGATCCTGTTTCTTATTCTTATAAAAGGAAATTCCTTGGTTCTAAAATAACCGCATTGTGCTTAATTACTGCTAAAATTTTATTATAATTTTTAAAAGTGCGGTATTTCTTTATGAGAAAGGTTGATAAATGCTTAAAATAATACTTAAAAAGAAACCAGTGAGATATTTCCACATAATAACTTATATTTCATAAATATGTTATAAATAATGAACCATTTGGCATGTTGCAAACTTTGCTTAGCAAGTACAGCATATGTCATATTATAGATCTAATCATACAGAAAGAGTATGGTATAGTAAAACAAGGATTAGCATCTATGGCTAATCTAAAAGTCACTTTGTAATTTTGAGCCAGTTGTTTTGTCTCAAAGCCCTTTATTCTTTAGGAATTCAATTCTCAGCATTTAATACTCAAGGTGGAAATGGGGGGAAAATATTTATTAAAGCTAAAACGTTTGACTGAGGTGGGGAAGTCTTTCCTCCTGGGAAGACTTCCTAATAAGAAAAGGCAGATATAAAAGTGTTCTTCAATCTTATAAATTTTAAATGTCATACATTCCCCTATTGTGATTAAGAAGCATTTTATTCATTTTTAAGATACATGTTGTAAACCATATCTTTTATAAACAGACGATGGAAAAACTAGCTCAAATATCGAGTAGCTTATATTTCATTTCATAGTGTTGGGAAATGTCATTCCTGTCTAAATATATGTCAACACCCTGCTAATAGAATAGAATGAGGATTGTAATTTTGATTCCTTTAAATGGAAGAATTTATGTCATTATTATCTATCCGTCTGGCTTTGGTATGGCTGAGGACACCTGTTATAAAAGAAATTTAAGTTTCCTTTCAGAGTGGTTTCTAGTTGAAAAAAGTTAAATGTTTTCTAAGAAAGAATCATGCATTGGCTAACATATAGGGAAGAATAAATTATAAATAATGAACCTTTTGGCATGTTGGAAACTTGTACCAGTAGGGTTATTATAAGGACTAATGAAGGCAGCAGGAAAAATCCTGTATTTGGTTAGCCTGCAAGGGAGGGCAGTTGAAAGGGACCAAGTCTGCAAGGGAGAGCAGTTAGGGGTGACCAGGCCGGCAGAGAAAGGAAGTTGGGGGCAAACAGGCTGGCAGGGGAGCAGTTAGACATCAATCAGGCTGGCATGGGAGTGGTTAGGGGGTGATCAGGCTGGAAGGCAGAAGCGGTTAGGGCCAATCAGGCAGGCAGGCGAGCAGTTGGGAGCTAGCAGTCCTGGATTGTGAGAGGAATGTCCGACTGCCTGTTTAGACCCTATCTCGGTTTAACATCCCTCGAGGTGTCCCAGATTGGAAAGGATGCAGGCTAGGCTGAAGGACACCCCCCCATCCTGTGCTTGAATTTTGTGCACCAGGCCTCTAGTACTAAAAATAACAACCATTGAATTGTATACTTCAAATGGGTGATTTATATGGTATGTGAATATATAAAGTTGTTATAAAAAAGTAAGGATAGTTGTATCATCTACTTCTCACATGGATTTCTCATACATCTCCTTTGAGTTATGTATACTATGTTTTATAACTACCATAAAGTAGTTATCTAATGTTTTTCTGTATAATCATACAGAATCACCAAATGCATTTTATAATTTATTGACTTTATGCCATTACCACCCTCCCCCCTTGTTTCCAACCTAGGGCCAGACAGCCTTTGATGTAGCAGATGAAGACATTTTAGGATATTTAGAAGAATTGCAAAAGAAACAAAATCTGGTAGGTTTGATGACTGTCTAAAAATTGTCTACATTTGTGACTTTTCTTAATAGCTTTGAATTTCAGATAGATTAAAAAAAAATCATTGTGATATTTTATGCTTTCTGGTCTGGCCATCACATTAAAATGGCAGTGAAAGAGAACAAAGTAGTGTTGTGTTTGCTTGGGTTGCTTAGTCCTATATTTCTAAATTCCCCTTCACAAAATGAATCCTTCTATAATGTATTTGTCCTAAATAATATGTTTTAATTCAATTAGAAAGTAGAGGCTATGAAATCTCAGATTTCTCAAATAGTAGGCCCTGGATAAGCAAGGGGTGATATTACTAGAAAACAGATTTTTATGTAAAATATTATCAGACATCCTATGTGGTGATTGGGCCCTGACTTTTTAGTGAAACAAAGTTGAGAGGGATCTAAGAGAATCCAAATTCATAGAGTTTTTTAATTATCTTGTCTTTTTTATTCTTGACCTAAGCCCTTTTAAGGTACAACTTAAATATTTTATTTGTTTTATTTTGGTTGTCTTTAGTGTTTGGAAAACTATCTTGTTGTTATTTTAAATTTTGTATGTTACTAATTAATGTTATTTTAATAGTATTCTTATTTTCCTTTGTATAACTTTCATAAAGCTCCATAGTGAAAAACGAGAGAAGAAATCTCCACTAATTGAATCAACAGCTAATATGGACAATAATCAATCACAGAAGACCTTTAAAAAGTAAGCAAAATATTAAAAGTAGGTTTTGTTATTGTTATGAATGAGTTGGCATGCTGGCCACTGGCATGATTGTTAAATTTTGTAGGTCTGGGGGAAAATTAAGTATTTTGACCTTCTGTGCTTATAATTATTTGAAAGCTGTTTTTCTTTCACAGCAAAGAGACATTGATTATTGAGCCAGAGAAAAATGCATCCCGTATTGAATCTCTGGAACAAGAAAAGGTTGATGATGAAGAAGAAGGAAAAAAAGATGAATCTAGCTGCTCTAGTGAAGAAGATGAGGAAGATGATTCAGAATCAGAAGCTGAAACAGGTAAAATTTGAAGGATAAAAGGATTTTCAAGGATTTTTTAGTCAAGTATTAAGTAAACTGAGATCAAGTGTTAAGTAATTTTGAAACTTTTCAGACTTATTTGTTACTTGTTTGGATACTTATCAAGCCAGTAAATTACCTTTCAGGGAGTATAGTTGTGATTTTTTTTTTTTTTTTTTTTTTTTTTTTTTCCTAATTAACTGGAAGCTCCTGTCTCCTGTCCATCTCTGTCTCTTTCTTACCTTTTTAGGTTTGACAGTAAAGAGACAGATTCTAACTCTCCCTTAGGATGTTGTAGATAAGGTCTAAGTGGACTTACAGTAATTCAACAATGGTCTTATTATTTTCTGAGGCTCTAAAGTCCAGAGGCAGGTCCCAGCAGCATCCCAAATATTACCCAAGATATAGTAAAATTTTAGAAAGTTGGAGATGGATCAAGATTTCCTTACACTCCCACTTTCTTGTCGGAATGTAGGGAAATTTACTTTGAGAAATTTTAAAGATGGTAAAAGTATAATAAACATTCATATTTTAACTACTAAGACTTAATTAACTGTTGATATTTAGCTATATTTGCTTTAAATTTTTCTTTTAATAAAATCAAAACATTAAAGTTGTCTTCTTTATATATCCTAGTTTATATCCCTTTCCTTTCTTTCCTAAGGCAATTACTATCATGACTTCTTTCTGTAATATTCTAGTCTATTTTTATACTCTTTCTTACATGTACATTCAAAAATAATACAAAATAATTATAAGGTTGTTCTTTGTTTTTATCTTTACCCTCTAGGAATTGTTATGCAACTTGCTTTGTTTTACTCAAAAGTTGTATTTTTTAGATTTGTTCATATCTATATCTTTATCTACATAACTTATCTCCTTAGTTGCTATATAATATTCATTAAATACATCAATTTCCCTTCGGATAAATACATTCCTTATTCCCATTTTTTTGTTGTTGTTGCAAATAATGCTGCAGTAATTATTTGTGTAATTGCCTCTTTATGTATAAGTGCAAGAGATTCTCTAGTAGATATGCTTTGAAATTGAAATATTAGTCACATTCTCTTATTTTGTTAGTTTATTTTTAAAATAAATTTATTGGGGTGACATGGTTAATAGGGTTATATAGGTTTTAAGTGTACATTTCTATGATACAGGATCTATATATTGCATTTTGTGCACACCACCCAAGGTCAAATCATCTGTCACCAGATATTAGTCATGTTTTTAATTTTCGTAGATGCTACCAAATTGCTTTACCAATGCTGCCATAACAATTTACATTCTTTTCCTTTATATAGTTAAGGAAATTGTTTCTGTATTTTTTCTCTCACCCACATTTTTGTAGATTTTATCAAATTGCTTTTATTAATTAACATTTATTATCTTGTTCTATATCAGTTAATCACTCAAAACTTCTGAACAGCATGAGATTCCATTTGACAATCTTGGAATTGTATAACCTAGTGTTTTAATATAACTTTCTCAGAAAAAAAATATATACCATTTCCAGTAAGATTTTTAGTCACTGAAAAATCTGTCGTCATCAAAACCAGTTTGGTCATTGGTAAACACAAAATGAAACCCTAGAATTTCTTGTACTCTTGAAACCCTAGAATTTCTTGTATCTCTTCTAGAAACAATAACAGTTTTGAATCAATTGATTTTTACTCAACAAAATATTTCATATAAGAAAATGGGCCCTAACCGGTTTGGCTCAGTGGATAGAGCGTTGGCCTTGGAACTGAAGGTCCTGGATTCAATTCCAATCAGGGGCATGTATCTTTGTTGTGGGCACATCCCCAGTAGGGGGTGTGTAGGAGGCACCTGATCAATGTTTCTCTCTCATCGATGTTTCTAACTCTCTATCCCTCTCCCTTCCTCTCTGTAAAAAAATCAATAATATATATTTTTTTTTTTTTTAAAGAAAAGAAAATGGAAGACGCTAACGTTTAACACATGTCGAGGAACATGTTTCCCATTAAAAATGATGTTGCTAAAACAGATACAGACTAGCTTTGTTGACAGGTGATTTCCTTTGAATCACCTCTCCTTTTTTTTTTCTTTAGAAAGACAAGTAAATTATTTTTCAGTAATACACAGATTTCATATATATGTATATATGTATGTATGTATGTATATGTGTGTGTGTGTGTACATTCTTATCACTTAGGGCTTAATTTTATTTTTATTTTTTGCTATCACATTGCTGGTTAGGTAAATATAACTTTTGCCTTGGTGAGACAGTAATGTGGGTAAATTTGGAAGCTAAAGCAAACAGGTAATCATTGAATATTATAATTTATTTCTATAACATGCTAATTAAAATGTTTCTAATTATAAAAGCAAATTATGAGAATCAGCATGCACAGTATTTAAAAACATGCATGTAATTGTAGGTGTGGTTGACTTATTTAATTTCAGATTCCTCTAAAATCCTGGTTATAATACCTGCTTTATTTATCTGGGTACTATATAGCAGTCAATTGCTTTATGTGTTAGTTTTCATATAGTGTGTAAAATTTTACATTATTGATTTAAATATGATCAATATACATACCAACCTAATATCACTGCATTTAAATTTGTGCTATTTCTCATGTTCAAGATGAAACATTATCATTTAAATTTAAATTGTCCCAGATACTTTTGTAAGTAAATAATGTTATTTTTTATGTAGTTAATTTCCTTGTGCAACATGCCTATAATTAGGAATTAGATTATATACACATGTGAACAAAAAAAAGCCAGGACTAGCACCCAGATCTCCTAATTTGTCCAGACTTTTACTACTCATGGTAGAATTTAAGAACTGAAAATCCAGGCATCTCAAAGAGATTTTTTGATATATATTTTTTTAAATCGGTCCTTTCTATATACTTCACTGTTCAATGGTAGACATTGAGGAGCTATTTAAAACAAACAAAAGACAGATTTAGGCTGTCTTGCTACTGAATAGCTATTTTCCTGACCTCTTTTGGTTGAAATTTCCTTGCTTGTAAAATGAAAAGAATTTGACTTGATGATCTGGACAGTTCTTTAAACTCTACTATTCTATAAATATAAATAGAATTAATTATCATCAAATTGTATTCTATCAGTTCCTTGTTTGGGGCTTAAGCATACCAATCACTCTCTGCTTAGTTTCTCACTGAGCTAAGTTTAAATGTTCCTCAGAAGCATTGTACTATGATAATTTTGTTCTTCCTGTTGCTAATAGTGAGTGGTGCCAGGAAAATTTGACTCTATCTCGAGGATTAATCCATGTAAATGCTGTGTGGCTCCTTCTCTCTCTTTTAATATCAACAAGACTTTATCATACTTTTATTTGGCAAGCTTAAGAAAGTAACCATTTCCCTGTAGAGCTACAGCTTGATTTGACAATTTCTAAACTGTTTCTTTTTTCTACTTTTTGTATGGTTATGTTCTTGGGAAATTCTTTGATGTAAAATAACTATTTTGCTGAATTTTCTTTCACAAATTATGTATTAAACTAGTTTTTAAATTTGTATTTTTATAAATCTGATGAAAATAGGAACTTAACCAAAAGTATAATTTCCTTTCAAATAATTTACTATAAATTTGAGATGTAATGGAGGAAATGAGAAAAGGGAGTTATGTTTTTGCTTTTAGGTTTTTTTCCATTAGGACTTGGAAAATTTTCATTCTTCATTGAAATCAAATGGATAGAAATATTTCAGCAATATTAATAATGTTTACTTAAGCTAGATAGTAGACACCTGGAGTTTGTTTCATTATTCTTAAACCACAAGTGTTTACATAGATGCATATACATTCTTTGATTTGTATATTTCAAAAAGCAAATAGGGAGAAAAGAAAAAAGAAAATCTGTTTAATTTTATCTTTTATTATTTATATCTTCGACTAGACTGTAAACTCTGGGCAATTAAGATAGTTTGTCTTTTCATTGACTGATACCTTCCCAGGACCTAGACAGTATTTGCAGTTTGGAGACCACAAATATTTGTTGAATTACTTGCTCCACTTAAATGGATTATTTTCTAGGAAGATGGGCTAATTAGATTATTTATGATTTGTATTTAACTGTGCTGATAAACTTAGCTTCTGTTGAAGGAAAAGAGGTATTAACAATGAAAATAAATTTTTCTGGATTGAGTCTAGCTGATTGAGTTTATTTGAAAACCTAAAGTTTAGTAGTTTTTAAATGTGACCATTTGGCCATGTCCTTGGGTATAATTTGAGATATGTTTTTCAACTTACTAACATCTTATGGATGTTTTTGTAGTTATAAATAGAAGTGAATGAATCATTGCAAATTCAGATTGTTGGTGGGATGTCTATACTTGCCCCAAAGTCTACTTGTAAAGTATAACATCATACAATAATGATCTAAGGAAGGGAATAAGGTAGTACAGGTAGTCCTCAGGTTCCATCGGACTCAACGTATGTCGACGTGTGTACATATGTGCTTTATGTTTTTTATCATTTTTTACCACAAGTAAAGGTCAGGAATTGTTGTCTTTCTTTACTGTTTCACTTCATTACTGCTGTGTGTGTGCTCCATGGGAGTGACGTAGGTGTTTATGTAGGTGGGTTCTGACTTACAGCGAAAATCGCATTATGTCACGCCATAGGAACAGATGGATCTCTGATGTAACCCGAGGACCTACTGTATAAGGAAAATATAGTGCTCTAAAGCACTATACTTTTTTCTCAAAGTCCTATCCCGTTTTGAAACCAGAGAAATAATTTAAAACTAGATAAAATGACATTTGACCATTTGGAAAGTAACTTTTCTAGTTCATTTATAAATTAAAGTTAAAAATTTAAATTATATGTGACCATTTTGGTAAAAGCCAGATTGATTTATATGTTCAAATACAATCTGGATTTTTTCTATCATCAGATTAATTTTTCTAATATTTTCAAAAATTTTTCGCTAAGCGATTCATTACTAGTTAGAAATTGTCTTGATACATTGTGAAAAGAGATTTTACCTGATTTTATGCCCATTTAACTATTGACTTTTTAGGGATGAAAAGGCATTTTTTTTATGACATTGAAGCATACTTTTTGTCAGGAATCTAAGCTGATTATTGACAAAAACCACTTATAGATTTCTGGAATAAAGAATATCAGCATTAGATATAAAAGTTTTTAAACATTAAAATATTGATTGCACAGCTCTTGTAATTTTTTTTAGTTACATTGAACTTATTCATTCAAGTTTTAAATATTAATTTAAAAGATGTTTTAAATTTTCATATGTTAAAAGTACAAAAGTAAAATTCTATTTATGCTTTTTTATTTTTTGAAGCTTTGTTGTATTTTTTCATATTATTTTATTTACTTTAACATATATACTGAGACATTTCTAGAAACTCAGTTAAAAATTTACTTGTTAAAAGGGATAATAATAGTAGGACAAGACTTTGAATTAACAAAGCCTTAAATAAAAATGGAATGTAAAATGTATTTTCCCAACCATTGAAACCAAGTTCATATAGCATCTGGGTTCTTAATGTTTTTCTTCTCCTTCTTCTTTTTTATTGAAATAGATAAGACAAAACCCATGGCTTCTGTAACTAATGCCAATACTTCTAGTACACAAGCAGCTCCTGTAGCTGTTACAACACCTACTGTGCCATCTGGTCAGGCAACACCTACATCACCTATAAAAAAGGTAAGCCAGAGTTATGTTTGCTAAAAATGCATATCTTCTTTTTAAATACCATTTAGGTTAATACATTAAGACAGTTCTAAATTTTTATAATTTCTCCCCAAAATATTTAAGGTTTGGAGTAAGAATATATTTTTCTTTCTTTAATTTGGCTAGATTTCCTCTGAATCATTGCATTTTAATGCTTTTTGCAGTTGATATTATAATTAATAGTTATCAGAAATAAATGGTGGTAAGATTAAACTTTTCATATGAAAATTAATCATGGTAGTTTTTATTTCAGTTGAAACAGAAACAGATTTTTTTTATCATTTATTTTTTTTGGCAAAGGTGCATTTTTGTAGTTTTACATGGACATTAAATTTAGCACAAAAAGTACTACCACAAGTCAATGAGAATGCTAGAATCTAGATTTTCCAACTCAATACAAAGCACGACGCATGCAAGTATGGCATACCAGAAAAAGCATGATCTTTGATGACAAATCAGATTAGCTCCTGACCCCACCTGTTTTAAAGTTTATGCCTTGAGTGAGTTACTATCTCCCTTACCTGTCAAAAAAGAAAAACAAACTATAATTATGAAAGCATAATATGCTAATTAGACCGGACGTTTTTTTCGGATGAAGCCAGGGCTGCAAGGGAAGTCGGGGTCCCAGGTGCCTGCTGGCGGGTGGTGGGAAAGAAGCCCAGTTGCCAGAGGGAATCCGGTGCCAGCAGCCGGAGCGGGGGAGGTCTACTCGTGCATCGGGCCTCTATTGTATATATAAACAATAATTACAGTAAGTAAGAAGTTAAGGTTGTAATCTTTGGTTGAGAGTCTGGCTAGTAACTAAAGCTCCCAAAATGTTAATCATTTCTTCCTCTTCTCCCTTATTCTGTTCTCCATTTGTTCTTCGTCCTTCTTGTTTTCTTTTCTCACCAAGCAGTGCTTTTTAACTAATGTGTTATCTTTTTTTTTTAATGATTTTGTATTGCTCTTTGATCTCCTTTTTTTAAAAAAATATATATTTTATTGATTTTTCTACAGAGAGGAAGGAAGAGAGATAGAGAACTAGAAACGTCGATGAGAGAGAGACATCGACCAGCTGCCTCTTGCACACCTCCTACCAGGGATGTGCCCGCAACCGATGTAGTACATGCCCTTGACCGGAATCGAACCCAGGACCTTTCAGTCCGCAGACCGATGCTCTATCCACTGAGCCAAACCGGTTTCGGCTAGTGTGTTATCTTTTTAAAGAGTTTACTTTCCTTCTACTTCAGAACCTGTACCTCTTTAAACCCAAATTTAAGATTAAGAGTTCTGTGTTGTTGTCTTTTACCTACTTATCAGTTTTCTTCTTTTCCACCAGCCCTTACTTATCTTTAAGGAGTATACTCATGTACCTCTTTGTATATAAACACAAACACACACATACCTTTTTTGTGGAATCATTTAAGAATTGGGTACAGTCAATATAATACTTGGCTGTAAATACTTGAGTATCTCATAGGCTCAAAGTCATTATCTTTCACTCGCACACTAAAATTATCATACTTAGGAAATTTAACTTTGATATAATACATTATCATACTTAGGAAATTTAACTTTGATATATTGCCTAATGTGCAGACCATACTCAAGATTTCCCCAGTTTCCCTCCTGGTTACAGTTATGTTTTCCTAACTGTTTGTTATTTTCAAATCAAGGATGCACTAAGGGATTGTAGATGTCATTCTCTGCCTTTGGATTTTTTATTTTGTTGCTTGTCTGACAATATGTGGTTTGCATGGGTTTGAGGACAGATGTTAAAATCCCTATAGTGTTTCTATCATATTGTC
Organism: Pipistrellus hanaki; assembly: GCF_964339955.1. Lineage (NCBI taxonomy): Eukaryota > Metazoa > Chordata > Mammalia > Chiroptera > Vespertilionidae > Pipistrellus > Pipistrellus hanaki. The sequence goes on from NC_140505.1 coordinate 121,451,104, forward strand.
AGTCTTGCTAATCTTTTGTCTTGGCTCCAAGTGATCAAAATGTGAATCTTTTAAAATCATGAAGTAGAGAATTTTTTTTAATCTATACTGTTAATAATAATTCTCTTCTACAACTTTCCCTAAGGAAATCAATAATGTGAATTGTTAGTGGTAGAAGTATATGGATTTCACTTGTACTGTTTGAGTATCAGGAAACTATATAAATGAGTAGTTTTCTTAACCTTCTGCAGTCTAGAACTAAGGGTTTCTTGAATTCAGCTAGATCCCATGTTCATATGATTAAAATTATATATGCTTTCAAATGGAATTCTCCAGCTGCTTCTGGAGAATTTGGTTTTCATGGCATATATAACTGGTGTCACCACAAGCTGCTTTTACTAAAGTTTTATTTAATTCTATAACCTCTATATACTTCTTCAATGAATACTAAACTTGAGCTCTTTTGATTTATTATTTGTTAGAATGTAGATTATCAAAAGTCCCCCAAAAGCTCCATCCCCTTGGAATAGTTGGCCATTAAACTGGCTGTCATTCTTTTGAGTACTTGGCTAAGCCATGTCTTTCTTACCAGAGTCAAATAATTACAATAGACTTCTTGTGATTAATTGTATTTTTCTCAAGCATAGCCCCAGATTTATGGCAATTTACTTCTTGTTTTACGCCACCTACCCTAATTAAAAACAAATAATAACTCTGTTAGATTAGTGACCTAATAACCTATTTGCTTATAAAATTCTTATTCAGAATTCTGATTTTGTAATTAATCTGATAAATATTTGCTTCTATACTTGATATTTAGAAATTCAAATTCTCAATTTTAAGCATCATAACCTAATTTAAAGATTATATTGTTTCATTCTGTTTTTTAAGGTTTAATAGACATTTTATTCAAAGCAGTAAATTCATAGTGTACAAAAAATTTGAAGTGTTATTTTTTAATGGTTGGTGCAATCTTTTTATCATTAGTGTATGATTTTTAAAGCCTCTTATTATGTTCAGTATTACTCTATGTATTTCAACTTAGTATTATAGTTTTTCTTAAGTTTGTTTCAACCTGAAGGTTGATACCACACCTTCATTTTGTATAGTCCTCAGTAAGATTATCTACAGAATTAGCAACCATTCAATGAACAAATCATATTGATTGAAAGCTCATTCAAGTAATATAGAGTCCCCAACTAAATGGTAAGATATATAAACTATAAGAAGTTGTGTTGTGTATTTTTTCTAAAGGTAAATAGAAATTCAGGGATAATCAAGAATGGGAATTTAAAAGTCAGATTGAGTAGAGAGTAACAAATTGAAGAGTAAGCTGAATGCAATTAATATTTAGCTTGAAGAAGTAGACAACACCCTATGTCCAACCACCAGGAGAAGAAACTTGGAAAGAGAACATGGAAGATCTGATAATAAACTCTTGGAGTACTTATGTTGCAGTGTTATGACAAGGAAATTTGATAATTACAAGAATGACAAAAAGATCAAAGGAGGGGACTGATCCGAAGAGTAGGACAGTCAAAATAGTGCCCTATCATTAAAGTTAAAATAAGAGTTAAGTGAGTGGGTATAGGTATTTAGAGGAATTCCTTTATATTTCAAATAAAATTGAAAGGTGCTTTTGAATATATACACCAGAACTTAAAAGCAAATTCATGTTGGGCAGAATGAAAGTATGTCCATCATTATAGTGCAACAAATACTTATTTCAGAATTTATAATACTGCTTCATTTTTTTTTCAACTCTACGATAGTAATAGTATTTCATTTAATGGTTGTGAGAATTAAATGAGATAACCCATGTGAAGCACTTAGCTTAGGGCCTGACACCAATAAACATTTGTTAAATGTTTGTTTTTGTTAAAACATTCAATAAATGTTATCTGCTATCTGACCATTTTATTATAGAGAAGTAACATTTGTTCCCAGTTTTGGGGAGGTTCAGGACAGGGATTGGTATCCAGGGTCTTTGAACCAAAGCTGGACCACACTACCTGCTTTTGTATAGCCTACAAGTAGGAATGGCTTCCACATTTTTTAAATGGTTGTGAGGGAGGAAATAAAAAGAATATTTTGTGACATAAATTCCAATTTCAGTGTTTCTTCATAACGTTTTATTGGAACACAACCACATTTTTCACTTACGTGTTTCCTTTTGGCTACTTTTGTGCTACACAACATGGTTGAGTAGCTATAACTGTGGTCTCAAAGCCTAAAATTTACAATTTGGCCCTTTACAGAAAAGCGTTTGCCAACGCCTGTTCTAGAGGACTAAGACTTTAATCTCAGAAATCAATTACCAGTCACCTCAGTGCTTGCCATGTGGTTCCTGGGTTTTTTCAATCCATGGAGCCCCTAGTGTCTTACTAATTTATTTTTTCACTGTGTCACTTAGCGGAAAGAAATACTTATTTGTTTCATTTATTAAGTAGTTAAGTGCAAATAAGTTAATAATGACATTTTGTACAGTGTCCAACAGGCGTTACTGTGCTTCTTTCAAAACTTTAAAATACCCATAGTGCTCCTGTGGTTTTTTTGTTTTTGTTTTTGTTTTTTGTTTTGTTTTTTTTTTTAGATTTTTAAAAAATATATTTTATTGATTTTTTTACAGAGAGGAAGAGAGAGGAATAAAGAGTTAGAAACATCAATGAGAGAGATACATCGATCAGCTGCCTCCTGCACACTCCCCCACTGGGGATGTGCCAGCAACCAAGATACACGCCCCTGACCGGAATTGAACCTGGGACCATTCAGTCCACAAGCCGACGCTCCATCTTCTGAGCCAAACAGGTTTTGGCTGTAAATAGATTTTTTTTTAATTATTATTTTTGTACATATACCAACCTCCCCCCCCCCTCCCGTACATACCCTCTCTTCCCAGAGTTTTGTGTCCATTGGTTGTACTTATATGCATGTATACAAGTCCTTCGGTTGATCGTTTATCTCCCCCAGATCTCCCCAACCTCCCCACTGTAATTTTACAATCTGCTTGTTGCTTTACTGTCTCTATATTTATCTTTTGGTTCTTCAGTTTATAATGTTCTTTATCATCCATATATAAGTGAGGTCATGTGGTGTCTCTCTTTCATTGACTGGCTTGTTTCACTCAGCATGATGTTCTCCAATTCCATCCAGGTTGCTGCAAACGATGAGAATTTTTTCTTTTTTATGGCTGCATAATATTCCATTGTGTAAATGTACCATAGTTTTTGGATCCAATCATCTGCTGATGGGCACCTAGGCTGTTTCCAAATCCTACTATTGCAAATTGTGCTGCAATGAACATAGGGGTGCTCCTGTGGTTTTGTTCTGCCCCCTGGAATGCCTCAGTACACACTTTGGGGAATGTTGTGTATCATATGTCTGTTTTTATCCCTATTGATAGGAATTAACTACTGGAAGTACCAGAGGCATCTTATAACAGTTTTGTCTGGTGAAGTGGCCCTTTGACATCATGGGTACTTCAGCAAGCTCTATTAAATTGCTAATTATAGCAAACTTGGGCAGTAAATATGAAAGAAAGGATTTTTTTTTAAATAGCCATATCCTATGCTTGTAGCAACTATTTAGTTGCATATTCACCATCTGTATTTATTTCACTGTGATTGAATATTGAAATTCTGTAAGTGAAGTTGATGATGTGAACTAGTTAAAGATAACTGATATTTCATTTTTAGGGTTGTTGGAAGAAAAGCCCTGGAAATAAAATTAATACTTGTACCAAAAAAGTTTTTAGTTAAAATGTTTAATGTTTAGTGGAAAAATCAAAGAGTAAACATAGGTTATGATATTAAAATATTACTGAAAAAACTGTAACTAGAAGATGTCACTTATTGCTTTTTTATTGATTATGCTACATTTAAATTTTTAACCCAAATATATAAATTAATTTAAAATTTTTTGAAGTGCAGTAGTTTGTTCATTTATATTCTATAATATTATCTGCTCTATATGCCTTTGATTGTGTTAGAAGTTTGTTATATTCTTTACATTTTTTATGCTGAAAGTGCAACTTGTTTTCAGTAACTTTTAAAGATTGGATTATTACCCAGTAACTGGGTTTTAATTTATTGTAAAATTATTTTATAAAAGAAAAAAGTGTTGTTTTTTTCATAACTTCCTTTTCTGTTTTCATACTTTCAATCTATCTCTTTACCTGTCTTATTTTAATTGGCTTTAGTATGAGTTCATTGCTCCTATCATGCCTGTGGTGGAATCAGTAGATCCCGCATCATGGAGGCAGGGCTTGCGCAAAACTGGCATTGTTCTTGTGCCCAGTAAGGGTGAAAAATCTCTGGTGAGGCATTTCAATGTGCAAGGGTTTATGTTCAGTTACAACATAACAAGTTTAATGTGAATATTGGTTCCAAAGATGCATGGTTTTAAGTCCTTATTGGTGTGCTCATTTCTTTTCTTTGTATTTGCAGCATAAGTTTTCTGTGTGATATAAAGTGTGGAGTGTGTTTTCTAAATCTAACTTCTGGAAAAGTAGTTCATTCCTTTTCAGTTTTAGATCTTTACACTTTTGACTAAGACATTAACCTGCTTAGTAAAACGGGTTATTACTCTTGAAACTATTAACTAATTTTAAACTTTTTTTCCTGTAAACTTATTATTTCCAGGTTAAGGAATGATGTCTTGATAATTCTTTTTTGTTTCTCCTTAATAAAAACAGTTTCCAACCTCAGCTACAAAAATTTCTTCCAAAGAAGAAGAGAGAAAAGATGAGTCTCCTGCATCGTGGAGGTTAGGACTTAGAAAGACTGGTAGTTATGGTGCACTTGCAGAGATCACGGCATCTAAAGAGGCTCAGAAAGAAAAAGACACTGCAGGTGTTATGCGCTCAGCATCAAGCCCCAGGCTTTCCTCCTCTTTGGATAATAAAGAAAAGGTAATGTATTTCACAATCTGATTTCTATGAAAACTCTAATGATTTGTTTTCTAAGAACATCCTATCTCTTAGATTTTCTGCTATGTATCATTAGATCTATGTATCAACTTAATTCACCTGACTTAATGATTTTTTTAGGGGAAGGGTTTACAGAGTAGAAGAGGGAGGGATAGAGAGTTAGAAACATCAGTGAGAGAGAAACATTGATCAGCTGCCTCCTGCACATCTCCCACTGAGGATGTGCCCACAACCAAGGTACATGCCCTTGACCGGAATCAAACCTGGGATCCTTCAGTCTGCAGGCCAGCACTCTATCTCCTGAGCCAAACCGGTTAGGGCCTGACTTAATGATTTAATTTCAATACAATTGAACCTACCTTAAATATCTATATGGAATCATTACATATGATTAGACAACACTCAATAAAGGAACCCTTTATCTTATTTGAGAATTTACAAAAAAAGATATCAAGGACTAAGTTTATTTTATTAGGTAAGTTTTCCAAAGTTTAGGAACACTTTTATTCTAGAACGTGATTATAATCCTAAGTTGCATTTATCAAGTATCTGCAATTTTTTTATTTGTTTTTCCATCTGATACATCACAGGCAATTTTTTCTTTTTTTTTCTTTTTCCTTTTCTTTTTTTAATATGTTTTATTGATTTTTTACAGAGTGGAAGAGAGAAGGATAGAGTTAGAAACATCATTGAGAGAGAAACATCAATGAGAGAGAATCATCGATCAGCTGCCTCTTGCACACCCCCTACTGGGTATGTGCCCACAAGCAAGGTACATACCCTTGACCAGAATCGAACCTGAGACCTTTCAGTCCATAGGCCAACGCTGTATCCACTGAGCCAAACCGGTTTCGGCCACAGTCAATTTTGTCTTAATGAGTAGTTTTAACTATATTTTGAAAGGCAGTATTATATTGCATCACATGGAATGCACCACAGTTCCTTCAGCATTATTTTATATAGTTAAATTATTTATTTTCTACTGCATTTTTAGTGCTTGGATTTTTTTCCATAGAGTTTTTTCTCTCTGTTTAGGAGTGTTTTATAGTATCAGAAATTCAGAAATGGGATTTTGCATCAAATAATTTTAATATTTTTATTTTTTATGAATTTATTGCCTTATTGTTTTCAACATATATAATGGGTATCATTGTTTAAATACTCTCAGCCAAAGTTGGATATATATAATTTAAATAATTTTGTTTTGAATATTGTATTGTTACATTTTAAAGGGTAGAATATCAAGATAGTATCTTATTCTATTTAATGAAAGAGTAATATGCAAATTGACCATCACTTTAACACAAGATGGCTGCCCTCATGTGGTCAAAGATCCTGCCCTCATGTGGACACAAGATGGCCACCACTTTAACACAAGATGGCCATCAGGGAAGGGCAGTTGGGAGGGACCAGTCCTGCAAGGGAGGGCAGTTTGGGGCAATCAAGCCTGAAGGGGAGGGCAGTTAGGGGTGACCAGGCAAGCAGAGAAGGGAAGTTGTGGGGGACCAGGCCTTTAGGGGAGGACAGTGAAGAGTGACAGGCCTGCAGGGGAGGGAATTTAGGGCTGACCAGGCCTGCAGGAGAGGGCAGTTAGGAGAAATCAGGCTGGCAGGGGAGCAGTTAGGCATCGATCAGGCTGGCAGGCAGAAGTGGTTAGGGTCAATCAGAAAGGCAGGCAGGCTAGTAGTTGGGAGCCCACAGTCCTGAATTGTGAGAGGGATGTCCGACTGCCCAATAGGATCGGGCCTAAATGGGCAGTCGGACATCCCTTGAGGGGTTCCAGATTGAAGAGGGTGCAGACTGGGCTGAGGGACTCACTTTCCCGCCCCCTCCCTCTGCCCCCCCCACCCCCGCACGAATTTCATGCACCGGGCCTCTTGTATAATGTAAGTGTTAAGTCATTGGGACTTAATTAATGAACCATAAGGATAGTTTACCTTCTGATACATTAAGTAATCTGTTACAGTAGTTTTAGAGTCATTAAAATGTGGAAGAATTTTTCTTATGTTAGAATGCTATCTAATTTTAGATCAAAGGAGAAAGAAAAGAAAATTAGTTTGAACAGGCTGTCCTTAAGCGCTTACAGTACTTGACTATTAATAGGTATCAATTTTAGATTTTAGCTGTGGAAATACTATTAAATAAACTGTGATGGCTGTTAAATAAATAAATACTCGTGGCAGCATCTATAATGTTTACACATTTATTTTCAGTCGTGGCTTTTTTTTTCTGTTTTATAGGAAAAAGATAGTAAAGGAACTAGGCTTGCATATGTTGCACCTACAATACCAAGACGACTAGCCAGTACATCTGACATTGAAGAGAAAGAAAACAGGTAGATTCATTATGATTTGCTTTGTCTTTCCTGTAAAGTCTTTATTATCTAGCATGAGAGTTAAAGCATGAGCATTGTTGTGATAATGTGGAATATGTATTGTGGGAAGGGAGGGAGGGTATTCTTAATAGAATACCAAGGACTTTTGAGGAAGTTCTGGCTTGGTATGTTCATGAATAGTGAAAAAAGGTATGTGGTGGAGCACAGCAAGGGGACAGTGGTGGCAAATGAGGTCACAAGGTAGTACATACTCTCTAAATATGTAGAACATTCAGAAAAGGAGAAAGAAAGGTGGGAAAATGCCCTATTTAATTTAGTTTATTTTTTCCTATTTTTCAGCACATAGAGTGTTAGCTTTTTAATATAGTTGTAATCATGTTAAAACCTCTAATTTTGTATCTTGACTTTTTTTATCTAACATCTTATATGTTAATATATACTTTCAATAAGCATTGTTTTTCATCAGTACATAATATTCCATAGCATAGATCTGTTGAATTAAAACAACCACTTCCCCTCCTAAAACTATAGACATTTAAATTTCTAATATTTTGTGATCATAATTTAAACTTCTGTAAACATTTTAATTTCCCCCCTATATATAGCATTATACATTAGGGATAGAATTTTAAAACTGAAATTACTTCCACTTCTTAATAAATATTCCTAAGTATTTTCCCAAGGGATTTTTTTTTAACTTTCTCTTTCTACTAATGTTTATTAATGTACAGCTTCTTAACCCTACTTATAAATTATCAGAATCTGAAGTATATTGTTTTCACAGAGACTCTTCAAGTTTGCGCACAAGTAGTTCCTATACAAGAAGAAAATGGGAAGATGATCTCAAAAGGAATAGCTCAATTAATGAAGGATCAACTTATCATAAAAGGTAGTAATATATTCTTAAGTAACTTTCATGTATTTTATAAAAATATGAGGCAATTGGTTTGGATTCCTCAATTTAATATACGTATAAAAAATGATTTTAAATATATATATCATTTGATGTTTAAATAAAACATTTAAAAATACAGAATAGGTATTTTTAAATGAGTGAAACTGCACCTACTGATGCCTTCCTATTATATTACATTTAGTCCTCACTTAAGGTCAGTAGATTCTGCTACTTTAAGCAAGATGTCATGTGATGAAACCAGTTTTACTTTAGGCTGATTAATATAAATAAAAGTTAAGTTTCTATGGCTTCTCACCAACATTATAATGAAATGACATTGAGCGAAACAATATTATTTGAGGTCCTGCTGTGTGGGTGTGTGTGTATAAATAATTTGATATATTATGAAGTATCTTTTGGATTGTAGCATATGAAAAAGAAGCTCCTTATATAATTGACTGGAGCAGTTGAAATAGATCAGTGTCTTAATTGACGTGGTCATTATTTGGTGACCTAGAAAATTTTCACTTGTCTTAGGACTAAGAGCTATGTCCTGAATCAGAATGTTGGTAATATTATATTTGTGGGGAGGGAGAATGGTAAATAATTATTTCATGGTTAAAAGCAACCAAAAAATACAGTAAAAGACAAACAAATATAATAAGGCATGGATCACTCCTAAGGATGTGACCCATTGCTAAAACAATTTTCTTTAAAATGTCAAAGTTTTAACTGTCCTCGAGTAAATCCAAACCATAGTGTTTTTTCTCAGACCCAACCAGACATGACCTTAAGGTCTGGAACAGTTCCAAATAATGTAAAATATCAGATCAGATCATCTTTGCATTTTGTTGAAAGATGGGGGAAGAAAATGATACACTACCAAATTAGTGAAAGCATCTAAACTCTAGCAAGTTGTAGGTGCAACTCTTGGTGCTGGAGCTGGTGGTGTAATTAGGAACACAGTTTTTTAGATCTCCCCTAGCCTTATCAATATTATAATGTATAGACATTAACTATAGAATACACATACAAACACATCCTATAGAGATATGACTCTTTCCTTTAGTTGCTCCTTTGGTAGAAGACAAGATGATTTGATTAGTTCTAGTGTTCCAAGCACCACATCAACACCAACAGTTACCTCTGCAGCTGGGCTTCAGAAAAGCCTGCTTTCCAGCACAAGCACTACTACAAAGATTACAACGGGTTCTTCCTCAGCAGGCACACAAAGCAGGTGAGTCACAGATACACTTTGTGTTCAGGCTTATTGTGTGCTTACGTATGTGCATGCGTTTTTGTTTAGAAGATTGTGGGGCTCTGGATTTTTTCATTTACCTTGTTAAAATCATTTACAAACAAAAATTGGTTCCAAAAAGTTGCTATGATGCATGTCTGGGGAAAAAAAAATAGATTCCTGAATTACAAACTTTCCTTGAATTAGGCTGCTTAAAATATAAATTTCTCTCTTTGACAGCTCTGGTTGAGCTTTTTGGTTCATAGTTTAAAAATGTCTTGCCTTGTATTTTAAAAAAATCCATCCCTGTAGTCATGTTTTTCAGCTGCTAGAAAGTGCTTTCATTGTTTAGCTGTTTTCCTTTTCTCTTTTTGTGTTGCTGCTTGTGATGCTATAGTACCTCAAATCGTTTGTGGGCTGAGGATAGTACTGAAAAAGAAAAGGACAGTGTTCCTACGGCAGTGACCATTCCTGTTGCTCCAACTGTTGTAAATGCTGCAGCCTCTACCACAACCCTGACTACAACTACTGCTGGCACTGTCTCCTCCACATCAGAGGTCAGGGAGAGACGCAGGTGTGTAAAGGTCCTAATAGAACTGCTGCTATATCTTGCCCAGTGTTGAAAGTTGTTTGTTTTGTATTTGTAATCTTGTGAAGTTGACTACCATCTCTCCATTAGGATAATAAAGGAAGTAATCTATATCAGCTCAGAACTATGAAAATTGATATAATTAGCCATTAATTAGCATTCAGGCTTGCTTACCCACCTAGAACAGAATTGGTGGTTTTGTTTAAAGGCTTTTTACAGTTATCTTTTTACTTAGCCATCTTACTGTTTTTAATGGTTGGTTTCATTCAAAATATTTTTGTAATGAAAATCTAAACACACATAATCACTCTCATGGAAAACCAGATGTGCCCTAACTGGTTTGGCTCAGTGGATAGAATGTTGGCCTGCAGACTAAAGGGTCCCAGGTTCGATTGTAGTCAGGGGCACATACCCGGGTTGCAGGCTTGATCCCCTGTAGGGATCATGCAAGAGGCAGCCAGTCAGTGATTCTCTCTCATCATTGATGTTTCTATCTCTTTCTCACCTCCCTTCCTCCTTGAAATCAATAAAAATATATTTTTTTTAAAAACACAGATGCAACATGACAAAAACAGGTGTTTGTTTTTTTTTATCTTATTGTTTCCCCTCATTATTAAGAAATCTGATGGATGTTAAATGATTTTTGCTGTTACCTTTGAGAATTTCACTTTAAGATTCTCTTGGTGAAAAATGGTTTCTTGTTCATATCTATACGCCAAATACTTTTAACTATTTAATTCATTCACTTAGTTTTAATTCTGATATATAGAAGGCACTAGTTAATTAAATATTTTTAGAAGCTATGAATTTATTTTGTATTCTGTTGTCAGTGGTATGGAATCATAGATGTGGAAAGGATATCTTCTCAATTTAAAGATCCAGAAATAAATGACTTTTCCACTTTTATTTAGTGTGAGAGCTAAATCTACACCCAAGATTACAGAAGAATCAGTACAGTCTTCTTTCTGCTATGTCATTCATAGTCCCTAACTTTGAATTTTATATATATAATCCTACATAATAAAAGAGTAATATGAAAATTAACCATCACTCTGCTACACCCATAAGCCACACTCACAAAGCCACGCCCACCAGCCAATCAGGAACAAATATATAAATAAACCCAACCAAGATGGCTACAGCCACAGAGAGCAGGAAGGAGGCTTGGGTTTCCCAGGCAATGGAAGAAGCCAAGCTTTCCACTTGCCCTTCCCGGCCTAGGCCTCCACACAAGGCTACAAAGTTTCAATGATAGAAGGTAAACAAATCCACACAGAAATGTGGCAGCCACAGAGCTGGAAAGAGCTTTCTGCAGCCTTGGCTGGCTTAGGCCTTCACTTAAGGCTACAAAGTTTCAATTATAAAAAATACATAAAACCAAACAGAAATGGCTGATGCCACAGAGCAAGCAGAAGGCATGGCTCTGCTACTGGCTACAAAGTTTCAATTGTAGAAGATAAACCCCAGATACCAGTTGGGAGCCAGCAGTCCTAGATTGTGTCCCAGATTAGAGAGTGTGCAGGCTGGTCTGAGGGACACAAACCCCCATGCATGAATTTCGTACACCGGCCTCGTGTATGTGTACACACACACACACATACACTCAAAGCCTGGTGCATGAAAATTTATGCACTGGAGTGGGAATCCCTAAGTCTGGCCTGCCCCTTCTCACAGTCCGACAGTCCGGTAGCCCTCAGGGACAGGAGACGACCCAGCGATCAGGGGAAAGCAAAGCCCCATTAGACCTCTGCTGTTACCACTGCCAGCAGCGCAAGCCTCAGCTGGCCCTGGTTACCTGAGTCTCGGGCAGCCCTGGGTAGCTGGGCAGCCACCATCCAATGCTAGCCTGCACCGTGGGCCAGCCCTGGGGGGCTGGGAGGCTGAGAGGACTGGGGGACTCAGGAGATAGGCGCACGGAGCAGCTGGGCCCACCTAGAGGCGGGCCCAGCCTTGCTGTGTGCCTGCGACCCTGCTGGGACTGAGGGGACTGGGCACCGCCATTTTGTGGCTATGGGCGCCGCCATCTTTGAGGGCATGGCAGTCAATTAGCATATATCTTCCTTATTGGCTGTTGGTGCTACCATCTTTGTAATTAGCATATTCCCTCTTTATTTGATAGGAGATATATATATCAATGATGAGAGAATCATTGATTGGCTGCTTCCTGCATGCTTCCCACTGGGGATCAAGCCAACAACTCGGATTTAGGTCCTCCTTATTCATAGATCCATGCTCAACCACTGAACTACACTAGACAGGTTCAGCTTTGAATTTTGTTTTTCCTCATAGAAGAAAAGTGGGAAGCTAAGTGTAATCTTTTTTATATTTCACACTTGCAAAATTTAATTGCTACATAACTGATATTTTCTTCTAAATTTTTCTTCTAAAATACCAACCAGGTTAACTTTGTTTTGTTTCTGACACATAGTGTTCATAAATGGACAGTTTTATACAGCCTTTGTCTTTGGTGCCTCAAAGTGCATCCTTACAGTAGGATTCTTTTTATATATATATATATTTTATTGATTTATTACAGAGAGGAAGGGAGAGGGATAGAGAGCTAGAAACATCGATGAGAAAGAAACATCAACCAGCTGCCTCCTGCACACCCCCTACTGGTGATGTGCCCACAACCAGGGTACATGCCCTTGATCGGAATCGAACCTGGGATCTTTCAGTCTGCAGGCCGACGCTCTATCCACTGATCCAAACTGGTTCGGTCTTACAGTAGGTTTCTTACAGTAATATTTGTGGTGAACATATAAAAAGTAACAAAATCATTTTTAATGTTTTCATATATTTTTGTGGTGAAATTTAATAATACTTCTATAATGCCATTACAAGTGGTTTGAACTTTGTGATTGGAGTACCTGTCTAGGTCATATCGTATTTGAATTATTCCTTATTTTTCTATAAATTTAAGTCAGTTTGGGTTATTTGAAGTGTTCTTAATAAGACTATCAGCCAACAGAAATTAGAGAGGCAGAAGCATCCATCATTCTCTTTTAGTAAAAATAAATTTGGTGTTTTGCTTTTATGGGGTAGGATCACCAAGGAGAGAAAGGGTCAGGAATCTTTGGGGTTTTTTATTCCTTGCTCTGCCTTATTCCTAAATTTAGAATTTTCTATAGGTCAGAATTTCTTCTGTAAATTGAGGTATTTGATTTACATATTTTTTAACTTTCAGAATCCTTTTTAACCCTAGAATTCCATGCTTTTTAAAATTCTTCAGTGACAACATCTAATATATACCCAGAATCATATGTTGTTTCAGAACAAATTTTAATTCTTAATCTCAGATTTTTTATGTTGTTATAGGAAGTTGAATTTCAACTTTTTAGAATTAATCCTAGAAGACATTAAAGATTGAGAATTAAATATTTAGAGATATAATAAGGACAGAGCAGATTCTAATAGCATTTAGAAACAAAATGTGTCTGTTGACATTTTTCCTGGTCTCTTACAAAAAATTTGTCTTACCTTGTTTCAATAATGTTTGCAGTAATATTGATGTTTGTGTTTGTTTCATGTCAAGTATTTGTTTGCAATTTTGAATACATTGTGGGCCTCTTCTGTTCGTCTTTTAATTAAATTTCATTGAATTTTTTTTTTTTTTTTGAAATGTAGATGGTTGAAAATTTGTCCCCAAAATGTACATATGATTTAAGAATATATGGTAGCAGAAAAAAATAAATCAACTTATTTATGCTATTTGGGTACTATTACATATGTACTTTTGGATATTAAGGAAAGTTACTATTTACACTATTAAATTTCACCGCATTTTAGAATTCCCCTGTTTTTAACTGAGTGAGGAGTTCTGTTTTTATTAGTTAAGATTTCCAAAGGGTTAATTTTGGGAAGGTGGAGTAGAGAATAGAAGCTAGCTTTAGATAGATGGAGCTTGATAGCAAATTCTTTTACTGTTTAAGTATTTCTAATTTTCTATAGTCTTTTCTAACTGTCAGATAGTACCTTACTGCCCTGACCACTGTGGCTCAGGGGGTTGTTCTGTACAACAAACTGTTACAAATTTGATTCCTAGTTAGGGCACTTGCTCAGTTTGCAGGCTCGATCCCCAGAGTGCATACATGAGGCAACTGATGGTTCTCACACTCTCTGTTTCTCTTTCTGTCTCTCTCTCTCTGCCTCTCCTTTCTTCTCTCTAAAATTCCGTAGAAACATACACTCAGGTGAGGATTTAAAAAAAAAGAAAAGGCACTATCTTACTAATAACTTTGTATTTGCAGCATGGATTCACATGGAACTTTTGCTTCAATATTACTACTCTCTTCCACCATTTTTCTTTTGCTCAGGCAGCTCACTTTGCACATTTAACTTCCCTCTGTAAGGAAAAAAGCTAAGTGTGAAGCAACGGTTGGTATTCAGATTTTTAAAGATGTAATTTGTTTGACTAACCAAAATGTAAACATTATAAATATTTCAGCCAATAAATGCTAGTGTATTAAAATATATATATATATATAATTGCATTTATTGGGGGGAAAAGTCTTTCTTTAAAAATAACAACCTTTCCATTGCTCAGAAAATCGTAAGCAGTGTAAGACTAAGTAATAAGCTTATATATCCCATGTTGTTATATAAAAGAGTCACTCTGCCTTGGCCAGGTGGTTCAGTTGATTGGAGCATTGTCCCATGAACCAAAAGGCTGTGGGTTCAGTTCCTGGTCAGGGCATTTATTATACCTAGACTGCAAGTTCAATCTCCAGTTGGAGCTCATAGTAGAGGCAACTGATTGATGTTTCTCTTGAACATCAATGTTTTTCTCTCTCTCCTTCCATTCCTCTCTCTCTAAAATCAATTTAAAAAGAACACATCCTCTGTAGGATTAAAAATAGAGAGAGATGCAGTCTGACAGTATGGTATCACTAGAGGCCTGGTGCACAACATTAGTGCACTGGGGGTTGGGGAGGTCCCTCATTCCTCATCCTGGCCCGCACCCTCTCACAGTCCAGGACCCCTTGGGGGATGTCTGACTGCCAAGATGGTCCTGCTCCCACCACTGCCACTGTGCTCACCAGCCGTGAGCCCAAGCCCAGCTTCTGGCTGAGTGAGGCTCCCCCTGTGGGAGCACACTGACCACCAGGGGGGCAGCTCCTGTGTTGAGAGCATCTCCCCCTGGTGTTCATTGTGCATGATAGTGACCATTCATTCCACTATTCAGTCAATTTGCATATTAGCCTTTTATTATATAAGATAATAATTAAGGTGTCGATGGAGTTTGCTGTATTCTGCTATCTTTTTTATCATCAGCTCTTTGGAATAAAAAATATATATATATAATATATGAACTTCTTTTCTACGTCTTATTCTTAGAGTAGAGGAACTCCAAGGATGGAGAAAGGAACTGAATATCATATGGAGACTATCAAATACAGAAAATATATGTATTAGAAATTGATAGGCTAGATTTTTATGCTATTTTTGGGAAATGTTGTATGAGGAATTTAAATGAACAGATTTTACAAGTCTATTAACTTTCATCCCTCTAATCTGAATATAATAAACCAGATATGATAAATAGATTTATTAACTTTCATGGGTCACTTGAAATTGTTTAAAAAGAATCTTGACTCCTTGGAAGAGAGTGTGATAGTTTGTTAATGATTTGCCATGGTTAAAAGGGCAAAGTGGCAATGCATATTACCCTGTTCAAAATTAAATATGAAAACTTTGACCATGTAAATAGTAGTAGTTAGAATTCAGTGCTTTGTGTTCATGTTTACTTTTATAGGAGCTCATGAAATGCTAAAGTGGTATGCAGCCATATGGGTTGCTATAAATTTTGCTTAACCAGATTTCCCATCACATTTATGTTTCACCTCCTTTTGTGTTTTTTTTTTCTCCTCAATTGGTAGAAGTACAAAAAGCAATAAATTGCATCGGGTTAGTTGGTGCATAAAGAAGTGTTAAATAAATGGAGGAAGAGATAGTCATTGGACTGTATTTCCAAGCTGTTGCCTTATGGAGCACTTTTTCACATTCAATAGTTGTACCACCAAGGCGGGGGGGGGGGGGGGGGGGCAGTATTCCCTATTTAAATGCAGAGTTAAACACAATTAAACCAGTTTCTTCTCTTAATACTTCTAAGACCATTTAATATGGTGTGATCTTCCTGGAGACACATTAGAATGTATAGCATTTTCCAAATTAAAACACCAACGTCAACAAACAACCTCCTCCTCATCTACATACATACCTATTTTCCGGCGTATAAGACGACCCCCTACTTTTACAGTTAAAACATAGGTTTAGGCCTATATTCGCTGTATAAGACTATCCCCCACTTCCGAGGCAACACCAGTTCTTTTTTTAATAGACCGCCTCTCTGACTCTGGCCAATCTGAGCAGGCATTTTACTAGAACACAGTGTCGTCTTAATCGCCGGAAAATACGGTATATAAAAGGCTAATATGCAAAGTGTCCCCTCAGGAGTTCGACCAGGAGTTCCATCGCTTGCTCTGATGCACACTGACCACCCAGGGGATGGTGCGGAACGAAGGAAGGCCCCAGCCAGCATTCGGAAGGCCCTGATCAGCCCTGATCGCCAGCCAGGCCTAGGGACCCTACCCATGCACTAATTTTGTGTTCTGGGCCTCTAGCATTGTTATAAAAATAGGAAGCATCTTTTATATCTAAACACCTTAAAACTCTAGACCTGGCCTGTGTGGCTAAGTTAGAGTGTTGTCCCATATACTGAAGGGTTGCAGGTTCAGTGTTCTCTCTCACAGTTTCCCTCTCTTTCTTATCTCTGTCTCCTTCCCTCAATCTTCCTCCCTCTTCCTCTCATTCTCCACCCACTTCTCTTTCCCTTCCTCTCTCTCTAAGATCCATAAGAATATCCTTGGGTGAAGATTAATTAATTAATTAATTTTTAAAAACTTAGAACTCTAGGGAGTTGATATATAAACAGAATGAAAATTATGAGACAGATCCCTGCAATACAAAAAGAAAACTAAAGTAATACTGATTATTGGAGGGAAGTTTTTTTATTTTTGTTTAGCAGGGCTCTGTCTTATATTTGTTTGTTTAACTCTTTAATTATTTAATGACATAGATTGCATGCTTTTGAAATTATGCATGTCCTAAGACAGAAGGGAATATAGGCTTAGATTTATGAGATTTAGTGAAAATAAATGCTAAGTTCTCTATATCAGAAAATCAATTACCCAAGACAAATGCTGATTTTAAAGCAATTCATGTTTAAAACCACTTGAATTTTTAGAGTACTTATATTGTGAACAAAAGAATGGGTCTGCCAAAAACATTATTAATAAATGTGCAAGGACATGAAAACAGGGAGTGCTGCTTACTACTAGTCATCCTCTATCCTGAGTGTTGCATTCAGTCCTACCCATTGTACATAAAGGCATAGACAGTCTAGAGATTAGCCAGATAACTTGAGATATGACCTTAAAAAGTGCTGTAGGGAATCAAAAAGGAGCTAAGGAGGAATTACATTAGATAGTTGTTTTTTAAAAATCTGTAGTTAGGAAAAATTTGAAAAATGTGATAGGTTGATATGATTAATTCTATGTAATCTAAAAGATTATCAGATTGCATTGTTGAATTTCAGAGTGGATATAACCATTTTCTGGGGGCTAATTTTCTTAAAATCTATTAAAATGCTAAACTTGTATGTTTTACTCACATTCATATATAAAGGCATTCACAGTTATTGTATCTCCAACTAATGATTATTATATATTACTGTAGATCATACCTCACTCCTGTTAGAGATGAAGAATCTGAATCCCAAAGAAAAGCAAGATCTAGACAAGCAAGACAGTCTAGAAGATCAACACAGGTATATTTAATGTTTGTAATATATGAAACTTTAAAATAAATTACCTTTGCCTTTTTTACTGTGCTATAAATATATTGATGTCATTGTATAATGTGAGTAAATCTTTAAAGATAAAAGTTGCTTTAGCCTGAGCTAGTGTGCTTGTTGTTGGGGCATCATCCCTCCCACCAAAAGGTTGCCGGTTTGTTTCCGGTCAGGGCACACGCCTAGGTCTTAGGCTCTGTCCCTAGAGGTGTGCAAGAGGCAGCCAGTTGATGGTTCCCTCTCACTCCGATGTTTCTATTTATATTCATAATGGTATTTTTGCCATCTCCTATGCTATTTTGTTAATTACTTGAATATACAGGCAATTTCTTACCCATATTTTATTTTTTACCTCCTTTTTTTGCTTGTTCCTGATGATTGTTCATAGAATGGATGTGAATTGCTAAGTAGAAATTGTTTCATTTTGCAAACCAATTTCAAACATGCATATTTGACTTTCAATACATTCACATTTCCTTTACTTATAGTATTCCTTCAAACTGAGCTTTAATGCCTCATAATTTATCATTTTTATGTGCAGGGGGTGACATTGACTGATCTTCAGGAAGCTGAGAAAACGATAGGAAGAAGTCGTTCTATTCGAACCAGAGAACAAGAAAATGAAGAAAAAGAAAAAGAGGAAAAAGAAAAACAGGATAAAGAGAAGCAAGAAGAAAAAAAGGAGTCAGAAACCTCTCGAGAAGATGAATATAAGCAAAAGTCCAGAACATATGATGAGGTAAATAGTATACCAATGACACAGCTAGGTAAAATGGTAGGAAAACTTCCTATGATTTTCAAAATCCAGGGAGATTTGTATACCAACAAACAATATACAAAATACTCAAAAGGGTTTTAATAGAAATCCGAATTATTTTGACATGAGTAGGACATTACTTTTTCATTGAAATAAACTTAAGAGTTCTATGTTTTTAAGTATGTTTAATATTTTAAATGCATTTTACATCTAATATTTTACAGACTTATCAGCGTTACAGATCAGTATCAAGTTCAACCACTCCATCCTCTTCACTTTCTACCATGAGCAGTTCACTCTATGCTTCAAGTCAACTAAACAGGCCAAATAGCCTTGTAGGTATAACTTCTGCTTACTCACGAGGATTAACAAAAGAAAATGAAAGAGGTAAGAAGACCAAATTTTGAAAAAACTGTTTCCTTCAAATAATCATTTGGATTGGTTTTTCTAATTAATATTTCAACAGAAAAGAAACAACATTCTAAACTGGGAGCCATTCTACCTAAATGTTAAGATGGTTGAGAGTGAGAAAAGTATAAAATCAAAAGGAAATTATGTGAACTGGCATTGATACACATCTTTATAACCTAAGATGCCACAAAAATCTTTATGTCTACCAGTGTAGAAAAATCAGTATCGAAGAACTGGTGGAACAGCTTATTAATGCTTTTATTTATTTATTGCTTGTTATGTGTATCATATCTCTTACATGATTTTTTTTAAAATTGATTTAAACTAAAATCACTTAACTCATATAATGTCCTTGCTAGAACTAAATTGTTTTTATGCTTATTTCTCAAGAAATAGATTTTTTCATCTATATTGGCATCCTGATGCTCAATATTAACATTTCCTATTATTGCGTATAAACTTTCTATTTAAATTCTAATTAATTATATTTTAAATCAGAGATGGGTACTAAATAAAATTATTCCTAATTATAGGCATTTCATGTTTTAAAAGCAAAATGTCATAGTTTTAGTCATGAGATTATAGCAGTAATTATGTAAGGTATAGACTTCAGAAAATTTAAGTTTTTCCTAATTTCCAGCTGCTTTTCTTTTGTTGGTCATTGAGATATTTTAGTTTTTTGAACCACTAAGTTGAGAGGTGCACATAATGTTTATAAAAATTTTGAGCTAACATTTAAAATTACGTATATTTGCATAATAGTCCATCTTTCCATTGTCTGTTGAATATTTGAAAGATTTGGTATCACTGGGTCTGAATTTTCACATGTCATCAACTGGCTAAAGCCAAATAATAGCAGCCCTCCATCCTCCTGGAAAAGTGCCCTTCTGGCCCCCTTTATACATTTTCATTTCCCAGATTGCTACTACAGGCATTGGAATTTAAGATCTTTGCTCTAAACTGATTCCAAAAATAATTTTTAAAACCCCTCTTAATACTATAATTTTGCTGTAACTCTTTGCTAATGATACAAGGAGCCTTTTAAAAATCATTTTTTAAAAGCATATACAAAGGCCCTTGTATTCACTTCGTATGTATGTCCCAGGAAGGAAACAAATTTTAAGACTATTTTTTACATTGATTTTATTTTTAAAGAAAGATAAATATTTTTTTCCAGAAAAATGGATTTCCTCTTAGATGCTGTCTAATAGAAATGAAATGAATTTATTCTGCTGAATGGGGACTGGGAATAGTAGAAGCAGAAACTGATAGTTTTATGATGCCTACTAGCTAGCTATTCCATCATTAAGAACTGTTTGTTTGTTTGTTTGTTTGTTTGTTTTCTTGAAATAATAACTATTTTCCTAACAGAAGAGCCCCAATTGAATCTTCTTAGGATTTAATTATTTTTTGATCAGCAAATATTACTAAGTATATCTTTTGAGCAAAACTTGGGTAGGCACTAGGAAAATTAAGTAATTAAAATTAGTTCTTGTCTTGATCTTGAAGAATGTATCTAATGAGAAATATGTTTAAACCAAGTTATAGGAAGGGGGAAGATTTTATAATGATTAGAGAATTTTAGTAGGCTTCACAAAGGAGGTTGACTTGGAATTGTTTTTACATTTGTCTTGCAAAATACTGTCAAGATACATTGCTACCATGTGGTGCATTGTAATCCTTAACAGAGGGAGAAAAGAGAGAAGAGGAGAAAGAAGGAGAAGATAAATCACAGCCTAAATCAATCAGGGAGCGACGGCGACCAAGAGAGAAAAGAAGATCTACTGGAGTTTCATTTTGGACACAAGATGTGAGAACCTATTAAAATATAATTTCTTGATAATATGCTTCTATTACTCTTCTTCTTCCTCCTCCTCCTTTTCCTCCTCTTCCTCCTCCTCCTCCTTTTCCTCCTCCTCCTCCTCCTCCTCCTCAAGAAATCCTATTTAAATTATTTTAGAGAAGAGGAAGGGAGAGAGAGAAACTTTGATTTGTTGTTCCACTTATTTATGT
Source organism: Pipistrellus hanaki (assembly GCF_964339955.1). Classification (NCBI taxonomy): domain Eukaryota; kingdom Metazoa; phylum Chordata; class Mammalia; order Chiroptera; family Vespertilionidae; genus Pipistrellus; species Pipistrellus hanaki. The sequence goes on from NC_140505.1 coordinate 121,472,099, forward strand.
ATTCACTGGTTGATTCTTGTATGTGTCCTAATCAGAGATGAACCCACAACCTTGGCATATCAAGACAACACTCTAACCAATTGAGCTACCTGGCCAGGACTAGTATGCTTCTTTTCCAAAGTGCATACTAATAATATCTTAATGCCTCAGTTTATATACTCTTTAGATCATCACTATGTGTTAATGAGCCAAGTTATGAAATAGGAAAAGTTAACTGTTCATAAAAGTTTGGCCATTCCACCAATCAAAGCGTAATATACTAATGATATGCTAAGGCCGCTCAACTGCTGACTATGACTTGCACTGACGGGGTGGGGGGAGGGGGAGACAGTCGACCATTCTCTACACTCTTTAAGATCATCACTGTTTATGGATAAGCCAAGTTATGAAATAGGAAAATTTATTTTATAAAGGATAGTTAATAACTACTAAGATTTTTTTGTGTTAAAAGCAGGAGCTCTTTTGGAATAAAAATAATAACTGCAGCTCAGCATACATATGTTGATTATTGTATAATGACTAAACTGCTTTCATCTTAGAGGGTCTTGAAAGATGCTTTACATTTAATCCCATTTTCTTGAACATGATTATAATATATATACATAACTGTTATTTCCATCCAATGTTGCTGTATAGAAACAGTGCTTTTCTTACCAAATTATAACAATCCTATAGAATTTCATTTTTTTCCTGATTCCTAATTGTATGCCTGGCATTGCTGTTCATTTGTAGGAGAAAAAAGAACTATGGGTTAGCTCAGTTAATGAGAAATTTATACCATTTCAATACAATGTACAACCGTAGAAGAACAAATATAATTTGTTTTGTCTTCTTTTTAGTTTGACCTTTTACCTTGATTTTTCCCCTTTTTTCTTTCAATTTTTAAAAAATACATGTTTTTGTTGATTTTAGAGTAGGGGAGAGTGAGAGAAAGGGATAGAAACATCAGTGATGAGAGAGAATCATTGATCAGCTGTCTCTTGCATGCCCCTTGCTGGGGATAGAGCCTGAAACCTGGCGATGTGCCCTGACAGGGAATCAAACTTGTGATCTCCTGATTCATGATTCAATACTCAACCACTGAGCCACACTGGCCAGACTCATTTAACTTTTAATATAGAAAACTTCAACCATACAACAGTAATGGAAAAGTATAATGATCCCACCCCAGCTATCCATTATTTAAGCTAATTCCTCACCACTTCTCCAACTCCCATATAATTTTGAGAAAATCTTAGACATATCATTTTATCTGCAAAATTTATAGTATATTTTTAAGGGATAAAAATTATTAAAAATAGTAACCATGGTATTATTACATAATGACCACAATACCAGATTAGACTTATTGTTAAATAAACACTAAACCCTTAATATTGAATGTTTAATCAGTTTTAATGTACATTTAATTCATATATGCCATAAATGGTTGGTTGTTATAGTTTTATATTTTGCTGGTTTGATTAGGACTCAAATAGTACCAAACATGATGATTAATTATCTCTCTAATGTTTTTTTTAATCAGTAAGTTTCTCCCTCCATCCCTTTTTTTCCCCACCTTACAACTGCTTTCTAATGAACTGGATTCTCATATTCTTGAAGTGTAGTTTTTCCTATTTCCCATCAACTGGTAGAGAATCGATCAGATTCTGATTCAATATTCCTTTGGCAAGGTTTTTTTGTTTGCTTGTTTATCCCCACCTGAGAATATTATTTTTTCATTGTTTTTTTTAGAGAGAGTAGAAGGGAGGGAGAGAAAAACATTGACATCCATTAGTTACTTTCTGCATGCACACCGATGGAGTATGGTGATCAAACCTGCAACCCAGGTACATGCCCTTGACCACGAATTGAACCTGAAACCCCTTTGGTGCACAGGCATTCAATGCTCTAAATATCTAGACACACCAGTCAGGGCTGGCAACCTATTTTTAGCCTCCATCAGGAAGTATATAATGTATGGTTGATTTTAATTGACTGCCTGGTAACATTTTATTTTAAATATTTTATTGATTTTTTTACAGAGTGGAAAGGAGAGGGAGAGAGAGTTAGAAACATCATTGAGAGAGAAACATTGATCAGCTGCCTCCTGCACACCCTGTACTGGGGATGTGCCTGCAACCAAAGTACATGACCTTGGCCAGAATCGAACCTGGGACCCTTGAGTCCACAGGCCAGCACTCTATTCACTGAGACAAACTAGTAATATTTTAATAACAGTAAAATAAAACCCCACAGTCTTAACACCCTGAAATAGTAACTTATTACTTAAAATTCTTTTATCTTCTGAATAACTAATACATGTTAGTAGTTTCATAGGCAAAACTGTATTTATTACAGTATAGTGTTTATTTCCCCACTGTTATTCAGACCAGCCCTTCCTTCAACTACAGTTCCTTGCATTATAAGGATCCTTCCTGAAATCCATATTGGCAACATTTGTCTTTTTAATTTGAGCCTGCATTGAATTGTGTTCTAATCAACCAGCAAAGCAGAGCCCTCCTTTCCCATTCATATCCACACCTCTATCATACAACATATAAAAAGAAAGGGTAGTGTGCACTTGGGCAGCTTTTTGCTCTATTGTATTAGAAGATTCCTTTTTTTTAGTTACTACTTTTCAGGACGTCTGAGCTTTCCCCCTTTTTAAATTTTCAGTTCCTATGTTTTCCCATGAAGCTACAATGTATAGAAACAATTAGTCCATGATATAGAACTAAGATATTTATATTAATAAGTAATAGTAGCAGCAACAGCATTGATTTCACCTGTTCCCAGCCTTGTGTTCACATATAATTTATTACTAGTTACCAAAATGATAGCTTGTACAGATTCTCACTACTCCTCAGAGCAGTTCTGTAAAGTTTTTATCTTTAGTTTTATGTGTAATGTAACTGTGGCTCAGGAAAATTTAAAATAAGTTTGCCCTAAGTCACATAGCTAAAAATAGCTGTAACCAATGGGACTCGAGTGACCTAATTGTAAAGCCTGTGATGTTTTTATGGTGAGCCTAAGACAGATATGTTTGAATCCAAATTTTCCTTTTCTTTCAACACTTTTAAGGTTTGTTGAGATGTTCATGACCTTCTATTAGGATATTCCCATAGTCTGGGATTTTTAATCTGCTGAAACTGATTTTCTATTTGGTGTATTATAAACTCCCAACGAATTTCCAAATAGATAAACAATCTAAACATAATAGGACTGTTGAATAAATCTTGCTAGGCTTATAGAACACAGCTTTTCTTGCTTAAGATCATGACTTTCCTATTTTTGTTGCCTCATAATAGTTGAACTAGAGGCCGGGTACACAAAATTCGTGCAGGGAGGGGGGGGCACATCCCTCAGCCCAGCCTGCACCCTCCAGTCTGGGACCCTCAGGGGAAATCTGACAGCTGGACATCCCTCTCACAATCTGGGACTGCTGGCTCCTAAATGCTCATCTCCCTGCCAGCCTGATCACCCCTAACTGCTCCCCTGCTGGCCTGGTTGATACCTAACTGCTCCCCTGCTGGCTTGATCACCCCCAACTGTCCTTCCCTGCTAACCTGGTCGCCCTCAACTGCCCTCCTCTACCAGCCCTTTTATCCCCAACTGCCCAGCCCTGCTGGTCTGATCTCTCCCCCAACTGCCATCCCCCCCCCCCCCCCTGCTGGCCTGGTTACCCTTACCTGCCCTCTTCTGTCAGCCTGATCTCTCCCCCAACTGCCCTCCCCTGCCAGCCATCTTGTAGTGGCCATTTTGTTCAATGCGATGGCGGCCATTTGTGATGACATCGTGCGTGAGAGCCACCTAGGCTTTTATTATATAGGATAGCTAAATAGTACTTATATTGATGATTAAAGTACATGAAGTACTATCCTATATAATAAAGAGGGAATATGCAAATTGACTGTTACAAAGTATGGCGGCACGCATAGCCACAAGATGGAGGCACCCAGTTCCCTCAACCCCGCCAGAGTCCCCCAGTCCTTTCAGTACAGCCTGGGGGGTGGCAGGCAAGTGGTACAGTCAGACCCGCCCTCAGCCGCCCAGACTGGCCCTAGGCTCAGGCAAGCCTCATATGGCGGCTGCCCAACCACCCAAGGCTGACCAAAGCTCAGGTAATCAGGGATAGCCAAGGCTTGCACTGCTGGCAGTGGCAGCAGCAGAGATGTGATGGGGGCATTACCTTCCTCGGATTGCTGGGTCGCCTCACACCCCTGAGGGCTCCCAGACTTTGAGAGGGGGTAGGCCAGGCTGAGGGACCTCCACTTCAGTGCATGAATTTTCATGCACTGGGCCTCTAGTCCTATCTAATAAAGAGGGAATATGCTAATTGACCCTCACGCCATAATAAAGATGGTGGCTCCCACAGCCAATAAGGAGGAATATACTAATTGACTACCCCACCCTCAAAGATGGCAGTGCCAACAGCTAATAAAGATGAAATATGCTAATTGACTGCCCCACCCTCGAAGGTGGCAGCACCCACAGCCACAAGATGGCGGTGCTTAGTCCCCTCAGCTGTACACTTGCCTCCGGAGTCCGCTAATACCCTCAGCCTCCCAGCCGCCCAGGGCCAGCCCAAGACATAGGCAAGTCTTGGATATTTGCTGTCCAGTCACCCAGAGCAGGCCCAAGGCGCAGGCAAACCTCAGGTGGCAGCTGCCCAGCCATCCAGAGCCTGCCTGAGGCACAGGTAAGCCTCAGATAGCAGCTGCCCAGCCACCCAGGGCTGCCCGAGGCTCAGGTAACCAGGGACGGCTGAGACTTGCACTGCTGGCAGTGGCAGCAACAGAGGTGTGATGAGGCGTCACCTTCCCCTGATCGCTGGGTCGCCTCCTGTCCCTGAGGGCTCCCAGACTGTGAGAAGGGGTAAGCCAGGCTGAGGGACCCCCCCCTCCAGTACATGAATTTTCATGTACTGGGCCTCTAATCTATATATATATATATATATAAGCCTAAAGGACCATTACAACCTGTTGATGGCTTGACTGGTTGCTATGATATGCACTGACCACCAGGAGGCAGATGCTCAACACAGGAACTACCCCCTGGTGGTCAGTGCGCTCCCAACAGCGGGAGCGCTGCTTAGCCAGAAGCCAGGCTCACAGCTGATACACATAGCTGTGGCGTGGTGCCAGGCCCCAGCTCGGGCTCCTCCCTGGCCGCCTGCTACTTGGGCATTGCTATATCTCTCGGGGGATGTCAGACTGCCAGATCAGGCCAAAACCGGCAGTCTGGCATCCCCCAAGGATTCCCGGATTGCAAAAGGGTGCAGGCCAGGCTGAGGAACCCCACCAGTGCACGAATCCATGTAACGGGCCTTTAGTTACAATATAAAATGGAATATCTTCTTTCTTATGCTAGGCTTCTGGCTTCCTCATCTCCAATATGAGGTTGTTAGGTAGATTGCCTTTCTTCACCATGTATGCTAAACTATATACTTGGATTGTGCCATGCAGACAAATAGGCCTGAAAAATAGGGTAGAAAAAATGTCCACTTAAAAATCTGTATTCTTTTTTATACAATTCGCTGTTCGATTTTTCTCAAGGGCCATTTTATATCAGAAAAGCCCTAAAGAGCCGAAACCAGTTTGGCTCAGTGGATAGAGCGTCGGCCTGCGGACTGAAAGGTCCCGGGTTCGATTCCGGTCAAGGGCATGTACCTTGGTTGTGGGCACATCCCCTATAGGGGGTGTGCAAGAGGCAGCTGGTCGATGATTCTCTCACATCGATGTTTCTAACTCTCTATCCCTCTCTCTTCCTCTCTGTAAAATATCAATAAAATATATATTTAAAAAAGAAAAAGAAAAGAAAAGCCCTAAAGTATGTAAATATCAACTGTTTGAAATTGACTATCTATTCTAGAGCGATGAAAATGAACAAGAACAACAGTCAGATACAGAAGAGGGATCCAATAAGAAAGAAACTCAGGTAAAAAACCTTTATTTTTTGTATTTTGAAGTATGTATTATTTTCTAAGTATTACTTTTTTACTTGTGTTTATGTTTATCAATGAAAGACAGTTACAGCACACTGTATCTTCATGCTAGGGATAGACTTATCAGTGGTTTGCTGGTATCTGGGGTGGAAGGACTGAAAAGGTGCACAAAGAATATTTTAGAGGCAGTGAAAATGTTCTGAATCTTGATTGTAGTGGATTTATGGATATACACAACTGCCAAAACTCATCAAACTGCATACACTAAGGTGGATGTAGTTTCTTGCATGTAAATGAGTCTTTAACATTGAAAAGAAAAACAAAAATAAAATAGTACCCTTCAGCAAAGTATCTAAAGAATATTCATAAATTACCAGACCCAGATTTTAGATTTTTAAAATGCAGTTTTGTTCTGGAAAAGGCCATAGGCCTTTTTAATTTTCTTCACAATTGTTTAGAAATTTAGTATCTCTAAAGGACTGATCTTTTCAACAATCTTGAAAATTCTGAACTGCATGTGAAGCTCAAGCTGTCTGCCTTCAGGATATATCTTTAAAGAAAATTAATAAATTTTATCACAGAGAATTTGAGTTATTTTATCATAATACTATTATTGTTTTAAAAATGGGGCTTTTGTCACATGGGTTATTATGATTTTCTCTCATTATGATGCTATATGGTAATACTTTTACCATATAAATGATACTAGTAATTAAGAATTTAAATGTGACACTAAGCAAAAAACCATAAAGAAAAGATTAAGAGATTTAATTTTTTTCAGATTTGATTATTTAAACATGTAAAACTATAATATATTCGAAAAGAAGTTCTTATTAAGACATGTTTAAAGCATTGAGACATGTTTTTTGCTCAGGTAGAAGTAAAGAATATTAGCCTTTTCTTCTAGTTTTTGAAAGATTAGTATTTGTACTTTATAAAAGACAATGAAAAAATAAATGGGGATGTAATACATAAAATTTATCAATTTACAAAAGAAGAGATACAAGTGGCCAGCAGCTTGAAAATGTACTTAATTTCACTAGTAATCAAAGACATAATATAAAATAAAATTGCAGAGGTTAATAATGACCATATTCGGCATAGTTTTGAAATAGGCATTTTCATAGAAGATCTTAATAAATATATCCTTTTTGGGGATCAGTTTGGCAATGCAGAAGTCTTGCAGGAAAGTTTATGCCTTTAAATTTAGCATTTCAGTTCTAGAAATCTAGAAGTGACTAGATTATCCTATAATAATAAAATGCTAAAATGCAAAGTATTTGGTCATCTGGTCAGCCATTCAACCAATCAAAGAGTGATATACTAATGATTTGCTAAGGCCACTCAACCACTCGCTATGATGTGCACTGACCACCAGGGGGGAGACAGTCGACCAGTTGTATGACGTGCACTGACCACCAAGGGGCAGATGCTCCAACTAGTAGGTTAGTTTGCTGATGGGGTCCAGCCGATCAGGACTGAGCGAGATGGGCCAGACATGCCCTGGAGCCCTCCCGTGGTTCTTCCCCTGCTAGCCAATCTTCCATGGCCCTCCCCAGCCCCAATCATGCACCAGTGGGGTCCCTCGGCCTGGCCTGTGCCCTCTTGCAATCCAGTACCCCTCGGGGGATGTCGAAGAGCTGGTTTCGGCTCAGTCCCGCAGGCCAGGCCGAGAGACCCCACTGGTGCACAAATTGGTGCACCGGGCCTCTAGTGCACATGTGTCAAACACAAGGCCCGCGGGCCAAATCCAGCCCGCCAGGCCTTGCAATGTGGCCCGCACCGCGCTGTCATCACTGCACTCCGCTGTCAGTTTATGACATTGTCAGTTTATGACTGTTCAGTAAACCATTCGGCCCGCGATTTAGGCTGGATTTTAGATTTTGGCCCCTTCTCTGATTGAGTTCGACACCCCTACTAAAGATAAATCTACTATGGCATTCATAGCAACGTGGCTCTTAAAGCAGAATATTGAAAACATCCCTAAATGTGTGTTGGTAGGGAATAGATTAAATTAAATGTATTTGCATTGATAGATATTTTCTGTGTTTAGATGGGTATGTGTAGAATAAAGGTTAACTAAAGGATTTGAGGGATGGGGAATCAATAGAGAAACTTATTTTTTTTTTTTTTAGAATTTAAAGTGAAAGTTTATTAGTAAAGAAGTGAGACAGAGAATAAGCTATTCCACAGGCGGAACAGCTAGAGAAACTTTATACAGTGGTGATTTTATATGAGCTTATGGCACTGTAATCAGAAAAATTAATAAGGTAGCCAAACTCAGTTTGACTCAGTGGATAGAGCATTGGTCTGCGGACTGTAAGGTCCCAGGTTCGATTCTGGTCAAGGGCATGTACATTGGTTGTGGGCACATCCCTGGTGCGGGGGGGTGTACGAGGCAGTTAGTCGATGTTTCTCTCCCATCGATGTTTCTAGCTCTCCCTCTCCCTTCCTCTCTGTAAAAAAAATAAATAAAAAATAAATCATTTATATATATATATATATATATATATATATATATATATATATATATATATATTTTTTTTTTTATTATTTTTTTTAATTTTTTTTTTTTAATTAAAAGGGTATTCTTACTTGGGAAAGAATTTTGGAGCACAAAGAACAAAGACATCTTACTAAGTGAAAAAAGCTGGTCACAAAAAAAGACATACTGTTTGATTTTCCTTATATGAGGTATCTAAAGTAGTCAAACTCATAGAAACATAAGTGGAATTATGGTGGCCAGGTTAGGGTTAGGAAGATATATTTAGTCATTCAGTGGTTATAAAGCTTCAGTTTTGCTAGATAGAAAAGTTCTAGAGATCTGTTGCACAACATTGTGAATATAGTTACCACTGAATTATACTTTTAAAACTAATTTAGATGGTAAAAGTTATGTTTTTTTACCACAATTTAAAAATATATATATATATATATATTTTAAACAATGATAACACAATGATCTTTTAAAGAAAAGAAATAGAATCTGAGTGATTTCAATAACTGCATAGAGTTTTTATTCTTAAAGTTTAAATCAGTGAATCAGAGTACAAACTGTGAGGTGAGATGTGATGTTTTTGTTTGATATGTACACATTTTATTTTATTTGTAAATATTCTGAATTTGAATATCTTTTTATTTCTGCACCTTTTTTTAATTGAGATATAATTGGTATATAACATATTAGTTGCAGGTGTACAGAATAATAAGTCAATGTTTGTATATATTGAGAAATCACCTCAATAAGTCTAGTTAACATCCATCACCACACAAAGGTACAAAAATAATTTTTGTGATGGGAACTTTCGTACTATACTTATACAGTTGCTTATAAATTTTAATATTTTGAAAATTAAATTTTTATTGTTATATAACTAAAGAATAAATTAATAAAATAAAGCTTTACATCAGAAAATGGGAAACAAGTGCCCAATTGGTTTGACTCAGTGGATAGAGCAGACTGAAGGATCCCAGGTTCGATTCCGGCCAAGGACACATGCCCAGGTTGCAGGCTCGATCCCCAGTACGGGGCGTGCAGGAGGCAGCCTATCAATGATTCTTTCATCATTGATGTTTCTATTTCTCTTTCTGAAATCAATAAAAAAAAATATTTTAAAAAAAGAAAATAGGAAACAAATGAAAAATTGATTTTGCAAAAAAATTTAAATACAACTTAGTAAGACATTTTTAGTCTGTGAATTAGACTTTAAACAGTCCCAAAGGAACCAATAATGTTACGGTGCATTCAAAGATAAATGTAACAGGAAAATACAAATATTTTTGTTGATTTTTGAGAAGAAGGGAGATAGAAACATCAATGATAAGAATCATTGATTGGCTGCCACCTGCATGGCCCCTACTGAGGATCCAGACCACAACCCAGGCAAGTACCCTGACAAGGAATCGAACCATGACCTCCTGGTTCTTAGAGTGTTAACTACTAAGCCACACTGGCCGAGCTCAGTAAGATTACTTTCATCCTATTAATTATTACACTAATTAGATAAGAAGAGTAATTGGAACTTCAATATAGCATGCCACTTGTTTGGAAGTTTTTTAAATAATTATAATTTTCTAATCCTAATTTCTAAACTTTAAAGGATGTATAGCTCGGTTTTCAAGAAAGTAAATTTTAAATGAAATATGTGTATACTTAATGCCAGACATTGGGTGCCATTTAGTGCATGGGGTCTTGATTTAGAGGGGTTCTAGAATCTGGAGAAGGGGCTGTATGTAAATTAAGAGTCCAGAGACGAAACATAATTTTGAACGGCATTTGAAGGGTAGAGGAGCTTTAGCTAAAGGAGCTAAGTTCTCCTCGTGTCAGGACCCCTAGCCTTTTATTAACACAAATTGTCCTAAGGCAAGGTAAAGATACACATCAAAGGGTAGGGTTTCATACAGAAGAATTGTCAAATTGGGGAATTAAATCTAGTTGTTCAGGTGTTTAGCCAACTGGAGGCAATAACATGCAGAGTAAGATGCACCGAGCTGTCTGGCAGCAAGCAGTCATCCTTTTCAGGTTTGGGAAATGCCTTTAGCCGTTCCCAGTAACTCACCCTTGTTGAGTCCCCAAGTTCCATCAACCTTTCAATGAAACTCTTGCAATTATGACATGTTTGAACTGGCTTCTGGCATATACTGTTATATATAAAATACTTAGGTATTCATTTTTTTGTTTCTTATGTCATTGTCTCAAAAATAGAAAAATGAGAAAAGTAGTTGCTTTAAATTGCACATAGTAAACTTGACATTTTTTAATGAAAGTATGTTATTTTTTCCTGCTGACTGGGTATAGTAATAGATATGTGTCTTGGTCTATTTTTTTTCTATTAAAAAAAAATAATATATGGTGGGATTTGTAGGAATTCACAAAAATTGAGCATAAATTGCCCAATGAAATTATATAATATTGTGCATGTAAAAATATACAGTGACTGTGTTGTTGAACTTCTTTCTAAGGACAGCCATGTTCAAGTTAAAACAGTTACAGTAATTAGATGTTAGTTTATAGTGTGAAAACAGTATTCATGTTATGTTAAATTTACTTGATTAATCAATAAGTTACTTTAATGAAGCATAAAAATTTAGTATGTTTTTCTCTTTTTTTTTTTTTTCTAGACTGATTCCATTTCTAGGTATGTTTACCTCTTGTTTTACTACGTTCTCCTTTTCATTCTTTCTAAAAATAAGTGGCTAGATATTTATGGATTTTGTAAGTTGATAAAATATTTTGAGTAGTAAAAGTCTATCCATAATTTAGATGACCTAGTAACTCTTCTTTGTCAAAGTCCTTACTTTTAATTCTGTAGTCCCAGTAACTCATGATTTTTCTTGATCTTTACAACAATGATAACTTTTAAATTTTCCTAAGCTTCCTAAGTTACTTCAATAATGACTATGTCATTATTAACAACAGAGGCTGATGAAACCCACCAGAAATTTATTTCATTAGGCATTCAGAATCTTCTCTTATTTGCTTTTAACTAAAAGAAAGCCATGCAAACACTAAAAAGTGTCATCTAGCTCAAAATTATTGGTCTTTTTAGAATACTTCCTTGAATATAATTATCTCTATTCAATTTTTCTTATCATAATTGTTATCCAAACCTTGTAAAACCAGGAATAAGTTTTTATGTACTGATGATTGTATTGAGTTGAAATATAGAGGCATTATTAGAAAATGTACCCTGAATTCAGAACCGAACCAGATAAGAAGAGAATTCGTATTTACAGATCTATTATCCATCACTTTGGATAGACTGGCATTAATATTTCAAATAAAAAATGTTATAATTTTAAAGCATAGTATATACCACTTCAAAAATAAGAGAAGAGCTACCAATTAAATTGTAATATATCATCAGTTGTAAGTCATATTCTGATTTCAAAGATGATAAAGTGTGGGGGAAAATGTACAATTTAAAAATTTTGAATTTATCATGATGTGAAACCAATTTTGACTTTTAGTTATAGAAATATTGAATCTTTTCCCAAAAAAATAGAAATTAGTAGTATTAAAAATAACTTCCCATTTATTATCTAAGTGACCATTATGACTGGTCGACCAAACAACTGGTCACTATGACACACACTGACCTCCAGAAGGCTGACACTCAGCACAGGAGTTGCCCCTGGCAGTCAGTGCATTCACACAGCCAACTTCCCGCTGCCAGCCAACCCCCCCACAGTCCGTCCCCCAGCCGGCCACGGATCCTACCCATGCACAAATTTGTGCACAGGGCCTCTGGTATATTATAAAAGTTGATTAGATAACAGATGAGGGGAATGTTATCTACTATTTGGACTACCAAGTTAATATATACTAGGATGTATGTTTATATAAGTTGTGAAAGCCTATAATAAAGTTTTTGACTTAAACTCATCTTTTGAAGATATGAAACCAGTTCCACATCAGCTAGTGATCGGTATGATTCCTTGCTGGGCCGTTCTGGATCATACAGTTACTTAGAAGAAAGAAAACCTTACAGTAGCAGGCTAGAAAAGGATGATTCAACTGACTTTAAAAAGGTACTTGGGTTATTTAGTTAAATTTAATTTAAAATAATTTGTTTGCTAAGATATGTATGTTGAGATATTTCTAGAAACTCATAATGAAATCAATATCTTACTCTAATTTTTAGTTTGGAGCAATTAATGGTAAGTAGAATATAAATAGCTGTTCATTGTTTTTTTGTTTTTTAAAAGGAAAGGGGAAAGTGCCCAAGACTTTAATTTTACATTTAAGTGTCTTAGACCAGTAACTGTGATACTGAGACTTAGCTGAAAAAAGACATTGGGGCAGGGTGTGTGTGTGTGTGTAAAAGCATGTACACACACTTCTTTATTTGTTACTAGGAAGCAGCCAAGGAATACAACTTTTGCTAGGAGAATATAGTTTTTCCTAGGTAAGTGAAAAACTATGGTAGCTCAACTGCTGTTAATAATTAAGGAGGAAGTAATCCTAGCTAATAAAAGAGTTAACATGCAAATTGACCATCACTCTAACACACAAGATGGCTGCTCCCATGTGGTCAAATATGCCGGCCCCCATGGGGACACAAGATGGCCACCACAAGATGGTCAGCAGGGAAGGGCAGTTGTGGGCAATCAGGCCAGCAGGGGAGGGCAGTTGGGGGTGATCAAGCCTGTAGGGGAGGACAGTTAGGGGTGACCACGCCAGGAGAGAAGGGAAGTTGGGGGCAACTGGGCCTGCCGGGAAGGCCAGTTGGGGGGACCCAGGCCTGCAGCGGAGGGCAGTTGGGGGCAAACAGACTGGTAGGGAAGCAGTTAGGCATCAATCAGGCTGCCGGGGGAATGGTTATGGGGTGATCAGGCTGGTAGGCAGAAGCGATTAGGGGCAATCAGGAAGGCAGGCGGGCAAGCAGTTGGGAGCCAGCAGTCCTGGATTGTGAGAGGGATGTCAAACTGCTCATTTAGGCCCCATCCCAGTGGGATAGGGTAGTCGGACGTCCCTCGAGGGTTTCCAGATTGGAGAGGGTGCAGGCTGGGTTGAGGGATACACACACCCATGTACGAATTTCATGTACTAGGCCTCTAATTAAGAGATAAATGGAAAGTCAACAATCAAGGATTCTGCCTGTCACAACTCTTCATATTATGAGCTTGAAATAAGTATGTTGGGGGGAAAAAGAAGGCTTGTGGAATTTGTATATGTTCCCAGGTATTTGGCAGCTATTTGAATTACCCACTTTATTAATGTCAAACCAGCAAGGGAAGAAAGGTTAGTTTTCATTATGAATAAGATTCGGTCTTTTTTTTTTTTTTTTTTTTTTTTTTTTTCAGTAAAGAAGTGAACACTGTACTGTGTTACAGGAGTGAACTTCCACTCATGGGCAATGTAGATGGAGATATTGTCCCTGCTTGTATGGGTATCTTCCATGTATTGGGAGAGAGAGACATTATAATCATACTAATGTATGTGTACCTTAAAATAACTATTCTGAAACAATTTTATAAAGTGTGTAACAGAGTTATATAAAGTTTTATACTGTAAGGAAACAGTTTTATAAGTGAATGTATAAAGGAAAGTATCAGTACCTGAGGATGGATTTCCTAAGGAAGTGAACCTGGAGCCAAAGGACAGAAAGATGATTAGTAGTTAACTGGCAAAAATGGGAGAGAGAAAATTGTTCCAGAGAGAGTGAACTTCAGGCACATAGACCTGATGATGGAAGGGTACCTGATGCATTGAAGCAGTTAAATTTTCATTAGGGATATCCTTATACTGAGAACATTGGGATGCCATTAGGGGTTTTTTAATGTATGAAATGGAGGTGTTAATAGAATGGTTGCTTTATGAAAATTGAGATTGTCATTTTGAAAAGCTAACTTGCTGCTACATACAAAAGAAATTATATGGAGGTCAGGAGAGTAAGTCTTTCATTAGAATAGTTTAGCTAAGAATATTATTGCCATTTATCGTGGTAGTAATAGAGATGAGAGAAAAAAGTAGTAGTAAATTCAGGCATTATAAAGGTGTTCAAGAAATATTTCACTTGCCTTTTAACTTTAGTAAAAATAATACAAATATAATGATAAATGCAACTGATAGTTCTCACTGTCAGGAATTGAAGAGAGCATGATAGCAGAAAAGTTCATAGACCACAAATAAAAATCACAGTGTCTCCAGAGCTCCAGCTATTGTTACTATGCAGTTACTGTCCCTTTTTATCAGAAAACTGAATTTTTGTTTAATGGAAACTCAAAAGTCAGATTTTTTTAGTGACGTCTTTTATTTTAAATACTTACGCTAGTTTCTAAGAGTTTATGTAGGACAATATACCTGTGTAATCAAAACTCTGCATTGCAATCACAAAGCATTAAAATATATTTTAATGTATCCTTTAATACCTCATGTTACCTTAATCTTTCTATATAAGTTTTAATATTGTGAAGTAATCAATAGGAAATCTTACTAAACTATTGGGGCACAAAAGTAATTTGTTCTTCTTCCCTTATTTTTATAGCTTTATGAACAAATTCTAGCTGAAAATGAAAAGCTGAAAGCACAGCTACATGATACAAACATGGAACTGACAGATCTGAAATTGCAGTTGGAAAAGGCTACCCAGGTTTGAACCTTTTTCCTTTTGTTACTCTAAAGGCAATGGGTGTGATTTATTCTATCTAAAAGATTGCATCGCAATGTTCTCTAGTGTTCTAAACATAAGTTTGGTTACTGATAACTTATTTATTAGAAAGAATCAATATAATACAGATTAATGATCATTTCACCTACTTTTTTTTAAGTGAATTAAAAATATAGATGTATAGCCTCATAATGGAAAGTCTAAATATTTTTAAGCCTTCTAATACTTAGGTTGTGGTATATGAAGGATTTAAGTGCTTATTTCCAGAATGCCAAATGTGGCAAGTCATTGAAAGCATCTGTATAGAATCTCCTAAAAGTTATAACATTTCTTTATAATAATTTTTATTTGATATAAATATTTCCTATTCAAAAAATGGTGATTTGATATAGTAATACTGGAAGAAGATAATTGTAGTTATAACTCATTTTGCCTTCTTTGCAGTAGCCTAGAGGATGGTATTTTAGACAAGAAAATTGGGATAGCCAAGGAGAATTAAAAACCCTGTTCATTTGTTCTAAGATGTGTAGGGCTTAGGAACTGTTTCCCAAGCTCTTTCTTGGAACACTAGTCCTGGGGGACTGTAATAGGCACGTTCCCTTCTCCTCCTCCTCCTGCCCCCACTTCAAAAAAAAAGCTTGTGACCCCGGAAACTTGGGAAATACTATATATTCTACATCTCAGAGCTTTTACTATTTATATGTCAAAGGCTCTAAGGGATCCTGTCATTGTTAAGAAAATAAACTTGCTTAAATTTCACATGGGATTTTTTTTAGCATAAGTACATTTCTGCAATACAACTCTTAGAATCCAGTTTGAAAGCACTAATTAAAATATCTCCAGTTCGATAAATGATACTGCATACTTTCTTTGGCCACTTTTTTCACTCATCTTTTTTCATAATTTTTAAAGTTTATTTTCTGTGTTGAACTTATACTTGTTACCACTTTTTATTATTGTTGCTAGCCATTTTTATGTTGTAAAGCAATTGTCCATGCAAAATGCAAGCTGTACTAAAATTCTAGGACCCAAGCTAACCTTTTAAGGTTATGAAGGCTCTTCAGGTTTCATTAATTAATGAGATTTTACTATAAAGATACACAGAGCAAACAAAGCGAACAAACAGACTTTAGACACAATCAGTATGGTGCTTACCAGAAGTGAATGGGGTCAAAAATGGTGACGGGAGGAGACAAGATTTCAGGTGATGAGCTCACAGTGCAATATGCAGGTGATGTATTATAGAATTGTAGGCTTGAAATTAATATAATGTTATTAACCAATATCAGCCCAATAAATTTAATTTTTAAAAATGAGAGGGAGCCCAGCCAGTGTGGCTCAGTGGTTGAAAGTTGACTTATGAGCCAGAAGGTCATAGTTCAATTCCCTCTCAGGGCACAAGTCCGAGCTTAATCCCTACTGTGGGGTATGCAGGTGGCAGCTGATCATTAATTCTCTTTCATCATTGATGTTTCTCTCTCTGAAATCAATAAAAATATATATGTATATTTTTAATTAAAAAGTGGGGGCGGGGAGGGGAAGATACACAAAAAGTAAACAAACGCATTTCATAGTGACGTGTTAAAAACTTAGAATGTTATACAAGTTAAAACTTGCTGGCTTATCCTAGATTCATAGTAAACTGGAATGCCATCATTCTTCAGGTTGCATTAGTAGCTTAGTGAGCCTCTGTATGTGAAAATATCATAACTAGTTTTCTGAAAATAGCTTTAGGTCTAGAGATTTGGTAACTATTATTCTGTTAAGAATCTTGAAATTTAGGTGTATTTGATAGTATGTAGCCAATGGACTCTAAAGTCTTTGAATTCTGCCTTAGCCACTTTCTTCCATATAGTCTCCAAGGGAGGGAAATAGGCTAACTTATCAGATACTGGTTTGATAAATTTTATCAAATGTCAATTCACCACATTTACTAATTCTGATTTTAATAAAACACCTGGAATTTTTATCAAAAATATTAACAAAAGTTGATTTTTAACCTAAGAAATTGGTTAATGAATCATAAAATTTCTAAAATGTTATATGGGGGGAAATCCCCAATAAAATACTAATTTTCTATCTAAAACTTACATAATGTCTACTTGATGGCATTGTTCCATCTAGTTCTGATTTATTCCAGGTGCTTTTGAATGTAATTTAATTCTTCAATCTTTTAAGCATTTTTAGGATTCATTTCATGTTATTTACTGCTATATTAGCCTTTGTTTTAAATTTCTAGCAATTAAAATATGAATTTAAATTTCAGAAAGAAATAAGGATTAGCTGAAACAGTTTCATCATGATAGAAATTCTGAATTTGATTTATAACAATAAACAACTGAAATGACACACACACCCTCTTTATTTTTCATTACATTTATATGCCTTATATATTTCTTACTCTTCTTGCAGAGACAAGAAAGATATACTGATAGGTCACTATTGGAAATGGAAAAAAGGGTAAGTGTCCATTTTATTGAATAATAGAGGCCCGAGGCATGAAATCCATGCAAGAATGGGCCTTCCTTTCGCCCGCTGCTGGCACCAGCTTCCCTCTGGCACCAGGGACACAGGCTTCCCTCACAGCCCTGGTTTCATCTAGAAGGTTGTCTGGAAGGACATCTGGTCTAATTAGCATATTACGTTTTTATTATAGATCGTTTTCCTACTTTATTGTTTTGTGTAAGCAACAGTCTTTTTTTCTTTAGTTTTTGTGGATGGTAGTTTTAATAAGTTTAAATTAATACTCATTAATTTAATTAGAATGTTTTCTAGCTTACCTTCTTTGGGTGTCTGTGGGGTATCTGTAGGTGTGAAATTGTCTTATTAAATAAGACTTAATTTGTCATATCATTATTTTAACTGATTAAAAATGTCTTGCCTTAATTCTGAAATGTAAATACACATTATGATAGTGAATCTGATATTTTTGAGATGCCATTTATCTCTTTGATTTTTTATAGTAATATACTAAAAACATTGTAAACATGTATATTTAATTGAATTCTTTGCAAAATTAAAATACTTTCATTCTTGAAATAAATTTTTTAAAGCTTCAGTATCAGATTTTCAAATTCTTTTAAAAGTTAATATAATAATACTTAATTTCATTTTCAATTTAAATATTAACTGAAGTAAAATATTTTTAATAAAAAAATGATTATAAGGAAATTCTTTTGCCATTTTATGTCTTTCTATAATTTTTTATCTGTCTATGATATTTTCATTTCTCTCTGCTTTTTATTTTTATTGTTCCGAGTCATAGGAATAACTCTACAGTTTAGTCTGAACAGTTGATAATGTATAAATGATCAAAAGTTAAGGGACAAGTGCTCTAAGAGTGTCTATAATACAAGTGAGTTGTGACTTATAAGGTTTCAAGCAGAGAAGAAATTACATCCTTGTATCTGTGATCTCTAGATCAAAGAATAAATAATTAGAAGCAGTTGATATAAAAACATTTTCTCTCATTCCATTTTAAAAATAGCCAATTTACCATTCTGACTAAAAAAAAGAGAGAAATTATACTAAAATACAGAGTACATAAATAAACAAAGTCTGTTAATGTCTCTGCCATTTACTAAATTGTATCTTGAAATAACTATTTGTTTTATTATGCTTGCAGCAGTTTTAAAAATTATGGTCTAGGCCATTGTGTTGTTGTTGTTAATTCTCACCCAAGAATATTTTTCCATTGATTTTAGAGAGAGTGGAAGGGAGTGAGAGAAACAGAGAGAAAGAAACATCAATGTGAGGGAGACACATTGATTGGTTGCCTCCCGCACACAACCCGACCAGGGCAGGAGATGACCAGAGTAGGGGATTGAGCCTGCAACTGAGGGGTATACCCTTGACCAGAAGAGAAATCAGGACCCTTCAGTCTGAAGGCTGATGATCTACCTACAGAGCCAAACCAACTAGGGTTGTTCAATCTAGACCATTTAAAAAATTTTGGTGCCCTGGCCAAGTGATTTATTTGGTTAGAGCATCATCCCGTTACACTAAGGTTGCAGGTTTGATCCCTGGTCAGGTCACATCCAAGAATCAACCAGTGATTACACAAATATGTGGAACAATAAAGCAATGTTTCTCTCTCTCTCTCTCAAATTAGTCAATAAAAAAGTGTGTGTGTGTGTGTGTGTGTGTGTGTGTGTGTAAACTATTGTATAACTAATTGCTAAAATTTGAATCAGTTATTTTATTAAATTTAATATTAGTTATATTCTTTCACAATAGAATTATTATTGAATTTTATATCTAACGTAGAAATAAAAACCACTCACTTTTCTGTTATCCATATTATGGTTGAGATGAAAAGGCAAATAATTTAATCAAAAATATATATTTATCTGCTGGTACCTATTTGGCTCAGTGGATAGAGCATCGGCCTGCGGACTGAAAGGTCCCAGGTTCGATTCCCATCAAGGGCATGTACCTTGGTTGCGGGCACATCCCTGGTAGAGGTGTGCAGGAGGCAGCTGATTGATGTTTCTCTCTCATCAATGTTTCTAGCTCTCTGTCCCTCTCCCTTCCTAAAAAATTAATGAAATATATTTTTAAATATAATATATATTTAACACAAAAAATTAGCAAAAGAAAAAATAAAATCATCCATCAACCTATCATGAGAGAGAACTGATATTTTTATGTTTATCCTTTGTTTTTCCTAAGCTTAGGCACACGATAACATATTTTTGTTTTCTGACATTTTCACCTGACCTCTTCTGACTGTCAAATGCAAATAAGTTACAAAGTAGCTAATTCACTCTCAATTTAACAGACATTAACAGTCATAGTATTAATAATAACTACTAATATTCCTTCAGCACTTTCTTAAGTGCAGATTCTGGGGTAAGCACTTTACATGCATTTTCTCATAACATATATTTTAATGTTAGTAAGTTTATTTGTCAGACATCAGGAATTTCCTGTAACTATATGGTTGTCAGTTTGGCAACAAGGCAATTTAGTATGTTCTTGTCTTTATCATCAAGTAGTTAAAATCTTGAAGTCACCTAATAAAATTGAGGTGGTGGGGAAATTACTAATCAGTAGGAGAAAATATACTTTTATGCTATTTCTGATATTTCAAAAATTTATGAGAATTAAATATGACATATGTCCTAGTATTTTGAGAAGTGCATTGTTTTTTATAAATTTGTCATGACTGTATTATTAAGTAGAGAAATGTCTGTTTCTAGAAAATAACATGCTGATAATAGAATAACATGGTACTTATTAAACTAGTAAGATTCCATCTATTTTTTTAATTACTTACCCTTAAAAATATTAACATTTACAGTAAGTGTATGGCTTCACTAAATATGAACATTGATTATTAATCTGGGAAAGAATGTCTTGGAAGTAGTTTTGGTATGATTAAACTAAATTTAAATGGTTTGTATCTGAAAGGTGACCGGCAAGAGTCAGTATCTTCTGGGCGGTATGACCTAACCAAAGTTTTACAGCACATTTTAATTATTGCTGCTTGCTTTTTTGCATAACACCTTAGAATGCTTATTATTTGAGGGAGAATAAAACAGTACACTGCAAAAATGTATGTTGCCTTTGCCTGTCACTTTTTGAAATAAGGTAATTTAACCTAAATGCTGCAGTTGCTTCTTCATTAGATTCACTGCATTAATGCTATACATTATCAACTGAATAAGCTATGAAGTCAGTTGGGTAAATAATGGATAGTAAATAATTTGATGGAAGAGATGAACCTCTCATAGATCCCATTGAAATTTTAAAGTACAGATATTTTAAGCACGTTTGCTTCTGGCTTTTCTGCTTCTATCACTGTAGAATAATTGCATCTTTGTGTGAGTTTTTTGTTTTTGTTTTTCCTATACAATCCTAAGTCTTACGTATTAGTTTACTCTATCCTGCATTTTACATGAGCTAAAATGTTATGTAGCATCTTACCAGAAAGTCAAAGCTTAAAAAAAAAAAAAAAAAAAAGAGCTTATAGAAAGTAATGCAAATAATGACTTTCATATTTCTTTCTCTCAAATTTTAGAAAGCTCTTTTTACACATCACTGGCATCACATCTTTTTCTACACTGCTCCTGATTTGATTTTTGATTCTCAAGTGGCACTATTTCACAATTTAGAAGAGAATGTAAGAATATAATTATTATATACTTAATATTGTTACTTTAAATTGATCTAGGAACGAAGAGCTCTAGAAAGAAGAATATCTGAAATGGAAGAAGAGCTCAAAGTAAGTATAAACCATGCTATTTATGAGACATAGTGCTATTTAGAAACTAAATTTTACAGTACTGTTATAAGTGTTATGTTCACAGTAATTATTCTCAAGGCTGTTTATGCAATTTGTGATTTATCTATATCCAAGCTTCTCTTTCTTCCTAAAATAGGTCTTAGGTGGGCTAGAAAGTACTTGACACACATACGTTTTTGTGAATCAATTTTTGTGGAACTTTTGATGTTAAGAGCTGTATTTTGCATCAAATTCTGCATTTCCTGTGGAAATAACTATTTGTTTTGAATGTAGGAAGGAACACTCTTTGCAGAAAAAGAAAAAACAGCATTAATTAACTCTTATCACATTGTCTTGCATAAAATATCTCTTTCACGCTATGAATTAAAACTAATGAATAGGAAATTGGGCCCATAGAACTAGAATTTCAAGATGTTTTAGTAAATTATTTGGTTACTTCTTGGAACATTGTTATTGAGTGCCTGTGTAGACAAATTTTTTGGATTTTATTTGCTTATGTATTTTGTTTGATATGGACTTTTAGAACTATACTGTATATCTTTGTAGATCTCATGGAATATTTTTTAAGAATTAAATTTTTCTTATATTCATTGTCTGTGATTCTTTATGTTTTTATTGTACTCTTTTCCATTTTCTTATTTTTTATTTTTATTTCTTTATGTTCTGATTCCTGCAGAACCTGCATCAAATAAAGCAAATTCAAACTCTGAGAGAGTTAAATGAACGACTGCTGACTGAGAATAGGGCCTTGACAAGAGTGGTAGCCAAGCGCTCAGGGTTGTGTAGGAAACTGCAGTCTGTGAACCTATAATTTATAGTTTCATCATTTCTTCTTGGTAGAGCCAGGCAGGTGTTTTTGTATTAGTAAGCGTGTCTTGAGTTCACTTTTACAAATTAATGCCATTTTGTCTGGAGCTTATCATATAACCTTAATTATGCATGGCTTCTCAGAATGTTAGAAAGTGTCACTAATTCTATATTTAAACTACAGTAAACTTAGGGAATGATTTTGGAATTTAAGTAAAAGACTTGTCTGCACTGTCACAAAGCTTGTACACATTTTGGCTCTACAAATATTTTAGGGCTTAAAAATATGGCTGTTATATTTCAAATTCTTAACTAGAAAGAAAATGGAACATAATGTAATGAATGTGTTGTACACAATATATGTTGAAGCTGAAGATTAAGCATGCATTATCTGTTTTTCAAAATGTCACTGTCAGTCAGGGCCATCTTAATATTCCCTTAGTTCTCTTAATACATAAACTTCATACATAAACTTCAGATTACTGTATTTTAGTATATCCATACATTTCAAACACAGGTAAGAATTGGTTGGGTCCACATAAAATTAACTTTTCACATAAATTTTGCTTATATTTTGCTAAATATCTTGAAAAGTATGCTTTAATGTCCAAAATATAAGCTGTTCCATTTCCTAGCAAATCTAGCAGAGCACATGTAATTTAAATCATTCTACTTGGTGGAAAATCCATGTCACTTATAATATTTTCACCCCCTCGTTCAGTTTGTAAAACAGAAAATGGATTTGCTTTATTTTGAGAATGTGAGGGTGTGTTTCTCTGTTTGCTCCAAATAACTGGTTATTTTTTCTATTCTTGAACATTTTTATAAATACAGGCTTACTACTTTTGCTGATAAGTTATTTTATTCTATCTCATAATAGTAATAATTGCTTTGTTGTCATTTAATGAGCACCTAGTTTCGGACATTGTACTAGTCACTTAAACTTAGTACCATGAATCCTTTAAAGAATTTTAATAATTTAGAACAAGTCTAACTCCCTCAAAACTTTCCCAAATATGATGATTTTGGGGGGAAATATGTAAGTGTGATGGTTTGAGGTCTGAAGTAAATTGAGCAAAAAGCCCTGATTTAGTACGGACAGGAACTCTTAAAGGAGCTCCCTTTCAGCTCCATTTTAGCCTAACAAAAACAGGCTTCCTTTTCTTGGCTGTTCTAATATGTGTGCTTGTGGGTCATAATATCAAGTGATTTAGTACATTTCAACTGATAACTTTGGGAGAATAAACTGTTCATTCCATCATTTATTAAACTAATGAGCATCACAAGTTGGGGGTTAGTTTTTTTTCTTCCTGCTATATGTTTTAGCCACTAGAAAAATATATAACTGACAAAGCTTGTTCATGTGTCTTGTGGTGAAAATATAACATTTATTAAGAATAATATTTTATATTTTTGCTGAAGCAAAACTTTTTCTTCATTTTTCCCCTTGTAGATGTTACCAGACCTAAAAGCAGACAACCAGAGGCTAAAGGACGAAAATGGGGCCTTGATCAGAGTTATAAGCAAACTTTCCAAATAAAATAAAAAGCAGCAAATAATGGAATTGCACATATTAGTAACCCAGTGGACCATAATTGACAGTCACTGGAAACCTGGAAAGAGTCCTTGCAGACTGTCATTTCCGGATATCCTGCCAAATGCCCTCTTATCTTGGAGTTTTGTTTAAATTTTCTGTTGTTTTGTTTTTGTTTTTGTTTTTTTTCTCCTTGTATCAAGACCATTGTTTCATGTTAATGCAGCTGCTGAGAAGATTTTTTTTTAAAGACTGAGAAAACTTGTTTACAGCTCCAGCATATAAAGAAAGTGTTCAAGGCCAGATATGCCTCAGATATTTAACCAGTAAGCCTTAGTTGTACATAAATACTTTTGTGTCAACAAAAACTTGCAGCTCTCACAGAAGACAGTTATTCAACATTTTTGATGTGCCACCGTTTCCAGTTTTTCGATATTTAATTTTTTTTTGCTTACATCTAAGTTTGGGTTTGTATGTTTTTCCTTATAACACTTCATGTGGCAGACTTTTCTGTGTTTTCACAGCTTTTTCATTTACAGAAAAGAACACTTGCTCTTCTGAGGTCATTGTCATGTATTAGACTCATGTATTAGGCGGATGCTGTGTTGTGTCCCACCTGGAACTGAATTGCTTGGTGGAACATTTGCTTTCACTATTTGTGCAATATTGCATTTATTTCTTATATGAATGCTTTAAAGTCAGATGAGGTTAGGTTCTTTTAAGTCCTGTTTTCTGCCTTCATTGGTCACTTTTTTGTTTTTGTTTGTTTTTTATTATTGTAGAACAAGATGTTAGATTCTATAATCTTCACATTCATTTTAGCAGGTACTAAGTGATGCTGTATATATAAATAAGTGTATTGTTTTGATTTTTAGAACACCATATGGCATGCTTGACTATTTTCTTATTTCAAATGTCTGTTAATGAGAAGTAGGCTACTCCATCATAGTGTTAAAAACTGAATTTGCTAACAATGTGATATAAAAACTTTAAAAGTAACACATTATGTGGAGTCCTATCTTTATAAAAGTTTTCTACTGTAAAGTGCTTTTACTTATTTTCAGTTCTTATTTGATAGTATTCAACCATAATTAAAGTTGTGTAGGTAATGCTTCACATTTCACATACCGATATTTATCTGAGTGCTGTCTAAAACTGTTGTGCTAGCCAAAGTAATGTTATGAAATCATTTGCAGACTTAACCGTGAGTTAATGTTAAATGCACTGTTATTGCCATGTGAAGAGGCATTGATTTCTATACCACCATGATGTTCAGACCATTTTATACATTTCAGTGGCCTTTAAAAAAAAAAAAAAAAAAGTAAAACCAAGTACATAATGGAGATGGCTTTTATTTGGACAAAAATAGCTTTTATATTTTCATTAAACCATGCAAAAATATTACATCTTTTGGGCACATAACTGTCTCCTTAACCACTGAACAGTTCAGCCATTAGGATAAATTGTACATTGTAAAGCTTATAGTAGCTAATTGTAATATTGATTGTATTGTATACTATATCAAATGTGAATTTGTACCCCTTAATTTTAAAAGGTCATTGTGTTCTACTGCCTATTTTAGATTACTTTGGGGTTGGGAAAAGGTGTTTTGGTAAGCTGGATTTCAAGTCCTCTCTCTCGATTGGTTTTATGAAGATAGAAGGTTATGCTCTTACTACCATGCTCAGGATTCTTGATTTTTAAAGGTACAAGGATAGATGTGGGAATTTTATTTTTGGTTATATTTGAACTGTATGAATGGTGGGTCTGAATATAGAGAATTTCCATGGTCTTATATGGACATAAAATATCCAGATAATTGATCAGTTTGAGTGACTGCAACATGTTCTGGTTGCACAACAGTTAGGCATGCTAAGGACTATATTTGTGAAGTTTGGATGCCTGTGAAGAATGATTAAATACATGTTTCTAATATTTTAGTGTTTTGTATTTAGGTTATTTATTCTTTGTATCTAAAACTGAACAGCTACTGTGCTATATTGATTTTATTGGTAGTATTGAGCAGACCTTGTTTCTGCATGAAACTAGTTGCAAAACCCACTATTTTGGAAATAAAAATGTATTTTGACATATACAAATAAAATGAATAAAACTATTTTAAATGTGTGAACTTTTACTGAGACATTTTAAATTTTGTTCTGAGACATTTAAATTCTGCATGGGTATTTTTTCACTAATTATTTTACTTTGATTCCAATTTGAATAATTTTTGAAATTGTAATGTGACAATTTGCATAACATTGTACATGCACATCTGTAAATGCAGTCTTAATTGCCATATTTATGCAATCTGTGTACCAATTTGGACAAATGTTTATATATTTTACATAAAGCTGTCTGTATGCAGAATCTGAGAACTAGTTTTTTATGATAAGTGGGTAAAAAAATACTGCTAACAATGTTTCAAGGTAGTAGCTTTGTAGCATAAGATCATTTGCATAAACATTTGGTGGCTTCTAAATTAAACCTGTGCTTTTTCTTAGCTGTAAACATCGGCTTGAGATACAGATAAAAATAATATTTCATTGAGATGTAAAATATTAGATCATTTTTCCAACCTAGATTTGGTCAACCCGTCTACTAACACATGTAAGTAGGTAAGAGGCACTTTCAGTTGGGTAGAGGATTTGTAGTAAGCCTGTGTTTAAATCAGTATGAGAATTGGACTTGCTGCTTTTTACTTCCCAGTATTTTCCCTGTGCAATGCTCACAGAATGATAGATTTTTACAGTTGTTGTTTGTCCTCCATAAAAAAATAATTCCACATGCCAATACTTCAAAGCCAAATGAAGAGCAGCTATAGAACTTTCTAGGAGAGTATTCATATAAAAAAAAAAAAAGCAAAGTAGTATTCATTAATCCATTAGGCTGTATTATCTTGCTTAAAGATATAATCCTGGCTGATTTGAAATAGTCATGATTCCCAGTGTCAACACTCACTGAGTCTTATAGGAAGAAAATATCCAAAGAACCAAATTTTCTTCAAGCTAAGACCATGTATTTCCCATAGAATATAATAGCCTTGTGGGTTGTCCTTCACTTTTTCATATAAACAGAATACAGAGCAAGTCTAATTAACAGTAACTATCCATTAGTCATATCTTGCTCGTTAAAATCTTTGGTTGCAGAGATGAAAGCTGGCTGATAAGCAGTCTTTTCTGTGATGTTCCAAGTTGTATGTGTGTGGTCTCTCTGTATCTTGAATGTGCATATTCAACAGAGATCATGTGCATACGAGAGCTGCTGTCCCAAAGGATTGGGTATAGAATGAAATATTTATTTTCCTACTTTATTCTGTGTATAACTAAATTTCTTGACTTTCATTTTGGAAAGGATTTTTGAGTGCTATTTAAACAGAGTGATCTTTTTCTTAGGCAAATGGTATGGAGTGTCTCATTGCTGCCCCATGCTTACAAAGTGACCAGATTACAAAGTAATAAATTCAAAATAAAAACATAGGTGTCAGAAGTTTAAGATTCTATAATCAGGTCATATAAATCTATCTTATTAAATTTTATTACAAGTTTTCTAAAGTTTGCCGAGGCCGGTTTGGCTCAATGGATAGAGCGTCGGCTTGGGGACTGAAGGGTCCCGGGTTCGATTCCGGTCAAGGGCATGTACCTTGGTTGCAGGCACATCTCCAGTAGGGGGTGTGCAAGAGGCAGCTGATCGATGACTCTCTTTCATCGATGTTTCTAACTCTCTCTCTCTCTCTCCCCCTTCCTCTCTGTACAAAATCAATAAAATATATTTTTAATAAATAAATAAATAAATAAAGTTTATTAGGTCTAAGCTTTTTTGAGCTAAGTTATCCAAGCTTTTTACTGCTTACATTTCAGTAAACATCTAGGTCACAAAAATTTACTACATTATCATTTTTAAAGGCTGAAGAGAAAGAAGGGGGAATATTTTGAAGAAATGAACAATATAAGTAGATTCTGCTCTAATACCCAGCTAGTAGGGTCTGTACTTTGTCCTTGTAGGTCTGAGAGAATGGGAATAGAAAAGAAAGATTTACTTTCCCTTCCTCACACTCAATTTTTCTTGAAGGTTTGTTTGGATACAAGTCCATTTCGATAGTCTACCTTATTTGATCCTTACAACAGATTGGATAAAGTCTATCTTCATTTTATATGTGAGAAAGCTAAGATTTGTAGATTATTAACTGTTCAACATTCCAAGCCTCATACAGAATAGAGCTCTTAACCCAATTTAGTGTTGATTATTGTTTATTGCCAATTCTTAATTGAGGACTTTTCCCATGGTATCCATGTGATGGTTTATTTGCATGAAATTGCATAAGTCACCTATGAATCTATATTTTAGGCTTAAAATACTTGGTTATCCTTGGGAAATGTGTTTCTTTTTTTCTTTTTTTTTAATTTATTGATTTTTCACAGAGAGGAAGAGAGAGGGATAGAGAGTTAGAAACATCAATGAGAGAGAGTCATCGATCAGCTGCCTCTTGCACACCCCCTACTGGGGATGTGCCCGCAACCAAGGTACATGCCCTCGACCGGAATCGAACCTGGGACCCTTCAGTCCCCAAGCCGACGCTCTATCCACTGAGCCAAACCGGTTTCGGCGGGAAATGTGTTTCTTGATTTTTTTTTTTTTTTTTTTTTCTCTAATGCCACAACCTCACCCCCATATCTAGTTAGGACTTACTGTTGCTAAATCACTTGCTCTTGAATGGGACTTATTGCCCAAGCAGCCAGTTGACTCCCTATAATAAATTCTAACTATACCTGATAAGTATGTAAAAGATTTTCACATACTGATATGCAAAAGAACTTCTTTTGCCTTCTTCAAAAACAGATTTTTTAAAAATTGATCAGGGCTTAATTCCCAAGAATCTTTTATTCCCAGGTAACATTAATAGTGCTGTGGTATTAGCGGCAAATTTTTCTCCATTGAAAAAAATGTGAGGTACCAATGCATAAAATAGATAAATGTGTATTTTATATTACTCATAGAGTTGACCCCACCCCAAAAGAAAGTACTCAAAATAGGCCTCTGTACGACAGCATGACCCCTCATTGGTTATTGCATGCGTTTTAGAGTACTGCTGAGCAGATGCACCTTGTCTGCACTGCTTTTATAATGTGCTAAGCCAGTGCTTTGGTACTATACTATTTTATGTGAGTGAATATGTTCTGTCCTAAAGAATATCGAACACAAGTACAGGGCAGGAAAAGCTCCACACAAAAATGAGGTCACTTGGCAGTGTAAGTCGACCACTAGTACTCTCCAGTGTTTTGCAGTTGTGCATGTGTCTAAGTGAATTGTTTTTATAACGATTATGCATTTTAGCACACAATTTGAATCAAACTTTCATGGGGTCCATAGAGCTAAGATTTAGGGTACTGATTTTTAAACACTTGACATGGTGGAAAGAGCTTTGGATTCAGTCACGTGTATGTGTAAATCTCAGCTTTACTAGCTGATAACTAGTAATTCCAAACAATCTTGTGGTATTTAAAAAATGTAATAGTGTTGCCTAGTGCTTGCAGTGTTGTCTGTGCCTGGGTGGGTCGCAGATTCGATTCCTGGTAAGGGCATGTACCCACGTTCTGGGTTTGGTCCCCAGGGCATGTGTGGGAGGCAATTTATTGATGTTTCTCATGTCAGCATTTCTCTTCCTCCCTCTTGCTCTAGAATCAATGAAAAACATATCTTTGGGTAAGGAATTAAAAGAAAATTTTAGTATTGTTTCATCTTTGAACAAGCATGTCAAACTCAAAGGCTAACACAGGCCAAATAAGGTTTAAGTTTATGTGGGCGTCAAAAAAACAAAAGCTTCAATTTTCATAGAAACAGGTCTATTTGGATAGAGATATACTGAATACAAAGGGCTGAAATAAATGAGTAATCACTAACATAATAGAACATTTTAATAAAAATTAATATTCTTTCTTGAACATTAACTTGCCAGGCACTCAATACCTGCACAAATTAAGTGTAATGCAAATAAACCTATTTTTCTTGTTCTCTGAATATTTCCTCTTGAGCATACCAAACAAGTCAGTACAAGATTAATGATGTGGCAATTGGCTGCTAAAGTATTTGCTGCTAGTATTAGTGGAGAGAAATGGTGTGCCTGCGTGTAAGGTGCATAAGGGAAATGAATGCAACATGATTATAGTGATCAGTCATTAGCGAATGTTGTAGTGCGTTATTAATATGTATAACAGGATATTGTAAAAATTAAGTTATGAAATTTTTATTAAAACGTTTTTTACATGCTGTTGTATTGGCTGGGCTGCAAAAATATTCGTTGTAGGCCACATGCAGCCCATGGGCTGCGAGTTTGACATGCTTGTCTTAGAATATGTTAAAGCAAAATTTTGGAATAATTTATATTGTTACCATAAATACCTAATTTTTTAATTCAGACCAGTAAAGAAAAAAGATTGAAGTCGATTTTGGAGAACTTCCTTCAATCATTGGAAAGTAGGAAAAAGTACACCTCTGTAACCATGTCATGTCTAATGGGTACCAGGGACACTGACTACTTATGTGAATCTAATTTATTTATAGCTCCAATTGTTGTTAGCAGAGGGAGAAATAGGGGAAAGTGGCAGGGAGTTTATAGGTGTGACATACAAATACATTTGTCATAGAAAATTCTTATTGTTAATTGCTGCTCAATATTCCTTTTTTCCATTAAAATTTATAGTTGTTGGAATGTCAGGATTATCACTAATTTGGATGTTTTTAAAATTTACATAATACTCATAAAATATTGTGAGGTCATTGGACCAGGTATCAGCCTCCACATTACACTGATCTTGTTACATAATGATCTGCAAGAGTTTTATAATCTCATCTATTCCTTTGTTTACAATTAGAGTCCTGCCATCTCATTCTTTCTTAATGCTAGACCGCAACTCTGGTGTCAGTTCTTGCCTTGCTGTGTAAGGAAAAGCAGGGAGAAAGGGAGCTGAATTTTAGTATTGTCTGTGTATCAGACCCTATGCATAGCTTTGTTTTCTGGTTTTAATATTTTTAAGCTATTTCTTTTATTTCACTCTACAATAAGCTCCTCCCTCTGGCATATCAGAGGCAGGACCGGCCAGCCAAACGCCTGTGGCCCTTCTCGCCCGCAGGCCTGGCCCGATTGGCCCCCATCGGAGCAGGCAGCCCGATCCCACCCTTGCAGGAATTTGTGCAGTGGGCCTTTAGTTAAATATAAACATTCTGATATCTGCAGACTTACTTGTCTCTGTGATTCAGTAAGTTCTTGTTAGCATGTGCTTGCCTGACACATGCCTATGTGGTGAGGATAAACCCTGAAACAAAACAGGCAAAAATAAAGTCCCCACTTTGTGAAGGTTACATTCAACAAGGGGAGAGATTGAAAATAAGCAACTACCCTAATTTAGAATATATGGAAAGAACAGAGTAGGATAAGCGACTTCAGGACTGAGGAGAGAGCTAGTCAGAGAAAACCTCACTGAGAAAGTAACATTTGAGCCAAAACTGAAAGAAGGGGAGAACAAAAACTGCAGACACCTGGGAGAAGAGAATTTCCAACCAGAGGGAGCAACAAAAGCAAAAGCCCTGAGGTGCACCTGTTCCCAAGTGTTTGACCGGCAGGAAGGCTGATGTGAGCAAGAAGAGTGGTGGGAGAGCAACAGGGAGCTGGATGAGGGACTTGGCTTAGACATTTATTGACCACAGCTCTGCACTACACTTTCGTGGGAGTGATAGATTTGATCCTTCAAGAACTTGACTATTTTACCTATGAATTGTAAAATTATTTTTATAAACGTTTTAATTGATTTTTAAAAGGAGAAGAAGGGAGAGGGAGAAACATCCACGTGAGAGCAAAATACTGATCTGCTGCCTCCTGCACACCCCCAACCAGGGATTGAGCTCGCATCCTGGGCATGTGCCCTGACCAGGAATCAAAGCGTGTCCTCCTGGTTCATGGGTCTACGCTGGCCCGGCCAGAGGATTTTTTTTATATAAGACAAGCAATTTCACAACAGCCCCATACACTTCAGGGTGGTGTGTGTGTGTGTGTGTGGGGGGGGGGGGGGGGTAGCCAGTCCCCTTAACATCACTTTTTCTCTGCTTGCTAGAGAGACAAAAAGCCTAAAACTGCAGGTATGGGAAGGCAAGTGTCTTAAAAATCGAGGTGTCTTGCAAGCTTAAAATTTTAAAAATCAACATAACTCTTCTCACCTTTGAGGCTTATGACTTTTTTTTCTTTTAAGTCTTTGAAAAAAATTGTAATGGCTTCAAAATTCTTGCCTGCTAATTCTAACATATGGGTCATGTCAGGGTCTGTTATTTCTCTTGATCTTGAGTCACATCTGTTTCTCCAATGCTTAATATATTTTATCCTGGACATTGTAGATAATAATTGTCCATGAACATGAATTCATTTTCCTCTGAAGAGTTCTGATTTCCATTCTAGCAGGCAGCTAAGTTACTGGCTGATGACTCTGAACTTCTGTAAGCTTACTTTATATACTTTTGTGATGGATCTACTTCCAATTTAGTCTTAACCTTTGAGCAAAACTTTGGTCCTGGAAAATAGTTCTTACTCTAAAGGTATGGCCCCTCTATTTTTGATTGAAAACTTGAAGTTTGCCCAGCCAGGGTGGCGCAGTGGTTACCTATAAACCAGAGAGTCCTGTCTGGGCACATGCCTGGGTTTCGGGCTCCACCCCCAGTAGATAGGGGTCCTGCAGAAGACAGCTGATCAATGTTCCTCTCTCATCATTGTTTCTATATCTCTCTCCCTCTCCCTCTCTCTGAAATCAATAAAAACATTTAAGAGAGGGGGGAAAAACAAAACAAAAAAAACACCTTTTTTAAAGTGTTTACCAAGCCCCTCTTGACTTAGTAGGTACTGTGGTCTGCATGTTTGTGTCTCCCTAAAATTCACATGATTTATTTCTAACACCCAATGTTTTAGTATTAGGAACGGGCCTTAGGAGGTGATTAGATCATGGGGTGGAGCTTTCACGAAGGGGATTAGTGCTTTTATAAAACAGATCCTACAGAGCTCCCTAGATCCACATGTGAGGACACAGTGAGAAGTCTGTGGCCTGGAAGAAGGCCCTCCCTGGCTCTGCTTGGACTTCCAGCCTCCAGAACTGTGAGAAATAAATGATTAATATTTATAAGCTGGCCTGCGATACCTATATATAGTGACCTTCTGACCAGCCGGTAGATATGACACGCCCTGACCACCAGGGGGCAGATCCTCAACACAGGAGCTGCCAAGCTGCAGTCACTTGGCAGTGGCAGTTCTTGGGTGACGCACCCCAGAACCAGAGAGGAGGGAGCCCAATTCCTCATGGAGCCTAGCAATTCCACCAGGCCAAGGAGCCCCCACCTGCTGGAGGGACCCCCACTCACTCCTCGCAGCCCCGGGGGCTGGGAAGGGACCTCAGAAGGTTGTCCCCAGGGTGCGTCCTGCTATCTCGCCCAGTGCAGCCCCACTGGCCACTTTCTAATTAATTTCAATGTGCACAAATCCGTGCACCCGGTCACTAGTTTGTTTTAACAGCCAAGTGGACTAAGAATATAGGTAGGTTTCAAAACCCATATTCTATCTCTTCCCTGGTAGGCAACAACCAAAATTTCTCCTCGGCATATTCTAGTTGCTGCTTTCCTGAGCTTTCAGAATCAATGCATGCGCAATTATGAGGCCAAGAATTTGAAGCAAGTTTATACACAGATTTTGGGACTCTCATATCTACGGCTCTTATCTCCAAAATCTTCCCTCAGTTTTCAGTTGTTCTAGCAGCCCCAAACCCTGTCCTCTGGCACCTCAGGCTGCAAGATCCAGTAAATGCTAGCTGCCCTCCACTGCACTCAGGGGAACGCACTCAGGAGTAAGTCTGTTTAAACATGGATCTCACCAAGTATAGTTCCCTTTTACCCAGGTCAGAGTTCTCCAATTTATGCCTGCTTTTGGTCATTCTCTAATTATTTCTTATAGTTTGTCCAGAGTCCATAATTGTTTGTTTGATAAAAGGAAGTTTATTTAGAAACCCTCAGAGGTAGAAGTGATTGGTAGAAGAAATGAGCTCAGGAAACAAGTTACAGAGGCAAAAGAAGGACCCGCAGAGCTTAGGAGAAAGAGAGACAAGAAAAACCGGCCTGTTGCGTGGAAGGAGCCAGGGAAGGGGGGAGAGGCAGAAGGCGTGGCTGTGCTCCCAGGAGGGAGAATGCCCAGAATCCATAACTATTATTTGTGGGAGACTTAGTGCAAGCTGTTCTGCCATTCCTGGAAAGAAAAGCTCTGTATTACTTCCACGGTTTTAAAAACTAGCTTTAAAAAGGCTAGGCCAAATGGACCAAAATATATCATTTGGTACAAGGAAGTAGTTTTAGATATTTCTTCTATATTTTTCAAGTTTTCTATAAAGTGATATTTTTAAAATTAAACTGTTCTTAATGGATAGAATTTGCATGGAGTGAGAGACATCCCAGTGGGGAGGTATATAAGATTTACTGTAATTTGGCATTTATTTTTTAAATTAAACAGTTTTTTATGGAAAGAGTTTGGAGAAAGAGGCATTTCAGATGTAGGAAGTGTATAAATTAAAGGTGTGTTTGTGTGAAGAACATGAGTCACCTTTGGGTCAGCTGTTTTGTGGGAGCAGGATGGTTTGCAAGAGTGGAGAAGTGGAAAGAAACAAGGGAACTCCACCATTATACAAAGGTCCTTATTGTCAACTCATTGCCAAAAGCCTGGATTTTAAGCTGTTGAATTACCTTATGTAGTATAATATAAGAATAACTAAATTTGCCAGAAAGAACCATGAATATTTTATTTTAAAATTTCAACTTAATATTACACAAATTAAGGAATAAAAATACATTTGCAACTAAAATACATGCCTTTGGATGCAAATCAGAAACGGATATGGAAAAAGGAAGAAAAAAACTTATTTGTAGAGTGATGAAATTTGGAGAGATTTTTAAAACATTTCAATTTCCAGATGCCATATCAGGAGATGGGTTATATATCATGGTGACTAAGGGAGTTAGGGTCTCGTCTCTACTGATTGGCTGGGGCCAGGACAGGGGTAGGTGATCACTGCATCTGGTCCTGATGTCACCTAGGCATTGTTCTGTCTAGCTTCGCAAGGATGTGGACAGTGCGGTCATTCTGCTTTTCTGGGCCTGGAGCCGAAACACAGCCAAGGCCTCGATGTTATCTTTAGTTTGACCAAACCTCTGTTTCTGCGGTACACGAGCCGCAGGCTTTGTTCCTAAGACTTGTTTGATGCTGACAGAACCAAGCATCTCATTGTCCTGAGGGCTTAATGATTAAGGCCCCAGCTAAGCTCCATGCACAGGAATATAGTTGCACTCTCAGAAGAAGCTCTAGAATTCCCATGTTTTTGCCCATGAGCAACCTTGTTTCCTACACAGCTGTCAAGACTCGGCTAAAATAGGCCCCACTTTGTGAAGCCTGGTTTTCTCCCCCTCTCCATAATAGGCCATGAGTTTCGTCAGTCCTCCTACAGACCATGTCAGCAGCACGTCTTATTTTTGTCAAAGTCCCTGAAATGAGTCATTTCTGCCCTTTATACTTGATACAAATTGAATCCATTTTAGAGGCTATTTTAAGCATGCAAACTATGTGTGATATGCTAGGAGGTAAAACTAGTGCAGTGACAGAAAAAAAAAAAAATGATATGCATTGAACCTAACAAAGATATTATACAGTGATATCTATGCTTAAAGAAGCATGTTGCCATTTATCAGCAGGGAGCGTAGGGAGATCTGGGGTAGATAATAGATCAACCGAAGGACTTGTATACATGCATATAAGTACAGCCAATGGACACAAAACTCTGGGGAGGAAGGGTATGTATGGGAGGGGGGGGGCAATGTTAAAATATGTACACAGATAATAATTTAATTAAAAAATGTAAAAAAATAAAATAAAATAAAATCTAAAAAAAAAAAGATTAATAACTAAAACAATTTAGTGAACATCATAGAATTGCCGAGTTGGAATTGATCCTGTAGCCTCTCCTTGTCAGGCCTGAGAATTCTCGGGCAAGAAGCTAGGATGTCACAGAGGCATGAGTGAAGAAAGCAGAGCAAGAGTGGAGGAGGAGGAGTGCTGGTAATGCAGTCACAGATGTGAAAAGGCCCTCTCCATCCCCACACCTCAGACCCTCTTGCTCACGCCAGTTGTAACTGTGGAGGTCACCCCTCACCTGTCCTCTTTCCTTTACATCTGGAGGGGGTGGGGGTGAGGGTGGGGGAGCAACATTTGGTAACTCACTTCCACCCTTCTCCCCCTGAGATTGTAACCCTAAAAGCAAGTAACAGTGGCTGCTGAGAACAGTTAAAGAAATGCACTTCTATGTGTTTCTCCTGCTGCCTTGGCTAGAATTATGCATAAGGCACACAGGCAACTCCAAAACCCTATAGTGTGAGACACACCTAAACTGAGTGCATGAAAAAGTGATTCAATAATTCAGTAAAATAATATTAGATGTCAATAAAGAGAATAATATAAATTCAAAAAAGCAAAGAACAATATTGAGGGGTTTTAATTCTTAAAATGATCTAGTTGGAAAAATAGACAAAATACATGTAGAAGCTTAATAAGGGAAATGTTAAACAAGATTTTAAATGGAAAATTATATAAATAGGCATACGTAAGGACGACTTCTTACATATAATTATTGGTCAACGTTTTAAAAGTTTAGTTAAAATTTCCATTATAATTTTACTTTAAATATTGCCAGATTTTTTTTTTAAAGGGGCTGAATTTGCCCTTTATTAATATGCCAACCTTTTTTTTTTTCTTTTGCTCAGTTCATCAGGAAACCACTGAGTTAAGAATGGGCATGTCTCTGTTCACGGCTGCTGAGTGGGATGCAGATAACCACTGCCCAAACCGGGCAGTCTGCGCCCTGTCTCTCCCCCTTTGCTCACCAGCAAGACTGCGGTGCCACCCAGCCCCATAGCGAGCAGACCCACTGCGGAGAGGGTGGGGTGCTGGCCCTTTCTGCAACAAGTGCACCCAGCAGACCAAGCCCCTCCCCTTGGGGCCCACCATCACCCTCTTACCAATCATACTTGTTACTGCTCCAGCTGGAAACAACTTTCTTCAAACTTCCTGGTGGCGAACTGAACCCAAGAGAAGATGAAGTTGAAGGACTAAGACGTTCATGACAAAAACAGTCATCGGGATGGATTCCTGCAAGACTGGGTCATTGGTGACTGATTGGTAACTGGTGGAGACCAAATTTCGATCCTCCTCAGTATCCATGTAGTCCTGCCCATATTTCAAAACCGAGGGAACATAAGAAGTTGTTTTTGGTTCAACTTCAAGAGAAAGCCTTGTTTTCAGTCCCTGAAAGTGACAAGCTTTTTTTCTTTTAAAAAATAATGGATACATCTGTAAGCACAACTTATTAATATAGAGCGTAGATGAGTGTTAAACAGTTGTTGAGGATCCCTAATGTATATGTGCTGCCGAAGCGAGCACGTTGAGGATCCCTAATGTAAACATCACATCTCGATAGTGGCTTTTAATCAGTTGTAGCATATTTATGTCTGGGGTTTTAGACAGTAGTAACATGGGAAGGGGGAATGATTCAAATAAAATCCTTAAAAATCATCATCTGTATTCATTTATACATTTTTGAAAATGTTAATAGAAGCAAGACTATTTTCTCAAATCTTGGTACAAAAATCTCATTAGGCACCACCAACATTTCCCATTTGGTGGATACTGGTTCTAAAAACAGAAGTGTTCTTTTCGTAGCCTACATACTTATTGTTCCCTTATTCTTTAAAAAAAATTCCATGTTGGCTCTAAACTAAGAAATTAGCGACCTCAAGTTAATATATAATAGAACAAGTGAGTTTCTGTAATTATTAGATTTTAAAATATAGATCCCTAGACCCCAAAATCTGCTTTTTATAATTATGTGTAATAATAGATTCTTAGGGCGTAAGAATTTTATGTGAAACTTATTAAAAAACAGTGCATGATTTCTTTGCCGGTACAGATCTGTGCTGCCAGTGTAGCCAAAAGACCCTGGGAAAGAACGCTGAATGCTTTGCTGACTGCTTTACTAATATTGTCTGGTGTGTTTAGTCTCCAAGAAAAAAAAGAAATGAACATTTCTTGATCACCTACCGAGTGCCACAATATATTTATATGATTGAATCCTCGCAATGACCATAAGAGGCAGAATAATTCCCGGTTTACAGAGGGAGACACTGAAGTGACGAGCGCAGGGCATACGTAAGCAGTGAAGCCAGGATCTAAACAATCTGGCTCCACACCCGTCCCACTTCATGTGACTTCAAGTGGTCACCCACGGCAGGCTGCGTGCACGCCTCCTTCAAAGCCTACTTCGTTCCCACCGGTCTGCAACATCGACCTTCAGTCTACACCGTCTAACTGGAAAAACCTGAGGGTATTCCCAGAATTTCCGATTTTTTTTTTTAAGCAGGAAATAACTTCAATTAGTCAGTTGGTAACTTACGTCAAGAACTTAATATTGCCTGACATACTAATGCGTGCTACTCATAAACTTCATCTCTGATCCTAGCATTTGGAAATGGGCTACAGTGGCTTCCTATTTTCTTAACAATTTAAAAAAATTGCTAGTGTGAAAATAATTGCTTGTCAATGCTTTAGAAATATTCAGTTATCACCCTAGCTGGTTTGGCTCAGTGGATAAAGCGTCGGCCTGCAGACCAAAGGGTCCCAGATTCAAATCCGGTCAAGGGCACACACGTAGGTTGCAGGCTCCTTCGTGGCCCTGGTTGGGGCTTGTGCAGGAGGCAACCAAACAAGGTGTCTCTCCGACATCAGTATTTCTCTCTGTCTTTCCCTCCCTTCCCTCTCTCTAAAAATCAATGGAAAGATATCTTCAGGTGAGGAGTTAAATAAATAAAGTATTCAATTATTAAAATAAATCGTATACAATGGAAAATATAATTTGTACAGGTTGAACCTTAAAATGGGCGCTTACATTTCTTTACCAAATTTCTCCTGTTAAACTTTTTTCAGCCCTCTCACCCTCTCAAGCATTGTCTCAGACTTTTTTCTTTTTCTTTTTCTTTTTTTTTTTTTTCCATATGGAACCTCACCTTTGTTCCTAATATCTTTTTCTCTTCCTGCTTCCTGTCCCTGGTTCCATTCCTCTCAATGGCTGCTTTTGTAACCTGTGTTCTTGGATTTATTCATATTCCCTCCATAGACTTGTTAACAACTTCCCTTATCCTTGTCTACCAGATATTTCTTGTGTACTTAAGTATTTAGTCACCATTGTCATAATTGTTCTGAAAATAGCCTTGATAAATGGGCCATCCCAGAAGATCAGCAATTTCTAAAGGTAATAACACCTTGAGCAAATAAATGATTTTATGATTCACTCCTTTCATGACCCTCATAAAAGAAAGAAAATTGTTATATGATAAGACTATAGAAGTAATTAAGCGTTGTAAGGATTCAATAGTTGTTGAGATGGGTTTGGTCTGCTCAAATAATTGCTTTGATGTTAGGAGGATTGTATCCGTTAAGTATAGGTTTTCAATGAAAGAAATGTGTGTTCATTAGGAAACTTCAAAGAGTTAAAACCCTTTTAGTGGTTAAGTTGAACACTTAATTCTAATTGCAGCCCTGTGACTTGAGTTTTTAACATGATCATGAGATTTTTTTTTCACTCAGAGTAATACCTGATTTAATAAAAAGTTTGTATTGCAGATTTTATTTTTTAAGAATGAGTTAAGACCTTTTAGTCCCTAGGGCCTAGAGTAACCTGCCTATTAGTTATTTACATGAATCCTAAGGATCTGGATTAAGTAAGGATTCACTATTTTGATTTAAAATTAATTACAGCTATTAAATAATTTGAGCTTGAAAATAACTCATATAAGTAATTTTCTCTATCAGAGAAGAAAGTTTTTTATTAGGATAGTAATTGAAATAGCCTTAACAAAGTGTCTTCTGAACTAGTGCTTTATCTATCACTTGAACCACTAGGTGGCACTAACAAGCTTTTACCAAATATGTACTCTGAATGATGTATAAGACACTCCTTGAATGCTTTCCACCTATAAACAACATCCAATACCACCACTATCAACAGGAATACAAATTCGAGCCATCTGTTTAAGAAAAATGGTATAAAGTTATGGCTCTAGACAACAATAAATGTTATTAACATTAGCAAATTACTAGCTGTTTCAGAAGCTATTTGCATTGCTGACAAAAATACTGAGAATTCAATCAAAATAGAAGGCACCATGATGTAGTGAAAAAAAAAAACACTGGACTTAGAGTCAATAGTGCTGGTTCTGTTTATAGCTCCACCACCAACGATCTTGGCATTTTGAGTAAGTCACTAAACCTGTCTGGTTGCCAGTCTCCTAGTCAGTGAAATAGGGAAGGAAAAAAAACCAACAGCTTTTTTTTTCTACAAAATTCCTGAGAGTTCTAGTATGGAAAACAAATGAAAGCAAGGCTGACTGGACAGGGTGGAATGTTAGGAGGAGAAGGATGTATGGACATACTTTCTGCTCTACTTCCCATCACTGTCTTTAACGTCCCATCCATGGTCTGTCTCCATGGCCCAGAAAATAATAATCTGAGAGCAATGAAAGAGAAAATTCGTATGGTCCCTTCTGTTCCAGAAGTCTGGTTCCACATATGTAGCTCTGTGCAAATTCTTAAACATTTTCTCTTTATTTGCCCAATTCCAGGATATAGTACTCACGCTTTATTTACTCTTTTACAAACGAGTAAACGGAGGCTGAGTAATTACTGTCTTTTTAAAATTCATCTGGATATAGGATCAGAATCCAGAACTTCTGACTATATATATATATATATATATATATATATATAGAGAGAGAGAGAGAGAGAGAGAGAGATGATACAGATATATAGATATAGATATAGATATAGATATAGATATAGATATAGATATAGTAATTAAACTTTCTTTTAAGAAAAGTATAGATTCACATGCAGTTGTAAAAAATAACAGAGAAATCCCATGTACCATTTA
The DNA here is from genome assembly GCF_964339955.1 of Pipistrellus hanaki. NCBI lineage: Eukaryota > Metazoa > Chordata > Mammalia > Chiroptera > Vespertilionidae > Pipistrellus > Pipistrellus hanaki. The sequence continues at coordinate 121,512,771 of NC_140505.1, forward strand.
CTCAGCTTCCCCCAAAGGTAACATTTGCAGAATTATGGCACTATATCACAACCAGGCATTGGCATTAAGACAATCCAGAGCAATCCCACCACCCCAAAAATCCCAGTGTTGTGCTTTCAAAGCTACACCCGCCTTCCTCCTGCCCCCACTCCCTCCTTAGTATTCCCACCCCAGGAACCACTAATTTGTTCTCCAGTTCTTTAATGTTGTCATTTCAAGAATGTGATATAAACGGAATCATATAGTATGTAGCCTTTACAGTATTAACATTCTCACTCGTCATTATTCTCTGTAGGTTTATCCAGATTGTCCCATCTATCAAGCATTCATTCTGTTTTATTGAAGAGCACTCCATGATATGATGTACCACAGATATTTAATTATTCATCCAGGAAGATTATCTGAGTTGTTTTTGGTTTTGGCTTTTATGAGGATCGCTGCTATAGCATTTGTGTACAGGTTTTCATGTAAACATAAGTTTTCATTTCTCCAGGATAAGTGCTCAGGAGTGATATTGCTGAGTCATTATGTAAGTGCATGTTTATTTTTTTTATTAAACTATTATCTGTGTACATATCTTAGAGACAGGAAAGCAACAAGCAGACTGTCAAATTACAGCGGGGAGGGTAGGGAGATCTGGGGGAGATAATAGATCAACCGAAGGACTTGTATACATGCATATAAGTACAACCAATGGACACAAAACTCTGGGGAGGGAGGGTACGTATGGAAGGGGGGATGGTAAGTGCATACTTAGTTAGTTTTCTAAATATATTTTCATTGATGTCAGAGAGAAAGGGAGAGGGAGAGAGAGAAACATCAATGATGAGACACATGCCTCCTGCATGTCCCTTACTGGGGATTGAGCCTGCAACCTGGACATGTGCCCTTGGCTGGAATGGAACCTGGGACCCTTCAGTCCGAAAGCCTGATGCATTGAGCCAAACCGTCTAGGGCCATGTTTAATTTTTTAAGGAACTGCTAAATATTTTTCAGAACAGGTATACCACTTTACATTTCCACCAACAATGTAGTGTTTTCACTACTTTTTTGAATTTTAGCCATTCTGATAAGTGTGTAATGGTAGGTCACTGTGGTTTTAATTTGTATTTTCCTAATGCTATTGATGTTAAACATCTTTGCATGTGCTTATTTGCTCTTCGTATATTCTTTTTGGTGAAATATCTTTTGTTCATTTTCGAATTGGCTTTTTTGTTTTGTACTATCGAGTTTTGAGAGTTCTTTATGTATTTAAACACTAGTCTGTCTTTTCATCCTCTTAACAGGATCTTTCATAAAACATACATTTTTCATTTTAATCAAATTTTTTTATGGATCATGTTTTTGGGTCAAATCTAAGAACTCTTTGTCTATCTCTAGATTTCAAAGATTTTTTTTCTGTGTGTTTTTCTGAAATGTTTATGATTTTGTAATTTACATTTATGTAGTGGATCTATTTTGAGATAATTTTTGGATAAGATCTGAGGTTTAGGTTGAAATTCTGTTGTTGTTGTTTTTTTAAATATATTTTATTGAATTCAGAGAAGAACAGAGAAGGAGAGAGAGAGAAAGAAGCATCAATGATGGGAGAGAATCATTGATGGGCTGCCTCTTGCATGCCTCACCTGGGAGACTGACTGACATGCGCCCTAAACTGGATTGAACCATGACCTCCTGGTTCATAGATCAACAGTCAACCACTGAGCCATGCCTACCGGGTGAAATTCTGTTTTGTTTGTTTGTTTTTTAATGAATTTGCTCCAATTGCACCAGTACCATTTTTTTTTTTCTTTTTAGTAACACCATTATTTTTAAAGGCAATTTTCTTTCACTGAATTGCATTTGTAACTTTGTCAAAAATCAGATAGGCATATTTATGTGGATCTATTTACTGGCTCTCTGTTATATTCCCCTGTTTAATGTGTCTATCTCTCCACTGATAACACACTGTTTTGATTAATGAAGCATATAAAAATCATAAAATTGGGTAGATTGATTCCTCCCACTTCATTCTTCTTTTTCAAGATTGTTTTAACTCTTCTCCTTCTTTACTTTTCTATATACATTTTAGAATGATCTTGTTTATAGCTACAAAAATCATGCAGAGATTTTGATAGAAATTGCATTAAATTTATATATCAAATCAGGGAAAATGGACATCTTTACTATATTGAATCTTCCAATCAATGAACATAGTATGTTTCTCCATTTATTTAGACCTCCTTTTTTTTTTTTTTTTTTTTTTTTAACAGAGGTCAGCTTTTATTGACTGTGTTGCAAAAGAGCCAGTTTAGTCAAAAAGACCAAAGCCCATGTCATCATCAGACTCCTCAGATTCTTCTTTCTTTGCTTCCACTTTCTTCTCCTCAGCTGGGGCCGCAGCGGTGGAGGCCGCAGGACCTCCTGCTGGTGCAGCACTAGCTGCCGGGGCAGGTCCACCAGCCCCTGCATTGCAGATGGGACTCCCAATGTTGACACTGGCCAGAGCCTTTGCAAACAAGCCTGGCCAGAAAGGCTCACCATGTACACCAGCTGCTTTACTGAGGGCACTGATCTTATCCTCCGTCACCTCACTTCATCGTCGTGCAGGATGAGGGCCGAGTAGATGGAGGCGAGCTCCGACACGGAGGCCATGGCGAGGGTGGGTGTTGGGCGAGCGCTGCCGGGAGCGGTGCTAGTCGCCGGATGAAGTGAGGCCTCACCCCAACGGGGCCTTAGCTTCCTCGGAAGAACCGGCAGCTGGGAAAAGGGGCTAGACCTCCTTTTATTTATTTTACTAGTGTTTCATAATTTTCAGTACAGACATCCTTTTTTTTTTTTTTTTTTTTTACATTATACCTAAGTATTTTTAATGTTTTAAGTGATTATAAATGGTATTATGTTTTTAATGTTGGTGTCGACATATTGTTAGTATATAGAAACATAATTGGTTTTAATATGCTCATTTTGTATCCTGGGGCCTTAATTAATTGTAGGAGGTTTTTTGTAGATCTCTTGAGATTTTCTATGCAGACTGTAAATAAGGACAGTTTGTATTTCTTCCTCCTTGATTTACATACCTTTCTATGCCCTTTATTGCACTGGCTAGAACTTCAGCACTGCAGTGAATAAGAGTAATAAGAGGAGACATTTTTTCTTTCTTGATCTTAAATGAAAAGCATAATTATTCACTATTAAGTATAATTTTTAAATTAATTTCTTTACTGATTAAGGTATCACATATTTGTCCTCAATCCCCCATTCCAAATCCCCCCTCCCCCCCCACCCCCCCATATTAAGTATAATGTTAGCTGTATGCTTTTTATGGAAGCTCTTGATCAAATTGGGGAAGTTCTCTATTCCTATTTTTGTAAATACTTTTAAAAGTATTATTTCCGGGTGAAGTGGAAGTCCAAGACTGAGCCTTTATTGGCGGCTCGGGTGGGGGCTCCTTATTACTGCTAGGTGTGGGTGTGGGCTCTGGCTTCCCCCTAGGCCTCCACAGATCCCTGGCTGGGAGAGGTAGGAGTGCTCAGCACTGCTCTCCTTAGGACTTGTGTTCACAGCAAGGTGGGGTGGGAAGAATGGCCTTGTAACCATCAGCACCGGGCAGTGGTGAAAGTCCTGTCTTCCCACAAGGCCTCCCGTGGCACACACAATGGGAAGTAGGAGGGAATGTGCCTGAGTGCCAGGAAGGGGGTCCCCAGGTGGTTTACACTGTCATTGTGGAGCAGGGGGTGAGAGCTCGGCACTGCCTAACGGGGTGAAAGTTCCCGTTTCCCACCTTAGTCTTCTCTGACACCCCATCGTGGGGGCAGTGGTATGCTCCCCTTCAGCCTGGAGAGGACGGAAGTCCAGGCTCCCCATTTGGCCTTCCCTGATGTGGGTGGGGGTGAGGAGAGGTTTTGGCTGTAGTGTTTGACTGGAGGAGAATGGTTATTGTCTCAAAGTTTTCCATCTTGCTAGGCTGCCCTTTCTTGGCCCTCTGGTTAGATGAATCAGGGTTGTTTGTTTGCTTGCTTGTTTTGTATGTGCCTGTTAGTATTTCTAGGTTAGAGGCTTCTCCAGCACCATGCCCGGATATATAAGGCAGAAAGAAAACCCAGGGAATTCACTATCATAATGTCCCCAGGTGGTCTGGCTTTTTCTCTCCATATTTCAAAGTATATTTATGTTTGTTTTATGGATAATGGGCACATTTTACATTATATTTAATGGAGAAGTAGGCAAAAATATAATTACTCCCTCTTCCCAGAAGTCTCATTTATGATCATCTCGTCTCACGCTTTGAGGCAATAAGCTCCACCGTACCACAGAAAATGATAATAAAGATACCTCAAAGTGTACAATTAGTGTCAAATGCAGAAGAGATTGTTATAGCTTAATGACACTTCATGAAGCAAGAAGGACTTGACTTGAATTCCCATCGTAATAAGTAAATGATATCATATAAGTCCTATAATTCTTCAAACATTATCTAATAAAAAGCTAAAAAATAATTGCAGTACCTTAGCTTTTACCTTGTGCCAGACACTGTGTTAGTTGGTTGATATGTGGTTAAGGCTCTTAACAACCAAATGCAGTGAGCATTATTACAACTCTTTATTCTACAATTGAGGAAAGTGAGACTTGGAGACTTGAAGTAAATAAGACAGGTCTTGTGTTTGAACTGCATCTTTGTGAAACCGAATACTAAACTTGAACTACTTTGCCATACTGACTCATTCCTTTCAAAGTCAAAGCTCACGCGTGTAAAAAGGACCTCCAGGCACCATCTGCCTCGTTCAAACCAAAACTAAACTGTTGCCGGCTGATAAATATTGAAAAATATATGAGCACATAGTAATATTGGAAGCAGACACTTTAAAGTGAGGTTTGGGGATTCCGACCAAGAAATGAACATAACTATTTACTGTAGAGGTGAAGATTTTACTTCTGACAATGCTACTTGCCTTTGTGCCCCTCATTGCCCTGTGGGAAGATGATGCAGAGAAGCAAGCACTGTTCTTTAATTGAAGATGATGTAAGATGTGCCAGCATTATGAATCACGAGACAATGAAACATTTCATGTGGCTTTAAAGCTCTTGCGCCTCAAGGGAGAACACATTCCTGGCCAATGACGTCTTTTGAGGTTGTGTATTTATCCTACCTTTTTAAGTTATATAGAAGCACTTTTCCTATAACCATTAATGCTGTCCTTTTCATCAATCACATGCATGGCAATGCTATTACCTTCGAATTCATTCTTTTTCTCTTTGAATATATGAATCGCTAGGAGTGTCTTTATTAACAAAGACCTCTCATAAATACATGAAGACTCAATCTGAGCTGATCTTTTATTGTTCATACTAGAGGCTCGCTGCACAAAATTTGTGTCAGGAGGTGGGGGGAGAGGGGGCTCAGCCTGGCCTGCACCCTCTTGCAATCTGGGACACCTTGGGGGATGTCAAACTGCCAGTTTAGGCCCAATCTCGCAATCCAGGACCACTGGCTCCTAACCACTCATCTGCCTACCTGCCTGATCACCCCTAACCACTATGCCGGCCTCATTGCCCTTAATTTCCCTCCCCTGCCAGACTGATGGTCCCCATCTGCCTGCCTCATTGCTCCTAACCACTCACCTGACTGCCTGATCACCCCTAACCATCTCTGCATCAGCCCCCACCATGGCAGAATATGCTAATTAGACTGGATGTCCTTGTGGACTGCAGCCCACACTAGTGGCCTTCACCCCGGGAGCTGAGGCGAGGAAGACAGGCCAAGGTTTACCGTTGGCTGTGACTCCCTCTTCAACGTTGGAGTGATGGATATTTCATCACATGTAGATCTTGTATTATTTATTAAGGATTGTTCTTTTTCAGCTTCACCTTATTTACTTACTCATTTGGCAAACATTTGCTAAGGGCCTTTTTTGTGCCAGGACCAATGCTACATGGTGAGGACAGGAAAATGGATAGAATATGGCTGTTGATCTTGAAGTGCTCACAATCCAGAAATGCAAACAATTATAAAATATGATGAAGGATAAAGAAGGGACCTGGGAGTCACCCTCTACGGAGAAGCGCCTAGCTCCTTTGCAAGTGGGCACAGATTGCATCGAAGGGAGTTTACTGATGAGGTGACATTTGAGCTGATTCATAAAAAATACCGTTTCCCCGAAAATAAGACAGTATCTTATGTTAATTTTTGCTCCCAAAGATGCACTAGGTCTTATTTTCAGGGGATGTCTTATTTTTCCATGAAGAAGAATATGGTACACATTTGTTGTTAAATGAAAAATAAAGGAAATTTATTACCTGTATATGGTACGGTAGTACGGTAGTTGTCAACACAAACCAAACAAACTGTGAATCCTACAGTATCAAGAATTTACTCATTTATTCAATGACAATCATGTCATCATCTTCTGGAACATCATCATAACAATCCAATTCCTGAATTTCCTGGTAAATTTCTTGTGACTCCATTTCTTTCAGAATCAGTGGACCAAATCTCTCATGTTTAGCCTAGGGGGGCCTTATTTCCGGGGGGGATGCCTTATATTTCACTGAGAAGGAAACCTGTAAGTAGGTCTTATTTTCGGAGGATGTCTTATTTTGGGAAAACACGGTAAGTAGGTGTTTTCAAGGTGGAAAAAGGAGCACAAGAGGCCACTACAGGAGGAGAGAATAAATTTTTTATATGTGGTTGGTTTCTATGTACTTGAAATTACTTGAAAAGGGTTAGAGACAAAATTCCAAAGTATGTTTAGGTGACGCTAAGGAGATTAGACTTTACCATCAGATTGTATTTTGGAATATCATTCTGCTTTTATTTTGAAGAATCACTTAGCGGCTAAAGGAAGTTATCCCGGCTAGAACAGATGAGAGTTTTCTGAGACTGGAGATAGAGCAGGAATTGAAGAGGTTTTGGAAGTAGAAACTCCAGGACCTGGTTACTGCAGGAGGTGATAGAGGGTAACTAACCTATGTGACCTCCAGGCTTCTGACTAAGTGGATGGTGATAACAATGCATGTTTCATTAATTCTCACAAGTACATTCTTTTCACATTTAAGCATTGCTTAAGGTGAGATCCATCTTATATTTGATGGTATTTCTAATACCTTTTTTAAGCAGTGTTTTTTTTTTGTTTTGTTTTGTTTTTATATCTCAGGGATACAATAAATAATGGTGCATCGCCACAGATGATGTCTTAGATTTCTTATAATACAGGAAGTAAGATCAGGAATACAAGAGGAAGATCAAATTTGGGCAGGAGGGCTACCAGAGAGAAAGCCATCACCATTGAGAGAGGAGGAGAATGTGCATTAAACCATCACATTACTTTCTAATTAAAAACAATATCCACATTCTTGTCTCCCTGCCCTGCTGCACAGGGATGCTTGTTTATTCCAAGAGATGAAATGTTTAACTGTGGACTCTGGGCATTGGGGGGTGGAGGTCACGAGGATGCTGGACTGCTCACCTGGAAAGCCAGGTTTATGGACAGATGGGCAATCTATTACATGCTGTCACTGACTTAATCTTTGGTTAAATTGGGCATCCTGCCTTATTAGGTGTCAATCATCAACAAAAGTTCTTCATGTAAATGAATATCTCCATATTTTCAATCCTATAGTACTTCAGCAGTACAAAATATTTTCTTTTATCCCCTGTCCTAAAAAAATAAACAGGCACAATCCTATCAATGGACACAACGGTCCATAGGGTGGACTGCTGCCATGCCCTGACCAGCCTCCACATTTCTATTCCTGTCCTTCTCTGGTGTATTCACCACATAACCATTAGGGTGGTGGTTTAAAACATCTCAAGAATCCAAGATGGCAGCATAGGTAATACCTAACTGCAGCCTCACACAACAATTTCAATAAAATACAACTAAAATACAAAATGGACATTACCCAGAACTACAGGAAAGTCGACTGACTGGAAATTCTACAACAAGAAGAAAAGAGAAAACCAGAAGGAAAAGCAGGGGAGCTGTAAAAGCCTAAGGTACGGAGACACGGTACACGAGCAGAGAAAACAGAGCCAGAGAGAAGGGGGAGGCTGAGTGCCTGGCTGGCATTCCTAGCGGGAAGGAGATAAAAGCTCTGGACTGTGCTGAACCCCAGATCCGATAGCACTGAACCCCAGTTCTAGGCCAGACCCTGGGGACCCAGGCTCATTCAGAGGGAGCCTGGGCTGTAAGGCGGAACCTCAGGGGAGCGACAAAAGGCAGTCCCGGAGGCGCACACACTGCGCGCAGAGAATGGAGAGTTGACTGTGCTGCTGGATTGCCCTGGCGGAAAGGAGACAAAAGCTCCAGACTGCTCTCAACCCCACTTCCAACCCCACTTCCAACTGAACTGAACCCCAGTTCCGGGCTCATTGGGGGAGAGCCTAGACTGTTTGGTAGTGGGTGAAACTCGAGGGCACCTTTCTCTAAGAGGTGCCTCCACCCTGAAACTCCACCCCATCCAAGCTAAACACAGAGAATTTTAAGGCTTCCAACTCAGGGAAGCTACGAAAATGCCAAGACAAGGAAACAGATCACAAATGAAAGAAATGGAGGACGAAAAGCCACTGGATATAGAGTTCAAAACCACACTTATAAGGTTTTTCAAGAATTTCCTAGAAAAAGCCGATAAAATAAATGAGACCTATAAGGATATGAAAAGGGATCAACTAGAAATAATAAGGGATCAACAAGAAATAATAAGGGATCAACAAGAAATAAAGAATATATTGTCTGAAATAAAAAATAGTATAGAGTCCTAAAAACAGAATGGAAGATTGCAAGATTCAAGTCAAAGATTTGAAACATAAAGAGCCAGAAGACACTCCTCTGCAGAAGCAAGAAGGCCAGAGAATCCAGAAAGTGAAGATAATGTAAGAAACCTCTGGGACAACTTCAAGCAAACCAACGTCAGAATTATGGGGATCCCAGAAGAAGAGAGAGAGCAAGATACCGAAAACATACTGAAAGAAATAGTGACAGAAAACTTCCCCCACCTGGTGAAAGAAATAGACTTACAAGTCCAGGAAGCGCACAGAACCCCAAACAAAAGGAATCCAAAGAGGACCACACCAAGACACATCATAATTAAAATTCCAAGAACAAAGGACAAAGAGAATATTAAAAGCAGCAAGAGCAAAGCAGGTAGTTACCTATAAAGGAGCACCCATACGATTGTCAGTTGATTTCTCAACAGAAACCATGCAGGCCAGACGAGAATGGCAAGAAATATTCAAGGTGATGAATAGCAAGAACCTACAGCCAAAAATAATCTACCCAGCAAATCTATCACTCAGAATCGAAGGCCAGATAAAGAGCTTCACTAATAAAAAAAAAAAAAAGCTAAAGGAGTTCATCACCACCAAACCAGAATTATATGAATTGCTGAAGGGGGTTCTTTCGGAAGAGAAAGAAAATAAAGATAAAAATTATGAACAACAAATACGTAACTATCAACAAGTGAATCTAAAAACCAAGGGAATTAAAAAAAATCTGATGAACAATATTAACTGGTGAATATAATAGAATCAGAAATATGGAAGGAGAGTGAACTGATGATTCTCGGGGAAAAGGGGAGTGAGGGGTGAGGGAAGAGACTGAACATAAACTGTGCACCTATGGATGAGGACAATGGGGGGTTGGGAAAGGGCAGAGGGTGGGGTGGGAACCTGGTGGAGGGGAGCAATGGAGGGGGGGGGAAATGAGGAACATTTGTAATAATGTGAACAATAAAGATTTCTTAAAAAAATAAATAAATAAATAAAAAATAAAATAAAATAAAATAAAACAGATCTCATGTCGCTTCCCTGCTCAAACTCTCCAGTGCTTCTCATCACCCTGAGATAACATCTAAACTCACCTCAGCCTGCAAATTCCTATATGACCAGATCTGACCTGATCTTTTACTCTCTCCATTACACCCCTCTCGTCAGACCTGTCTTCCTGCTGAATCCTTCAACTCCACCGATTTTTTTTCCCCATCTCAGGACCTGTGTCATTCCTCTCTCTGCCTGAACTGTCCCTCCTCCAGATTTTCCCTTAGTTTTCTCCCTTCCTTTGTATCTTGTCAAATCTCACTGACCCAGGTATGCGTGGCCTGCACACCTAACCTAAATCATGCAATGCCAACACCACCAGTATTTTTCCTTTAGCTTGCTTCTTTTCTCTGCATTGTGCTTACCACAAACTCAAGTATAGATTGAATTGTTCACCCCAATAATATGCAAAATACAAAAAGAAGGACTTTATCTTATTCTGGAATTGGGCCTGCACACACTAAGTGTAAAGGAAATAAATAGTTATTAACTGGATGCTGTAATCTTCAAGATCTGAACCAAGTGGATCTGTCCTAGAAAAGAAGCTGTGCTGCTCTCAGTGCTTTATGTTAAGATTCTAATATACCTCAGCTGAGTAAACCCGAGAGTGGGCCGCATGAACCAAAGACAAATATCTTCAAGCTGACTTCTCCAAGGTGTGGTCCACAGACCAGCAGCCCTTGTCAGAAATGCAGGGTCTCAGACCTGCTGACTCAGACTCTGCATTTAACAAGATCCCTAGGGGATCTGCATGAGCATCAAAATTTTAGAAGCACTGATCTAGAGCAGACCTACAAAATCAATCTAGCAAGCCACAACCAGCAATTTTTTAATGAATAGAGCAGAACACTATAGGTTGGGATAGAACAGTGGTTGGTAAACTCATTAGTCAACAGAGCCAAATATCAACAGTACAACAATTGAAATTTCTTTTGAGAGCCAAATTTTTTAAAACTTAAACTTCTTCTTGTTACGCCCAGACTTCGTGATCCCCAAGGACCACCAGGGAGCTGAGTCCGATACAATAAACAAAAGAGCCTTTTCCATGCTAGCATGGGCTCTGTCCCACTCACGCTGGCAGCATGGTGGAAGAGAGAGCAAATTTCGTCCAATCCAGGGGTTTTACTCAGGTCGGTGGTGATGTCACTGCCTCGGCTAAACCTGATTGGTTGGGTGAGGGCTAGGGTCCAGCCACAGAATGGAGGATAACTCCGCCCTGCCCCACAGTGGAGCCAGGAGCTCATCCTCACCCCGCCCTGCCCTCTCACTTCTAATGTCACATCTTCAAAATAGACTCGCCCAGGCCATGGTATTTTGTGGAAGAGCCACACTCAAAGGGCCAAAGAGCCACATGTGGCTCGCAAGCCGCAGTTTGCCACCACTGGTAGAATAAGAACAAAATATCAAAGTGTAAAACATGTAGATCGCGCAAGTTTTATTTTAAGAAACTATGCACATATGCACGTATGCATAAGACCACAAATGTAAAAATAAATGTATTACTGTGGGTTGTGGTCAAAATGCTTGAAGCTGCTCAACCACTGGATAGCCAGGAACTTGAAGTGAGAATTAACCCATGGAGAAAAGTGACACTATCTGGTAACAACTGAATCAATCAGATCTTCTAAATAGACTTTGGAGAATTAAACCAAAGGGGTGTTTTGATAAGCCCTTTCTAGGCTATTACAATATTCCTAGTTTTGTCTTTATCACATGTAGAGTAGTACATAAATTATTCAACTTTATACTTCCACATTCCATCTTGAAAAAAAAGAAAATCAGAGACAATGCCTTTCAAAGTCAGCAATTTGGGACTTTGGAAATGTCCTTATCTCAGCATACAAGCTGTTAATTAGTAACAGATTTTGAGGGTTACAAGTGCCTTTGGGCATTTTAAAAGTAAAATAGCAGAAGATAGAGTAACTTTTAACAGTAATGACTGATAAGATCTCAATTCAAAACCAATTATTAGTAACCCGGAGTAATTTTATAGTAATATGACATTTGAAAACTATCTACATCCATCATCCGTTTAAAGGCAGGTGCATATGTCAGACAACAAGAGCCTTTCCTTTGCTCAGCAGACAAGCAGACACTGCCACCCTTCCCTGTTCAAACCACACAGGGCGCACTGATCACCTAACTCATTCAACATTTTTTTTTTCAAACCTGTTACAGTTAAGGTATTGTGGAGGATAAAGGTGTAAGCCTTTGCACAATCTCAGAGCAATTTTTCTAAACATGAAAAGTTGAGTATTGATAGATTTAAAAAGCAGAGGCCAAATTTTTGTATGTTTGAGAGAGAAAAAAAGAGAGAAAGAAATAATGTTTAAATTAAGGCCAAGTTTTGTCTAATTAAAGACATATTATTATGTTATTTGGATCTCATACTCCCTTTTGTACATTTTTTTTTTTTTTTTTGCAGTTGTACTCCATTAAAGAATGAGCAACTTCAGAGCAAAACAATGCAATCAAGTTTCCTTTTGGGGTATTTTATCTCTGTATCATAACTCTTGACAAAATTAATTTTAGACAACCGAGGGCAAAAGTAGATTTACAGTTGTGAATACGTGAAGCAGAGTTTGTTCTTGTATTATTATTTATTAATTATTGAATTATTTTCCATATACACAATTGTAAACCTACTATTGCCCCACCCAGTATATTAAAACCTCTGCACAGTGGTAGGAAAGAAAAAAGAAATGAGACAAAGAATAATTAGCAACCACACTGCCATCCTTGTCTCCCTCACTTTTTCAAATAGCCGTATGATACATCCTCATCATTACAAAGAACCTATGCATAAACCCCTTCACTTTAAAAAATTTGATCTCTGGTGAGCACCCCAGATTTTTATAATGGAAAGTTTACAAATGGAGACTTCAGCTTCTGTGATGGAGAAACTTGTATTAAAGTGGCATTTCCACTAATATCAGGAATAGGGGTCTTCTTTATCATCACTATTATTAGCCAAAATAATTAAATAAGAGAAACAAGTAAAAATTGAAAAACATAAAGCAAAATAATCATTATTTGCTGAGGGTATAATTTTTAGCCAGAAAAAAATTTAAGAGAATAAAATGAAAAACTATTAGAAATGATAAGAAAATTCAAATATGGGAACTATAGGCTTTCCTATAGCCAGTACAATATAGAATGTGTGAAAGATTTCTATGAATTAAACTAAAACACTGCTGAGAGATACAATAAAAAGACATACCAAATGACACCATACTCTTGTACAGAAAATTTCAGCATGACAAAATATTGATTCTCCCTACAGTAATCTATAAATTTAGTATAATCCCAATAAAAACACCAACATGATTTATTTGGGAACCAGACAAACAGACTCTAAAGTTCAAATAGAAAAGGAGCAAGTCAAAAGAGTCAGAGAAAGACTTAAAAATTAACAAAAAAATTAAATGCATTTTTCTTTCAGATAGTAAAATATTTTATAAGCTAAAACATTAAAAATGTGGTACTGATGCAGATGTAGGACAGTGCTTGGCACATAAAATGCAATCTTGTAGAACAAATCAATGGATTTGATAGAAAATTTAAATTTCTTACACATGTCTATTTCATTTGGCATGTAAAAAAGTGGTATTTAAAAGAGGTATTTAAAAGAAAAAAGTTTGGTTCAGTGGATAGAGCATTGGCCTGCAGACTGAAGGATCCTGGGTTTTGATTCTGGTCCAGGGCATATGCCCAGTTGCAGGCGCAATCCCCAGGTGAAGGGATGCAGAAGGCAGATGATCAATGATTCTCTCTCATCATTGATGTTTCTCTCTCCCTTCCTTTCTGAAATCAATAAAAATATATTTTAAAAATAATAAATAAAATAAAATAAAATAGAAATCTATATATAAAAGGCTAATATGCTAAGTGTCTGACCAGTCTCTGTGACATGCACTGACCATTAGGGTGCAGGAGCTGCTGAACTGCAGTGGCGGTTCTTGAGTGATGCACCCTGAAATCAGAGAGAACGGAGCCTGATTTCTCAAGGGGCTACACAATTCCACCTTTGGCCGTGGTTTATGTTGTTCCCGGGGTACTGTTGGCTGCAAATCTGGTTTACTGCACACTTGGGTTTGCGTTCCACACCCTGCAACTTTGCAGAGGGCCCTCTGGCACTCCCGGACCCCTCGGGGGATGTTGGAGAGCCGGTTTGGGCCCTATCCCCGCAGGCCAGGCTGAGGGACCCCACCAGCTGGAGAGACCCTGCTCATTCTTCAGACGCCCTTCAAGCCACGGCACCATCCCAGGTGTGGCAGGCCAGGGAGGGACCGTGAGAGGCTGGCTTCAGGGCATGTCCAGCCTGACTCACCCAGTCCTGCCCCAGCAGCCACCTTCTAATTAACTTCCTTTCAATGTGCACAGAGATATGCACTGGGTCACTAGGTATTCAATAAATGGTGTTGGGATAAATAGGTAACCAGCTGGGAAAAAATAGAGGGATGCCTCACATATTACACAGATAGAATTCCAAATAACTAAAATATTTAAATTAAAAATATTTGTTGATGTTTTAAAAATACATATTAGAAGAAAACACAGGGCATTTAAAAATTAATTTCTGAACCCATAAAAAGATGGTTTAATTGGACTACATAAAAATAAAAATATTCTATATCACAAAGCCTTTCTTTATAAACACAGCCAAAAGAGAACTGACAAACTGGGTAAAACATTTGCTACCAACATCCCAAAGAGGTATAAATTCTTTGCTAAATAAATCCTTTGTTAAAAAGAATTTCTACAAATCAGAAATAAAACAAAATAAACCCCCCTCCCCCCAAACACACACAGATATAAGAGAGAATTTGGCAAAGAAATAGAAAACATAGTCTTTAAACATGTGAGGAGACACTCAACTTCAAGCATACAACGTGATATGCACATGAGATTTATAATAAGTTTTTTAAAAATATATTTTATTGATTTTTTATAGAGAGGAAGAGAGTTAGAAACATCGATGAGAATAATCAATCAGCTGCCTCTTGCACACCCCCTATTGGGGATGTGCCTACAACCAAGGTACATGCCCTTGACAGGAATTGAACCTGGGACCTTTCAGTCCACAGGCCTACGCTCACTGAGCCAAGCCAGTTTCGGCTGTAATAAGTTTTTACTCATCAGATAGACAAATGTCACAAATTTTGACAACATGGTGCACCAATGATATGGCTCTCTCATTTATTGCTTAAAGACTGTAAATAGCTACTCTTCAAAGAATAATTTGTCAATTTCTGTTAAAATTAAAAACCATACAGATGCTTTGAAATGGCAATTTGACTTCTAGCAATTTAACCTACAAATATACTCTTAGGTGTGTCAAATGAGATGTGCCATAATTGCATCGCTATAACAGTGACATATTAGAAGCAACATAAATGTCTATCCATAGGGACTGATTAAACAATTATGGGAAATGTATTTGACAGAATGTTATTGGACTAGTAAGGAAATAAGTCTCTCTCTCTCTCTCTCTCTCTCTCTCTCTCTCTCTCTCTCTCTCTCTCTCTCTCTCTCTCTCCCTTTCTTTTAGGTCCCTACAGCCACTCTACATCTTATAGCTACCAGCATTCCACTTTATTGTTCTCCATAGCGCTTGTGACCATCTGACAAAATATATATTCCATTGCTTATTTCACTTTTGTCTATCTTTCTTGTCCCCTTCGACTAGAATGTAAGTTCTATAAAGGCAGAGATTTTGCCTACTTTGTCCACAGCTATGCTTTCACCACTTCAGTGTGCCTGGCACATGGTAGACACTAAATAAGTACTTGTCAAATGAATGAGTAGATATGAGAAGATATCCAAAATCTTTTTCTTAAGTGCAGAAAGCAAAATGCAATAATATTTTATTCTTTGTGTAAAAAATTATATTCTTATATATCCACAGACATGGACACATGTATTCACACACACACACCACACACACATACATGAACATGAGCATGTACATGTGCCTATTTGGAGACTTTCAGGAAGGATATGCAGGGAGCCGGTACGAGTGGTTGTCCCTGAGAACATGAGAGCAGGATTGTGCAGCTGGACACCACAGATGGGCGGGAAATCTGACTTTTCACACTTTGGCCTTACAGGTTTTAAATGTGGTTCTAAAAACATGCATCCTGTACTCAAAATCCATTTTTCTTAAATCGCTGATTTAAAGAATGGCCCCAGAAAAGCCGGAGTTCCTAAAATAGACAGAGCAACAATAGCCAGAGGCTCCAGAGGCCAACGTGGAGGCAGATGTCCCAGAGGCGAGAGGGAAGGGGCTGCAGGGAGTGGAAAGGTCTCCTGTGCCTTGAAGAGCTCGCAGCCTCATCCCTATGTCTGTGGCCCCACCCACACACCTTGGTCTCCACTCCCAGCGCGAGGGGCTCCACCTTCCTCATTCCTCTTGCATTTCTGTGCCTTTGCCTAATCCCATCACCTGGAATGCACTCTTCTCTCTTGTCCACTTAAAACTTTTCTTGCTCTTTCTTGGTGAATATTACTTCCACAGAAATTTTTTCTTAAGTCTATTTAGAACTAAATATCGTTCTGTTTACAAGTCTCTTTATACAGATATTCTCTGATGGTACCGATGTGTTGTGTTAGTACATCTGCAAGCTCCTTGAGGGTTTGAGATGTCATTTATCTTTGTGCTCCATTGCTTACGCAGTAACTTGCATGGACGAAGCCGGGCACACCGCAGCTGCATGCCCAAACGTTCCCTGAGTGAATACTGCAGTCCTTTTCTTCACGTAGTTTATATATTGACTTTAAAATTAGGGCCAATTTCTACCGGAAGATCAAGGGAGTAGACCTCTGTGAAGTGGCCTTAGAAAACATTAGTTATTAAAACACTGAAGTTAGCTAAAACCAGATTGGCTCAGTGGATAGAGTGTTGGCCTTCGGACTGAAAGGTCCCAGGTTCGATTCTGGTCAAGGGCACTAATATTACTGCCTTTTCAGAGATCAGGAAATTGAAGCAGAGAGAGATGAAGTAACTTGCCCAATGTTGCACAGATAGTACATGATAAAGCCAGTAGTTAAGTCAAAGGAATGTTCAATATAATAAAATAAATGGAATGAATACAGCTCAGTTTCCGTGCATTTCTGTGAAAGATTTGTTCTGACTTCATCTAAATGTTAGGGCTTCATAAGCAATGATTCTTAGGGCTAAGAACAACTGAACAAGACAAGCCACATAACGTGGGCTTCCTGAGGAACACCGTTACTCTGTCTTTGCATCATAGTGTCTGGCATACAGCAGGCGCTCCGTGTACAAATACTCATCAGATGGCACTGAGGTAGGCTGGGTGTCCTGGCATTGCCCAGGAGGTAAAGCTGTCTCCCAGGGCTTTCCTTGGGAGGTGGGGCAGCTCAGGACGGGAAGTGTTCCTTGGAGTTTATACCATAGGCAGCCTTTGATCCTCCGCTTTGATCCAGAGCTCTGATTTTTATCAGCAATTGAAGAGCATATTAATGGCTAAGGGACACGGTCACATTAATGTAGCCCTCTTGCCTGATGTCTAAGAGCCAAAAAACTCTTTGATTTATAATGAAAACTATGAAGGTCAGAAACTCAGGAATGTGGAAGTCATGAACAACGCGTATCCTCCAAGAAGGAAGACTTATGTGGGAGAGAAAGCCCAACTGGAAATTCACTTGGTAGATGTAGAAAGTGAGCAAGAGGGGTGAATTCGAGGAATCCAGTGTTTACTGGCCTCTGCTATGAGAAACGGAGACAGTCGTCTCCACAAATGGCTCTCCACGGGACCTTGGAATCTGACTTTTGTTTGCTGATGAGGCTGCTAAACTCTGCTACTGATGGGCACACTCTTTCTTTGTAGATGCCAATGAATTTTAAAAATATATATTTTATTGATGTTTTTACAGAGAGAGAAACATCGATCAGCTGCCTCCTGCACACTCCCTACTGGGTAAGTGACATGCCCTTGACTGGAATCAAACTTAGGACCCTTGAGTTCGCAGGCTGATACTCTATCCACTGAACCAAACCGGTCAGGACTATGCCAATGATTTAATCTGGGCAAGTTGTATTGGGAAGGCCTCTTTCTAGTAAATTTGCATATCTCTGCAAAATTCATTCATTGGACTTTTTAAAGTTGCCCTAATTCTTGAGAGCTATTTTATTGGTGGCATTCTACTATAACTTCAGTGTTTTGTTTTGTTTTGCTTTTTTAAATATATTTTATTGATTTTTTTTACAGAGGAGAAGGGAGAGGGATAGAGAGTTAGAAACATTGATGAGAAACATCGACCAGCTGCCTCCTGCACAGACGAGACAAAGCTGAAGGAGTTCCTCACCACCAAACCAGTATTACAAGAAATGTTAAAGGGACTTCTTTAAGAAGAGCCCTGGCTGGGGAGCTCAGTTGGTCAGAGCATCATCCCGATATGCCAAGGTTGCAGGTTGGCTCTCTGGTCAGGGCACATACAAGAAGCAACCACAGATAGGTGGAAACAACAAATCTCTCTCTTTCTCCAAGTCAATTAAAAAAGAAGAAATAAAAAATATGAATAAGAGAATACTACAAAAAAAAATTCTCACTCCCAAAGGCAAACATAATAGTGGCTCAACTAACACTGAACCTAAAAAAAAAAAAAAGACTAAAAGGCAAAATTAGAAAGATAATGTATAATTATAGAAGTAAATTAAGAGACACACATATACACACATACATGAAAGTAGTAAAAAAAATAATGACAAAAACATAAACATGAGGGTTGAGTAAAAATGGTAGTAATTTTAGCCGAAACTGGTTTGGCTCAGTGGATAGATCATTGGCCTGCAGACTGAAAGGTCCCAGGTTCGATTCCAGTCAAGGGCATGTAACTTGGTTGCGGGCACATCCCAGTAGGGGGTGTGCAGGAGGCAGCTGATTGATGTTTCTCTTTTATCGATGTTTTAACTTTCTATCTCTCTCCCTTCCTCTCTGTAAAAAATCAATGAAATATATATTTTTTTAAATGGTAGTAATTTTAGAACCTGTTCAAACTTAAGCAAGTATCAAATTGAAATAGACAGCTGTAAACATAACTTGGCATATATGAAGCACATGGAAACCGCAAACTAAAAATCTACAAGGAATGGAAGAAAAAAAGAGAAAGGAATCTAAACACAACACTACAGAAAGTCATCAACATACAAGAGGGTAAGAGAAGAAGACAAGAGCAGAGAAAAACTACTAAACACTCAGAAAACAATAAAATGGCATTAACTACATACCTATCAATAATTATTTTAAATGCAAATAGACTGTTACAATCACAAGGCAAATAGATAAAGAAGTACACACACACACACACACACACACACATACACACAATGGAATGTTACTCAGTGGTCGAGCATCAACCCATGAACCAGGAGGTCAGAGTTTGATTCCCAGTCAGGGCACATGTCCAGATTGCAGGCTTGATCTCCTTGATGGGGTGTACAGGAGGTAGACAATCAATGATTCTCCCTCATCACTGATATTTCTATCTCCTTCTCCCTTCCTCTCTGAAATAAATTAAAATACTTTTTAAAATAAAGACATAAAAAAAGTATAGATTGGTAGTTACAAAATAGTCAGGGGGATGTAAAGTATAGCTTAGGGAATATAGTCAATAATATAGTAACAACTAGAGGCCCTGTGCATGAAATTTGTGCATGGGAGGGGTGTCCCTCAACCCAGTCTACACCCTCTCCAATCTGGGATATCCGACTTGCAATCCAGGACCATTGGCTCCTAACTTCTCGCCTGCCTGCCAGCCTGATAGCCCCCTTACTGCTCCCCTACCAGCCTGATTGACGCCTAACTGCTCCCCTTTCAGACTGATTGCACACAACTGCCCTCCCCTGCCACTACCTGCCTCCTCCACTGGTACCCACCTCCCCAACAGAAGGCAGTGGAGACACCGAGACCAGCCTCCTCTGTGCCACACAGAGCTGTGGGACTCCCAGGCCTCACTGCATGAAGTGGCCACCAGGCCCTGCCTCCACTGTGTGTGAAGCTATCTTGTGGCGGCCATCTTGTAGTGGCCATCTTGTAGTGGCCATTTTGTGGCAACCTCGCACAAAGCCTTCGCACAAGGGCATTGTGTGAGGGCGTGATGCCACCTAGGCTTTTATTATATAGGACTAGGGGCCCGGTGCATGAAATTTGTGCACTGGGGGTGAGAGGTCCCTCAGCCCAACCTGCCCCCTCTCACATACTGGGAGCCCTCAGGGGATGTTAGGCCCAGGAGCGGGCCTAAGCGGTCAGTAGTCTGGCCTCCCTTTGTGGGAGGCAACCGGGCTGATCAGGAGAAGGCACCAGTCCCGTCACCCCGCTGCTTAGCCCCTGCCAATCACCACAGCCACCAAGGTGTTTTCATCAACACGGACTCCAGTTCCTTCACCAGGAAAAAATGAAAACTTTCTTTAGGCATTTTCAAGATGTGTCTTTCATAGGATATGACATTTCTTTCTTTTTTTTTAATTCTCACCTGAGGATATGTTTCCATTGATTTTTAGAGAATGTGGAAGAGAAAGGGAAAGACAGAGAGAAACATCAAAGTGAGAGGAACACTTTGATCGGTTGCCTCCTGCATGAGCCTTGATCTGAGCCCCGGCCAGAGAAGAGCCGGCAACCTAGGTACATGCCCTTGATCAGGATCGAACCCAGACCCTGCAGGCTGAGGCATTATCCACTGAGTCAAACCGGCTAGGGCAGGATATGACATTTCTTAGCCCTCCAGCAGCAGACCTTCATTTTTTTCCTCCAGGAGTGTGGTGGAAAAACCCTAGATCACCTTTTTGGATTCTTATTACCCAAGTTACTAAGAATTTTACCAATGGCGTACAGGGAGCTTAGCCAATGTGCAGTCAGAAAAGGTGTTTCCTCTGTAGTTCACACCAATCGCGGGCTGGGCCTTGCCCAGGCCTAAAGCCTCTGGCCGAAGCTTTAGGCCTGGGCAGGGGCCCTCCAGCTCCCTCTAATCGCCGGCTCCGGCCCTGCCCAGGCCTGTCCAGGCCGAAAGCCTCTGGCCAAGGCCTTTGGCCTTGGGCAGGAGACCCCAGGCTCCCTGTGATTGCAAGCTCCCCTCCTGCCCCCTTATTCTGATCGCAGGCTTGGCCCTTCCCAGGCTGCTCTGGGCCCATGGGGCCTTACTTCTCAGTGACCTGGGAGCTAGGATGTTCATGGGACACAGGCTCTGGGCACCTATGTATGCAAATCTTTTGCAACATTTAACTTGAATCTCTTTCCTTTTAAAGAAATTAAACAACAGCAACATTACAGCTCCAATTTGTTCTCCCTCTATCTGTGCTCAGATGTAACTAATAAGATGAATTTGGTTTGTGTTTATATCAGAAAAGTATGTACCTGTGACAAAAATATACTATTTTACATTTTAGAAATTTATATGAAGTCTCATATTTTACATATCTATTTGAAACTTTAAGATGTTTCTGAGATGCTATAAATATTCCTTTGTACTAACATATTTTGTATATGTCCACTTTACTGCTAACTACATGTAATTTTTCCATTATTTCACTTTTAATATCAGTGCTGCATGAATGGACCTAGAGGGTACTGTGCTGTGTGAAATACAAATATAATACTATATAATTTCACTTATATATATTATAGAACCAAAAAAAAAACAAACAAACCAAAAACAAAACAAAACACAAACTAAATGAACAAGCAGAACAGAAGGAGACTCATAGATACAGAGAACATTTTATTTTATTTTATTATTTTTTTTGTATTTATTTATTTATTTATTTATTACATATTTTATTGATTTTTTCCCCCTCCCTCCCTCCCACACATCCCCTCCCTCCCCAGAGTTCCATGTCCATTGGTTGTACTTATATGCATGTATACAAGTCCTTCAGTTGATCTATTATCTCCCCCAGATCCTCCTCCCCTCCCCGCTGAAATTTGACAATCTGCTTGTTGCATTACTGTCGATACAGAGAACATTTTAATGGTTGCTAGATGGGAGGGCAGTTGAGGAGATGGGAGAAAAGGATGAATGGATTAAAAAGTACAAATTGGTTGTTACTGAAGAGTCATAGGGATGTAAAATACAGCATAGGGAATATAGTCAATAATATTGTAATAACTATGTAAGGTGTCAGAGAGGTACTGGATTTATCAGGGTGATCACTTTTGTAAGTTACATAAATGTCTGACCACTTGGTTGTACACTTGAAAGTAATATAACATTGTACGTCAACTGGAATTGAAAAATTAAAAATTATTAAAAATAGAGCAGTGCTGCAATAAACATTTACTTCCATGTGTGCCTGTGTACACGTCAGAGCTACTAAGAGCGCAGTTGCTGGCTTATCAGGAAACCACATCTTCAACTTAACCAGGGAAAAGGGAAACACTGTGCTTCCTCTCCTCCCTGCACTGTGACACTAAATGTTGAGGAGTGGGGGGGCCCACAGCAACCAATTTTCCTCCTCTCCGGACACCACCTGGATGTCCTACAATTCACTTACGATACTAACTACTGGGATAAGCCCCGGAGATTCAAGGTTTAGTGCCACGAGGTTGTAACAATGACTAAAGATAACTTTTCCAAGAATTTTGAGTGTGAACATGAAAAGAGAAATAAGACATTGACCAGATTGGATTCCAGAGTCAAGGGAAGTATTTTTGTGTGTGTGTGTTTGCTTTTTTCTAAGAGGGTGTGATAGTCAGAATAATGGTCTCCAAAGAGTTCCAGGCCCTAATCCCTGAAAATTGTGAATTATTAAATTGCAAGGCAAAGGACAATTAAGGTTGAAGATGGAATTAAAGTTGCTAATCAGTTGACTTTAAAATAGATTATCTTAGATTATCCAGGTGGCCCACAGGTGATGTTAAAAAAAGCCCATGTTTGTACTAAAAGCCTGTGCTTGATACTAAACTTGGATTCAACACTTACCTTAATTGAAGGTTTGACCTTTTCTAGAAATGTATTCTTAACCAGTCTGGAATTTTCTGGTCAGCTCTGGTGACGTTATCTGTCACGAGAGCCATCTGCATTCCCCCGAAGAACAGGCAAAGTGCAAGATAAAATCCTTCCTGCTCTCCTGGACCAAAGATAAGCAGTAATAAAAATAATCCTTTCTTTCCTTTTGCTAATAGCTTCCTTGCCCCACCCTTCTTTTCTATAAAAACCTTACATTTTATACACTCCCTCTGAGTACCTTCTAGTTGTTAGATGGGATGCTGCCTGGTTTATGAATCACTTAATAAAGACAATTAGATCTTCAAACGCACTCATTTGATTTTTTTTTTTTTTTTTTTTTTTTTTTACAACAGTAATCACCCGGATCCTTAAAAATGGAACAGTGCGACAGAAGAAAAAATCACAGGGATTTGTGACTATCAAAGAAAGGTGCAGGGAGGGTGGAGGGTAGAGGGTGGAGGGTGGAGAGAAAAAGAAAAAAAAAGAAAGGTGCAGAGAGGACAGAGAGCTGTGACATTGCTTGCTTTGAAGATGGAGGCAGGGGAACATGAGCTGAGAAATGTGGGTGGCTTCCTGAGGCTGGAAAAGGCAAGGAAATAGATTCTTTCTGCGAGTTTCCGGGAAGGAATGCAACTCTGCTAGCTCCTGGATTTTAGCCTGGTGTGACCCATAGGACTTCTATCTACAGAACTGTTACATAACAAAGTGACATTGTTTAAGATGCTAAGTCTATGAAAATTTGTTACAGTAATCCTCTATAATAAAAGGCTAATATGCAAATTGTCCCCAGGGGCTGGAGTTCGACAGACCGGGAGTTAGATGTGCGCTGACCACCAGGGGGTGCTAGCGGCTGGCAGCCACTAGGACCCTACTCATGCACAAATTTTATTCATTGGGTCTCTAGTAAATAGATAACTAATATAGAGGTTATTACCAGAGTTCATTTGTATGTTGAAGGGAATGATTTTATAGAGAAGAAATTGATTATGGATCAGAGAACATAATTGTAGGAGCAAACCCCTTTAAAAAGGAAATTCACAAATGGCAGATTGCCATTGACAGGGATAGATAACTTTACCTAGGGTAAGACGGCAGAGAGAAGGTTGGGAAACAGGAAAGTGGGAAGAGCTGACTTGGGAAGATAAGTTCCAGTCTGATGGGTCCTGGTTAGTCAGTGAAGTATGAAGGCAAGTTCATCAACTAATAGTGAGGTCAGGATGAGGAGACATTGGAGAGTTAAAGGACTGCTGTGAACTAGTTATAAAATATAGGAAAGCAAGCTTATTAAGATTGCACGATTGCCAAACAGTGTGAACTGCCTAGTTGAAACTGTGATTGTGCATTTAAGGTAGGGTTAGGAAGCAAGCTACACTGTTTGTTTGCTTTTTCGATGGCAAGGCTTAAAGTATTTTTAAATTTTATTTTTAAATTACAGTTTACATTCAATATTATTTGTATTAGTTTTAGGTGTACAGCATAGTGGTTAGACAATTATAGACAATTACAAAGTGTTCCCCAACATTTTCAGTACCCACCTGGCACCATACATAGTTATTACAATACTATGCATGGGTGGAGCAAAAGCAGGTTTACAATTGTGACTTTGTGAAACAGAGTTTATTCCTGTATTATTATTTATCAATTATTGTATTATTTCCCATACAGACAACTGTAAACCTGCTTTTGCCCCATCTGGTTTATTGACTATATTACCTATACTGTACTTTATATCCTAGACGGTTTTATAACTACCAATTTGTTTTTTTAATATATATTTTGTTGATTTTTTACAGAGAGGAAGGAAGATAGATAGAGAGCTAGAAACATCAATCAGCTGCTTCCTGCACACTCCCCACTGGGGAGGTGCCCGCAAGCAAGGTACATGCCCTTGACCGGAATCAAACTCAAGACCTCTCAGTTCGCAGGCCGTTCTCAATCCACTGAGCCAAACCGGTTTCAGCATATCAATTTGTACTTCTTAATCCCTTCACCTTTATCATCTAGTACTCAACCCCTCCCTTCTGGCAACCATCAGTCTGTTCTCTGTGTCTATGAGACTGTTTCAGTTTTGTTTGTTCATTTATTTTATTCTTTAGATTTCACTTGTAAGTGCAAAAATATATTTTCCTTTTTCCGGCTGACTTACTTCACTTAGCATAATATTCTCTAGGTCCACCCATGTTGTATCAAATGGCAAAATTTCACTCTTTTGATAGTCAAGTAATATTCCATTGGATATTGTACCACAGCTTTTTTTATCCACTCCCCTACTGGTGAACACTTGGTTTGCTTCCACACCTTGACTATTGTTATATCGTAATGAACATAGGGGTGCATATATTCTTTTTTTTTTTTTTTTTTTAATGTTTTTATTTATTTTTTAGAGAGAGGGTGAGAGGGATAGATAGAAACATTGATGAGAGACGAACATCATCAATTGGATGCCTCCTGCACTGGGGTTTGAGTCTGCAACCAAGTATAATACATGCCCTTGACTGGAATTGAACCTGGGACTCTTCAGTCTGCAGGCCGATGCTCTATCCACTGAGCCAAACTGGCTAGGGCAGGTGCATATATTCTTTGGAACTAGTGTTTTCGATATCTTCAGTAATATACCCAGAGTGGAATTGTTAAGTGACAAGACAGCTCCAGTTTTTATTTTTGAGGCCCCTCCATACTGTTCTCCACAGTGGCTGCACCAACCTGCAACCCCACCAGCAGTGCACCAGGTTCTCTTCTCTCTACATCCTTGTCAGCCCTTGTTGCTTGTTGATTTATTGATCATAGCCATTCTGACAGGTGTGAGATAATATCCCATCGTGGTTTTAATTTGCATTTCACCGATTAGTGACTTTGAGCATCTCTTCATATGTCTATGGGCCATCTCATGCCATTCTGTTTTTAACTAACCTTGTTTAGATGAGCGGGTGCAGGCACAGAGGAGGATCAACTTTAGAACTGAAACTGACTAAGGAAGTTTGGACATGAAAAAGGGTGACAGAGCCCTAGCTGGTTTGGCTCAATGGATATTACGTCAGCTTTTGGACTGCAGGGTCCCAGGATCAATTCTGGTCAAGGGCATATGACCAGGTTGCGGGCTCGATCCCCAGTAGGGAGCGTGCAGGAGGCAGCCAATCAATGATTCTCTCTCATCACTGAAGTTTCTATCTCTCTCTCTCCCTTCCTCTCTGAAATCAATATTTTTTAAAAAGAGTGATAGATAATAAAAAATTGGCATAATCAATAGATCAAAAATTGGTTGGAGTAGGGATACCAGAGTCAGTGCACTGGAGGGGTAAGAGGTGGTGGTTGGAAAATGAGATGTTAAACGGAGATTTTGGATGTGTACTGACTGACTAGTGATGACAAAATCAGGAGACTAACCACAAGAATGCCTAACCGAAGAGAATAAAGAGGAAATGGTTATTGGAAGTGAGAAGGTCAAGTGTCTGAGATGGGAGGAGACTGGATAGATTACCTTTGCATGTTGTCAGTAAGAAAGGATATAAATAGAAGGCAGTAGGACAAAGCTAAGGTCCTCAGTAAGACAAAGTGACTAGGAAGTTGGTTGATGACAGCAACAAGGAGGTTGCTCCTTGTAGGGGGTGGCAAGTCTGAGGGCATTAAAAGCTAGTCTCTAAGAAATCCTTTCAACATCAGATGCGTAAAATAAGCAGAGGATTCTGTTTTTATTGACACCTAGTCAAAACAGAAGTTCTTTCCAATTGAGAATATATTTAATCATTCAAGGTATGAAATTAGAAATGGCCAGTACATTTTCTTTTTTGATGGAAATAGTGCCAAATAGAATTTATCGGAGTTTCTGTGTTTGTGGTGCACAAATCTATACATTTGTTCTACAAATGGAGGATAAAGCTGAATGGGAAGTCACATATTTTGTGAATAACAAATAATAAACTCAATAATAATAATGTAGGTAAGAGAGTACTATAGAAATATGTCAGAGAGTAAATTATGAATAAGTTG
Organism: Pipistrellus hanaki; assembly: GCF_964339955.1. Classification (NCBI taxonomy): domain Eukaryota; kingdom Metazoa; phylum Chordata; class Mammalia; order Chiroptera; family Vespertilionidae; genus Pipistrellus; species Pipistrellus hanaki. The sequence continues at coordinate 121,539,514 of NC_140505.1, forward strand.
GTTGTTTTTCCAAATTTTTATAATACTTATAATAATTTTCACTTGTTGAAATCTATAATTTAAAAATGTTTTTTAAATTTTTATTTTCTTACCATTCTTTTTCTTAAAGAAGATTGTATAAGTGTTAGGCACCACAAAACCTAGAACTTTCCTTGATAGGCCATAAATCTGGCCAAAGATTACTAGCAGTCAAATGAAAAAGGGAAAACTCACTCATAGTTTTACTGTGGTTAAAAAAAAAAAAAAAAAAAAAAAAAAAAAAAAAAAAAGTGTCAGAAGAGAAATATAACTATTTTTACTATTAATGTCAGACATTTTCCCCTAAGTTTTTAATAATAGGAGTATTCTGTAATATTATGGGCCTCATTTTCAAAATAGCCTACAGAAAATACAACATATTTCAGAGAGCGCTTTCTAAGAGTGTCAATCCATAGGAACTTATGATTTCACTCAATGACGAGGAAAATAAGAAATAGTGGTCTCTACTGATCTAACTTCATTATGGATTAAAGTTAGAAGTATTTAGAAACATGCCAAATCAATGGATTGGATTTCCTGTTAAACATTAACAGACTAAACACACATTTTATCTCTACTCCCTCAAAAATAACATCACTAAAACAAAAGTAAAGTGATAAACCAATAATAACAAAGAGGATGGGCAATGAGAAGAAAATTCTGGAAGATGAAAGATAGAAAACAGATAAACTTTAGCAGAGCAAAGTGAATCCTAACCACCTGCAGCAGACAAAGAAAATTAGAAGTAATATTTTTTACCCTGAAGAACCCAAAAAATAAAGCCGCAGCAGACACCTCTGAAAGAGAGCAAAGGTTGGGTGGAGGTGAAAGCAGAAGGATTCCATAAATCAACATAAGCCAAAGTTAGGTTCAAGAAATAATAGCAGATAAGGACATTTAAAAAATAAAGGATTTTTTTTTTTTTTTTTTTTAGCAGAAACAGTTAAAAGAGTTCAAAGTTCTAGGGTTTTGGGAGTGGAAAGGTTGCTGTCTTTTGCTATAATCCTTACAGAACTAAAATATTTAACCTTTTAAATTGTGTGCATGCACTATTTTTATTTTAGAGGGTGAATTACATAGACTCCAGAAACATTTGCATTGAAAGCAACATGGCTATTTCACAATACCCTATTAATTATTTCAACACATACAAAGAGGCTATTTCATATCATAGCTAATCCACTGCTTGGAAAACATTACAAAAGATTTAACATTTAGAATACATTTCATCATGACATATCAAGACGGATTTATTCCTGGCTGGTATGGCTCAGTTGTTTGAGTATATACAGAAAGGTCGCTGGTTTGATTCCAGACAGGGCACATACCCAGGTTGCATGTTTGATCCCCAATTGAGTATGTAAGAGGGGCAACAGATCAATGTTTTTTTTCTTTTTTTCTTCTCTCTCTCTTCCTTCCCCTCCCTCTTTCTTAAAACAAAACAAATAACATTAAAATAGATTGAATCTCTTTGTTTTGTTATCATTATCAATTTTCCTTTATTATTGAGGGCAAGTGAGTCATCAAAATTAGCTATTTTAGACTAGCTCAGAGCTTCTTAACTGGGGAAGATTTTGCCTATCTCTTCTTCCCCCGAAAAATTGGCAAAGTCACAACTGGGGGGGGGGGGGGCGCGGGGGTGGCGGCGGGCGCAATACTGGCATCTGAAAGGTAGAAGCCTAGGATGTTGCTAAACATCCTATAATGGATAGGACAATTCCCCAAACAAAGAATTATCTAGTCCCAAATGTCAACAGTGATGTGGTTGAGAAACCAAGCTCAGAGTCTCTAAGATGATTTCATCTGAATGCTATACATAAAGATTGATGATATGCAAACATTTCGCAATTTAGGACTGACTCAGCTAAATATTTTGGTGCAATGTTGGAAGCAGTTTGGCTGTGAAATATATGTTTGGAAATATTGAGAATGGTAAGGTAAAGACAAAGGTATAATACAATCGTAATACATAGTGCTTTGTACTTCAATAATCTCTTTCATCCTTGGTTCTTAGGGCACTTTATAGACTAGTAATAACTACTTTGGTACTCACAGATTACCTTTTATCTAAGGATCTCAGGCACTTTCACAAGACTCGCACAATGTAGGAAGTATTATTATCCCCATTTTATAGGTAAGTAAACAGAGGCACAAAAGTTAAGCAACTTACTCAAAGCCACACAAGTCAGTAATAGCCAACCTTCCTGACGCAGAGCCTATTAATATGAGAACTGGTCTAAGCGATGCAGTGACAAATTTATGTGGCATAAGTATTATCTGAGTTTATTCAGCCTGTTGTTTTCAGGTTCATATTTTGTATTTAGTATCTTATCTTTTTTTTTTTCCTTTTTCTTTTTGCCTAACTCCCCTCAATCCCCAACATCTTAGAGACCCAGCACCCTGCTTGATATCTTATTAATAAAAGGGACTATATTTACTGAGTGCCTTCCTTGAACCAAAAATACTTAAAACACTGTGTCAATTCTTATAACAGTTTAAAAAACGTGGACTGCTATTGCTGATTTTTATCGTAAAGAAAGATGAGTTTCAGATAATTTAAATAACATGCCTGAGACCTCTCAGCTATTTATGTGTGCATCCAGGTTGCCTCTATCCTCTCTCCACTGCATCCTGCAGCCCCTCTAAGCATATGAGTGTGAATCTGTTTAATGTCCAATCCCTCCTCTCCCCTCCTAAAACTCAGAAAACAAACTAATTAAGCCTGTTGTGAGGAATTTCAGGGGTGTATCCAGCTTGGTACCAGCTAAGCTCAGCCTTTTAAACCCATTCCCAAGGAAGGCCTTTAATTTTTTAGGATTTTTTTTTTTCTTCCAGAGCAGGGGTCTTCAAACTACGGCCCGTGGGCCACATGGGGCCCGCAGAGGAGTCTGATCCGGCCCGCCAGGTTTTTTGGGCAGTGAGCGCAGCCGAGGTGTTACAGTAGGAATTAGTAGTTCATATAGTCCGGCCCTCCAGCTCTCTGAGGGATGGTGATCTGGCCCCCACTTTAAAAAGTTTGAGGACTCCTGTTCCAGAGCTCCCTCTTGGTTACCCATGTGTTCACCCCAACAGCCAAACCAGAGACCAGAACTGTGTGAGCTTCTCTCTGAGGAATAAATAGCAAGTGAATCACTTTCTTCTGTTCTCGTTCCTGTCACAGGGCGCACACTAACTGCCCACCCACCATGTGTCTGTCACCTGGGCAGAATAGGAATACTAAGTAGGAAGAAAGATTGATGTTAGGTAAGAGTGTGACTCAAGGCTCACCTACTTCTCACAAAACCGTGGCCTGGCATTTGCACCCTCCCCTACGCCCGGCGATGTGCCCTGGCATTGTTACTTGGATAAAGTGAGCGCCGTCTCCTCAGGTGCTTGTCAGCAGCAGCCCGCCCAGCCCGGTGCAGAAAGCTTAGAGGACATGCACCCGAGGATAAGATTTACTTTAAGGATAGAAAAATAGTGCGCATTAAGAATAGAAAAAATAGAGGCAATCACCGCTCATATCAAATTAGCATCAGTGCAGCTTCAGTGCTTTTGCACTAAGTTCACTATTTGCAAAGAGGAGGTGTCCAGGCAGGGTGAAGAAGAAAACTCGAAATAGGATTGAGACAGCCAGTGCAACACACAGTCGAAATGTTTCTCATGGAAGCCTAAGATCACAGTAAACTCTTGATACCTCACTGTCCACTTAAGTCCCTGCTTTTGGGTAACCTTTTAGGGGACACTTTTCTTACAAGGGGCGGTGCTGGGCTTGCTTCACTTCTTTCTGTGCTGCCCCTGCCACCCTAGGACCTCTGAAAAGGGGCGGCGAGGAGGAGCGGGACACGAGCGCGTCTTCCCCTCCAGGCAACTCAGGCCCTGAATCATCCATCCCAAGCGGACGGACTTTCCCCCCAGCCTTTCCCTCCAAGAATCCGTCTTGTACTTAAAAGGAAAAATGGTAGGAGGCGGAGAGGCGGGGAAGCGGAGCAAGGCGCGGGGCGCGGACGGCCCTTCCCGCCCCTGGACCCCGGCGCCGCGAGGCCGGCCGCCCAGGGCCGGAGCCAGGAATGTGCGGTCCGGGCGCCGGCGGGCGCCGCGCACCTGAGCGCCGGGGCGGGGCGGACCCACCCCCGCGGCCGCGCCCTCCGCCCCTAGGCCCTTTCCGCCGGCTCCTTCGGCGGCGCCCGGCTCCCTGCCCGCCCCTCGCTCCCTCCCTCGTTCCCTTACTCCCTCCCCGCGTCCCTCCCTCCCAGCCCGGCAGAGCCCGGGGCTCCGGACGGCCGCTCGGTACGTTTGGCGCGGCCGCCCGGCTCACCTGGGAGCCCGGCCCCCGCCCCGCGCCGCACCCCCAAACCGGTCCCAGGTACGGGCTGCCCGCGCCCCGGCCGGTCCTGACCCGCTGGACGGACACCGGCGTCCGGCGTCCCCGCTCCGCGCCGGGCCCGGGATGGGGGCGCCGGTGGCGGGGACCCGGCCGGCCGCAGCCGCGGGGAGCGCGGGAGACGCGCCGGGCCGACAGGTGGCGGGGTCTGCGCGGGGCCCGGCCGCCGCGGCGCGGCCGGCGTGGACGGGGCGGACGGGGCGGGCGTGCGGGGCGGGGCCGGGCCTGTCCCCGCCCCTCGGGGCGGGGTCGCGGCCGCCGTGTAGGTGTGTCGGGGAGCCGCGCAGGTTGGGGACTCGGCGGCCGCTCACCGGCGGGACTGGTGGGCGCTCCGGCGGGGGCTGCGGTGGGCGCTGCGCGGGGCGCTCCCTCCGGCGGCGCGGGCACCTCACGCTCCCTCCCGCCTGTGTTTCCCCGCAGACCCGGCGGCTGCGGACCGGGCAGCCCGCGCCCGGCGGTGTCCGCTCGTCTCTGCGGGGCCGCGCGGAGGAGGCGGCGGCGGCGGCGGCGGCCGGGGCCAGGGGGCGGCCGGAGGTGAGCGCCCGGCCGGCCCGCGGCGAACATGGCGACCGGTGGCTACCGGGCGGGCGGCGGCGGCGGCGGCAGCACCACCGACTTCCTGGAGGAGTGGAAGGCGAAGCGCGAGAAGCTGCGCGCCAAGCAGAACCCCCCGGGCCCCGCCGCCTCGGGCGGGGGCGGGGGCGGCAGCGACGCGGCGGGGAAGCCCCCGGCGGCGGCGGCGGCGGCGGGCCCCGAGCTCAACAACAACCTCGCGGGCGGCGCGGCCGCACCTGCCGCCGCGGGGGGCGTGAACTGCGCGGCCGGCCCCGGCCCGCGGCGGCCGGAGGAGGAGCCCCCCGCCGCCGCCGCCGCCGCCGCCGCCGCCGCGGGGGCCCCGCCGGCCCGGGGCGAAGAGGAGGAGCGGGACGGCGCCCCCGAGAAGGGCAAGAGCTCGGGCCCCAGTGCCCGCAAAGGCAAAGGGCAGATCGAGAAGAGGAAGCTGCGGGAGAAGCGGCGCTCCACCGGCGTGGTCAACATCCCCGCGGCCGAGGTGAGCGGGCGGGGCGGGGCGGGGGGCGCGGCCGGGCCCGGCCGGGCCGGGCAAGGGCTGCCGCCTCCCCCAGCGGCCTCCGGGGCTCTGGGTCCCGCGCCCGGAGCTTCCCGCCGTCGCTCCCGCCGCTCGTCCTCCCGGGCAGGCAGGCAGGGAGGCGGGCAGAGGTGATGGAGTTTTATCCCAACCAGCGCTTCCTGGGAAGTTCCCCGAACCCCGCCGCGCACGTGCTCCGCCGGCGGAGCTCTGCGGCCCGGGCTCCGCTCTGACGGCGCTGGCAGCACAGCTCCTGGCGCCGGCGCTCGCTCGCTCAGACTTGTGTTTTTTTTTTTTTTTTTTCATGCTTGGTCAGTTAGAAAAAATTGATTAATGGTGATGACGACAGATTCTATTGAGTTTCTCACGTGTCGTCCGGCTCAAATGATCAGATTGTTTATCTCCTCTCTTAGCAGTGTATAGTAGCACCTGCAAAGGGAAAGAAGCCTTAGCCTGAGTGTATCCCAGACAGCTTTGTCTTCCACTCACCCAAGATGAGTGTAACCAAGTGAATATATGCGCTTTCCAACACACACGCGCGCACACACGCACACTTTTTTTGTCCTGAGTAATATTTAGGACAATAGGAACGCTGTAGCAACTCAATTTTTTTTTTCTTTTTTTTTTCCCCCTGAGACGCTCTCTCCTCGACTTAAGTATTTGGCTCTGTGTGTTCTGGAAAACATTTGTGGTAAGGTTTTTTTTTTTTTTTTTTTTTTTTTTTTTAAGCAATCTCAAAACATTTCTGCAGGCTGTAGCATCTTTCCATTAGAGTGACTGGGGAAACATTTTTACTTAGTGAATAGCTGCATCGCTTTACCCACAACAAAACAAAACAAAACAAAGCAATTCTATACAAATGTTGATTACTTCTATAGTAGCTCACAGGTTTTGGGAAGTGATTCAGCCACCTTGCTTCATCCAAAGTAGTCAGTTGCATCTTTTTTCTCATTGGCTCTTTAGGTTTTACTTTTTTTTTTTTAAACTCCTGGTCTTCAGTTCATTCAACTTTGACACCAAGAAGATAGTAAGGGTTACTTAACTTTAATTGTGGTTCAAATAAAAGCATTGGCATTAAGTTAGAGCTTATTTCAAACATACCCATATTTTTAAGTCTTAATATGATTTCCGCCCCTGGAAAACCAGTTTGTGTTTGAAGGGTATATTTTTGTGAGTGTTTCAGGGAGATTTTTATCAGGCAGCAAAACTGTTCACTGTGGTTTGCTACTTGCACAAAAGATCTGTTATTCATTAAATTGTTTAAGAAGGAATTCTAAAAGTGGTAATCAAATTTCTAGTGTTTTTTTTTTTTTTTTTTTTTTTTTTTGGTTTGTTTAGTTAAAAATATGAAGATTAAGGGGAAACTGAAGACAAGGCTTTGGAAAAACTACATTCCTCAACTTATTTTTAAAAGTAGCTGAAGGTCCAAATAAAAGAACTTGTCATTTTCAGTCTTTTCCTCATTATTCATCTGACAGGGTTCTTATTTGGGAAATACATTGTCAGATGTTAGATTTCGTTATTTATCTGGCTGCTTGTGCTAAAAAGATACATTTTTGTTTTATTTTAACAAGGGTAATGTTTACCGAGGGAAACAAGTATGGTGTATCTTGTGAGATTCTCAGAAACATCCTTTGTTAGTACTCCTGCTTCGGGTAAGGAGCATAGTGCCGAGAATGTAGATGACTCCCCATTACAATTGAGTCTAATACTCTGGAATGTTTTTCATTTGGGTGTTGGCAACTCCTAAATTTAATCTTCCTTAAAAACAAACAACCCAGGGTACCATTTTTTTTTTTCTTCTGTGGAATTTGAACCTTTTTTATTGAATGGGGAATTGAGGACTGCTTTCTTTTTGTGGTTACTATGGCTCTGTTTCATGCTGTAGGACTCAACAAAACACGGTCATGTTTTACCATAGTATCTAATTAGCAGGCATGCTTCTTAATACCTCCTCCCCATGTTTTCAGTTTAAAAAAACAACAATTGAAGTCTTTGAGATTATTTTAGTAGTGGTAAAAGATATGGCTCAAAACTTTGAAGGTGAACCATTTTCATATCTTTTGCTTATTGACTTTTAGAATTTGTGACACTCATTTCTATTAGTTATTTCAACATTGAGAAAACCAGATACGGAGCTTTGTGGGCAATACTACTTAGCACTCCTGGTTTAAAAAGTTAATATAATATTTTGCAATTTTTTTAGGTATCAAAGCAGAAAACCACCAATCTGTCAGTATTCAAAAATAGACTTCTATTATATATAGTGTTGAGTAAGATTTATTTTCAAACCCTATTCCCAACCAAGTTTATATTAGATTAGCATGTAATTTGTATGCAAATAGCTTATTTTAGTGATTGATGAACAGCAAGTTCCTTTAAGAAGTGTTTATTAAACATGTGTGACACATTTGTTATGACTTTAATTAATTCATTTTACTAACTACTAACTATTATAAGTTGTTACAAAGGTACCTGACAGCAGCTAAATATACCAAAAGCAACTAGAAAGTACATTAGGAAGGAAGCAGGTCAAAACTGAAAGCAGTGGCTGAAGATAAAATACTGGGTGGATACTGGGTCTGATGACTGTAATAAAAAGTGCAAGTTTACAGATGCTTATTAGTGAGATAAACTTTAAATCTCATTTACAAAGATTTTTTTAAAAAGCTTTTTTTCTAGGTTTTTTTTTTTTTTTTTTTGAAAGGGGGTTTAGAATAGCCCATATTGGATATTGGATATGACATACTTTCTGCCAATGATTATTGTATGTTTATTAGATCAGTCAAATACTACATATATGTATCCAGGTAATATCATTAGCATTGTGATGAAAAGAAGAAGTAGAAAGACTGTAATCTAGGAAGAAAGCTAAGGCATCCTATGTATTAAAGAGCTAATATGCTAATTAGACTGAACAGCAGAACGACCTTCCAGACGAAGCTGGGACTTCGAGGGCCGAGCAACCAGAATTACAGAGCCCCTTGCATGAATTTCATGCATCGGGCCTCTAGTAATTACATGAAAAACTTAGGAATTGAGTTAGTTTAAAAGTCATATTAATAGTTTCAATTAATTGCTTACAAGAAATACTGTGTGTTTAAGGGGAAGAGTTGATTGGCTGAGAGAGGCTATTGAAGATGAGGGTCTTGAGCTAAGTCTTATGTTTCTATACCCATATATTCATACATACATGTATACATACCTGTTGTGTAGTATTTTAAAAGAGTGCAGTGGTACTTACTGTGGCAGCACATTATTATCATGTGAGGATCTTAACAAAATATGTTCTTGTGCTGATTACTTTTGCCCTCTTCCTCCCTGACCCCCTCATGATTTAGTGGGTTTGGGATGGATCCCAGGCAATAATATTTTGATAAGCTTCCCATGTGATTCTAATGTGAGTCAAGGTTAAGAACTATTGGGCTGCAGTCCGGGATACAGAAATGAATAGGACACAGGTCTTGTCCACAAGGGACTCCCAAGTAATAAAGGCAGTAATGGTAAGTACAGTGTTAAAGTACAGCCTGTTTCCTGAGCAGGGAACATAACTCAATGAGGAAGGATAAGTTTGAGGAAGATTTCCTAGATAGTTATATACCCCTGCTTTCAGAGTGCTTGTTATTGCTGTTGAGTAGGTTGCATGAATGGGTTAACAGATGATTGCCATAGAAAATAAACTCTAATAGGTAGAACTCAACTGACGCTAAGGTTTTGATTTAAATAGAAAAGGTAACATATATTGGAACGTGGATTTCATAGGAGTTGGCTAAAGTACTTTATGTGTTGTCTTAATGCTCACAGCAATCCAATGTGGTAGTTTATTTACTCTTTTTATTCCCATTTCCAGAGGAAGTAAAATGGATGCTTAGAGAGTTTAAAATGACTCTTGATCACATAGAGGAATATTTTAAGAGTGTGTGTGTGTGTGTGTGTGTGTGTGTCTAGAGGAGGGGAGTTTTAAAGAATTAACCTGCCTTTCATTATTTACCTTGTTTCCCTAGATTTTTTTTAAATAACTTTTTATTAGAGTTATCTTAAATAATTTAAACATCTAAATGGGGAAAACAGTGAAAGTATGGAATTGAATAGAACTTAAGGTCAAATTTGTAGGCTCAGAGATTGCTTTTGACCCTCTAATCTATAGTTTGCTTGGCAAAAATTTGCCAGTCCATCAGCAAAATATGATGCTGTTTTTGGCTAGCAGTCAGAAAATGTGGATCTTTGATTTTACTTGAGTGATATGTTGTTCTGTCAAGGTGGGGTTTTAACACCTCCATAGTTTAAAGGAGATTTTTAAATGAGCAAAATGTAAGTAATTATTCATATTTGTTGAACATTATATTGGACAAGTTCCACTTAGTAAACTTTATAAATCCAGGTAGATTAAGAAACTCCATTTGGAATGCCCATTATATTCCAGACTGTCTACCTACCTGTCTATGTGGTGAGTCAGGGGAGGAACTAATAGTGAGTCAGAGTTGGAAAAATATAACATAAACACTGAGGTTGCTTAATAAGATATAAGCCAGACTTTCCTAAATGTTTTACTTCATTGATAAAGTAAATTGAATTTTTAAAAAATATATCTTATTGATTTTTTTACAGAGAGGAAGAGAGAGGGATAGAGAGTTAGAAACATCGATGAGAGAGAATCATCGACCAGCTGCCTCTTGCACACCGCCTACTGTGGATGCGCCCACCACCAACGTACATGCCCTTGACCGGAATCGAACCCAGGACCTTTCAGTCCACAGGCTGATGCTCTATCCACTGAGCCAAACCAGTTTCGGCTGAAATTTTAATATTATGATTTATAGTGAGTTGTCTAAGATGAGATGCTTTTTTTGCCATAAAAATGATTATGTAAATAAAGTAGATGACATTTATGGTGTGTTTTATTAAGTGCCAGGCATTCTTCTAAGGACTTTACATATATTGGTTCACAACCTTAAGGGAATATGGGGGCCTGCTGAGAGGGTAAGTTACTTGTCTGAGTTTATGGTAAGAAGAAGAGTAGAGATAGTCTGCCTTCAAAGTCTGATGCTTAATGTTATTATATTCTAGAGACTTGATGCACTAATTCATGTAGGGGTAGGGTCCCTTGGCCTGGCTGGAGATCAAGGCCTACGAGGGGGGCCGGTTAGCCAGGTGGGGGAGAGGAGGAGGGGTCATGGGAGGTTGGCTTTGAGAGTACACTACCACCAGGGGAAGCTCCTGCATTGAGCATCTGCCCCCTGGTGGCCAGTGCATATCATAGCAACTGGTTGACTGGTTGCTCCACTCGTTTGGTCATAAGGGTTGCTGAGGCTTTTATATGTATTGATTAGTTTATTATATGCTATATTCTGAGTTTAATAAATACAAAAAATATTTTAGTAAAATATAATATATTGCTATAGAATTTGAAAATGGCCATATTATAAAAACAGATGAAGTGGGACTTTATTGGAAAAATTTAGCAAGTAAACCAATTAGCATTGGCATTAAAATTCTTATTTAAAATCTTTATTAAGCTAGTGGCCTGGCAGGGGTTGATGGGGGAACTCAGGCCATGCCCCCCACCCAGCGGGGCTTGACAGAGGATCTCAGGCCATGTCCCCCACTTGGTGGGGCTTGCCTGGGAACTTCAAGACATGCCCCCTGCCCTGCTCTGGGCTGGGTGTCCTCAGGCCATGCCCCCTGTCCTGGTGCCATGCCAGTGGACCTGAGGCTACGACCCCTTCCCGGTGGGACTTGACAAGGGTGGGACTGGCCAGGTCTGGATCTAGACCAAGGGGGGGGGGGGGGGCATGCGATTTTGAGGTGCATGTGGGTGGGCGGGGACTTGACTCTGGATCCCGTGGTGAGCCCCAGACTCTGACAGGAGGAAGGTTTTCATATACATTTTACGAATTTTCTTTCATCTTCTATTATAGAGAAGGGGCAAATAGCAATATTAAACTATTTCCTCTAATTAATCCCCTTTCAATGTGCACGGATTTTGTGCACTGGGCCACTAGTTATATACATACTTCAAAATAGGGCCTTCAGACCATCGACTGTTGTTGTGTTGGCTGTTATTTTTTAAATTTTTTATTTGACAATGTAAGGGAAAAGAGGTCAGTGCCCCTGACTAAACAGTCAGGTATTACAAAAATTCTTGCTGTACACTGGTTGAAAATTGCTGATCTAATCATTTGGAAACTTTGAGTCAGAGCACAAATGGTGTTTTAGACCACTTACAGGGTTAGTATGTTATTGGATTAGTGTACTAAAAGCTGTGTGTAGTTGGAGTGGGGGGGCACTACCTGTTTTTCCTCAGAATGCTGATTACTGAGGTTCATTTCAATCTGGTAGAGGGGAGGGATTATCTGAGTAATTTTAACATGTTCTTGAGTAATTCTTATACACACTAAATTTTAGGAAGAACTGACTTAAATACCCTGTACTGGTTTACTGATAACTCACATGAAATTGATACTATTATCTAACAGGATTGTTATATAAACCAAATCAAATAATATTTGTAAAATGTTCTAAAGATAACCAAATGATGAGTTATAGTTGCTGTACAGGTTACAATGATAGTTGTTTTTTGATGTCTAATGGAAATTTCTTATTGGGATGTTACACATCTCATTTTTCCCTTCTAATTAAATTTTATAGATATCCTAACAGACAACTTGATCTATTTGGAAATTCATTGTACCTTACAAACATTTACATAACAGTCATATTGCATATATAATGTAAAACATTTATTTCTTGCCCAGAATTTCTTAGAAACTTAGACTACTGAAAAAAGCCTCTAATACCTAATCTATTTTGGCTGATACAAGTATTGCTGCTCCGGCTTTTTGTGTGTTTTCATTTGCATAAAATATCTCTTTTCATTCCTTTACTTTTAGTCTGCTTGTGTCTTTAGATCTGAAGTGGGTCTCTTGTAGGCAGCATATACACAGGGTTCTTTTTTTTTGGGGGGGGGGGTTAATTTAGCCATGCTGTGTCTTTTGATTGGAGCATTTCATCTATTTACATTTAAAGTAATTGTTGATAGGTGTTAGCTAATGCCATTTTATTATTTTCTGATTATTTTTATAGTTTTCTCTTCCTTTATTCTCTTGCTCTATTTTATAGGTTGATGATTTTCTACGGTGCTATATTTGGATTCATTTCTCTTTATTTCTTGTAAATCTCCTATAGATTTTTTGGTTTGTAGTTACCATGTGCTTCATATATACTAAACTATGTTTATAGTAGTCTATTTTAAGTTGATGGTTGTTTAAGTTCCAACACATTCTGAAATCAGTACAGTTTTAATCACCTTTTCCATGTTTATGATTTTATCTTTATTGTTTACTTCTTTTGTGTGTGGATTTGTGTATATCCCTTAATTTATTGTTGTAATTACACATTATGTTTCTACTTTGTCTTTTAAATTTTGTCTTTTAAGCTTTACTATTTGCTTTTGTTAATGAGCATTTTTTACTTTCCTATATTTTCTTACTCATATATATTTTAAATATATTTTATTGATTTTTTTTACAGAGAGGAAGGGAGAGAGAGAGTTAGAAACATGGATGAGAGAGAAACATCAATCAGCTGCCTCCTGCACCCCTCTCTCCCCCCCACTGAGGATGTGCCCGCAACCAAGGTACATGCCTTGACCGAAATTGAACCTGGGACATTTCAGTCTGCAGGCGGATGCTCTATCAACTGAGCCAAACCTGTTTCGGTCTCCTTACTCATAATTTAAAAGGGCTTCTTAAAGAAACTCCATTAACATTTCTTACAGTACTGGTTTTGTGGTGATGAACTCGTTTAGCTTTTTCTTGTCTGGAAAACTTCATCTCTTCTTTGAATCTAAATGAAAACCTTGCTGGGTAGAGCATGCTTAGTTGTAATCCTTTGCCTTTGAATATTTGTTGCTAGTTCCTTATGGTCTGCAAAGGTTCAGCTAATAGTGTTATGGGAGCTCTCTTTTATCTAATAAACTGCTTTTTTTTAAATGCTGTTTTAGGATTTCTCTTTGTTTTTTAACCTTTGGTATTTTAATTTAGATGTGCTGTGGAATTGGCCATCTTGTTCAGCACTCATGCACTTACTGGAATTGTATTTCTATTTTTATCAGGATTTCAGACATTAATTATTCAAATATGTTTTAAATCTTTTGCTCTTTTTCTCCTCTCCTGTGACGCGGAGTGTTATTAACCTTGATAGGTCCTTTGAATTATCCTCTTTTTAAAAAATTCTTTCTTTTCTTTTTACTCTTCCAATTGGGTGTTTTCTGCTACTTTGTCTTCTAGATCTCTGTTTTAGTCCTCTGATTCATCTGATTTGCTGTTTATTCCTTCTAATGTATTCATCATTTCAGTTACTGTGTTCTTCATTTCTGACTGGTTCTTTTTTTATGTTTTCTGTCTTCTTGAACCTTTCACTGAGTCCCTATATTCTTCCCCTCAGTTCATTGAGCATCCTTATAACCAGTTTTTGTTTTGTTTTTTAAACTTGGTATATGATTGATATCTCATCTCTGTTTCATTTAGTTCTTTTTCTGGAGTTTTGCCAAGTTCTTTCATTTGAGACATGTCTTTGTCTACTCGTTTTTGCTGATTCCCTTTGTTTCTATGTATTAGGCCATCTCCCAGTTTTGAGGGAGTGGCCTTACGTAGAAGGTGTCCTGTGGGACTCTGTGGCAGTCTCCCTCCTCACCTGTGCTAGGTGCTCCAGGGGTGTCCCCTGTGTGTGCCCTTCTTTGTAGTTGGGCGTCAATTACTGTTGGTATGTCAGTGGGTGGGATTGACTGTCAGGCCGACTGGTTGAGTGGGCTGGCTGTGACTACAGTGGATGAGCTGTTTTGGGTTGACCACATGGAGCAGGAGTTGCTTTAGTGGGGCTCTGGTGCCAGCTGAGTTTGGCTTTTGGGTATATTGTTCCTGGAGCTGGATAGGTGGTGCACCAGTGTGCTCTGAAGCCAGCTACCAGGTGTGCTGGACCTGGGGCCTCGAAGAAGGGACTTGTTGCAGGCCATGGCCCACTGCTACTTATGCTGGGTTTGGGGCCTCTTGGTAGTAACTCCAGTGTATTAGTTATCTGTGGTTGGTTGCTGCTTGGGCTGGGCTTGAAGGCGCTTGGGACAGGCTATGCTGTGAACTGAGCTAGTTGCCACTTGTGCTGGGCTTGGGACCCTTGGTGGGTGCCATTGTGAGCTGAGGCCAACTCTGCCCCTTGCGCCAGGCTTGTGGCTGCTTAGTGGAAGCTGTTCCAGGTCAGTACTGGCCACCGCTCATGCCAGGCTTGGATCCAGTTCATGGGAGTTACAATACAAGTTGAGACTAGTCGCCACTGCTGGGTTTGTGGCTGCTAAGCAAGACCTACAAGGCATGCCAAGGCCAGTGATGCTTGTTTGGGGTTTGTGGACCTTTGAGAAATTTTGGGAAAGTCCGCAGGCTGAGCTGAGGCAGGCTGTGTTGAAAAGCTGCTAAGAGGCTGAGATGGAGTAAGTTGTGTGAAGGGAGGAGGTCTCAGGAAATCACTGGGGCAGGGGATATGGTGTCAGCCAGGTTAATGGAGAGCACATATATGGTGCCTGTCAGGTAGGGCCAGCTGTGTAGGAGAATAGTTCAACAAAGGAGTATTGACACATGCCAGCACCTCCATCCCTAGAAAAAGTTGCCCTGATCCTTTCTGCTTCAGCCCAGCTCCTGAAGTTAGTTAATTTAGTTCCTCCCTGTATGTTCTGACAATTTTTGAGCTGCTGTCCCTGCACTAGGACTTATAGTGAGTGGGTTTGTGAGTGAGTCTGTGCATGGTCTCTTTAAGACCTGTAGCTCCTTGGTCTCTTGTAACCATTTGTATCTCTAGCACATAATCTCTGCTGTTTTTCACACACACAAAACATGGGGACCCCTCTTTTCTGCATTGATTCCTGAGTTGGGGAGCTTGGATTCCTCCTCATTGGAGAATATTGCAGCTGAGATATTTCTCTCAATTCTTAATTGCTACACCATGGGTGTGGGAACTGCAGGTTCTGCAGCTCTGCCCCTCCTAGCAGTCCCACATGGCCTTTTTTTTTTTTTTTAAATATATATTCAGTTATAGGAATTCTGTTCATTTCGTCTTCAGTTGATGGTGGTTCTGTAATCTAGTTGTAATTTTGAAGTGTTTGTGGGAGGAGGTGAGCAGAGTTTACCTATTCTGCCACCTTGGCTGTTGTGCTCTTGAGAGTGCACAATAATTTTTCAATAATAGTCTCATTTGTTTTAACTCGTGTTCAGTTGAAAGAAAATGGGCTGTTGTATTACGAAAATGAGTATTTTGTTGGGGTTTTGGTGAAAGAACACAACAGAGAATTTATGTTAGAGAATATAATTCTGTGACAGCTACAAATTTGTTTGCAAGCTCTTTATATAAATTCTAGGGGACTAACTGATGAGATAAGTAAAAATAATAAAACATAATTTGAAACACAATGAAAAAACATCTTTTGTAATAAAATTGACTTCAAAATATACCGTTTAGTATTGTTTATCTATAGTAGTGATTTTCAACTGGTGTTTTGCAAGAATTTTTAAAACATGCAATAGCTGACTATTTAGTCAGAGGCACTGACCTCTTTTTCTGTAGATTGTCAAATAAAGCAAACAATGACAATAGCCATCTAGTGTAAATGAATAAAAATGGCACCTCTATTTTTGTCAGATTAGTAATTTTAGTAATTTTGTGTGCTATGAGATGAAAAAGATTGAAAATTGATGATCTTTGGGCATGTACATGTACTACTTAATCTTATTTCTTTGAGAAATTTGCGGGTTATATAAAGTATGGAATGATTTTCTATTTTAGAATTTCTTGCAGAATATTTTTCGTAGTATTAAAAAAGAATGGAAATTTCAGTTATGAAGAGCAAAATTAATATTTAGAAGATGGTACTTGAAGAATCTATACTAATAAAAGGGTAACATGCTAATTAGACTGGGTTGACCAGATATCTTCTGGATGTCCGACTTCCTGAGGCAGAGGTGTTGGGGGCTATCAGGCCAGCAGGCAGAGGTGGTTAGGGGCAATCAGGCAGGCAGGAAGGTAAGTGCTTAGGAGCCAGCGGTCCCAGATTGTGAGAGGGATCCTAGATTGGAGAGGGTGCAGGCCCAACTGAGGGACACTACCCACCCGTGAACCAATTTTGGCCCCTAGTATGAAATAAAAGTAAAATTATATTAGCTGAAACAGTCAAAGAAGTTACTTTTAAGTTTCAAATTTTTGATAAGACTGGTATTTTATAATGCATTTATTATTATTTTCTGGTAAAAGTAATTTTTTTTTTTAATGTGTTCAATGTAGTTTCTTCACGGAAACACAAGGAAAGAGAAACATTACCTGTTATCTTATACATAGTAATGTCTGTTTTCTGTATATCTACATAAAAAATGGGACCACATTAATACATATTCACATATTTAATTATTCATTGTGGGTATTTTTATGATGTTAGTATGATTTCAAAAACAGGAATGGATTTTTTTTTTTTTTTTTTGTGTGTGTGTGTGTAAAATACCCATAACACAAAATCTTAACCATTTTTGTACATTAAATTCACATTGTTGTGCAACCATCAGCATTCTCCAGCCTGTAACTCTTTTTATCTGATAAAACTGAAACTTACCCTGACTGGTTTTGCTCATGGTTAGAGCATTGGCCCTTGGACCGCAAGGTTGCGGGTTTGATTCCCATTCAAGGGCAAGTACCTTAATTCCAGGTTCCCCAGCCCCAGTAGGGGTGAATGTGGGAGGCAATCAATCAATGTGCCTCTCTCACATCAGTGCTCCTCTCTTTCTTTGCTTCCTTCCTCCCTTTCATCTCTCTCTCCTCCCTTTCTTCCAATCTCTCTAAATATCAATGGGAAAAAAATACATACTCGTGAGAGGATTAAAAAACAAAACAAAACAAAAATCCTGAAACACTATACCCATTAAACAATTATTCCCCATTCTACCATCTCAGCATCACCTGGCAACCACTATTATACTTTCTGTTTTTAGCAATGGAAATGTTCGAGTTATTTGATATCAGAATACTTAAGCATTACTTGATTGGGAAAGGACCCTGCTGCTTCTCTGCCCTATTATGTAGCTTTCTTATTGGCAGATAAATAAGTCATCTTAATATAAAGAGCTCCCCTTCCCCCACCCCCAACATGCACAAACGTATTGGATATCCTGAAGCATTTTCAAGAAAAGTGTTTGGGTCTTTCAGAATATCTTATAGGTACTATGACTTTCAGATAATTGTGAAGGATGCCAGAGTTTGTGATTTTTTTTTTTTTAATCCTCCTTTATACCTTTGATTTTGGTGGAAAATTGGTCATCAGAACTGCAGTAATTATAGGAGTGGGTAAGCTCTTAACGCAACAAGTTCTTAAAACTCACTATGGCATGAAAATCACAGAATAAAAACCATAGGGCATATGACAAATTGAGTTTAGGGACATAACACTAAAAAACTTTGTCAGTGACATGTAAAAAGAAACTTAATAAAGACAAGAACAATTTTATGCATGTTAAATTGTGAAGAATTACGTATTGGGTCGGCAAGTAAGTAATTGCGGATTTTTTAAAGAAAATCAAAGAATTTTTTCATGGAACTAAATAACTTTATTCTGTAATGTATTGCCCATTTTGATCAATGACCTTTTGCCATCTTTCAGGCAGCATCATAATCCCACGTTCAAAAAACTTCTGTTTTTTATTAGCAAAAAACTGAATCAGGTACGATTTGACATCATCATCATTATTGAAATTTTTACCATTCAAGGAGTTTTGTAAAGATCGAAACAAAAAGTAATCAGATGGTGCAAGGTCAGGACTATATGGTGGATGTGGCAAAACATCCCAACCAAGCTCCATTAATTTTTGCCGAGTGACCAAAGATGTGTGTGGCCTTGCATTGTCATGATGGAATACAACACCTTTTCGATTTGTCAATTTGGGCCGCTTTTCTTCAACTGCATTGTTTAATTTCGTTAGTTGTTCAATGTAGACATCAGAATTGATCGTTCGGTTGGGTGGTAAGAGTTCAAAGTAGACAATTCCTTTGTAATCCCACCAAACTGATAACAAAACCTTCTTTTGATGAATATCAGCTTTTGATGTTGTTTGAGTTGGTTCACCTGGCCTGCTCCACGATCTTTTCCGCTTGATATTGTTGTAAACAACCCATTTTTCATCGCCAGTTATCAGTCGTTTTAAAAATGGATCATTTTCATTACGTTTCTTTAGCAAATCGCAGCTGCTAATGCGTTGCGTTAACTGTGATTCTTTTAGTTCGTGAGGAACCCATGTATCGAGTTTTTGAACATAGCCAAGTTGTTTTAAGTGATTTTCAATGCATGTATGTGATACATGAAGCTTCTCTGCAATCTCACGTGTTGTACTGTGACAGTCTGAATTGATTATTGCTTTGATTAGGGCGTCATCAACTTCAACTGGACGACCAGAGCGTTTTTCATCTTTGAGTGAAAAATCACCAGAACGAAATTTGGCAAACCAATTTTGACACTGCCGTTCTTTTAAGGCTTCGTCACCATAAACAGCACATAACTTTTTATGAGCTTGCGATGCGTTTTCCCTTTGCGGAAATAAAAAAACAAAATATGACGAAAATGTTCCTTTTGATTTTCCATTTTTCAACGAACGCCAAACGAAAACTACAAAACAGATCAAAAAACTTTTTTTACTGATTAACAGCTGAATAGCCAACTATCAAATAACAAAATGTGTTTTACATTTGTACTACGTCTGCAAACCTAAAAATTCAACTGAAGCCATATATGTGTGAAACCCGCAATTACTTAGCTGCCGACCCAATACTATAGTAAATATGACACTTGACCTAAAAAATGATGTAAAGTTTACCTGGCTGGTGTGGCTCATTGGTTGAGCATTGACTTATGAACCAGGAGGCCATGGTTTGTTCCGATCAGGACTTATGCCCGGGTTTCGGGTTCGATCCCCAGTGTGGGGCATGCAGGAGGTAGCCAATCAGTGTTTTTCTTTCTTTCATCACTGATGTTTCTATCTCTCTCTTTAAAATCAATAAAAATATAATTAAAATGTTATAAAGTTTGCTTGTACAAGTGGATGTCAAAGGAGTTGAAACTTGTGATGTGGTGGAGGAAGGATTATCTGAAATTGGACTGAAAGTGTAGCACCAGGTGTGGATGGGTGTGGCTCTTAACACATGCAGTGAACTGAGCTGCCTGGCAGATGTTTGAGGCGTGTGCATTTTATGTATTTCTATGTGGCTCGGTTGTGTCTTTTGTGCTTACCTAGTGATTCTTGCAGTTGTACATGAGCAAACGTGAAATTTGTCTCATGCTTAGCATGCTCCCTAATATATTGGTTGCCTTGGAACAAATCCAATTTTCTAAAAAGATGTTGCAGTGTTACAAATATATACCCACACGTAAACATCTACCTATATATGCACACCCATTATCCATTTATCCGAAAAATATAAAACAGTGGCTTGGGGAAGATCTGCTCAAGTAATGAAATCGAGAAAGGGCTAGGGAGCAGACGGTGACTAGAGAAGAGTATACCAATACTGATTGCTAGTAGAGTGGAAAAGGAAAGGGATGGACGGATTTGAGAGTATTTCATTGATATGAAAAGATTATGTAATGATGTTTTGAGCTGGAAAAGTCTTTAGAGATCATCTAGTCCAGTGGTCAGCAAACTCATTAGTCAACAGAGCCAAATATCAACAGTTACAACCATTGAAATTTCTTTTGAGAGCCAATTTTTTTAAAAAATATATTTTTATTTTTTTACAGAGAGGAAGAGAGTGGGATAGAGAGTTAGAAACATCGATGAGAGAGAATCATCGATCAGCTGCCTCTTGCACACTCCCTACTGGGGATGTGCCCGCAACCAAGGTACATGCCCTTGACTGGAATGGAACCCGGGACCTTTCAGTCTGCAGTCCGATGCTCTATCCATTGAGCCAAACCAGTTTCGGCGAGAGCCAAATTTTTTAAACTTAAACTTCTTCTAACACCACTTCTTCAAAATAGACTTTCCCAGGCCGTGGTATTTTGTGGAAGAGCCACATTCAAGGGGCCAAAGAGCCGCATGTGGCTTGAGAGCCGCAGTTTGCAGACCACAGATCTAGTCCATTATAAAAAAGTATTGACTTGTTTTTTTCAGACTACTTCTGTCTCAAAATTTAAGTTGTATTTCATTCTCAACCTTCAGCTGAGTGTAGCCCAGAACCTAAGTACCCTGATACCTTCCCAGAATCTTGCTTATTTTATTCCTTTCTTAAATACTCAGCCTTTCCCTTGGTTAATCTTGCCATGAAGAAATGTGTCCTTAATTCTGCTTCACCTTCAATTTGCTTTTTTCCTTATTGCTTATTTTAAATATGTTGTTTTCACCTGAGAACTCCCTCTTCACTGCTCAGTTCCTACTATTTTATGGAAATATATTTCTCTGTGGTTGCTTTCTACTTCCTAATTGTCAAATGTAACTGCATCTTTTATATTTTCAACTTATTTGACCTCACTGTACCATTTGCCCTTACTTCTCTCCCTTGGATGCTATAACATTTTTGTACGATTTTTTTTTTGGTTGGTGTTATTCAGAAACATTTGAGTACTCTAGGCTCAGTGCTAGATAATATAAAAATGAATTACAAACTCATCAGTCTTTAAGGAACTTCCAGTCTTTATTCAGAGAAAAACATAATGTTTTAGTTTAGGTTGCTATAATAGAATACTATAGACTTGGTGGTTTACAAACAACAAAATGTATTTCTCATTGTTCTGCAGGCTAAAAGGTTGAAGCTCAAGGTGGCAGTCGAGTTGATGCCTGGTGAGGGTTTATTTCCTGTTCACTCTGACTCCTCACATTGTGGAAAGAGTGAGAGGATTTTCTGGGGTCTCCTTTATCAGGGCTCTGTCCCATTCATGATGGCTCCATCCTTATGACCTGATCTCATCCCAAAGGTCCAACCTTCTAATACCGTCATAGAGGAATTTGGGGGATACACAAATATTCAGTCCATATCGGATAATAAATTATTCGAATTTGGTGTAATAAGAACTATGATGGAGAAAAAAACAAAATACTGAACTAGCTCAGAAGGAAGCCACCAATTACGTAAGAGAGTCAAGGAAGGCTTTGAATAAGATAAAGTATTAAGCCTGGGTCTTGATTGGTAGTATCCCAGTGGAGAGGGGACAGAGTAACATCCTAGATAGAGCAAATAGCATGTGTGAAGGCACAGAGCCAGGAAATAATAGCATTCTATCACATGCCAACTGTATGCTGAGCGTTGTGCTGGGGGCTTTCCATGCTTTATTTCTAATCTTCACAATAACTCACAAGGTAGATTTTTTATTCCTCATTTTACAGGATGAGGAAGTTGAGCCTCAAAGAAGTTGAAACTTGCCCAGAAGCCAAACTGGCAGAACTTGGATTTGACTTCAGATTTGTGTGGCTGCCAATTAGTGCCCACACATTGGTTATCATTGTTGGAAAGAGGGAGGGGATATAATGTAACAGAGGAAACTTTAATGAGCAGATACTTTATAGTGGGGAACAGTTGTGATAGATCTAAATGTTATGCCAAGGAATTCAGACTCTCTTCTGCTGTTCTTTGTTAGTATTGTTGGCTAGGCATTTCCCTCCTCTGTCCATACCTGTTTATACAATAACTCTGACAGCTTCTGGAAGCAAAACGTTTTGCTTGCCTAACATTAAGAGGATTTTCTTGTTCAGAGGCAGATATCTATTCAAGAATAGTAAGTAATACAAAATCCTGTAAAAAGAAAATATATATAATAGAATACGTAATTCCAGATTTCCTCATGGGATAAAATGAGAGAATAGGCTCTAAATAAAATTGTGCCAAGTGGTTCTTTTTATTACAAAAACTAGAGGCCCAGTGCATGAATTCGTGCACAGGTGGGGTTCGGCTAGCCTGCCCTGATCGGGCTGGGCCAGCCGAGGGGAAGGGATGCGGGAGGTTGGCGGACTGACCCCACCCCCTGGTCGAACTCCCAGGCGAGGGGACACTTTGCATATTAGCTTTTTATTATATAAGATAATTCTGTACTGAAGATAGATTTGGGAACAACTTTTATTTTGGAGGAGCAGAATGGAATAGAGATAGGGCTCTAGTGATATTAAATTGCCAGATTCTGTTCTGAGTGTAACCGTGTATAGTTTAATATTGTGCCTGGATTTGGACTTTGTCCTGTACTTGATATAAAAGCAGGTGTTTATTCCATTTCCTGTTTCTTCCAGTTCATCTTACAATACAGGTGCTAAAGAATAGGCACTGCCTTTGAATCTTTTTCCACATGTTTACTTAACTCCTCCAATGTTCCTTCCCTCCATTCCATCTGCCCTCTATTTTAGGGGAAGTCAAGTGCTGTTTTAGAAATAGTGTTTGCTTATATTTGATTATTTAAAGGGAATGCCTTCTTATTGCAGAAAATTAGAAACAAACATCAAAAATAGGATTGTGTAAAGGTAAGCTGTATCAATTGGAACACAGTCTTCCATTTTTATTTTTATGCATTGGGATTATACTCTATGTACATTTTTATGATCTACCTTTAAATTTGACGTTATATCTTAAATAGTATTGCCTTTTAAAAAATATATATATTTTTTTTATTCAGAGAGAAAGGAAGAGGAAGAGATAGAAACATCAATGATGAGAGAATTATTGATTGGCTGCTTCTTGCATGCCCCCAACTGGGGATTGTGCCCAAAACCCAGGCATGTTGTTTATTCCATATATATCCCATGTTGTTTATTCCATGGTTCGAGTGGGAATCTAACCATAATCTACTGGTTCATAGGTCGATGCTAAACCACAGAACCACAATGGCAATATTATTTCTGTTTAAACATTTTTGTAAACAGAGCTGTTAATTACTGCATGTTTTTGTTTCACGAACATAATTCCTACCATCCAATGATAACTATTACTTTATAGTTTTGGTATTTAGTTCTTGAGGATATTTTATGCATACACTACAATAAGTATATTTATACATCCAGAAATTTAGTTATCTTACAAATATTATATCCTTTTTGTTTTCAATATTTTATGAACATTTTTCTTTATATGTCAGTAAACAAATAGTTGTGTTGTTATCTCAGTGACTACAGAATATTCATATGTAATTTGGATATTCCAATAATGTTACAATACGTTTACTAGCTTATGTTACAGACACTGAATTAGGTCTTTTGGACATTTGAGTTGCTGTATCTGTTCTATTACCAGCACCATCAGGATTTAGGCGAACTCTAATTCATGTTTTTGTCTTTGAGCAATTTATAACCTAATTTGAAGAAATAAGATTATATAATACCATTTTGAAATATTAATAAATACATAATGACATGTTAAAGGTTGTACTATACTGTTAGCACCCAGAAATGAGAGATCCCTAAGTACTAAATGGTCCTGGAAGTTTCGTGGAGCGAGTGTGAGATTTGAGCTGATCTAGAAGGACTGATAAGAATGGGCAGATGAAGAGGAGAGTCGTATTTCAGACAGAGAGCAGAGTGGGCAGTGGTACAAAGGTGATAGTTAGCCACCTGATCAGTATAGAGGGTTTACATTTGGAAATAATAATAGATGATACTAAGGAGCAGGATTGTTAATTACCTTAAAAACTAGGCTGAAGATTGTAGGCTTGATGTGTCAGCCTACAAGAGAACTTGAGCAGGATACATTCATATTTGTGAAATTGGTATTTTATCAAGATCAGTTATTGGGCAGTGGTGTGCAGAATAAGTTAGAATAGTGGTTCCCAACCTGTTTTTGGCCATGCCCCACCTAAGCATCTCTAAAATCCTGATGCGCCCCCGTGACATATAATTTTTATTAGATAAAAAAGTGAACTATTCATGGGGAGGAAGCCTAAAAGGCCATTAACTTGGTCTAAACAAGCTTCCAAAGAACATGGCATCCATGAAAGAGAAAAATAAAAGAATGAAAGGACAGTTGAAGTACTGAGGAAGAAATCACTAAGAAATTGTTAAAAAAAATAATATGAAAAAATAGCAAATAAAGTTTCAAAATATAATAAAGAACTGAAATGCATAAATATGTCACAATATATATTTATATACTGTACTAGTGGCCCCATTGCAGGAAGATTCCTGCAATAGGGCTTCCTGCTGTGGTTGCTGCCCCGCCTGCTTTCCTCCCTTCTTGGGCGGGCCTGCTTGCTTGCTTCTCAGCAGCTTAGCTCCCTTCTGCAGGCTTGGCTTCTTTCTACGCTGCCTTGATATGTAAATTAACCGCCATCTTGGTTGGGTTAATTTGCATATTCACCCTAATTGGCTGGTGGGCTTGGGTTGTGTAGCAGAGTGACGGGTAATTTGCATATTGCTCTATTATTAGGTTAGATATGAGACTCCTAGAACCATAAGAAATGCAAAAAATACACTGTATTTACCCTCCATCCCTACCCCTGTTGGGCATGTGCCCTATGTTGGGAACCACTGGGTTAGAGGAAGGAGAGAACAGAGGCAAAGAGATGAGTTGGGAGGTTGTCATATGCCAGTTGGGGAGACATTATATGTGAAGTCATTAGAACATTATAGTAGAATATAACTCATAAATCACTTATACTACAAGCTGGTTTTTAGAATATTTTATTGTTTTGATTATGGATGAAAAAGAGTATTTGTCTTTTAGGATAAGTAGGCCATGTTAATAAATAACATTTGTGTGCTTACTAAGTCTGGCACTATTTAAGATCTTCTGGGTCATTAACACATTGCATTTTAGAAAAACTCTAAGGAGGTCAGTGCTCTTCCTACTTCACAGAAGATGAAAGTGAGGTCCAGAGAGGATAAGCCACATGGAATTTCTGATCTGAGGAATTAGTTGCCAAATTTGCCCTTGTCTCTTAATTTGTTTTCCCCTGTGCTTCTAACTTCACAATGGGAAACCTCCACTGTCTTGTTTACTATACTGTCTTGATTACTGTACTTTATAGTAAGATTTGAAGTTGGGTAGTGTCAGTCTTCCAAGTTTGTTCTTCTCCTTCAATATTGTGTTGGCCATTCTGGGTCTTTTGTCTCTCCATATAAATTTTACAATAGGTTTGTTGATAGCCACAAAAGAACTTGCTAGGATTTTGATTGGGCCTTCATTGAACCATCGATCAAGTTGGAAACAACTGTCATCTTGACAGTGAGTCTTCCAACCATGAACAGGGAATATCGCTCCATTTATTTAGTTCTTTGGTATCTTTCTTCAGTTTTATACTTTTCCTCATATAGATATTTTACATATTTTGTTAGATTTCATTTATTGGGGGTGGAAATATAAATATATGTTTTAAATTTCAAAACCAACTTGTTTATTGCTGGTAAATACAAAACTGATTGATTTTTTAAAAATATTAATTATGTATTCTTTAACTTTGATATTATTATTTATTAGTTCCAGGAGCTTTTTTGTTGATTCTTTCTGGTTTTCTATGTAGATGATTATGTCATCTGTGAACAAAGACAGTTTTCTTTCTTCTTGCCGTCTGTGTACATTTTCTTATTATATTAACTAAGACATTAGTTTCAGTTATCTGATTTCATGGTAGTCTTTGAGAATATAGTTTTAAAAATTAACAGAAAGACCCCTTTATAATTTATTAACTTCCCCTGTATTTTTCTTTTAGTTTGTACTTAGTTCTTTAAAACATTTTGTTGTTAAAACTATTTACATTGTTAAAATAGGGGAAAATAGTAAAAATTTGCTCTGGTGCAGAGAATGAGTTAACAGTCTTCTTTCCTATTTTGAACAAAAGCCAATCTATAGTTTTTTGTGTTCCTATAGGTTAAAAATGTTTACTTTTTTCCTTAGGAAAGTAGTCTATTAAAAATAAAGAATAACTACTGTCCATATAGAATAACTTACATAATAGCTTCAGTGTACTTTTCCATTTATTATTTGATTTAAAAAAAAAGAACACTTGAGAGTTACTCAACTAAGGATAGGTCATTAAGGTATTTATTTGCTAAGAGTTGCTCCTTTTTGAGGACTTGAAAATGAAGCATAATTTAAGATGAGTATTAGATGGGAAGAAATTATTTCAATATGTTTCTTAGGTACTTAAGTTTCATAGATATGATGACTGCATTTCCCAAACCAATAATAGGATACTTGAAATATAGGTGATCATGGAATAATACTCTTATTATATGCCACGCAGAAAGTTCAAACCACTAACTTTTAGGGCTAGTCTTTCAACATCTCCAGGACTGAGGACTTTATATATATATATATATATATATATATATATATATATATATATATATATATATATATATATATATATATATATCAAGAACTATATGATTTCATTCATATACAGGGCATAAAAAGCAACAAACAGATAAACTCATAGGTTATCAGAGGGGAAGAAGGATGGGGAAGGGTGAAAAGGGTAAAAGGGGTCAAATATATGGTGATAGAAGGAGACTAGACTTTGGGTGGTGAGCACACAATGCCATATATGGATTGTGGTGACTGGTTCCACTTATTTCAATTTTTGTCTCTATAAAATGGAGGAGAAATGTGCTTGCCCAAGAATTGAATAAGCACTTTGAAACCATAAAGTACTATGTTCGAAGTACTGTCTACTAGTATTTTAAAAAGCAACTGCTTTAGACATGATACCTAGTCAAGTGGTCCCAGGATTAGGTTCTTGGGCTAGTCAGGCTACAAGAAAAGACTCACTTTGTGTCCTGGTACTTCTGTCCTGGCACAGCTTTCACATGGAAACCCACCATTCCCATCTTTTCTAACAAGTTGGTGTTGCTTATTATTGATTTTTCGTTCTTTGCTTGTGCTGCTTCTCTCTCTTGGGCCAATCTGTGCAAAAATCTTTCTTTTGCTATTTGAATTTGTAGTGTTCTACCTTTCCATTTTGTGTTATGTAAAACAGACATAAATTTTTTCAGGTCTGTTTCTGCTACTCTGATGTTGATATATGCAAAGGCTTTCTGTGGGTTTCCTTGGTCATCTTTCCGAGTGATGATCTCCACATCAGAAACTTCTCCAAATCTGCTGAACTGGTTTTGTAGGTCCACCTCAGAAATGCTCTTGCCAAGGCCACCCACAAAAAGGTGCTTTGTTTCTCACTTGGCTTTCATAAAGGCTGGGGTACACTCAGTGTGTTTTAGGAGGGTTATCACCTTGTGTTTATCCGCGCCTGGATTAGCTATCGGCGGAAGTGAGAGCTGAAGGAAAATCAGGACTGAAGACTTTGAAACCAAAATGTAAAGACCAATCAGTCTATTGATGTATCTGAAATAGGAAAAGACAGGAATGAAATTATTTTAAAATGCACTCATTCCTTCCTTCTTTCCACTCTGTTTTGAACTTTTTCTCCATTTCAGGGTCTGGGCCAGAGACACAATCAAAACTGTGTGTGTAAAGATGCTGGCGCTTGTTCTATTGGGATGAGAATCTTTCCTTCTAGTTTGAAGTCCCCAAATTGTCTCCTTATATTTGACCTATTACCTCTCTTTTCTAGAAGTTATTTTGTTGCTTTTGTTTTTGTTTTAATATTATTGGAGGCAAAGAGTTTAGAAGTAAGATGCTGGAATAACTAAAGACAAACTGCTTAGAGCTGCCTAATGAAGCAGAAACAACACATCATGAAAGTAGCGTAATTTAAGGAAACATGATTATAATGCCCTGTGGCATTATATGGAAATACATTTTCTCTGAATTTGAAACATTAAAAGCACAACTTTTATTGTAGAAAAATCAAGTGAACAAAGGTAAACAAAATGGTATAATTAACCCTGTGTATTACCCATGTTCAATAATTATCAACTATGGTCAATCATACTTATTTTTCCCAATTTATTCTGTTATTTTGAGGCAACCCTAGAATCACATAATTTTATTTGCAAATAGTATAAATTTGTAAAAGATAAGGAACCTTTTAATGATATCCATAGTACCACTATTAAATATAACTAATAATTTTATAATATCAAATATCCATTGTTGACATTTCCATGATTTTCTCAATCATGTTTTTTCTATGTAGCCTAAATAAGGTCTGTTCACTACAATTGGTTGCTATGTCTCTTAACTTTCTTTTAATACTTACATTTTTTTTTAAAAAATATATTTTATTGATTTTGTACAGAGAGGAAGGGAGAGAGATAGTTAGAAACATCGATGAGAGAGAGTCATCGATCAGCTGCCTCTTGCACACCCCCTACCGGGGATATGCCCGAAACCAAGTTACATGCCCTTGACCGGAATCGAACCTGGGACCCTTCATTCCCCAAGCCGATGCTCTATCTACTGAGCCAAACCGGTCCCAGCCAATACTTACATTCTTATTTCATTCTTTTGCACCTCATTTGTTGAATAAAGCTGATCCTGATCATTTGTTCTCTAGTGTTGCCTATAGTCTGGATTTTGCTGATTGCATCCCAATGGTGGTGTTTAATGTAATACTCTGAACCTTGTATTTCCTGTAAAGTAATAGAATTTGGTTTAGACTAGAAGTTTAATTAGATTAATGTTCAATTTGGGGGCAGTGGCAAGAATACTTCATAGGAAGGACTACTTCGATTAGGAGAAAAATATCTGGACAGTTCTCTTTTCTATGATGTTAGCTGTTATTGATGAATTGCCTAGATCAGCTATGCCCAAACTTTATATTATTATTATTATTATTATTATTTATTTATTTATTTATCTTAAAATATATTTATGGATTTCTGAAAGGAATGGAGAGGGAGAGTGTGATAGAAATATCAATGATGAGAGAGAATCATTGATCAGCTGCCTCCTGCATGCCCCACAGTGGGGATCGAGCCCGAAACTCAAGCATGTGCCCTGACTGGGAATTGAACCGTGACCTCATGGTTCATAAGTCGACAGTCAACCACTGAGCCACACCATCCAGGGTAGTATTATTGATGCTTACCTTATTAGAAATTAAAACTTAAGAAATTCTAGAAATATCTCACTTATTTAAAAGTAATAATGAACCTATTTCATGCTTACATATACGACAATTTTATGAAAACTGTTTTCCAAAACAGAAACTTAATGAAAAGGTTACATTGTTTTATGGTTTTGAAAATCTTATTGTCCAGCTTAAAAAGAGACAGCTGGATTCTCTTATCTGCACTATCATTTAGTTTGTTGCAATGTTATATATCATGTAGACTCTGGCAACTTCATGTATCCTCATGAAAGCATGAGAGGAGAATAAAAAGCAAGTAACTTTTTAGTCTATATATATATATATAAAGAGCCAGGGTCCGTAACGTCCAAAATGACCAAAGGCTGTACTGAACACCAGAAGTCAGTCCCGCAGTCAGTGCTGGGTTGCCATGGCTATCCAGCACTGACTGCCGAGGGGGCTGCAGTGAGGCCCAGACAGAGGCCGGGAGAGAAAAGCAGGGTCTGATTGCAGCCCCGAGGCAGTCAGTGCTGGGTCGGTGTGGTGGAAGTCAGTCCTGCAGTCAGTGAACATAGGGTCAATTAATATCTCTTTGAGAGAAGTTGAGAATATAAAGTACAGTGTAGAGCAGTTATTTATATTATTTCACATAAAACTTTTCAACTAAGATATTTTCTTTATTTAAAATGTGTCTTTATTGTTGAAAGTATTACAGATGTCCCTTTGTTTTAGTTTTTTTCTTTTCTTTTTCTTTTTCCCCATTGATCTCCTACACTCTGTTCCAGCCCCTTCCAGGCCTTTGTCAGACTATTGTCTGTGTTCATGGGCTATTCCTATCTAACACATCAAAATCTAGAAAGATTCAGAGAAAATAAAAGATATGTCAGGTAAATATTGAACAGAAGAGCTGAAGTTGGTGCCTGAATACTGGATACGGTCTTGAAGCCAAAACACAAGTCATTGCAACATAACAAAAGGTTCCTTTCACTAAAGAGATAATATAGTTCCCAAAACTTATACACATAATGGAACAGTATAGAGGTTCAGAATGAGCCTCACCAGGATGTGTCTCAGTGGCATGTAGATTTTTAAGCTAAGGGCAATTTTAGCTTCAGGCTCAAGTGAAAATTCTGCCCCTCCCTTTACCTAAAAAAAATTGAATTAGAGGCCTTGCGATAATAAGACATTATACTAATAAAAGGGTAATATGTTAACTAGATAGGGAGACCTTCCAGGAGACCCTCTGGATGTCCTTCCAGACAAAACCATGGTGGTGGGGCCGAGGCAGAGGCAGTTAAGGGCAACCAGGCCAGCAGGAGAGAGAAGTTGGGGGTGAGCAGGCCAGCAGGAGGGGAGCAGTTGGTAGCAGGACTAAGGCATCAGTCGGACATCCCCTGAGGGCTCCTATACTGTAAGAGGGTGCAGTCCAGGCTGAGGGGCTAACCTCTGAGAGCACAAATTTTGTGCACCACTCCTCTAATATTATAAAATTAGAGGTCTGGTGCATGAAATTCATGCATGGGTAGTGTCCCTAGGCCTGGCTGGCAATCAGGGCTGATCTGTGAGGCAGCCAGAGGGGCATTTGGGAGCTCCCACTGGCACCTGCCTTGGCTGGCCTGGGGCCTGCGGGCAGCTGCTGCATTGAGCATCTGCCCCTGGTGGTCAGTGTCTGTCATAGTGACCGGTCATTTCACTAGTTGTTTTGCTGTTCGGTCTATTTGCATATTAGGCTTTTATTATATAGAATAGTTTTGACTTTGCCAATTCTCTGAAAGGGTTTTGGGGGTCTCACAGGGTGCTTGGGCTAAGCTTTGGGAATTGGTGGTCTAGATCTATTTTATTAGGGGCTGTAAAATGGTGATATTCTAATTCTATCATTTCCTGTAATTTATTAGCTAGAATATTATATAAGGAGGACTTTCTTTTTACCAACTCTTTAGTTACCCTGAGACATGGTTTATACAAATATGCAGGCTAAATGTTTGATTCTTTCTCCTTTATTCCATTTGTTTTACTATGTGGGAAAGAGGACCTTTGTACTAACTGAAACCATTTCCTATTAGAGACTCCTACAAAGGAAAGGAAGCTTCCTGCTAATACATTTGAGTTGCCTTCTTAAATTATTAAGATGCAGTTTGTATCTTACAGGTTGCTTATTTTAGTAGTATATCAAATAGCATTCCAATCTCTTTAAGAAACTGTTGAGGAGTCTAAAGGATTGTAAGCTTAAAGGTTTTCGGATGCCTTTTAGTAGAAATTTTGTGAAGATTAACAAGATAATTCCTGTGAGTAGTTTATAGCTCTTTTATATTATGGAGGTACATTTCTGTTAACTCGATAGAAGGAAAAATATAGGCTCTGATATGGGTTGTTGAGTTTTGCTGCAGTTTGATTTTTAGAAAACTGAACTGTCTAATCTACTTCCAGAATTGCTTCCAAATGTGAATACTCTTGAAGCAAGACTGGGAGTTGTAAGCTTTCATAAATGATAAAAACCAGACTAAAACTTGGAATGGAAGGAAGTCTGGAAAGAGGAGATGAGTGTCAGAGTAGTGTAAGCAATAGATTAATTAGGCATAATAAAATTTCAAGTCTTGTTCTTAAACATAAATGGAAGGGGGAAGTAATCATAATTCCTTACTTGTATGAACTTGAGATGAAATGTGGAATCAGTTTTCCTGTACTTAACAATTTTTATTTTAATTGACTTTTGGAATTTTTATGATATAATAGAAATATGTTGAAATGAGTTTATTGAGCCAACTATCTATAGATCTTAAGATATTTGACAGTTTAAATAGTTATTTAATGTGGCTTAGAAGTGAGAAGGTGTGAGTTGAAAGATGGAAGGAAGCTGAACCAAATAGAATAATCTGTCAGCAAAATAAATCTTTTCCAGTTAGACTTAATCTCTTGTTGTTTTTGGATCTGATGAAAATTATTTTGAAGATTAGAATTTAATAGCATAGTTATGGTTTGAAGGTATCTGTTTTAGCTCTGTATTTATGGACAGTCTGTCCTAATGTATAAAAACCCAGGGTCCATAACTGACTGAAGGCTCGACTGAATACGAAGTCAGTCCTGCAGTCAGTGCGAGGTTGCCATGGCGACCCAGTGCTGACTGCTGTCAATGTGGACATTGCGACCCAGCATTGACTACTGAGGGGGCTGTGGATCAGGCCCAGAGAGAGGTCTGAAGAGAGAGGCAGGGTCTGATCTACAGCCTCTGTGGCAGTTGTTGATCAGCCATTACCTTTCTTTTTCTCTCTGGACTTTGCCAGCAGCCGTACCTGTTTCTCTCCGGGCCTCTGCAGGGGCTGCTGATCAGCGCCGCCTCTTTGATCAGGCCCAGAGATAGGCCCGGAGATGCTGACTGGCATGGAAACCGACCAATCAGAACCAAATCTGGGTGAACTGTGAGGAGCCAATGGCCGCCTAGGAGACAGTGCTTTTGATGCTGACTGGCCTAGAAACTGATCAGTTGGAACCAAATTGGCCAGCAGGGGAGGGCAGTTGTGGCAATCAGGCAGGCAGAGGCAGTGAGGGGTGATTACGCTGGCAAGGGAGAGCAGTTGGGAGCAAGATCAGACCTGCAGGGGAGGGCATTTGGGGGAGAGATCAGGCTGGCAGGGCAGGGCAGTTGGGGGCGAATTCAGGCTGGCAGGGGAGAGCAATTAGGAGTGATCAGGCAGGCAGGCAGGCAGAGGGGTTAGGGGCAATCAGGCATGTAGGCAGGTGAGGGATTAGGAGCCAGTGGTCCAGATTGCTTGTCGGACATTCCCCAAGGGTTCCCCGATTGGAGATGGTGCAGGCTGGGATGAGGGAACTCCCCCTCTGTGAATGAATTTTGTGTACCAGGCCACTAGTATATATGCATATAAAAGCCTAAGTGACTGGCCGATAGGCCAGTAACTATGATGTGCAATAACTACCAGAGGGCAGACCCTCAAAACAGGAGCTGCTGAGCGACAGCAACTTTGCAGAGCGCCCTCTTACATTCTGGGACCCTTTTGGGGATGTCAGACTGCTGGTTTTGGCCCAATCCTTGCAGGGCAGGCTGAGAGATCCCACTTGCCAGAAGGACCCGCTCACTTAGCAGATGCCCTATGAGTCCCAGTGCTGCCCTAGATGTGGCCGGCTGGGGAGGGACTGCAGGAGGTTGGCTCCAGGGCATGTCCAGCCTGTCTTGCCCCTTTCCGCCCCACCAGGCACCTTCTAATTTCCTTTCAATGTGCACGAATGCATGTACCGGGCCTCTATAGTAAGAACAAAAAATTTAAATAATTTTTGCATTAAAAATATTACATTTTTTGAGACTTATGAGTAACCACCATTATTCCATGAAAACATGTCAGTTTGGAAAGTAAATTAAATTATTGTTTTTTAAAAAATATATTTTTATTGTTTTCAGAGAGGGAGAGAGAGATGGAAACATCAATGATGAGGGAGAATCTTTTATCAGCTGCCTCCTGTATGCCGCCCCTCTGGGGATTGAGCCTGCAACCTGGCCACCCACGTGCCCTGACTGGGAATCATGAACTCCTGATTCGAATCATAGGTTGATGCTCAACCATCGAGCCACACTGGCCAGGCAGATCTTTCATTGTTTTAATCTGTTCTTTTATATTTATTTAGGGCACATATTAAGCCTTCACAGTTAAACTCTAAAATGTAAATATTGTTGATTTTTGAAAATTTGGTGAACTGCCTCTTCTTCCTTATAATTGAAGAAGAGTTGTCTACTTGTAAATGATGAATCAATGACTGAATGTTCACTATCAAGTTAATCAATTTTTTGGTTTATCTAAATAGTAGATGTATATTGACTGTACTTACATAATTATCAGTAGTTTTCTGGCTCCTCCTCCTCCTCTCCCCTTTTTAAGTGTAACTTTGGCGCTTTAAGAAAAAAAATGTTGAGGATCCAAGATGGCTGCGCCCAGGTGAACACCTAGCCGCAGCCGCACACAACAATTTCAATAAAATACAACTAAAATATAAAACGGACATTGCCCAGAACTACAGGAAGGTTGACTGACTGGAAATTCTACAGCGAGAAGCAAGGAGAAAACCAGAAGGAGGCGCTGAGGGGCTGGAAAAGCCCAAGGTACAGAGACGCAGCGCGCGCGGAGAGGACGGAGCCGGAGAGGAGGGAGGCCGAGTGCCTGGCGGGCGTTCCCTAGCAGAAAGGAGATAAAACTCCAACTGTGCTGGGCCCCCGACTGCTCTGAACCCCAGTTCTAGGCCAGACCCCGGGGACTCAGGCTCAGCCATAGGGAGCTGGGCTGTAAAGTGGATCCCCGGGGTAGCGGAGAAAGGAGGTCCCGGGTCCCAGAGGCGCGCACACTGCCCCCAGAGAAGGGACGGTCGGCTGTGCCACGGGATTGCCCTGACGGGAAGGAGACTGGGGCTCCAGACTGCTGTGAACGCCACCTCCAACTCCACTTCCAACTGAACTGAACCCCAATACCGGGCTCATTGTGGGAGAGCATAGACTGTTTAGCAGCAGGCGAAAATCGAGGGCACCTTTCTCTCAGAGGCGGCGGCAGCGAGCACTGAAGGACCCGCATAGGGCAGGGCTGACGGAAGCCAAAGCTGCAGGCTCCACCCTGAAACCCCGTCCCATCTGTAACTGTGAAATGCGACAACAAAATAGATCACAAACGAAAGAAATGGAGGACAAAAAGCGTCTGGATATAGAGTTCAAATCTACGCTTATAAGGTTTTTCAAGAATTTCCTAGAAAAGATGGATAAGGCCTATGAGGATATGAAAAGAGATCAACTAGAATTAATAAGGAGTCAACAAGAAATGATAAGGGATCAACAAGAAATAAAGAATACATTGTCTGAAATAAAAAATATTTTACAGAGTCCTAAAAACAGAAGGGAAGATCGCAAGAATCAAGTCAAAGATTTGGAACATAAAGAGCCAGAAGACACTCCTCCACAGAAGCTAGAAGGCAAGAGAATCCAGAAAATTGAAGATAATGTAAGAAACCTCTGGGACAACTTCAAGCGAACCAACATCAGAATTATGGGGGTCCCAGAAGATGAGAGAGAGCAAGATATCGAAAACATACCGAAAGAAATAGTGACAGAAAACTTCCCCCACCTGGGGAAAGAATTAGACTTACAAGTCCAGGAAGCGCACAGAACTCCAAACAAAAGGAATCTAAAGAGGACCACACCGAGACACATCGTTATTAAAATTCCAAGAGCAAAAAACAAAGAGAGAATATTAAAAGAAGCAAGAGCAAAGAAGGTAGTAACTTATAAAGGAGCACCTATACGATTGTCAGCTGACTTCTCAACAGAAACCATGCAGGCCAGAAGGGAATGGCAAGAAATATTCAAGGTGATGAATAGCAAGAACCTACCGCCAAAAATAATCTACCCAGCAAAGCTATCACTCAGAATCGAAGGCCAGATAAAGAGCTTCACTAATAAAAAAAAGCTAAAGGAGTTCATCACCACCAAACCAGAATTATATGAATTGCTGAAGGGGGTTCTTTCAGAAGAGAAAGTAAACAAAGATAAAAATTATGAACAACAAATACGTAATTATCAACAAGTGAATCTAAAAACCAAGGAAATTAAAAAAATCTGATGAACAATATTAACTGTTGAATATAATAGAATCAGAGGTATGGAAGGGGAGTGAACTGACGATTCTTGGGGAAAAGGGGAGAGGGGGGCGTGGGAAGAGACTGAACATAAACTGTGCACCTATGGATGAGGACAATGGGGAGAGGGGAAAGGGCAGAGGGTGGGGTGGGAACCTGGTGGAGAAGAGCAATGGTGGGGGGGGGAAAAGGAACATTTGTAATAATATGATAAATAAAAACTTATTAAAAAAAAAAGGAAAAAAAATGTTCACTGTGATCTTAAAATTATTTGGTATCACATTTTAGGAGACTTCC
Organism: Pipistrellus hanaki; assembly: GCF_964339955.1. Taxonomy (NCBI): domain Eukaryota; kingdom Metazoa; phylum Chordata; class Mammalia; order Chiroptera; family Vespertilionidae; genus Pipistrellus; species Pipistrellus hanaki. Next base: position 121,575,856 of record NC_140505.1, read on the forward strand.
CTTTTTAATGCTACAGTTAAAACCATTAATTTTCAAAAAGCAATATATTACCAAGTTTAATGCCATTGATTTAAAAATATAAACAAAAATATACTTCCAGGGCATGTTCCAGTAAATATAGATTTAGTGTAAAACTTGGATAATTGTAGTTTATGATAGTTAATATAATACCATGGCTTGACATAAGGGCCAAAATTTAGAGAAGACTTTAAGATAGAACAGCTTTTTAAATAGTATATATTTTAGTGGCTTGGTGCATGAAATTTGTGCACATTAAAAGGGAATTAAATAGAGGAAATAGTTTAATATTGCTATTTGCCCTTTCTCTATAATAGAAGTGTCAGAGGTGAAAGAAAATTAGTAAAATGTATATGAAAACCTTCCTTGTAAGGGTCTGGGGTGCACCACGGGATCCAGAGTCAAGTCCCCATCCACCCACATGCATCTCAAAATTGTGTGAAACTCAGACCCAAGCCCACCCCTCACCCCCTCACCTGCCTCATTGGGCTAGATCCCTCATTGGCCTAGCCTCAGGTCCCCTGGCCCAGCTCCAGGATGGGGGGGCATGGTCTGAGGTCTCCCAGCCCAGACCGGGGCAGGGGGGCGTGCCTTGAGGTCCTCTGTCAAGCCCTTTCAGGTGTCAGACACGGCCTGAGATCCCCTGTCAAGCCCCGCCAGGCGGGGGGGGGGGGGGGGGGGGGGGGAGTGCAGTCTCAGGTCTCCCAGCCCAGCACCAGGAGGGGGCCATAGCCTCAGGTCTCCTGTCAAGTCCCGCTGGGCATGGGGTGGGTGTTCAGACTCAGGTCCCCATCAAGCCCCACTGTGTGGCAGGCACTGCCTGAGGATCCCTGTCAAGCCCAGCCAGGCAGGGAGGTTGCAGCCTCAGCTCTCCTGGTCCGATGCTGGGGTGGGGGCTGTGGCCTGAGGTTCCATGTCAACCCCCATTGGGCTGGGGGTTCGGACTGAGGTCCCCCGGCCTGGTGCTGGGGTGGGAGGAGTGACCTGAAGTCTGTCAAGCCCCACCTGGTTGGGGGCACGGCCTGAAGTTCCATGGCCTGGCGCTGGGGCAGGGAGAGCAGCCTGAAGTCCCCTAGCCCAGCACCAGGACAGGAAGCACACCTTGAGGTCCCCTGTCAAGCCCTGCCAGGTAGGTGGCACTGCCTGAGGTCCCCTGTCAAACCCTTCCAGGTGGGGGACACGGCCTGAGATCTCCTGTCAAGCCCCATGGAGCGAAGGAGGGCTAGCCTCAGGTCCCTGCTGATTGCTCCTTAAGGCTCCTTATGGGAACTTGGCAGCCATCTTTGTTATGGAGTGATGGTTAATTAGCATATTCTCTTTATTAGATAGGATTTTTATTGATTTCAGAGAGAAGAAGGGAGAAGGAGAGATTGAAACAGCAATGATAGGAATTATTGATCAGCTGCCTCCTGCAGGTCCCTTCGAGGGTTTGAGCCTGCAATCCAGGCATGTGCCCTTGACCAAATTGAACCCAGACCCTTCAGTTTGCAGGCTAATGCTCTATCCATTGAGCCAAACCTGGTAGGCCAACTTTTAAAAAAAAATTATTGCCTAATTTACTTTTCTTTTTTTTTTTTTAATTGAGGTAGGGCTTTGCAGAGGCATAGTGAAAGAAGAGGATCATTCTGATTCTCCTTTTTAGAAATGTTCTTATTGGATTTAGAGGGAGAGGAAGGGAGAGAGAAACATGGTTGAGAGAGAAATACTGATCAGCTACCTTCTACACTCTTCCTGCTGGGGATCTAGCTGGAAACTGGGAATGTGCCCTATCCCGCCCGGAATCCAACCAGGGACATTTTGATGCTGGGGACTATGCTCAATCAACTGAGCCAGACTGGCCAGGGCGGCGTCTCCTTTTTAAAAAATCACCAAATCCTTTTGAGCAATGAAAACTGGGGGTGGGGGGTGGGGGTGGGGTGGGTGTCACTAGTACCCTAGCCAGTTTGGCTCAGTGGATAGAGCATTAGCCTGTGGACTGAGGGGTCCTGGGTTTGATTTTGGTCAAGGGTTTGTACCTTGGTTGCAGGTTTGATACTTGGCCCTGGTTAGATGTGTGGGAGAAGCTTACATTGATGTTTTTCTCTCTGTCTCCCCTCCTCACTTTCACTCTCTCTTAAGAATCAGTGGAAGAAATATCCTTGTGTGAGGATTAACAAAGCAAAACAAAAAAAGGGGTCACTAGTTAAAATAGTGGTCTTCGGTCTTTAATTTTAAAGAAATTTGCTTTGTATATTTCTTACGAAAATAATTATTTGTGAAAAGTAGGTAAATAATTCTAACTTTTTCACTAGGTCTAGTTATTTTTAATGGCAATGTTTTGTTTGGAACATAAAATGGACTACTTTATTATAAGCTGCTATAGAGTCAATGTTGAAACCTGATCCCTAATGTGTTGATATTTGGTGGGGGGATCTTTGGGAGGTAATTAGGTCCTGAAGGTGGACCTCTAAGAAATGAGATCAGTGCCCTCATTAAAAAGGTCCCTGTGAGCACCCTTACCTTTTCCACCAGGTGAGAGCAGAGACTTCTCATCAGTGAACCAGGAACTGGGCTCTCACCAGATACCCAATCTGTCAGTGCCTTGATCTTGGACTTCTTCCAGAACTGTGAGAAATAAATTCTTGTTGCTTATAAGCCACGTAGTCTGTGGTATTTTGTTACAGCAGCCCAAAGAGACAGAGACATGAGCTACTGTTCCAGTTAACAATTTCATAACTTCCAATGCACAGTACTTTTCCTGGAATGTGTGTTTTGCATATGTTTTGTAGTTGGACTTATTTTTGTTAAATTATCTATACTAATAAAAGGGTAATATGTTAATTAGACCAGGACACCTTCCAGGAGACCTTCAGGACAAAGCTATGGTGGTTAGGCCCAGGCAGAGGCAGTTAGGGGTGATCAGGCCAGGAGGGGAAGGCAGTAGTAATAATGATGGTAATGATCATAGAAGTTAGGTTTTATTGCTAGTCACTCTTCTAAGACCATTGTGGTTGGTATTCTTATTATCTTATAAATGAATAAATTGGCTTTCTCTGAATTCAGATCCATGCTCTATTGTATTCATTGAATTTTCACCTTAAATGTCCTTGACTACCATGTTACTTAGCACACACAGTACTCATTAAATAGTAGGTTAAAAATAAACGAAATAAAACAACTATAACAAAAAAACTGACTTACCAGAAAGAGTAATAGTTAAGCAAGAGGTTAAAAGGCTAAAATATTTGCTGAAGGTCATTCTACTAGGAGGTGTGGTAGGAAAACTAGGATTCAAACCTAGCTCTATGTGACTTAAAAGGCAATTGATATTAACACTTATAGACTAGTTTACTTATCTGTAAAATGTAGAGAATAGCAATCTGGATTGGTTGAATAAATGTAACTGCTTAATGTCGTGTTGCCCTCATAGATATTTCATGAGTTACCGATGATAATTAGCATGATAGATATTTAATGGCAGTATATTCATATCACATTCTCTCCTCACTTGACCTGGGCATTTCTAGTAAATTTATATTGTGTTTTTGTTTTATGTTTTTGTACTTTTATTTCTCCTTTTAGTGCCCCTCCCTTACCCATATTCAATTGTGTTCTGTGTACATTCCATGTTTTTCAGTGGTCTTTATTCAGTAAATATTCAGAGATGGTGACATATCAGGCATTGTGCTAGGTGATAGATTTTAACAAAACGGGTAAGTATTGAGCAGAGTGGTTCTGGCTTTAGCAGTGTTATCATCTAGGACCTTGTTAGAAGTGCAAAATCTTGGGCTTCCCCTCTGACTTACTACTTCGTCAGTTTCTCTGGTCATGTTGGGTGCATTCTAGAGCTTGAGAGTCCTTGATATAGATTATTATAAAAGTACTAGAGGCCTGGTGCATGAATTTGTTTACCAGTGGGGTCCCTTGGTCTGACCTGTGGAAACAGGATGGGTCACAGGCAAAATCCTTTTTAAATATCACAGAAAATGATTTCTTAAAACTTTTGATATTCTGTCTTGATCATTGATAAGTTTTAAATTAATGTCTAGTCTCAAGCTATGATACCTTATCTTCCTCTTATGATATACAAGTATAAGAATGCAATGAATATTCTGAGTGATTGTAGATAAAAATATGCATAATTGTCAGATGGGATTTATTTTAGTCTTATATAGGAATTGGTTTGTCTGGACAATATGTGAACTGCTGGGCTTTCTCCAGTTATGTATTACTACTATAATATGAAAATGTAATGGATATGAGGCCCCTAAGATGAGTGCAGTATTTTTATTTTTAAAAATCTTTATTGCTGAATTTATTACTTAAGTCCCCTTTTTTCTCCCATTGACCCTTTCTAGCCCACTCCCGTCCCCCACCTCAGGCCTCCACTACCCTGTTGTCTATGTTCATGGTTATGCATACAAGTTCTTTAGTTGACCTCTTCCCACCCTCCCCCACCTTCCCTCTGAGTTTCCATGCTTCTGTGTCTTTGGAACTATTTTGTTCAACAGTTCATTTTGTTCATTAGATTCCACATATGAGTGAGTTCATTTGATACTTGTCTTTCTCTGTTTTTTTTTTTTTTTTTTTTTTTTTTTTACTTAGCATAATACTCTCCAGGTCCCTCCCTGGTATCTCAATGGATGAGAGACTTTTCCTTTTTATTGCTGCATAGTATTCCATGGTATGAATGTACCACAGCTTTTTTTATCCACTCATCTACTGATGGACACTTGGGCTATTTCCAGATCTTAGCTATTGTAAATTCAACTGCTATGGACACAGAGTGCATACATTCTTTTTTATTGTTGTTACAGGTTTCTTAGGATATAGGCCTAGAAGTGGAATCTCTGGGTCAAATAGTAGTTCATATTTACTTATTTTTTAAAATATATTTTTTATTGATTTAAGAGAGAAAGAGAGAGGGAGAAAGAGACAGAAACATCAATAGTGAGGGGGAATCATTGATTGGCTGCTTCCTGCATGCCCTCTACTGGGGATCAAGCCTGCAATCCCAGGCATGTGCCCTTGATCAGAATTGAACTGGGGACCCTTCAGTTCGCAGGCCAATGGGCTCTATCCACTGAGCCAAACCAGCTAGGGCAATAACTGAATATTTTTAAAGCATATTTACTTTTTTGAAGAAACTACATACTGTTTTGCATGTCTGCCTTCCCACGAGCAGTGTACTAGGGTTCCTTTTTCTCCACATCCTCACCAGCATTTGTTATTTGTTGATTTATTGATTTTAACCGTTCTGACAGCTATGAGGTGATACCTCATTGTTTTAATTTGCATCTCTCTGATGATCAGTGACTTTGAGGATTTTTTCATATGTCTCTTGGCCATCTGCATTCATGTGTCCACTTTGGAGTAGTGTCTATTTACGTCTTTTGTCTTTCTTTTAAGTTCCATAAGTTCCTTATGTATTTTGGATATTAACCTTTTATCAGATGTATCATTGTCAAATATGTTCTCCCATACAATGGGTTCCATTTTTGTTTTGTTGATGGTTTCTTTTGCTATGCAGAAGCTTTTTATTTTGATATAGTTTCATTTGTTATTTTCTCAGTTTCCTTTGCCGTAGGAGATGAATCCATAGCATATTGCTATAAGAGATATCTAAGATTTTGCTGCGTATGGTTTCTTGTAGGATTTTTATGATTTCTTGTCTTTCATATAAGTCTTTTCTCATTTTTAGTTTATTTTGGTTTATGGTATAAGTTGGTCTAGTTTCTTTTTTTTTTTTCTTTTTTTTTTTTTTTTGCATGTATCTTTCCAATTTTCCCAACACCATTTATTGAAGAGACTGTCTTGACTCCAATATATATTCTTGTCTCCTTTGTCAAATATTAAGTGTAATGGCTTGGGTCAATTTCTGGGGTCTCTGTTCTGTTCCATTGATTATAGTATGTCTGTTCTTGTGCCAGTACCAGGGTGTTCTGATTATAGTAACTTTGTAATATAACTTGATGTCTAGTATTGTGATCTCTCTAACTTTGTTCTTCATTTTCAAGATTGCTGCAGCTATTCATGGTCTTTTTTGGTTCCATATAAACACCATGACCTAGTCAGAATATTCCAGGGATGCAAGGCTGGTACAATATTCACAAATCAAAACAATAAACATGGTACATCACATAAACAAATTGAAGGACAAAAATCACTTGATCATATCAATAGATGCAGTAAAAGCATATATGTATATGTGTGTGTTTGTGTATGTGTGTGTATATATATATATATATATACACACACACACACACACACACACACACACACACATATATATATATATATATATATATATATATATAAATAAAACCCTAATATGCAAATAGACCAAATGGCAGAACAGCTGAACTGGTCACTATGACATGTGCTGATTATAATATGTGAAACATGGGGGTGCACGTGAAACATGGTGGGTGTTGGCAGCAGATGGCAGAGCGTGGAACATGGCGGGTGTTGGCCTCGGCAGGATAATGGAGCATGTGAGCTGGGGCACCAGACCAAGGCGGGGTGCCAATTGCTGTCATCCGGGTGAGCCTCTGGTGCTCACGTGCACTGTGGTCCTGCCCACTGTTTGCATCCACTACCAGCACCTGGTGCCAGTTCTGATCCCTTGGTGCCATCAGTGGGTGCGAGTGGCGGCTGACAGCCTCTATTGCCCTTGAGGGCTTCTCTACCTCCTCCTGCACCTGAGGGGCCATTGGGCAGCAGCCGCTGCTCATACCTACTGATGGTGCCAGTCCCACTTGCACCCACAGCTGATGCCTGCCCCAGTTGCTCCGTATCGTAAGGAGCTGTGAGTAGGGCTAGTGCTGTCAGCGCATCGGAGTGGCTTTGGTGGGAGAGGACCTGCTGGCAGAGAGGGAACCAGGGGGCTGCAGCATAAGGGGCCAGGTGGGGGCAGGGAGGATGGCCTGAGACCCACATCTGTGCCAACCGCAGCCTTGTATCCCATAGTTCGTTTTAAGGTGCATAAATTCATGTACCGGACCCCTAGTTTTTGATAAAAACTCTAAGCAAAGTGGGAATAAAGGGACCATACCCTAACATAATTCAGGCATATATGACAACTCTACAGCCAATATCATACTTAATGGGTAGAAACTAAAACCATTTCCACCAAGAACAGGAACAAGATAAGGATGCCCTTTCCTGTTTGACAGTACTAGAAGTGCTAGACAGAGTGATCAGACAAGAAGAAGAAATGAAAGGCATCCAAATCGGAAAGGAGGAAGTAAAACTCTCATTATTCGTAGATGATGTGATATTGTACATAGAAAACCCTAAAGACTCCACCAAAAACCTTCTAGATTTAATAAAGGAATTCAGCAATGTAGCAGGATACAAAATTAACATCCAGAAATCAATACCATTTTTTAATTTTTTAATTTTTACTTTTTATACATATTTTATTTATTACAGAGAGGAAGGGAGAAGAATAGTTAGAAACATCGATGAGATAGAAACTTCGATCAGCTGCCTCCTGCACACCCCTTACTGGGGATATGCTTGCAACCAAGGTACATGCCCTTGACTGAAATCCAACCGGGGACCCTTCAGTCCGCAGGCTGACACTCTATCCACTGAGCCAAACCGGTAGGGCATCGATGCCATTTTTATACACCAGTAATGAGCTTTCAGAAAGAGAAACTAAACAAACAATCAAATTTACCATAGCAAAAAAAGAAAAAGATACCTAGGAATAAACTTATCTAAGGCGGTAAAAGACTTGCACTCAGAAAAACTGTAAGATGTTGGGAGAATCCAAGATGGCTGCTCGGGTAGACACCTAACTGCAGCAGCACACAATTTCAATGGAATACAACTAAAATGTAGAGTGGACATCGCCCAGAGCTACAGGTAGTCGGCTGACTGAAAATTCTACAACAAGAAGGAAAGAGAAAACCAGAAGGAAAATCAGAGGAGCTGAAAAAAAGCCTAAGGTACGGAGACATGCTGCGTGTTTGCACGCACGCTCGCGGAGAGGTCGCAGCCGGAGAGGAGAAGAGGGCTGGGTGCTGCCCGGCGTTCCTTAGCAGGAAGGAAATAAAACCCCCAGCCTGGGCTGAACCCCCGAACCAGCAGCGCTGAGCCCCAAGTTATGGGCCAGACCCTGGGGACCCAGGCTCCAGCAGGGGGAGACGGGGCTGTGAGGTGGAATCCCAGGTGAGCAACGAAAAGCAGGGCCCCCAGAGTTGCGCGCACATTGCGCGCAGAGGACTGAATGTTGACTCTGACGCTGGATTACCCTAGCCGGAAGGAACAGGGCCTCCGGCGGCACTGAGCCTCAGTCCGGACTGCTCTGAACCCCAGTTCTGGGCCAATCCCTGGGGACCCAGGCTCAAGTAGAGGGAGACGGGGCTGTGAGGTGGAGTCCTGGGAGAGCGGCGAAAGGCCGAGCCCCCGGAGTTGCGCACATTGCTTGCAAGGGAAGGAATGTTGACTCTGATGCGGGATTGCCCTGGAGGGAAGGAAACGGGAGCCCCCGCCGTGTTGGGCCCCAGTTTTGACTGCTCTGAACCCCAGTCCTGGACCAGACCCTGGGGACCCAGGCTCGAGCAGGGGGAGACGGGGCTGTGAGGCGGAATCCCAGGGGAGTGGCGAAAAGCGGAGCCCCCAGAGTCACGCCCACTGTGCGCAGAGGACAGTCTGTTGACTCTGATCTTAGACTCCCCTAGCGGGAAAGAGAAAAAAAAAAGCTCCAGACTGGAGGAATGTGACAGGGAGCAGTAGCCCCTGCTGGACACCGGCCAGCCGGGCGCCGGCAGGGAGCCGGGTGACGGGGCCCCCAGGGGGGGGGGGGGTGCCCCTGAGCCTTCGACCTCTGAGCGCGGGCAACGGAGCCAAGGCCTTGGGCTGCTTCCTGGGCGGTGCCGACCCCGGCAACAGGCTGGAGCAGCGCTGGAGCCCGCGGAGAACAAAGGGGTGCCACAGGCCAAGCTGCTGAGCTCCCAGGACAAGGAGGAAGAAACCAAAGAAGTTCTCAATGTGAAGAAATCAAGTGAGAGCAAAAGATAGTAAAATTACTTAAGAAAGAATACAAAGAAGATCTTGAAAAATCAAAGACTAAGTCAGAACTCAACTCACCAGCCAACATTGCAACATATATGCGTTTAAAAAAAAAAAAGGACAGAATGTTGGAACAGCTGCGGCCAGGCCTAGAGTGCCCAGGCACAAGGCAGTAGCAACCGGGCCCGGATCAACAACAGCCAGGCCCCAGAGCAGCAGCAGCCAGAACCAGAGCAACAACAGCCAGCACTGGAGCAGCCAGACCTGGGGCAGTGGCAGCCAGGCCTGAGGCGGAGGCAGCCAAGCCCAGGGTGGCCAGTCCAGGAACACCCAGACCCGGAGTGGCCGGGCCCGGAGAAGCTGGGCCCAGAGCAGCCGGGTTGGGAGCAGCCAGGCCCAGAACAGCAGTAGCCAAGCCCGGAGCATCCAGGCTGGGAGCGGCCGGGCCCCGGGGCAGCCGGGCCCAGAGCAGCCGGGTCGGGTGCGGCCAGGCCCGGAGCAGCAGCTGCCAGGCTGGGAGCGGCCAGGCCCGGAGCAGCCGGGTCTGGTGTGACCAGGCCCGGAGCAGCGGCTGCCAGGTTGGGAGCGGCCAGGCTCGGAGCAGCCGGGTCTGGTGTGGCCAGGCTTAAAGCAGCGGTTGCCAGGCTGAGAGCAGCCAGGCCCGGAGCAGCCGGGTCTGGTGTGACCAGGCCCGGAGCAGCGGCTGCCAGGTTGGGAGCAGCCAGGCTCGGAGCAGCCGGGTCTGGTGTGGCCAGGCTTAAAGCAGCGGTTGCCAGGCTGAGAGCGGCCAGGCCCGGAGCAGCAGCTGCCAGGTTGGGAGCGGCCAGGCTCGGAGCAGCTGGGTCTGGTGTGGCCAGGCTTAAAGCAGCGGTCGCCAGGCTGAGAGCAGCCAGGCCCGGAACAGCCGGGTCGGGTGTGGCCAGGCCCGGAGCAGCGGCTGCCAGGCTGGGAGCGACCAGGTCCAGAGCGGCCGGGCCCGGAGCAGCCGGGCCCAGAGCAGCCGGGTTGGGTGCGGCCAGGCCCCGAGCAGCAGCAGCCAAGTCCAGAGCAACTAGGTTGGGAGCGGCAGTGACCAGACCCGGAGCAGCTGGTTGTGGAACGAACCAGAGCAACAGAGGCCAGGCCCGGAGCAGCCAGGCCTGGAACAGCTCGCTCCTCGCCTGCCCCTGCCCCACGGCTGCCTCTCAGACATGGCTGGAAACTTTTGTGGGAACTTGAGGGTCTGCTGAATCAAGTGATGAAGGTTTAGATCTGGATGTGTTGAGTTAGTATAGGGCTGGGGTGTTGATCTGTGAGTGCCTTGGGTGGGGCCTGGATGAGGCTGGTTGACCTATTTGGAAATGTCTTTTGTGTGAAATGTATCATTGGGCATGTGGAGGTATTATTGATATGAGAAAATGCTAAGTAACTGATTTACTATCTGAAAAGGGATTTACTATCGGGGAAAGGGAGGGAGGAAGAGACTGAACATAAACTGCACCTATGGATAAGGACAATGGGGGATGGGGAGGGGGCGGAGGGTGGGGTGGGAACCTGATGGAGGGGGGAAGAAATGAGGAACCTTTGTAATAATATGAACAATAAAGATTGATTAAAAAAAAAAAAACACAAACAAAAAAACTGTAAGATGTTAAAAAAAAAAAAAGAGAGACAGAGGGAGGTATAAACAAATGAGAAAATATACTGTTTTTATGGATTGGTAGAATTAACATCATTAAAATGTCCATTCTATCCAAAGCAATCTATAGATTCAGTGTAGTCCCTATTGAATTACCAACAACATATTTCACAGATTTAGAACAAATACTCCAAATATTAATATGGAGGGCAGATTTTTAATGACAAGAACAAATGAAGCTTGTATATTGGTGAATATGCATGGCTGTATTTAGCCTTCTATATTAGCTTACTTTATCCAATATCTAAAATGCCCTTGCTATAAAATATTACAAGATTTTTAGCTTTAGTTTAGATATTTAAAAAATAATGTGTGAGTAGAAACTTAACAAATATAATCTATTTCATAATATTTTAAAAAATTGGAATATTTAGTTGAATCTGAATAAACATTTAAAAGAAGTAATTAAACATAAGTGCTTTTTGGTATTTTGAAGGATAACTTAATATTATTTTGGAAATTTAGTGTTATATAACAGATAAGTCTGCATTTGTTTTGAAGATTCTTTACTAAATTTAATTTGCATCTTATGTGTACTGATGATGTACATCTGTATATAAGCACATTTTTATTCTAACGGAAAAATTTTTGTTGTTTGGTTGGCTGGTAGAGAGAACATAAATAACACTCTTACTCATAAAAAAAATAAACTGGAAGAATTTCAAGTATTTAGTTTTCTATTAAATTTAGATGGGAAGATAGACCTCCAAATTGGAGTTTTCCTCATGGTTAATGAGTATGTGTATAAACAAGTCTTAGCTTGATCCTGACTTAATTTCCTTTAAAGACTCAATTAAGGACAATTAATTACTAATATTATCATTTATGTTGAATATAACTTATTATTTAGAAGGGTGCCAATGCCTGATGCAGAATCTATTGGCAGCTAAGGTAGGATTGATGGTTTTTCTCAGCTGTCAAATCTAAAATAGAAATTTAATTGTATTTTAGTTTTTCTGGTTAAAAATGACACAAGTTATGGATAAAGAATGACTATTTGTCTTGGTACTCTTTGTCCTACAACATATTGCCTGCCCCTTTGTACATTGAGCTTTTTTAGGCCTTATCTTACATGGCTCTTTCTTTGGAAACTTTGTCCTTTGCATTAGTGATACCATACTCTCCAGGTTTCTCCTCTCGTTCTTGGACACTTTCACAAACTTTTTGCTTTATAACTTATTTACTTAACTTATTTATTTATTTATTTATTTATTTATTTATTTATTTATTGTTAAGCCTCATGTGAGGATATTTTTTCCATTGATTTTTGGAGTGGAAGGGAAGAAGGAGGGGAGAAATTAGTTGCCTCCTATACATAGGAATTGAGTCAAGAATCGAACCTGTGACCTTTTGGTGCACAGCCCAGTGCTCTATCCACTGAGCAGCATCGGCCAGGGCTAAGTTCTTTAAATGCTGGTACTCTTTATGGTTCTGATCTAGGCCTTCTTCTGAACCTATGATTGCTCAGCAATCTCAGCCACTCCCATAGGCTCAGTTTCCATGTATATGCTTATATTTTATTTTATTGAAATGTAATTGATATACAATGAACTGCATAAATTTGAAGTATACCGTTTGACATGTATACACCCATTAAACCATCACTACAATCAAGATATCAAAAAGCCATTACCCCAAAAGTTTATCTATACTTCTTTGCTATTTCACCCCCATTCAAGTCAACCACTGATCTTTCTGTCACAATAGATTATTTGGCATTTTCTAGAATTTTATGCTATATAATAAAGAGGCAATATGCAAATTAACCCTCACAAGATAGCTGCCTACCACCAGGCTGGCAGGGGGATTAGTGAGGGAAGACTAAACGACTGAACAGTGGCTACATGGGGTGACCAGGCCAGCGGGAGGGCTATGAGGGGTGACCAGGCTGGCAGGAGGGGGCCAGTTAAGGGTGACCAGGGCCAGCAGAGGGGGCAGTTGGGGGCAACCAGGCAGCAGGGGGGTTAGCGAGGGGCAACCAAACGACTGAACAGCCAGCTTCATGGGGTGACCAGGCTGGAGGGGGGCGGGAGTTGGGGGCGACTAGGCTGGAAGGGGGTTTGTTAGGGGTGACCAGACTGGTGGGGTGGGGGGGGAGTAAGAGGTGACTAGGCCGGCGGGGGGAGGGGGCAATTATCAGTGGCCAGGCTGGCAGGGGGGCGGAGTGCAGTTGGGGGTGACCAGGCTGTCAGTGGGGGGCAGTTGGGGGCGATTAGACCAGCAGTGGGAGCAGTGAGTAATGACTAGGCTGATGGGGAGGACAGTTGAGGATGACCAGACTGGCAGAGTGGGTCAGTTGGGGGCAACCAGGCCGGCAGGGGGGGCAGTAAGTGGTGACCAGGCCAGCAGTAGGGGGGCAGTTAGGAGCAACCAGTTCGGCAGGGAGGGGGCAGTTGGGGGCAACCTGGCTGGCTCTCAGAGGCAGTGAGGGGCGTTCAGGCCAGCCCACAGAGGCAGTGAGGGGCAACCACGCTGGCAGGGGGCACAGTTAGGGGCAATCAGGCTGGCATGCAGAGGTAGTGAGGGGAGATCAGGCTGGCAGGGGGAGGGGCAGTTAGAGGCCACTAGGCAGGCAAACAGGTGAGCAATTAGGAGCCAGCAGTCCAGGATTGTGAGAGGGATGTCTGACTGCTGGTTTAGGCCCTATCGCAGGGATCGGGCCTAAACCGGCAGTCAAGCATCCCCCAAAGGGTCCTGGAAGAAGAGGGTGCAGGCTGGGCTCAGGGCCTCCCCTTCCCCCCCTTTATGTCCCTCCATCCCCCTCTCCCTCCCTCTGTGCACGGGCCTCTAATATAAATATTATTATACATTATGGACTTTTAAAAATCTGGCTTCATTGAGTACAGTCGTATTGCCTGTATCAGCTTGGTTTACATTTATTTCCTGTAATCCTTTCAAATGATTCTCTTCCCAGCTTTGGGGTGCTTCCTCGTGTACATGCACTGTTGATACTTTGTTTAAATCTAGAGAAAGGATCCTATCACATCTCTGGAGATCTCTGTGCAACTCTCTCTTTAGAATTTTTAAAAATATATATTTTATTGATTTTTTACAGAGAGGAAGAGAGAGGGATAGAGAGTTAGAAACATCGATGAGAGAGAATCATTGATCAGCTGCCTCTTGCACACCCCCTACTGGGGATGTGCCCGCAACCAAGGTACATGCCCTTGACTGGAATCGAACCTGGGACTGAGTCCGCAGCCCGACGCTCTATCCACTGAGCCAAACCGGTTTTGGTTCTCTCTTTAGAATCTTGCCCTGCACACTTTAGCTACCTTGGTCTTCCTGGATTTCCACATCCATTTTTTTTTTCAATTTAGGGAGATTGCTGGGCTCTTCGCTGTTTTGCAGTCTGGAAGCTCTCTGGGCAATAATTGTAGAGCTCAGTAAGTTTTCTATCTCTTGGGTCATTATTGTTTGCTGCCTTATGTTCATTGTCTAAGAACCATTGCTTTGTATATTAGATCTGTTTCTCTCAGACAAGAAGGTTAATCTGGTCCCTATTATGCTAATTGGCCTGAAGTAGATGTCATTACTGTTAATTTATGAATCTGTATTTCCAGTGTCTATTTTTCAGTTAAGCTTGAGAATTGTCTGTCAGACTGCCTACAGAAAATTTCTGCATTTTTCTCCTAAAAATTATAATCCTTCCCTGCTAAACTCTATTGTTTCTGTGTTCCCACACTTATATTATGATCTAGTTTTTCTAAGTAATTGATATGAATTTCAGAATTACATGAATATCTTCCCTGTATCTCTGCCTTAACTCCATATTACATCTATTTATTCATCACATGTTGTCAACTTTAGTTTCTAGATATTGCTCAGATTTATTTGCTTCTCTCCCATCCTCATCATTACTACTCTAGTTCTGGCCCCAATATTGCTCACTTGGATCACTGTAGTAGTTCGTAATTCATTTATCTGCTTCCAAAATATTCTTCATCTTGTAGTCAGAGCTAGATTTCAAAACAGATGTCTATTCATACAATTTTCCTTGTACTTCTACTTCCTCAGTATTTCCCTTAGGGTACAGTAGCAAGATTCCTTGATTGTTACTGAATAAAAGAAAGGGCATTTAAGTGTTGGTAGTCCCCAGCACCCAAGTGTTAACTCAGGAGGTGGTAAAGAACTACCAGAATTAGCTGTCTAAGTTAAGCTGGAAGCAAACTCTCCCAGAGCCTGCCTTTCTGGGTTGAATTATGGGAAGGAGAAACACATTGCTATTGCACAGAAGGGTAAGAGGTCTTGTCTTTTGAGTCATTGTTTTAGAATTGATGTAAAACTTTGTTAAATGGGGGTGTATCCCCTCTTTTACAAGTTCCACATTGTGTTGCTACTAGACGCCTGATGCATGAAGATTCGTGCAGAATGGGCCTTCCTTACCCTGGCTGCCCGGCATAGCCTTTGCTCTGGCCCAGAGCCGCCTTTCTGCTTTCCCACACTGCCCAGAGGCTGGAGCAGCTGGGGCGGTACAAAACGCCTGAGTCGTTGCCATGGTGACAATGCAAGCATCCTGGCCGCTGGGCGCCTGTATATGAAAATGAACCCACCATCTTTGTTGGGTTAATTTGCATACTCACTCCTGATTGGCTGTTGGGCGTCATGATGGTATGGCCAATTTGCATCTTTCTCTTTTATTAGTTTAGATAATTGGTAATACTATAATCATTGGATTGACTAGTCCATGTTGTTTCCTCTATATACACATACTTTGCTGGTGCTTTAGTGGAACAGTATTTGTAATTAAGATTATAATTATGTTTAACAAACTCTATTATTTATGCAAATGGTGGGTGCTGTTATTGTGAGTAGACTTTCATTCATTATTCTAATCAATTTTGTTGTGCCAATAAGGATGCTACCATGTTTCCCCGAAAATAAGACATCCTATGAAAATAAGACCTACTTACAGGTTTCCTTCTGAGTGAAATATAAGGCATCTCCCCGAAAATAAGCCCCCCCCCCACCCCCCCCTCCAGGCTCTGTCTCAGAATGAAAATTAATTTACCGTAAACTTTGTGAAACCTAAACTGCAAGAAGTTGTGACTTGGGTGAAGAATTCATGGGAGAAAATCACTGACAGTTGCATTGCAAATGCACTGCGAGCAGGCTACCTTGACAAGAAGTACTCATTTAAAGACAGTGCTATTGCTAAACATGAGAGATTTGGTCCACTGATTCTGAAAGAAATGGATTCACAAGAAATTCACCAGGAAATTCAGGAATTGGATTGTTATGATGATGTTCCAGAAGATGATGACATGATTGTCATTGAATAAATGAGTAAATTCTTGATACTGTAGGATTCACAGTTTGTCTGGTTTGTGTTGACAACTACCGTACTACCGTACCGTATACAGGTAATAAATTTCCTTTAACAATAAATGTGTACCGTATTCTTCTTCATGGAAAAATAAGGCATCCCCTGAAAATAAGACCTAGTGCATCTTTGGGAGCAAAAATTAATATAAGATACTGTCTTATTTTCGGGGAAACAGGGTATTTTCCTGAGTCATAGGACCAGAATATTCTCCCAGTATTATCACAAGGATTTTTGGGATTTCCCCCTATCCTTTAAGAACTGTTAATTCATTTTTCTTAATCTTCTCATCTAATTTTCTCAGGTTTAGAGAAGCTGTTTTAACATGTTTCACTACTTGAATTAAGCTGATCTGATAATTCAGATAGTACTATAACAGTAGTATTTGATTTTCTGTAATTTGTTACACTGCACAAATTTATCATTTAGAGCAACTTGAGTTTTTTGGCATAAACTGAAAGTTGTAGAATTAAATTGGTGGCTGTTGTCTATAATAAAAATAATCTGTCAATCATACTTTTAAGAAATAACAATTTGAAATTTAGAGGGTGAATTTATTTTTAATAAGCACTGATATATTTGAGTGAAAAGTATTTAAGGAAATTGAATTTCCCCAATTAAAAAAAAATCCTGCTTTTTAGTAGAGAACTTCTGTTCTTCAAAAGTAGATCAGTTGAGGGTTTTTAAATGATGCAATTTATAGAGGATTTTCTACAGTTGGAATATTTAAGTTAGTCAGTTTTTGCTTAAAGTAGAGATGTGGTTTAAATACTAAGGTGTTGTAGACAGAAAAAGCTAGCACAATAATGTGTAGAAAACTACTAAAAGATCAATTACAATTTTATATTTTATTTCCTCATTAATGATGGAGAACATAAATGTGAAAATTCATGATAGAAAATTTTCAGTTCTTTAGAAAAGAAGCTCTTTGTCAAATCCCAAGTCCAATCAATGCTTTGCTTTTAAGCTAGGTTTCAGTCCCTCACAAACTAATTTAAATTCTCCCAAGAATGCACAGTGTCCCTGCCAAAGGTTTTCACATGAGGATTGATGAAAAGATTTGCTGCAGAATATGCATTCTTTATAAACACACATTAGGAACAGGTTAATATAGAGGTTGGAAAATGAAGTGCATGATTGTCTGTATTTTTCTTATTTATGATTGAACTCTTTCCAGAGAGCTTTTGAAAAGTCTCTATATTATCACAAACCTAAAGCTTTTTCATATAAAGATTTAGAGTGACTTGAATTGAAAGTCTTTCTTTAATCAGCTGAAATCCTCACATTTATCAAATTGGGTCTATATTATGAGGTATATTTAGCCAATGTATATCTTTGTGTTACTAAGTTAAATATTTAAATTCTACAAATGCTGTTGAAAGTCTTTTAGGGTCTTTCCAGTGTAAGCTTAAATATTTTTAATCTTTTCTCTTCTTCCCCTTTTTTTCATTGTGGTAAAATGTACATAACATAAAATTTACCATTTTCATATTCTTAAAGTGTACAGTTCAGTGCCATTGAGTACATTTACATTGTTGTGTAGACACTTCTTCCTCTTACCTAACGGAAACTGCATTCAACATTAACTTCCTGCCTCCTATGCCTAGCTACCACTATTCTAGTTTATGTCTCTTTGGATTAGACTACTTTAGGTGCTTCATAGAAGTGGAATTGTACTACATCCTTTCTTTTTTTACTGGCTTATTTCATTTAGGGTAATATCTTTAAAGATTCATCCATGTGGGTAGCGTGTGTTGGAATTTTCTTGTTAAGGCTGATTAATATTATATTTGTATACACACACACCACTTGTCTATCCATTCATTGGTAAATGACACTGAATTGCTTCCTTTTCTTTTATAGCATATCTTTTAATTGTATCAGTACCTTCCAGTGTTTCACAAATGGTTCAGAAATCAACTATAGAAAGGACAGAGGGATTTGATTTGAGTTTTAGGACTATTCCTTTCCTTCTTAATTTTCTCATTGTTACTTGAGTCTTTGTTTTACTAGTTCAGCCTGGTTATGAACTAGCCTAATCTTCTGGCCAGATCTGATTTAAGATACCATGAGGCAGATACATTGAGACACTGAGCTAAGTTATGGAAGACTATAATCTGGGATCGAGGATTCAGGCTTGTAAGGGAAAGCTTCAAATGCAAATTATGTGCTGTAATTTCTTTAACCGATTCTCTTTTTTGATTGTAATTTGCTTTTATTAAGAGTGTACATGTTTACACTTATTGGGTGTTTTTACTTCTTTTCTGAGTTGCCTGTTTATGTTTATGGTGTATACTGTATTTTTCAGTCATTTAGAGTAAAAATTTAAATGTGAAGAAAAAAGTACTTTAAATTTCAAAAATAAAATATTTTGCTTTATTTAAAAATTCGTATTTATTTCATCTGACTATGCTTCGTCCATTTCCCAGATACCTAGTTCTGTTTTGTTTAAGATCATTTACTGCAACATGCAAGGAGATTTACTTATTGCAGATACATTAATGTGTTTGTGTAGAATTACTCCTTCCCATCATATTGGCCTTATTCACATTGCTATGCTGTAATACAATTAAAGATTGCTATGACATTAAAGTTGTTCTCATCAAGTATAAAAATCAGCTTTTTTAGTACGCAAAACTGCAGGGCTAACATCTAACCCTGTTGACTGTTCAGCTAAATCTTAATTCTGGGTATGGATTCAGTTAAAAATAGTAAAAAGAAATTGATGTTGATAATGTTGAAAGTATTAGTTCAGTCCTTGAGTTTTATGTGAAGGGATAATTGAGATAACGATCTCCCATTGCTCTGTGTAACAAGAGGATTTTTAAAGTTAAATTGTGATTGGCTTCCAGTTCGGGAAGAATGTTCATCTAGAGCCAGTGGTATTTACCAACTATGCCTGTGAAAACATTCCTTTTACCCTCAGATGCTCACTCAGCCTTCTGTTTTCCAATTGACATTATTATAGCCTTTACTAGTCAGAAAAATTAAAAGCACATTTTAAAAGCATGAATAGCAGTCTTCCTTCAGTTGCATAAAACTACTACTTTTTATGATCATGTAAATATGGAAGAGTTTTGAAATTTAGAGAATTTAAGTTTAACTGCTAAACATTCTTTGACATTTTAAGGCCACAAGTCATAGAAGTAAAAAGTATATGACAAGTTTGTTGTTGTTTTATTGGGCTGCTTAATGACTTTGTTCAACTGAAATGTGGAAATGGGATTAAGAAGTTTTGGGCATTCTTTTTGCTATGACTTCATTGACTGACCAAGCAATATACAATAATTCAGTCCTCAGTAAACATGATAAATATATCAAATTGAAAGTTTTTCTGGGTTAAGTAAATCTGATTTATTGGCCATTTGTTTACCCATTAGTCTTTAGTCATTTACTTTATGGATTTTTATAAAGTTTTCAAATGTTAAAATATATATATATTGGTAATTACATTGTGATATTTAGATAGTTATTGAAGACTTTTTTCCCTTAGGCCACATTTTCCCTCCCTTTAGTTTTTCTCTTCCCCCAGCTGGCACAAGTAAGTTTCTTAGCTTCTGAGTATTAGATTTTTAATCTGTAAAAGGAGTTATGCAGAGACTGTCTATTTTGATTGTCTAACTCAATGCCTAATACATAGTAAAAGCTCTATATATGTTTGTTTTTATTATATATGTTTGTTCTAATTCTCTTCTTCTTTACCTCATCTGAGTTCTTTCTTATTTCTTCATCTAATCTCTTAGTCTATTTTTAGAACTTCAAATTGCTGCAGGTCAAAGAATAAATTTTACCTAGTCTTATGTCCTACCTTGTGAAAATGTCTCTGAAGAAGCATCTCTAGCCAGCTTACATTGTGTCAGTATACATCTAGAAAACATTTGCTTCCTAAAGTATCTTTTATTAAAGTATTCCTAGAATTGGATTGGAAGAAATCCTTGGATTTTGAGAGAATTTTAGTTTTTCCGGCTTTAACTATAGCACTCATTTTAGTCACTGTCTCTGCAGTAGTGTGCTTTACAGTTTAGACTTTTACATACTGCTGCCATTTCTGCAAAGTGTCTGTATTAATATTTTATTTTCAGCTTACCTTTAGGCAATATAAACTGTGAAATTACAGATGCAATAGACTATATTTTTTTCATGTATATTAAAACAATTATATAATTATTTTGTGTACTATTTAAAATTGCATTGAATTACTACAGTATGCCTGACAGGATGATCATCTCGCCTCTAATATAATTTCCCTTCTTTCTCCTTTTTCTTTCTTTCTTTGTAAACTTAAACATAATCTTTTTTTTTTCTTTTGTAATGAATACAGCTTTTTGGTGAATAGAAACCATTATAAATACCGTATGTAGCAAATCTGATGTCTCAAAATATGGGGAATAGTTATTAACTTTATTTTATTTTAATGTTTTGAGATCATGCAGGTTAAGGTGACTGACTTTCACTCCTGTTTCCATGTGATTCGTTCCTTATCTCCACCCTTGACTACTACTAATGCCTCAGATTGAGGCACTTCTTTGGTTTAGTATTTGTAGAGAATAAACCTCATCTGTGGGGAAAAATAGTTGCCTGTAAGAGGAGGGTAGGGAGTTGACTTTTGACTATTCCTCCTGTTTTTGTCCCCTTTCTTTAGCAGCTTCTCATATTTATAATTCCTAGGCCTTCCATTCAGTACCTTGGTATACTTCTTTATTTGGTTAACATGTAGATTTCAGCTTTCTCTGCTCTGCTAAGTCAGCAATTGTCCATCTGCTTAATTTAGTTGCCCAAATTTAGTTGTCATTTCCTATTCAGGTTTTTTTTGTTTTGTTTTATTTTGCTTTTTGTTGTTGTGTGTGTGTTTAGGTCATTATGTGCTCATTTCTTTTTAACATTCATTTTTATTTTAGTGGAAGGGAACTGAGATTAAGTATATTAATTTCCCCCCTACTAGAATCGAAGTTCCATGATTGGAGAGATTATGTAGGTCTTGTTTATTGCTCTATTCCCATTTGCAAACACAATGCCTTGCATCTAAATATTTGAAGGAATGATGTATCTATTAACATGTTTGCATAACAAGTAGCATATTTTAATTTTAACATCACTAAATGTAGTTCTATAAAAATAACCCTTTTTATGGTAGAAGATACTGAGGTTTGCTTAAGGTTATGAGATAGCAGAACCTGACTGCACCAACCCACATATTCTTAATCAGATCCCGGGCTTGGTACTGAAACCTGCTGCTTCCTTGAATTGCTGTAATAAGATCAACATTGAGCTGGCTCTGTGGGCCTTCAAATTTTACAAATAAACAAACACTATAGTTGGGATAATGAGAATATTGACATTTCAGGATATGGCTCTGAAGTTATTTTTACAAGTTTGTATAGCTAATATTAATGTTGTTACCAGTGATATTGTATATGTTGTTACCAAGACCTGTGTTAAGTTGTTGAAGAATTTTGGTCTTTATCATAAGAACACTAGTTGTTTTATTTATTTGCGGAAAGTGGAAGATGAACTTGTGAAACTCCAAATAAGGACAGAGGAGTATTTGCCCCTGGAGAGAGCTGCAAAGAAACTGGGCTCTTGGGCAAGAACTGGACTTCGGTTAAGGCAAGAGGGAGGAGGGTGGAGAATGTTCTTTGAAAAGGTAAGGACTTCAGACATTTGTATATAGAGTTTATTAGAGCTTACACAGAAACTTTCACATATGGTCTTTGGTAGATGATTGTAAACTGAAGTGGTCAGTTAATATTTTACCAAGTTTAGTGACATCCCCTTTGGTTGTCACATATCAGAAGGTCCCCAAACTTTTTCAATTCATTGCACCCTTAGTATGCTAGTAATTTTTTCATGAAATCCTTAGATTCAAAGAAATAAAATAATTCAATTTTCTTAATAGTTAGGGCCAAATAATTTAAGTATTTATTTATTTTCTAACAACTTGAATAAATAATGCATATGAATTCTTTGGCTTTTCTTATTTGAACAAATACTTTTTATTTCATTCTAAATAACTCTTCCCTTCCCCTCACGATGGGATATGTGCATTTCTTAGGTAGTACACAACTTCTTAAACTTTGGAACCAGGTTGGGAATTTCTACTGTTATTTTATATTCTACATTGATTTTTTTGGCTTTTAAGAAATTATATAGAGTCCTCGTTTTGTAAAGAAATGATGGAATAAAAAACTACCTGGTGGTTTATGCAGTGTTCCACAGATGTCAGAAATTAGTTGTTTCTCTGAGAGAGGACCTTGGTGCAGTATTTGGGAACCATCTTTCATATTTTAGAATTATTAGGGATAGAATGTGTAAACTCATATCTATTTAAGATCTAAGAGAATTTTAATCCTAATTTTAGTTTAGACTTCAAGTAAGTTGTTTTTTCTTTAACCATGTTTTTAATTTTTAAAGTGACAATATTTTTACAAATAAAATAACAAAAATACAAAGCTTCCTTTTTGTATACAAAGCTTACAGATTTTTGAAAGGTGAATTATTGATATAAGTAAAAGCGTTTTTTTAAAAAATCTTTCTGAAGAAAGGCACTGTTTAAATGCCTATTATTTAATAAAGGAAATAGGAAAACACTGAAGTATGGAGAAATGGATTTTTTTACCCAGTGTTCTTTTTAAAAGGCGAAAGATTTATGCAATCTGAAGAAAAACCAGAGTATACCCAGTGTTCTTTTTAAATCTTTCATGTGATTTGTCAATAGTTAATGTGCTCTGAACAGTGAAGGAAGGTATATAAATGAATACTTCGTGTTCATAATTATTAGACATATATTTGAATTATGTAATGGGAAAGGCATATTATTTTTTAAAATGGCTTTTAAAATATGCTATATAATAGTATTCTTTTCAGTAAATTAAGCATTTGTCAGGATTAAGACAAAATTAACTTACCATTTTCTGTAGATATTTTGTTTTCTCCTTTATTATGAAAGTCTTGTTCAGTTCTTCTAACACATGAGATCAAGAACTTTGGATCCTTTTAAAATAAACTAAAACTCAATAATACGGGGTTTTGGCAATTTCATCAAATCATAAATTTCAATCGCAAAGGGAAGAAACCACATAATAAGCACATTTATACTGAAAGGAATGTTTTCCTGTCTCAATAACCATTTTGTTTTAATGTTCATTGATTCAGATGTGTCAAGTCAGAGTAGTGTTTATTATCCTATCATTTGCTTTTATACTAAATTGTCTCAATTTATAGCAAAGCATGAACACAAATAAAATAGTAGACCAAAATTGGTCCACTTTGGATCATGTACTGTGTCTGTATGTGTGTGTGTGTGTGTGTGTGTGTGTGTGTGTGTTTGTTTTAATCTGAGGATATTTTTCCATTGATTTTTAGAGAGAGTGGAAGAGAGAGGGAAAGACAGAGAGGAATATCAATGTGAGAGAAGTCCATTAATTGGTTGCCTTCTGCACATGCCCCTACTAGGGCATGGGCCAGGGAGGAGCCTGCATCTGAGGTAAATGCCCTTGATTGGAACCGAACACTGGACCTTTCAGTCTGCAGGCTGACGCTCTATCCATTGAGCCAAACTGGCTAGGGCAGCGTTTTTCAACCGCTGTGTGCCGCGAGATGTTGCCTGGTGTGCCGTAGGTGCAGACAAGACAAGAATTTTATAATTTTTCACTATTTTGTTTACTTAATATTTCATAATAAAGTAATTATAAAATACTTTCTTTGTGTTTATTTGATTCCTATTCAAGAGAATTACTTTATATATAGTCAATATAGGCACAGAGTTAAATTTTTTAACATTTTCTAATGGTGGTGTGCCTCGTGATTTTTTTCATGAAACAAGTGTGCCTTTGCCCAAAAAAGGTTGAAAAACACTGGGCTAGGGCATGATCGTGTACTGTTAATCAGTATAGTGCCATTGAAATATTTTTCATATGGTTAAGACCCCAAAACATGCATTTAAATATTGCTTCCTTTTTTGCTGTGTACATTCTGATATTCCTTGATAGTTGAGTAGTAAAGTGGGTAACCATTTAAGAATATGTTTTTCACCTAACTCTAGCTTACTCTGTGCTTTCACTTTCCTCTTTATAGATTGGAGCCACAAAGATGATAAATACTGACTACTGCAATTATTTTTTAATGTCTAGTGTTCAGAGTAGGTAGTCTATGTAAATGATTTTTTTTTTTTTTTAATGAAGGCTTTCTTTGGGGGAGGAAGGAGATAAAATTTGGTAAAAATTTATTGTTTAACAGCAAAATCAGCTGGCTTCAAAAGCCACCTCTGGAACTATTAGAGTTCCTGCTAATTGTATGGGCCCCTTAAGCTTTGAAAAGTTTTAAAATTATGTATTTGTCTACTTCAAATAGTATTTAAATGCTTATTCAGGGGGAGCTGGACATTTTGTTCATAAGATTTTCTTGCTTTCTACTTTTATGAGTTGTAGAACCAGCTGAAGTCTGTGTTACTTCTTAAACTAGCAGTTTGTATCTTTATACCTTCTTAGAATGTTATTCTGGTTTAAGTAATCTGCAGGGTATCTAACTAAAAGCAGTTAAGGGTTAAGAGTGCTATATCCTAGCCCTGGCTGGTGGCTCAGTTGGTTGGAGCATTGTCCGGTACATCAAAAGGTGGTGGGCTTGATTTCCAGTCAGAGCACACGTGTATATGGGTTCACTTCTGTTGGGGTGTGTACAGGAGGCAAATCGATGTTTCTCTTTCTCTCTCCCTCCCCCTTCCTCACATCCCCCTGGCTCCACCCTCCCCATACCCCCAGGCTTATTATCTCTAAAAACAACAGCATCATAAGGATTAGGGGCACAATATATAGTTTAATGTTAGCCAATGAAAGTTAAAGTAAAATGAATCTACCGTTCAATGTTGGGTGTTATATAAGACAAAAGGGAGATTACATTTTTAGTTTTCTGTTTACTTTCTTTGCTGTCCATCCACTGCTAGTACAATTTACTTATTACCCTTAACCTGAGTCTGTCAGATACATAAGGAAAAGACCCTTGGTGGGTGGGGAGCAGGCTAGGCTAAAGTAAATTAGTTTACTTGTTAAGTTGTTCATTCATTCATTTCCTTAATATTTGCGTACCTTTAGTGTGCCAGCCTCTGTGCTAAATGCTAGCTTGCATTCAAGATCAGTTTTAGTCTGTTTTATATAGATACTTTTATTTTTTTGTGAGGGGAATTCTTAAAAATGAAAGTATGTATTAGTATGAATGCTTTTCATGATAAGTTCAAATTTAAATTATTTTCAGAATGAGTGTATGAGGTATAGGGGAAAGGATATGCTAGGGGACAAGGAAATTTAAACAGAAATATAAAACATCTTGAGGGACTTGATCAATCATGTCAAACTCAAAAGGCTAACACGGGCCAAAATAAACAAGGTTTAAGTATATGTGGGCTACACAAAAAGCTTCAACTTTCATAGAAACATACATTTATTTCTACAGAGACATGCTGAATACAAAGGGCTGAAATAAATGAGTAATCGTTAACATAAAATAATAGCACATTTTAATAAAAATATTTTTCTTCAACATTAATTTATCAGGCACTAAATAACTGCACAAATTAATAAGTATAACGCAAATAAACCTATTTTTCTTGTTCTCTGAAAGTGAAATATTTCCTCTTGTGCACACCAAACAAGTCAGTCCACGACTAATGATGTGGCCATCAGCAGCTAAAATATTCACTGCTCGTATTAGTGGAGAGAAATGCTGAGCCTGCACATAAGGCACGTAAGGGAAATGAATGCAACATGGTTATAGTAATCAGTCATTAGCGAGCATTGTGGTTTGTTATTAATAATTATGTATAACAGGATATTGTAAAAATTAAGTTACAAAATTTTTATTAAAACGTTTCTTACATACCATAATATTGGCTGGGCCGCACAAATATTTGTTGGGCCACACATGGCCCGGGGGCTGCGAGTTTGAGATGCTAGGGTTAGAATCCAGTGTTTCCCAAAGTGTGGTACATGTACCCCCAGGGGTAGGGGAAGAGCTTGGTGGGGGTACGTACGCGTTGCACCGGAGTTTGGTGGGGATATGCACTGCACCGTGCTTAGCTGCGCCTAATTCTACATTCTCATGAGTACGAGGGGTACTCAGCATTACGAAAATTATAGAAGGAGTACACATATGTCAAAAGTTTGGGAAACACTGTAATGTTTCTAAGGGGGAAGACCACTGAAGAGGAACTTTTACAGACACTAAACCAAATGAGGTAGGTCCTCTAAGCTCTGCAGACCTTGTGCTATGCTTTTAGAAACCTTAGCAGAACTATGACTCTCAACCTATTCTTTTCTCAGGTCCTGTTTCCTATAACCCTCCCTCATCTACCCTGTTTCCCCGAAAATAAGACAGTGTCTTATATTAATTTTTGCGCTAGGTCTTATTTTCAGGGTCTGTCTTATTTTTCCATGAAGAAGAACACGATACACATTTATTGTTAAATGAAATTAAAGGAAATTTGTTACCTGTATACGGTACGGTAGTACGGTAGTTGTCAACACAAACCAGACAAACTGTGAATCCTACAGTATCATGAATTTACTCATTTATTCAATGACAATCATGTCATCATCTTCTGGAACATCATCATAACAATCCAATTCCTGAATTTCCTGGTGAATTTCTTGTGAATCCATTTCTTTCAGAATCAGTGGACCAAATCTCTCATGTTTAGCCTAGGGGGGCCTTGTTTTCGGGGGATGCCTTATATTTCACTCAGAAGGAAACCTGTAAGTAGGTTTTATTTTCAGAGCATGTCTTATTTTCGGGGAAACACGGTAGTACTTCCTTTTTAGTACGAGTGTCAAAATGGTGACTTTTTCTATTGAAAATTCTGGGCAAAGCTAACGGAAGCTGATTTTTTTTCTCCACACATAAAAGAGATTCCAGAATAATTTCTCAGTTCTAAAGAATTTAGTGCTATCATTTTTTGTTCAAGTATGTATACAAATTACTCTGTCATATGTTTATCCAAATATTTCTGAGTTCTCAGAAAGTATATAGCATTGTAGAAACCTCAACATGTGGTAGATTGCATTTGGTTCTGTAATCTTCTCTCTCCCTGCCTCTTCAAATCTCAATATGTAGTTTGACTATAAGAAATTGTGTTTTTGTAAACAAAACTTCCACAAAAACTGGTAAGACATAACTTATTTTAAAACTTTCAGGGCTTCTGCCTGCAATCCTCATAGACTTGACTTAATTTTAGATTTTCTGAATTTATTAATCACTGCTTTACACTATTTGGGGGGAGGTACATGAGACTGAGGGTAATTCATACTAATTACTTAAGACATAGGGACATTTTGCTTGTTCCATGAAGAAATTAGGCTTTACTGCATTTGTATAGTTTTCTGAAAACATGCTGCATATAAGAGTTCTTGAAAATTCTATGCTTTTAATTTATTAGGTCTAGTAATAATTAATGTCGTTTTCTAATACTTTTTTTTTAAATCGAATTTATTTAAACAATACAACAAAATTTAATCAACAATATAGTTGCCGTTGTTTTCTACTACTTGTGCCCAATGCTCAGGAAGCATTTTAATCCCTCTGTTGTAAAATTCTTGTGATTTTGATGCAAAAAATTCGGTCAATGCATTTTTGAGGCATTCTTCATTATTAAATTTTTCCAAGAAGAAAGTTTTGCAAAGAACGAAACAAATGGTAATCGGAAGGGGCAATATCAGGAGAATATGCAGGTTGAGGGAGAACTTCCCATTCCAACTGGCGCAGTTTTTCAGCAGTGATTCTTGCAGTATGCGGTCGTGCGTTATCGTGGTGAAGAATTACGCCCTTCCGATTAATCAGCGCGGGTTCTTTTTCTCTTAAAGCTTGGGCTAACC
Source organism: Pipistrellus hanaki (assembly GCF_964339955.1). Classification (NCBI taxonomy): domain Eukaryota; kingdom Metazoa; phylum Chordata; class Mammalia; order Chiroptera; family Vespertilionidae; genus Pipistrellus; species Pipistrellus hanaki. The sequence continues at coordinate 121,603,733 of NC_140505.1, forward strand.
TTTCCAGTTGGGCACTATACACTGCACTTGTAATGGTTTGGTTAGATGGTAAAAGTTCATAATGAAGAATTCCTTTAAAATTCCACCAAACACACAACATCACTTTTTTCGCATGCAAGTCAGGTTTTGGCGTGGGCTGCGGAGCCTCATTTTTGTCCAACCATTGAGGCCGCCTTTTCAAATTAACATACAGCACCCATTGTTCATCTCCGGTAACAATTTGCTCTAAAAACGGCAAACGGTTTTGACGAGAGAGAAGCGAACTGCAAATTGTGACTCTTTGATTACGGTTGTTGTCGGTCAACTCATGAGGAACCCATTTTCCAAACTTTTGGACTTTGCCAAGTGCACGCAATTGATTGGAAATTGTTTTTTGCGAACAATTTAAAGTTGTCGCAAGCTCTTGTTGGGTAATTTGAGGATTTTGCACCAAAAGAGCTTGAAGAGCTTCTTGATCAAAATTGGACACACGGCCTCGACCACTCTTGTCATCTAACAAAAAATTTCCCTCGCGAAATTTCTCAAACCAACGCTGGCATTTTCTGGCGCTAACTGCATCTTGACCGAGAGCACTACAGATGTTTTTTGCAGCCTCACTTGCTTTTCTTCCTAATTGGAACTCGTAAAGCATGCAGTGCCGAATATGCTCTTCATCCGCCATCTTCTTAGCCCTAGTTCTGCAACAAAAACCAAACCAAACACAAACTTTTTCAAGCAAAACTTGTTAATTGCACTTCACATGTTCTGTAGATACCACGTGTTTGAAGGTTATGTCAATACAAGTCAACGCCAAGCAAGATTTTAAACGAATGTTAAAAAACGACATTAATTATTACTAGACCCGATAGAATCTATAATGAAGTTGACTGGGATGAAATGGGAAATAGGAGGTACTAGAAGTTATTCCTGTGTACATGAGGATTTTTCAAATATAGTTTTTAAGCAGAAGGAATCTTTTGGAATAAATGAATAAATCTGGCGTTTTAAATTAGGGAGCATGCATTTGTATTAAGTTTGTGTTGCATAGGTATTATCTATACTAACAAAAGGGTAATATACAAATTGGTCATGACATCCTCACAGTAACAACTGAATAGCAGGCTGCGTGGGGTGACCAGGCTGGCAGGGGGCTTAGCGAGGGACAGCAAAACGACTGACCTGCAAGCTGTAAGGGGCAACCAGGTTGGCAGTGGTTGCAGGAGGGGGCAACTAGGCCGGTGGGCGGGGGGCAGTTGGGGAACCAGGCTGGCAGTGGAGGCAGTGAGGGGCAACCAGGCTGGCAGAGGGGGGCAGTGAGAGGTGACCAGGCTGGTGGAGGGGGATAATGAGGGCAACCAGGCTGGCAGGAGGGTAGTTGGGAGTGACCAGGCTGGCGGGGGGAGGGGGGCAGTTAAGGACGATCAGGCTGGCAGGCAGGTGAGCAGTTAAGAACCAGCAGTCCAGGATTGTGAGAGGGATGCCCGAAAGTGGCCAAAACTGGCAGTCAAATATCCCCCAAGGGGTCCTGGATTGGAAAGGGTATAGGCTGGCTGAGGAGACCGGCTTCCCCCCCCCCCCCCCCCACACACACACACACAACCTGTGCATGAATTTCGTGCACAAGGCCTCTAGTGTACTAATAAAATGAAATGATACATAAATAATACTGGATGAGATTTCTGCCTTTTGGAACCTTAAAATTTAATTAAGCAGATGGGATTTGCAAGCAAGAAAGAAGGAAACAATGCTATATATTCTGTAAAACTAGAATGAATTAAAAATTAAGAAACTAAGAATTTATAATCTGAATTTTACATTTGAAATAATCAGACAAGGTTTCATTCAATTAATATTCAATTAATACAAAGTGGCTACTATATGGAAGAATTGGATACTTGTTTTTGGAATAGCATAGAGAAGTAAGAAGAAGATGATTTCATTGACCAAGTAATCTATAGTAGTACCTATAGTGTGAAGATGAAATGAAATAATACAAACCAAGTATTAGGATAATTCCTAGTACATAAAATCTAGTAAAAGTTAGCTGTTATTATTACCATGTTTATATGTATGTCTTAATATTCTTATATGGAAGTTATAATGATGATAATGTCATTTACTAAGTGTATCATTCTTCTTAGCTTTTTATATACATTTAGTCCTTAGAATTTTATGGGGCATAGCTACTGTTATTATCCCTGTTTTGAATGTGAGAAAAACTGAAGTATAGAGTGGTTAAATATATTGCCCAAACCTCTAGAAAGTTGAAGAATAACTATCATAGGTTTAGATTGTATCATTGGGAGTAAAGACTGTAAATACTGGGTTGCTTAAATCTGATAATAGTTGAAAGGTACTAAATATACATATCGGGTTGTTTTCATTGATTATTTCATTGCTTCTCTAGGCATGTAATCAATAATTTGTAAAGTATTGAGCTGAATGAGGTATATTTATTTTCTATCCTCAGTACTTATGCTTAAGAGCCGTCATTGATACATTGCAGATAGAATATATTTTACTTATTTATCAGTTTTGTTTTTTTTAATAAATTTTTATTGTTCATATTATTACAAGTGTTCCTTCCCCCCCCTTCCCACCCCACCCTCTGCCCTTTCCCCACTCCCCATTGTCCTCATCCATTGGTGCACAGTTTATGTTCAGTCTCTTCCCACATTCCCCTCTCCCCTTTTCCCCAAGAATCATCAGTTCACTCCCCTTCCATACCTCTGATTCTATTATATTCAACAGTTAATATTGTTCATCAGATTTTTTTTTTTAATTTCCTTGGTTTTTAGATTCACTTGTTGATAGTTACGTATTTGTTGTTCATAATTTTTATCTTTATTTACTTTCTCTTCTGAAAGAACTCCCTTCAGCAATTCATATAATTCTGGTTTGGTGGTGATGAACTCCTTTAGCTTTTTTTTATTAGTGAAGCTCTTTATCTGACCTTCGATTCTGAGTGATAGCTTTGCTGGGTAGTGTATTTTTGGCTGTAGGTTCTTGCTATTCATCACCTTGAATATTTCTTGCCATTCCCGTCTGGCCTGCATGGTTTCTGTTGAGAAATCAGCTGACAATCGTATAGGTGCTCCTTTATAGGTAACCACCTGCTTAGCTCTTGCTGCTTTTAATATTCTCTCTTTGTCCTTTGCTCTTGGAATCTTAATTATGATTTGTCTTGGTGTGGTCCTCTTTGGATTCCTCTTATTTGGAGTTCTGTGTGCTTCCTGGACTTGTAAGTCCAATTCTTTCCCCAGGTGGGGGAAGTTTTCTGTCACTATTTCTTTCAGTATGTTTTCGATATCTTGCTCTCTCTCATCTTCTGGGACCCCCATGATTCTGATGTTGGATCGTTTGAAGTTGTCCCAGAGGTTTCTTACATTGTCTTCAATTTTCTGGATTCTCTTGCCTTCTAGCTTCTGCAGAGGAGTGTCTTCTGGCTCTTTATGTTCCAAATCTTTGACTTGATTCTTGCGATCTTCTATTCTGTTTTTAGGACTCTGTAGAATATTTTTTATTTCAGACAATGTATTCTTTATTTCTTGTTGATCCCTTAGCATTTCTTGTTGATCCCTTTTCATATCCTCATAGGTCTCATTTATTTTATCGGCCTTTTCTAGGAGTCTCTTGAAAAACCCTATAAGTGTGGTTTTGAACTCTATATCCAGTCGCTTTTTGTCCTCCATTTCTTTCGTTTGTGATCTATTTGGTTTAGGCATTTTCTCAGGTAGCTTTTCTGATGGGGCGGAGTTTCAGGGTGGAGCCTACAGCCTTGGCTTCCGTCAGCCCCGCCCTATGCGACTCCTGAGACTCAGGGTCCTTCAGTACTTGTTGCAAGCGCCTCTGAAAGAAAGGTGCCCTCGATTTTTGCCTGCTACCAAACAGTGTAAGCTCTCCCGCAATGGGTCCGAAACTGGGGTTCAGTTCAGTTGGAAGTGGAGTTGGAGATGGCGTTCAGAGCAGTCTGGAGCCTGTCTCCTTCCCGCCAGGGCAGCCCTACGGCACAGCCGGCCGGCCCTTCTCTGCGCGCTGTGTGCGCGCCTCTGGGACCTCCTTTCGCCGCCTTACAGCCCAGCTCCCTCTGGATGAGCCTGGGTCCCCGGGGTCTGGCCTAGAACGGGGGTTCAGAGCAGTTGGGGGCCCAGCACAGTCGGAGTGTTTATCTCCTTCCCGCTAGGGAACGCCAGCCAGGCACTCGGCCTCCCTCCTCTCCGGCTCCGTCCTCTCTGCGCGCCGCGTGTCTCCGTACCTTGGGCTTTTACAGCTCCTCCGCGCTTCCTTCTGGTTTTCTCCTTGCTTCTCGTTGTAGAATTTCCAGTCAGTTGACTTTCCTGTAGTTCTGGGTAATGTCCATTTTATATTTTAGTTGTATTTTATTGAAATTGTTGCGTGCGGCTGCGGCTAGGTGCCTACCCGAGCAGCCATCTTGGATTCTCTCTATTTATCAGTTTTGACAGTTCTTTCTGAAGATAGCCTCTTCCCTTGTACTAGTGGTCGGCAAACTCATTAGTCAACAGAGCCAAATATCAACAGTACAACGATTGAAATTTCTTTTGAGAGCCAAATTTTTTAAACTTAAACTTCTTCAAACACCACTTCTTGAAAATAGACTTGCCCAGGCTGTGATATTTTGTGGAAGAGCCACACTCAAGGGGCCAAAGGGCCTCATGTGGCTCGCAAGTCACAGTTTGCTGACCCCAGCTTAGTTTGCTTCCTTGGTATTATTTGTGTGACTCATGTTGAGGAATTTTTATGTAATAAACTAGAAGCCGGGCATGGGTACAGTCCCTAGGGCTGGCCTGCGATCAGTGCAATCTTCCCCAGCTGCTCGCAGCTGGCCTTGCCCCTAGTTGCCACCCACCCCTGGTTTCCCATTCACCATCAGGCAGTCAGAGCCTGCCAGCCAGGGAAAAGGGACCAAGAGGTGGTCAGTGCACCTCATAGTGACTGGTCCAGTGGTCATTCTGCCGTTAGGGTCAATTTGCATATTACCCTTTTATTATATAGGATACCCAGGCCTTTTTCTCCCAATTACTCAGCATAAAAACAGTCTAATTAGTTGAAACCTGGGTTATACATAAATTGTGGAAAGAATTTTCATCTAAAACTAATATGATCCTGGAGTCTTTCTCACTAAATTTGGTAACAAAAATATCTAGATGGAAAATAATATTAACAGGATTATTATGTTCAAGCATAATTGTAAAATTAATATCCTGCTGGTCAAGACTTGCTTCTGAGTTATCTGTTTGAGCAATTTAGGGATATGGGAAGACCTTCCTGCACACTCATTCCAAAAATAATTATACAGCTTGCTGAAAATATTAAGGAATTAGTTTTCATATTAGAATTAGACTCTCGGCAATAATAAGCTTTAGACTAGTAACAGCTGATATTATAAATTGGAGTCATTTTGAAGTTTTAGGATTTTCATTCTTAGCAAGACCCTTAGCACTTATCTGGAGATCCCTTTACATTTCACTCACTTTCATATTTCTTACAATATGTATTGTAAACTTTTAATCTGCCTCACACACATGACTTCATCCTAAATTTCTACCTCTTATTGTCAGCAAAAGAGCACAACTGTTTCTCAGAGAAACTACAGAACTCTCAGAATTCCCTCAATTTCTCTTTACCTGTATAGAATAAGGCAAAAGTAGGCTTACAGTGATTATGTGAGTTTATTAATGATTATTATTGTATTTTTCATATGAACAACTATAAACCTACTTTGCTTCATTCTGTATCTAACATCTCTGTATTTAGATCTATCTAGTGTTAGGAAAATAGATTTAGCCTTTGATCTGTACCTTGGTCCTTCCTTTACTCTTGTATACCTCACAAATATTTCATGCTTAACACTAAATTCCTCATCATTTCCTACCTTTTTTAAATGCCTGTGCATTTGGATTACACCATGAGCTAGAAAACTAGGAATCATCTTGTAACTTACTGCTATTGGCTTTCCCTAATCCAGTCAGATTCCTCTGCCGTTTACTGTCTGTCCACAGTCCATGTCAATTTCATTTCCTTAGTTCTAACTCATTGCTAATCTATATAGCAACAACTCTTGTTATGTGGGCATTGCTGCTGTTCCCATTTTGCAAGATCATACAGCTAATAAATGCTAGTAGTTTTCTCCAAATAATTTTCACGTTAAATTATTTTTTTTAATTGTTATTTTACTGTGAGAATACATTGGCTGGGAATGGCCAAGATAGCTTTAAAAATTAATAATAATGAAGGAAACTAGCTACTACCAGATATACTACTAACATATAATGATAAAATAATATGATTTGGCTATTAATGTAAATAGATGAGTGGGACAGAAAGTTAAAAACATAGTCATATTTAAAAATCCTATCTAATAAAGAAGGAATATGCTAATTGACCCTCATGCTGTTGGAAAGATGGTGGTGCCCACAGCCAATAGGGAGGGAATATACTAATTGACTACCCTGCCCTCAAAGATGGCAGCACCCATAGCCAATAAGGAGGGACTATGCTAATTGCCCCACCCTCAAAGATGGTGGTGCCCACAGCCACAAGATGGTGGTGCTCAGTTCCTTCAGCACTGTTGGGGCCCGCTCTGCACGCCTGCCTCCAGATTCCCCCAGTCTCCTCAGCCCCCCAGCCACCTAGGGCTGGCCCAGAGGCACAGGCAAGACTCAGATGGCAGCTGTCCAGTCGCCCAGGACCGCCCAAGGCTCAGGTAACCAGGGCAGGCTGAGGCTTGTGCTGCCTGTAGTGGCAGCAGCAGAGGTGTGATGGGGGTGTCGCCCTCCCCTGATCGCTGGGTTGCCTCCCACCCCTGAGGGTTCCTGGACTGTGAGAGGGGGCAAAGTGGGCTGAGGAACTCCCCCCCCCCCGCCACCTTCAGTGCATGAATTTTCATGCACCTGGGCTCTAGTATATGATAAAGAGAGCATTTAAAAATATTTTTATTGATTTCAGAGAGTTAGGGTGAGAAAGAGAGACAGAAACTTCAATGATGAGAGAGAACCAATTATCGGCTGCCTCTTGTATGTCCCACATTGGGGATCAAGCTGCAACCTGGGCGTATGTCCTGACTGTGAATCCAACTGAGACCTTCTGGTTCATAGGATGCTTAAAAACTGAGCTATGCTGGCCAGGCAAAGATAGCATTTTGAATTGGTGATGAGGAGATGGGTTTCTCAGAACCCCTGGATATGAAACTTAGAGAAAGGTGCTGAACTCCTCTAGGGCGGCTACTCATACAACCCAATGCCAGTGTTGTAGTTCTGAATTTTTCCATGTATATTGCTAGAATATGTATCTTGATTTATTAAAAAATCATTAGATTTCAATCTCACTATACAACAAATTAAATATGAAATGAGTTAAAAATGAGATAATAAAAATTAGAAAGGCTCTGTGTTTATTAGATCTTAAAATGGAAAACACATTTTCTTAACATAAAACCACAGGAAGAAAATTTCAAAAGGAAAACTTAGAATTAAAAAGGTGAACTAGGATAAAAATGGGACAATCCTTTATTATAAAGAGATAATATGCAAATTGATGTCACACAGACACAAGATGGCAGCCTCCACAGTGGGGGGCGGGCCTGGCCACTCTGCACACCTGCTGCCGGAGTCCCCTCAGCCCCGCCCTCAGCCCCGCTGGAGGCCTGGGGTCCTCCTGCATGCCCCACTGACTGACAGCTCGCCCAGGCTCCTCCAACGAGCTGCCCATCCCTCTCTTCCTCCCTCCCCGAAGCTGAAGCCTGACTGTGGTGTCCCACAAATTGGAAGTTATAACTCATGTCATTGAGAGTATCCTCCTTGCCGAAACTGGTTTGGCTCAGTGGTAGAACGTTGGTCTGCGGACTGAAAGGTTCTGGGTTCGATTCCAGTCAAGGGCATGTACCTTGGTTGCGGGCACATCCCCGGCAGGGGGTGTGCAAGAGGCAGCTGGTCAATGTTTCTCTCTCATTGGCATTTCTAGCTCTCTATCCCTCTCCCTTCCTCTCTGTAAAAAAAATCAATAAAATATATATTATAAAAAAAGAGAGTATCCTCCTTTCCTCAGCCAGGGCCAGCCACTCCATGAGCCCATTCACCAGAGTCCCCTATAATTGGAGAGGGTGCAGGCTAGGCTGAGGGACACCCCCCCCTCCCCATCACCCAGGTCTCTAGTATATGATAACAAAAGTTTCTATCTTACAAATAGCTTTTAGAAATACTAAGGAAATGAACCAATATAAAAACAGAGAGGACATCAGTTAAGGAAATGGAGTTACATAAAGAAATACCTAAAGCCTAAAAAACATAAGTTCATCCTGATACTAGGATTCAGTGAAATCATATTTGCCTAATATGTTTAAAGAGTTATAAGCTCTGGCCAAGTAGCTCAGTTGGTTAGAGTGTCATCCTGATACACCAAGGTTGTGGGTTCATCCCTGGTCAGGTCACATACAATAATCAACGAATGAATTAATAAGTGGAACAACAAATACCCCCCCTTTCATATCAATAAATTAAAAAAATGTTAAGAGAATTAAAAATAATAATAAGGGCGGAGCAACCTTTTTGGAGGAAAATTTGGCAGTATGTTTAAAGAGCATTAAAAAATAGAGATGGATACACAAATTTGTACGAGAGACTATTAAGATTATACGTCCCACACACACATACTATTAAACAAATTGTGATGTAGTCATAACCTGATAATCATACCATGCAGCTACTAAAATTTTTGTTGTAAACAAGGTGATGATACAATTTGAACTCAAAATAGGATGCCTACAATTCTCTGAATAAGAAAAAAAAAAAAAGCCTTCTAGCAGAAGGTTTTTATACCAAAGTGATATGATTAAGGATGATTTATAAATAAATAAATCTCTTTTAAAAGCTTTTTGAATGTACACTAATTTTGTAATTAGGAAAAGATGCCATTTTCTGTTTAAATAAAAAAATCCAAATGATTTTTAAATTACTGTATTTGTTGAAATAGCTGGAAGTGAGAGTGCTTGAATATTGGTATTTGGAGAATTTAACACTACTTAACCCTAGGATCTGATGGGATCTCTACACAGGTAGTTGGATGGGACCATGGTTGAGTCATATCTGATAGTATCAGTGTAGAAGTTTAATGGTGAGGAAGGTGCTTTAAAATTGTGGAAAAATGAAATTCTAGCCAATTAGGGTGTTTTATAATTAATCTTGGAAATTCGTACATCTTGATTTATTCTCCTTAAGGTTCTAAACTTTCTAACGTGTGTGTGTGTGTGTGTGTGTGTGTAACATTTAAAAATCATTCTAATATAGACAGGCTTTTTAAGCTACCTAATGAGAGGAGAGAGGTCATTTGTTTATTTTGCTCAATTATTTTCACATAGAGGTACTCATTAATTTTATTTCAGTTTTCTTTTTGTATAATGGAAAATTTCTTTTGTTTAACCATTTTAAAATACATCTCTTGGCTTAGGAGCAGAAAGGGAAGGTAAGGAAAATCTAGACAGCCTTTGAGTGATGACAGTGCTATATGCTAGATAAAGGACTAACGGAGGATGAAAAGGTATAGAGAGGGAGGAAGATAAAGAAGCAGCAGTACTGATAGGATTAGCATAGTATTGCAGAAAAAAAATGAGTGGAATGTAGCTTAACCCTTAATACCTTTCATGGATATAGTAACTTTCATTTTGGAAAGCACAACCATTTATCCACATTCATGGTTTGTAATTGTATGATCCCAATAGAAATCCTACCGCCATGGAGCTTTATATTATAGTTGTTGTTTTTTTCTTTTCCCAAAAGCCTTGCTAAGATTGCTTACTTGATCTTCTTTGTAAATGCAAAGGGCAATCAGAATGCTTTTAGAGTCATATTTATGTAATTTATTGAGTGTAAATAGAATTAAACTTACTTGGATATTTCAAGTTTTCATTTCATTTTAGTTCTTTTGTAATTCTGTTCCTCATTTTGAGTCACATGAAGAAAATGTTTGGCTGTTCCTTGTGTTAGAGCTTTATAAAGAAGTATTTATACTTTGCAAAAAGTTACTGAAAAACTTAAACACCTGAGGAATTTGTGTGGTTTCTTTATATTAAGATCAGATGTGTATATGTTACATAGCCTGAGATATTTGGATAGAATAGAATATTAAAATTTTTTTTTTTGAGGGGGATTCTGAAAATTGAAGGAACTAGCACTTTTTAATGGATTTTATGCACTATTGTCAATATTGTTTGGAGATGAATCGTTTCATTCATTTTTAAGACTCATTATTTATGAAAAAGAACAAATAGGGAAAAAGTAAAAGGATTGTGGAGTAATATCTAGCTGAACTCTTCCAAAAATGAGATAGTTTACCACATAATTTATCCTATCAAAATATTGAAGTAGCGAAACTTGGCTTACATCTGTATTTTATTAAAAATAAATATTACCATTATTAATGTGTTGAATTTTTATTGTATTTTCTTGTTTAGTTCAGTATGCATCATTTTAGATAAATCATAGTTATAATGATTTTATATTTTTATTAGGTATACCTCTACTGCCCAATAATTCTTAATATATATATATATATATATATATATATATATATATATATATATAGTACTTATTTATTAGTAACATTTAAAATAATGTTACTACAAATTGTGTTGAAAGTAGACAAATGGTTTGATTTTACTGACCTGAGTTTTGTGGAATTCTTATTCATAAAATTGATAGGGAAAGCAGTTATTAAATGGATCCTGTGTAGGTATTTCAGGCTATAAACTTGTTAAATTTTTGGTATATTAAATACCTTTGCGCTGTAGTATTAGAAATTTTTTTTAAAAATTTATATTTTATTGATTTTTTACAGAGAGGAAGGGAGAGATAGAGAGCCAGAAACGTCGATGAGAGAGAAACATAGACCAGCTGCCTCCTGCAAATCCCCTACCGGGGATGTGCCCGCAGCCAATGTACATGCCCTTGACTGGAATGGAACCCGGGACCTTTCAGTCCGCAGACCAACGCTCTACCACTGAGCCAAACCGGTTTCAGCAGTAGTAGAAATTTTAGTAGTAGGAAACTACTACCTTATGATTTTTAAAAAATATATATATTTTATTGATTTTTTACAGAGAGGAAGGGAGAGAGATAGAGAGCTAGAAATGTCGATGAGAGAGAAACATCTACCAGCTGCCTCTTGCACACCCCCTACTGGGGATGTGCCCGCAACTCAGGTACATGCCCTTGACCGGAATCGAACCCGGGACCTTTCAGTCCACAGACTGACGCTCTACCACTGAGCCAAACAGGTTTCGACTACCTTATGATTTTTAGGTCAAGTTTATTTGTACATTTTACATACATATCATCATAAGGCTAGTCTTTCAAAAGCAGTATGTTCTATCTCTCATTTGTTCAAGAAATTAATGATTGGATTTTTGTTTTTTTGTTTTTAGGACTTCAAATCCCAACTCCTCCTTAGCCTCAGTGTCCATTGTAGTCTTGTTCAGTCAGTCTGGTTTCTCCATTACACGCTCCAGTATTTAGTTCAGTAAACATTTATTGCATCTGTACTGTCAAGGCCAGGTTTCTAATAAAAGATTGCTATTGTGATGTGCAGTTTGTTGCCTCAAGCAAGGCCTTGGAGCTTTAAAAACCTAGTACAGTGGCTTTCAATGTTTTCTTTCCAGACTGATAAAAGCACGCTCAACTACCATGATAATTTTGCTATTTGTGACATCCTCTGAGCAACTTTTTGTATATGTTTACTAACAGCAAATATATTATATTCCCTGGATTTACAGGGTAATTATCTTTCTGGAAAAATCTGTGTATATTTAAAAACCCTATAACTACCACCAAACCTGTTTTTTAAGTGGTAAAATATGTTTAGGCTGAGATAATTATAGATTTTTTTATCTTCATGACTAGCATTACTGTATGTGAATGGGATGGGGGTCAGTTCTTTCTTAGAGGGACTTTTTATATTGCATGATATCCATTTTATGCTTCTGATCCATAAACCAGTAGCATCCCTTAGTCATCAGTATGCCAGAAAATACCTTCATAAAATTCCATGCCTTGTACAGAGTGGTATTAACTGAATGAGAAACATTGGACTAGAAAGAACACTGTGTCCATAAAGGTAGTCCGAGAAGACTCTAACTCTATCACCAGGCCCTATGTATCGAAGAAATTAAAAAAAAAAAATATATATATATATATATATATATATATATATATATATATATATGGCTTCTTGTTGAGCGGGGGCTAAAGGGAAAGAGCTTTTTTCAAGGAGCCAGCTAAGTTTCACTTTGCAGCTGAGGAGGGCAAAAATGTTAATCAGCAGGAATTCCAGAGGGCACAATGGAATGATTTGAAAGGGAGAGGAGGCATGCAGGATAAGGAAATGTAGCGAGCACTATGGAAATGAGAGTCTGTGCAGTGATGGATGAGACCTGGGAAAGCTTGGTTTGCTGTCAGTGATGGAAAACATAGAAATGAGACCTGATAGAATCCTTCTAGGAAGTATCTTTAAAGTAAATTTAAAAAGTATAAAAATGGTAACAGGTACAGAACTATAGTGTAGATGAACCCTTACAAAACTGTCATCCAGCTACGACAATCATCAACTCATGGCCACTCTTTTCTTCCTGCAACTCCCAGCAATTCTGTGTTCTACAAGTGACTCAGTGAACTCAAAGATGTGACACTAAAGTTCCACAAAAAGTGCTCACCAATATTTTGTTTTATTTTTCTTTATAAAAATTCACTGCACTATAAAGAACTTAAGACCAGAAAAACAACCCAGTTAAAAAGTGGGCAGAAGACCTGAATAGACACTTCTCCCAGGGAGACATACAGATGGCCAATAGACACAAGAAAAATTTCTCAACATCACTAATCATCAGAGAAATGCAAATCAAAACCACAATGAGATACCACTTCACACTTTCAGAATGGCTGTCATCAATAAATCAACAAACAACAAATGGTGCAGATGTGGAGAAAAGGGAACCCTTGTGCACTGTTGGTGGCAATGCAGATTAGTGCAACCACCATGGAAAAGAGTATGGAGGTTCTTCAAAAAATTAAAAAATGGAATTGTATGAGCCAGCAATTTCACTTCAGGGAATATATCCAAAGAAACCCTAAATCAGGGGTCTTCAAACTACGGCCCGCGGGCCACATGCAGCCCCCAGGGGAGTCTGATCCTGCCCGCCAGGTTTTTTGGGCAGTGAGCACAGCCAAGATGTTACAGTAGGAATTAGTAGTTCATATAGTCCGGCCCACCAGCTCTCTGAGGGACCGTGATCTGGCCCCCACTTTAAAAAGTTTGAGGACCCCTGCCCTAAATAGTAATTCAAAAAACTATATGCACCCCATATGTTCATTGCAGTGCTATTTACAACTAGAGGCCCGGTGCATGACATTCATGAACTGGGGGAGGTGGGGGAGTCCCTCAGCCTGGTCTGTGCCCTCTCGCTGTCTGGGACCCCTCAGGGGATGTCGTAAAGGCAGGAGAGGCTCCTGCCACTGCCACTGCCACTGCACTAGTTAGCCATGAGCCTAGCTCTGGCTTAGCGGCTCTCCCCTGAGGGAGTGCACTGATCACCAGGGGGCAACTCCTGCATTGAGCGTCTGCCCCCTGGTGGCTGTTGCATGTCATAGCACCAGTCGTTCTGCAGTTCTGTTGATTTGCATATTAGCCTTTTATTATATAGGATAGCCAAGATTTGGAAGCCACCCAAGTTTCCATCAGTAGATGAATAGATTATAAAAAGGTACATTTACACAATGGAATATTACTCAACTGTAAAAAAGAAGGAAATCTTTATCTTTTATGATAGCATGAATGGACCTAGAAGGTATTATGCTAAGTGAAATAAGCCAGTCAGAGAAAGACAAATATCATATGATTTTACTTATATGTGGAATCTAATGAAGAAAAAAAAAAAAACAGACTCAGAGATGCAGAGAACAAACTATAGCTGTCAGGAGAGGGGAATTGCAAGGCTAGGTGAAAAGGGTGAAGGGATTAATCAGTACAAATTGGTAGTTGCAGAATAGCCACAGAGATGCGGATTGAAACACGAAGAATATAGTCAACAAGTGGACTGGTGCATGAATTCATGCACACTGAAAGTGAATTAATTAGAAGAAATATTTTAATATTGCTATTTGCTCTCTCCACACACACACACACACACCCGCCATCACCATCCCCTCTCTTTGCCTGCTGGCACCTGCCTTAGATACCACCTGCTCACCAGTCCTGCCATCGCCTCTCCCCTCCCCCCCTCCATCATTGTTCACCACCCCCCCCCCCCCCCTTCCTGCCTGCTGGCACCTGCCTTGGCTGGCCTGGTGCCGCCTGCTTGCTAGCCTGCCCCCTCTGACCGGTTGTTCTTCCATTTGGTCAATTTGCATATTACCCTTTTATTTTATAGGATAATGTTTATTATATAGGGCCTGGGGCCAGATGGGTGCTTGAGTCAATGGGGGGACCACTGTAGCGTGCCTAGTTTCCAGCCACTTTGCTATACATTTGAAACTGGTGTGGAGTGGTATTGAATGTAAACTGTGGTTGGAAAAATAATTCAATAAACTGAGTGTACTTCATATCTAATAAATAGGCTATACCTGGCAGTTGGAAAGTTGAATTTAGAATTGTTGTTATACTGCTTAGGTTGTAGTGCCAACTGCACCCCTCAACAACTTGTGTCCTTAAGCCTGTTACTTAATTCTAATCCTCAGATCTCTCTCTATAAAGTAATACATACTGTTTAGGATTTTATGAAAATTACATGAAGTACTAGATGTTAGTACTTAGCAGTGCTCTAGAAAATATTCAGTTAATAGTAGATGCTATTACTATTGTAAGTGATAGCTAGGATTTGGATCTAAGTTTAATTGATTCCAAAATCTGAGTTTTTAGTTTGTGATTTTCTAATCTGACATACACTTTATTGACAATTATGAAGAAAAAAGAAAAATCAATCTAGAGATAGTTAATGCATATTTTCTATTATTCATACATAGTTTTTTTCCACTCTGTAAAATTGCAAACATTTTCCATTTCTTTGAAAATAGTTTTAAATAATACTCTACCACTTTGTTCCTTAGAATAAGAAGTGTGATGCTATTTAAAATAAAATATTTTTCTAGTTCTAGTTATTTAGTCAATGCAAAGTTAAATTTTATTGCTATTTTAAAAACTTTATTATGGGAATTTCATTCACACAAAAGGAGAGTGATGTAATAAAGTCCCCCATGAATCCATCCTTCAACCTCGACAGTTGACAACTCCTGTGCAATTTTATCCATGGCAGCACACACTGCCCATTCTATCTATTTTATTATTTTGAAGCAAATATAGATGATATACTATTTTATTCTTAAACATTTCAGTATATATATCTTTAAATATAAGGAATTTTTTTAAACAAAAGAACAATATCACTCTCACACCTAAAAAAATAAAAATTTCTTAATCTCAGACTCCTGAGGCTTAATTTTATCATATATTCATTGTTCAAACTGTTTCTTAAGTGGTAATTTTAAAAATAGTTTAAAAATAGTTTTCTTTATTAAGGACAAAAAAGAGGTTAATATGTTGGTATTGGTGTTCTTACTGAGTTTCATATTTACTAGTTGTAAATATTGGCCATTTGTCTTTATGGTAAAAGCTTGGTTCTATATAAAGGAGAACTAAAAATGTTTTATCTCTATATATTTTAAAAACATTTTTATTTTTTTAGAGAGAGAGGAAGGGAGAGAGATAGAGAGATAGAAACATCGATGAGAGAGAATCATTGATCAGCTGTCTCCTGTACAACCCACACTGGGGGATTGATCCTGAAACTCAGGCATGTCCCCTGACCAGGAATCGAACCAGCCACCTTTTGGTTCTTGGGTTGATGCTCAACTACTGAGCAACACCAGCCCGGCTGTTTTCTATATTTTTAAAGGGTTGCTAAAAAACAAAAACAAAATACCTTATGTAGGTAGCTCCAGAAGCCTAAAATATTTGCTGCTTGGTGTTTTTTTTATAGTTGTTTGAGCCCTGCTTAGTGTGTCCCACTGTCTGAATTTTTATAATTGCAGCACCATCGTGGTGTCTAATATGTTCTATCCCCTCTAGTTCCTGTAACTTGTAATGTAGAGGCTTAATCAGATTTAGGTTCAGTCTTTTTTTTTTCTTTTCTTAAACTCATTTTATTTGTTCAGTATCTCCACTATGTTTCTTTTTCATACTATTATGGTGTCATTTACATACAATAATATGCTACTGTTTTAAGAGTGCAATTTGATGAGTTTTGGCAAATGTACACAACTGGGTAAACCACCATGGGAACAGGATGTAGAACATTTCCATCACTACTTCTGCCCCTTTCCAGTCAGCCCTCTCACACGCAGCTCATAAGAACCACTGATCTGCTTTCTGTCTCTAAGATTTCGGTTTCTTTAGAATTTTATATGTGGGCTCATACAGTACATAGTACCCACTTTCTGGCGTTTTTCTTGTAGCAGTAATATTTTTGAGATTTTTTTCATTTTGTTTCTTAGTATTCCATTACATGACTAGTGCTTGTTAATCTGTTCACCAGTTCATGGTCATTTGGACTACTTCCAAATATTATGAATAAAGCTGATTTTTTGGTACAAGTTTTCAGTGAACATGTTTTCATTTCTCTTGGTAATAACTACTAGTAGAATTGCTGCGTCATAATGTAAGTGTATACTTATTTAAATCTATAAGAAGCTTCCAAACTGGTTTCCCACACGGCTATATAACTTTTAGTTCCCACCAACAACAGAGGAGATATGCAGGTGTTCCAAATCCTCACTATCACTTGGTAGTCTAGTATGTGTGTAGTGATAGTCCATTATGGTTTTAATTTGCATTTCCCTGGTAGCTAATGGTATTGAGACTCTTCTCTTGTGTTATTTTGCCATCCCTGTATTTTCTTTGGTGGAGTGCCTTCAAATTTTTTCTTGTTTTTAATGATGCACTGAAATTTATCCTGGAATGTGGTATGTGGAATAAATCCAATGTCATTTTTTAATGCAGCTATCCAGTTATCCCCAAACCACATATAAAAAGTCCATGTGAGGTTCTATTTTTATTGTAACTCAATAAAAGTCTATGTATTTGGATATATTTCTAAATTTTTTATCCTATTCCTGTGAATTAGTATTTTGAGTCCTATATCAGGACTTTAAAGATATCCTAATTTCTTTTTTATTTACTTTGTCAGATCTATAGGAATGGTCTGAATAAATTATTTAGAACATGTTATAGCTTCTCTTTAAAAACAAAACAAAACATTTTATTGATTTTCTTACAGAGAGGAAGGGAGAGGGTTAGAGAGTTTGAAACATTGATAAGAGAGAAACATCAATCGGCTGCCTCCTGCACACCCCCTACTGGGGATATGCCCGCAACCAAGGTACATGCCCTTGACCAGAATTGAACCTAGGACTCTTGAGTCCGCAGGCCTACGGTCTATCCACTGAGCCAAGCCAGTTAGGGCATAGCTTCTCCTTTTTAACAACAACATTAGTTGCTTGCAATGAAGATCATACTTTTTTTTTTTTTTTTTTTTTTTTCAGGGGTTTTATTTGTTAAAATATTAGCGCTCTAAAATGTAATTTTTGGAAGAGCAGAGCTTGGTAAAATTCAGAGATGCTTATTATCATCTCCGTTTAAAAGCTGATTTTGTGGGAAAATAAATAAATAAAAGAAGCTGACTTTATTTCAATTTATACTTGTCAACCCTGTTCTCATGCAACTTTCTAATATTAAAAGAAGAGAATGACTTTTTTATGTTTACATTTATTTAGAAATGAGAGTTAGAAAGAGAGATAGGGAATTCAGTCCCACATTTTTGATAGAAGTATAATATAAAATCAGTATCTTGTTTTCATTTTTTCCCTCTTAGATATAAAAAGCTTATACTTTATAAAAAGTTTAAAAATATTTAAGCTTCTTTTTGGTCCTCCTTTGCTAGTACTTATTTAACAACAACTCTCTCTCTCCCTTAAGGATACCGGTCGCCTATGTGCTTATAGAATTATTAATCTTTACAAGAAGCAGAAATAGAAAATGTCTTTGCCCACTTTCTTTTATTAACTCAGTTCTTTTTTGTTTTCATTCTTTTCTTATTTCTCACCATTTCTAACAAATTTATCTAGGTATATTTATTCCAGTTAGCTTAAAAAATTTAGGGGTGCTTGTTAAAAGAACTGTACAGTTGCTAGAAGAACTTCAGAGAGAAATTGTGATTCATCAAGTAAGCCCTATTCTAAAAGCTGCCTGAGGTGTAACATGCACACGCTCCAGAAAGATAGCATGTGTAATAGGTTCCCAGGTCAATGGAAAATGGTGTTTTTATGGAAAAGAACATTGAGAATTTTAACTTGGGGTGCCACAGTCTATCTCCCTGATTTTTATCATCTTGGTAACTCATTCATTTATCAAACATTTACTGAAGAGGTTTTTTTTTCTTCTTTTTTTCTTTTAATGTGCTACTGGTAAGGGAGTCTACATTTGTTGAGGATGTGAGAAAGAGGGAAGGTTTGTGTTGAAGGGTTGGATCTCAAATGAAAACAAAGATAACATCCCAGTGCTCAGGGAGTTCATGGCTCCCTGCCTCAACTTTTACTTTTTATCTGTCTACTAGAGGCCCAGTGCACGAAATTCAAGCACGGGCAGGGTTCCTAGGCTTGGCTGGCAATCAGGGCTGATCAGGGCCTTCTGGCTGCTGGCCAAGGGCTTCCTTCCCTGGCTTCTGGCTGCCAGCTGGGGCCTTCCTTTGTTCTGTGCCACCACCTGGTGATCAGTACGTGGTTGAACTCTAGGTCTCCCAGTCGAACTTCTGTGGGGAAAGTTTACATATTAGCCATACACACACACACACACACACACACACACTAGTGACCCAGGACATGAAATTCGTGCACATTAAAAGGGAATTAGAGGAAATATTTTAATATTGCTATTTGCCCTTTCTCTATGATAGAAGTGTCAGAGATGAAAGGAAATTAATAAAATGTATATGAAAATCTTCCTCCTTTCAGAGTCTAGGTCACACCATGGGAACCAGAGTCAAGTCCCCGCCCACCCACCAAATTGCGCGAGACCCAGACCTGGCCGGCCCCACCCACATTGGGCTAGATCCAGACCCAGCCGTCCACACACACACACACACACACACACACACACACACACACCCCGTCAAGCCCTGCTGGGTAGGGGATGCGGCCTGAGGTCCCCCGTGAAGCCCCACGAGGTGGAGGGCACAGCCTCAGGACCCCCAGCTTGGTGCCAAGGCGGGGAGCGCAACTTCAGGCCTCCCTGCCCAGGACCAGGGCGGGGGGTCCACCCTGAGGTCCCTGTCAAGCCTCTGGTCCCATGGCCTAGTGCTGGAGCAGGGGGCGTGGTCTGAGTTCCCCCAGCATGGCGCCTGGTTGGGGGGCACAGCCTCAGGTCCCTGCTAATTGCTCATTAAGGCTCGTTATGGGAACTCAGCCTCCACTGTGGGCACAGCCATCTTGTGTTATGGGACCCCACCGCCTCTGTGGGCGCAGCCAGCTTGTTATGGCATGACCATCTATTTGCATATTCCCTCTTTATTAGATTGGACTAGTAGATTCCATGAAATAAGAATTCTAGCTTTATGCTACTGAAGTTCAATCCTACAGTCAGGGATTTTTGCAATTCAGGTACTGGAGAAAGGGATGGCTGCTTTGTAGAGTAGATTAGAGATGAGACCACTCTATTTTGTCCAGGTCTTGTATTCTTGCTTCTCAGCCCCCTCTGTACATTAATGGTTGCTTCTCTTCCCAGTACTACATACTGAAGAATTCCTTTGCTTAATTTTCTTTTCTGTTCTAGGTCCTCTGTCATACAGTTTACATTATTGTGGTTTTATACATTTTAATGTTAACCAGAATGAATATTCTGTCATAAACCCTTTTAAAAAAGTAATTTTTCTGGAATGTCTTATGTATTTGTGCATCCAGACGGCCCACCCTACTTTCCAAATATATTCTCTTAAGATTTTGATTGACATTTTCTTAATTTTATAAGTTGAATTAAGATTATTGACACCTAATAAGTTTTTCTCAATTTAAGAATGGATTTTAATTTATATTTCTCAGTCATTTTATAGGTTGTTTTTTTTTTTAATAAAGTGTTTTAGTTCATTAAGGTTATTTTTAAAATTAAGCTCATTGTCTATTGATGTTACTTTGGGAAGTTATTTTTGCTTACTTATTGAAAAGCCATCTTAAGTAGCTCTAATAATTCTAAAATATTTTAGGTTATATTTTTGATAAAATCGTATCATTTGAAGTGATGGAGTTTTGCCTTCTTTATAGTGCTGAAATCTTATTTTCCTTACCTACTTCTATCAAACAATCCTTCCAGAATGATGTTAATAACTATGTTGGTGGACATTAATGTCTTAAATCTAATTTTGCTTTTAAATTTTGTTTATATTTTGCCATTTAACATGATCATTTATTGGGTTTTGTTTTCCACATAGGAAAATTTTTTTTATAGGATCAAATTATCTATTACGTTGTTTGACTAGTCTCTTCATTTTTGATCCTTGTCTCTCTCTCTTAATCTGTACAGTTAATTACTCTATCAGGTTATTTTCTCAAAATCAGTTTGATCATGTTTTACTTATATGCCAGGGAATTGTAGCACTTTAACATCTTTCCATGTTATGTAGTGAAAAGAACAGAGTTCTCAGGCTATTTATAGTATATGTATATATTAGGGGTGTCGAACTCAATCAGAGAAGGGACCAAAATCTAAAATCCAGCCTAAATCGCGGGCCGAATGGTTTACTGAACAGTCATAAACTGACAATGTCATAAACTGACAGCGGAGTGCAGTGATGACAGCGCGGTGCGGGCCACATTGCAAGGCCTGGCGGGCTGGATTTGGCCCGCGGGCCTTGTGTTTGACACATGTGGTATATATTATTTATATGTGATTAGAGCATATGCCTCTCTGATTTTCTTTCTTTTTTTTTTTTTAAAAAAATATATTTTATTGATTTTTAACAGAGAGAAAGGGAGAGAGAGAGCTAGAAACATCGGCCAGCTGCCTCCTGCACACCCCCCACCGGGGATGTGCCCGCAACCAAGGTACATGCCCTTGACCGGAATCGAGCCTGGGACCCTTCAGTCCGCAGACCGACGCTCTACCACTGAGCCAAACCGGCTTCGGCTGATTTTCTTTCTTTTAAAAAAAATATATATTTTATTGATTTTTTTTTACAGAGAGGAAGAGAGAGGGACAGAGTTACAAACATCAATGAGAGAGAATCATTGATCAGCTGCTTCTTGCACACCCCCTACTGGGGTGTGCCCGCAACCAAAGTACATGCCCTTGACCAGAATCGAACTCTGGACCTTTTAGACCACAGGCTGATGCTCTCTCCACTGAGCCAAACCGGTTTCAGCATCTCTCTGATTTTCACCTTGTGAACTGTGAAGGACCTGAGATCTTATCCTTCTTGTAGACTAACATGTTAGCCTACAGTAGTTTTATGGGTCCTGGCAGAAGACAGGAGTCTCTTGGGTCAGAGACAAGGACAGCTTATTACTCATAACAATTGCAGTAGCGACAGTATCATCATTTTTCTTGCACTGGTTATCCAAGCCCCAGCTCCTACAGGTTACATGACTAGCTAGGACCAGATGACACCAGTGCACACAGTTTCATTAATGGAGAGGACCCTGAACATTATCCTCACCCCTTCCATTCTTTTTCTGACTTTCTCCCCACATCATTCTAATTTAAGATTCCTTCTCGGCTTCCATATCCCCCATTGTGAACCTTGTGTCTCACTGTGCTGCTTATGTACTAGGTTCCTCCTATTCCAGACATTCCAGTGATCCTTCTTGACTTGTACAGTGGCCTCCGTCTTTTTCTCTCTCTCTCTCTTTAGAGAATTTTTAAGTTCTGTTGTCTTTCCTGCCATTCTGTATGATGGTCAATGTCTTAGTGTTTGCAGAGTGCCTGCAGGGATATTGTTTGTTTATTTTTTGTCTTTCATAGAATCCTTTAGGGCAGTGTATTGGTTAGGAATGTGTTCAGTTACAATGGGTGTAATGGATAGAGTTTGTTTCTGATTATGGGTTATTGTTTTTTCATGTAAAAAGTCTAGAGATAGATACTGCTCATGTTGATTCAGCTTTTTAGCAACACCCTTTCCTGTAAGTTTTTCCATGTGTTCTTCCCACCATCTGAAAGTCTGTTTTCTCTATATCTACAGTTCTAGGTATTATCCATCCTTTAAAGTATAAGCTCTTCTACAGAGTCTTTGTAGAGGTGAAAAAACTCTTCTGTATGTACTCACAGTACTAATTAGCTAGAAAGTGGCCTTTATCATTAAGTTTTATATAGATGTCTCGTTTTCCCTGTACACTATAAGACCTTGTCTGTGGTGTATCTTTTTTGTTTCCCTCCAAAAAGTGCCTTGTTTAAAGTAGACACAGTTTGTTTACTTGTTGAATGGATGATACAGAATGAGTGAACCCTACCTTTAAGCAACTATTGAGATTACATGTTGGCAGTGATGTGAATATGGAATTGTGGCTATTAAGCAGATAATTTAATTTACAGGAATGAAATGTATACCAGTATTTTGCTGAAACATCTCTATTGTATAAATTAGTTTCTGAAAGCACAGATATTTCCTTATTCTATCAAATGTTTTTTCACATACTTTTAAAACATTCTATTAATATTTAGTGGTAAAATGAAAACTGTTCTTTCTTTCAGTGCTTAGATGAATATGAAGATGATGAAGCGGGGCAGAAAGAGCGAAAACGAGAAGATGCAGTTACACAACAGAACACTATGCAGAATGAAGCTGTCAGCTTATTAGATCCAGGCAGTTCCTATCTGCTACAAGTGAGTATTTAAAAAATACTAGGATGTTACTAGCCAGGCATCACTAGCTATTTTAATGATAATTTGTAAGTTACTATTAATAATTTTTCTAGTTTCATTTTGGTTGCATCAACTTCATTGAAATATTTTCAACGGATTTAAAAACTGATCCTCCTCATATCCAAACACTTCTGACTTAAGCAGTGTTTGGTCTTTATTTCCTGATTGATGAGTATTTGCTGACTAATAAACAGTATCATAGTATAAAATGTATCAGATATAAACAGTAGCAATTGTAAGAACAACCAAGACTAATGATTACCTCTTAGTAAGTTTAAGTGAGTGTACAGTTCTATTCTTGTTTGGTATTTGTTTTAGAATTGCATAGCAAATAAAAGAGTTCAACAGCAAGTTCTACAAAGTTAAATGTTTAAAGATAATAATATTGTGAATTGTTAGAAACTTCTATATTTCTGTGTAATTATAAAATACTTTTTTAAAATAAAAATTTAACTCAATTTAAATTTGCTGATTTTTAAAAAATTCTTATGGCACACATAATTGGAAGTTGATGGTATTGGGATGATTAAGTATTAAGAAAATCACTTTGCAGAATACTTTAATATAAACTCTAAGTTGGAAATGATCTTGATATAATGGAATCTTAAATTAATTTGATCACATTTTGAGATCTTAAATTAGTGTAGTCTTTTCAGAGTTCCAGTTTTGACTTTTTAAAAATGAATTTTATTAAGATACCACTTTTAAAGGAGCTTCCAATAATGTCCCCATTTTATTGGTTAAAAATGACATATTTGCAAGATAATGATAAAAATGCATTTGAAAGAGAGAAGCAAAGTATTTTGAGGTGGTTTGGTATGCGGATAAAGGACTTCGTTCTCCTCTGCTCTTTGAGGAGATATATTGACATGAAAGATCGAAGCCTGATACAGGTTATCTGTTCACCTGTACCCAAATTGTTGCTACTGGGACAAGTGGAACCTATTACAGATAACATGGTGTGAGCTGACAAGCAGTGTTCCAGCATCTGTGTGACTGTTCACAATCGAAACTCTTTGTATGCTTTGTCTAACAAAGTTGAAATTGAATCTGGGCTTAATTCCACCTGTAGAGTATTATGCTAAGTGAAGTAAACAAGTCAGAGAAAGACAAGTACCATATAATTTCACTTATATGTGGAATATAATGAACAAAATAAACTAACAAACAAACTCATAGATACAGAGATCAGACTGACAGCTGTCAGGGGAAGGGGTTAGGGAATGGGTAAAAAGGTGAAGGGATTAAGCAAAAAAAAAATAAATAAAGCAAAATTTATACACACAGACAACAGTATGGTAATTGCCAGAGGGAAAGGAGTGGTGGGGAGGTAGAAGTGGGTAAAGGGAGGATAAATGGTGACAGAACTTTGGGTGGTGAACACACAATACAATATACAGATGATGTATCATAGTACTGTATACTTACAGCTTATATAATTTTATTAAGCAATATCACCCCAATAAATTCAATGAAAAAAATGTATTTTTCCGTGAGTCCTGGTGCCTGGATGCAAAATATATAAGCAGTGCTTAATTTCCCTTGTTTGTTTTTTCTTTTTCTCAAAGGACTTTTTTTTTCCTTTTTTTTTTTCTTTTCATTTTTAGAATGGAACAATGATGAACAAATAAATTAAACATGAGAATGAGAATCCTAATCTGAAAATTAAAAAAAATACGGGCCTACTCCAGGTGAAGATATAGGCTTAATTTGTTTGGATAGAAACAATATAGCATTTTTAAAAAATGTGTTTTTATTTCTTTTAGGGAGGGAGGGGAGAAGGAGGGAGAGAGACATCGATTGATTGCCCCCTGTATGCACCCTGACCAAGGACTGACCCTGAAACCTGGGTATGTGCCCTGACCGGAAATTGAACTGGCAACCGTTTGGAGCACAGGACAATGCTCAACCAATGCTGAGCCACAACGGCTAGGATGAGAATATATAGCATTTTAAGACCTGGTTTTAGTTCTTGGCCGTTCCATTTATTCTGGCATACTCAGATAACATCAGGCAGCAGCTTTTAGAAAGAGGGTTGATTTCTTTCTGTGGAAGAAGCCCTTACCCAGTGAAAGCTGGGCTGGCTTCTGTTAGAACACATGGCTTATTCCCAAATGCAGTACACATGCAGATATGGAACAGTCTCGGCTGATCCGGGCGCTCTGAGGAGCTTTCTGCCTCATACAGTTTGTCTTTTTTCCTGTACCTTTTCTAATTTCTTGCCAGGCCCACTCTTTCATTTTTGTTTCTGTCATTGGCAGTTAGGATGGGACTCATCTTTACCTTGGTTCCAAGTGTCTGTTTTGCCAGGCTCTGTGCCTAGGATGAAAGTGGGGTACTCTTCCAAGGGTCCCAAATTGACACGTTGAAGTTGGAGGGACTTTTTTTTCATAGCATTATCTGTGAGTCAACCATTCAGTGAAACAAAACTTCAAATGTGAAGAATAAAATAGAAATATGAATGTGGCATTGGGAAAAGGTAGAATATTTTAAGTTTCTACTTGACATAGTTTCGATTGGGAGTTCGACTGCTTGCTATGACGAATGCAGACAGCAACCAGCAGTGGCAGGCCCTGATTGCCCAGTTGGGGCCAGAACCCGGGATGAGAGGGGAAATGGGGTTGGGTGGCAGCGACCAATCTCCCTCAGCACCTGGATGGGATAATATGAACTAGTGGTAATAAAAAAAGTTTTTAAAAAATTTTCTGCCTTGGCTGGTGTTGCTCAGTGGTTAAAATGTTGGCCCAGGCACCGAATGGTCTCCTTCAATTCCCTATCAAGGGCACATGCCTGGGTTGCAGGTTTCCCTGCCCCTCGTCAGGGTGCAAGGGTGGCAACCAATAGAAATACCTTTCTCACATAGATGTTTTCTCTCTGTCTCTCTCCGTCCTTCCCTTTTTCCCTTCCATTCTAAAAAAAAATAAAAAAAATAAAAATTGATGGAGAAAATAATCTCAGGTCAGGATTAACAAGAGAAAAAAAGATAAGTATTTTGTGAAATTAAAAATGGATCTGCCTTATGACCTAGTTATTTCACTCTGGAGATTTATCTGAAGAAACCCTAGTTTGAAAGAATATATGTTTGAAAAAACACTAGTTTGAAAGAATATATGTACCCCTGTGTTCATTGTAGTGTTATTTATAATAGCCAAAATATGGAAGCAACCCAAGTGCCCATCAATAGATGGGTGGATAAAAAAGTTGTGGTAATTTACACAAAGGAATACTACTTGACCATAAAAACGAATGAGATCTGACCATTTGCGATAGTATGGGTAGACCTCTAGGTCCATTATGCTAAGTGAAATAAGTAGTCAGAGAAAGACAAATACCATATAATTTTACTTATTTATGGATTCTAAAGAACAAAATAAATGATCAAACAAAATTAAAAGAGTCTCATACACAAACTGATGATTGCCAGAGAGGAAGGGAATTGGGGGACTGGGTAAAATAAGTGAAGGGATTAAGAAGTGAAAATTGGCGCCCTGGCTGATGTGGCTGGATTGGTTGAGCATTGTCTCATGCACCAAAAGGTCACCATTGAATTCTAGTCAGGGCACATACTCAGGTTTCGCATTCAATCCCCAGACCAGGTGTGTGCGGGCGATAACCTATCGATGTTTCTCTTTTACATTGGTGTTTCTCTTTCCCTCTCCCTTTCTCTCTCTAAAATCAATAAAAATGTATTTTTTTTTTAAAAGAAGTAAAAATTGGTAGTTACAAAATTGTCATGGGGCTGTAAGAAAAGCAGAGGGAATATGGTCAATAATACTGTGATAACTATGTATAGTACTAATTGGGGTAATGGAAATGTCAAAGGGAACAGAATGTAAAGTATATGGTTGTTGCCCTATCTGGTTTGGCTCAGAAGATAGAGCATCAGCCCTTGGACTGAAAGGTCCCAGGTTTGATTCCAATCAAGGGCACATACTTTGGTTGCAGGCTCTATCCCTAATCCTGCTTGTGAAAGGCAGCCAATTGATGTGTCTCTTTCACATTGTTTCTATTTTTGTCTCTCCTCCTCTCCCTTCCATTCTCTCTAAAAATCAATGGAAAAATATCATTGGGTGAGGATTAATAAAACAAACAAAAAGAATATGTTTGTCTAATCACTCACCTATACACCTGAAGCCAATCCTATGTAATAAAAGCCTTATATGCAAGTTGTTCGACTGATAGTTCGACCGCTTGCTATGACGAGTGTTGACCACCAGAGAGTAGCACGGGACATGGGGGGCATCAGTGATGTGATGTTGGCAGCGGGCGGCAGTGGAGTGCTGCCAGCCCCAGTGGGCCCTGACCAGAGTGGGACTGTGGTGGGATGGTGGAGCAGGTGAGTGGGTGCGAGCAGGGGCCCAATTGCCCGGCCAATTGCCCCACAGACGTCGACCAGTGGTGGTGGCGGCAGGGGCCGGGGCTGCCGCTGGCTCCCAGGCTCTGAGGGAGCTGGGCGGGGGTTCTGGCCCAGACCAATGACCCCGCAGACAGCAACCAGCCTTGGCAGGCCCTGATTGCGCAGTTGGGGCCGGCCCAGGGCTGGGAGGGGAAATGGTGTTGGGTGACAGCGACCAACCTCCCTCAGCACCTGGGTGGGGAGCTGTGACCTCTTGCCAGTTACCTGGGGTGGGGTGACGGGGATGGAGGTGCAGTGAGAATGCGGGGTATTTACAGAGCTCGCTCTCACTACTCCTGCTACTCTTTCCCGGGATGCCAGGGCTCGCACACAGGATACCCCTGAACTCAGTTGCCGGGCAACCGAGAGGAGCCTGCCCTGCGCTCACGCGACCTCTTCGGGATAAGCCAGGCCAGAGCCACTGGGACTGCAGGGGCCAGCCAGGCTTCCCATGGGTTCACACAGGAGCCGGTCTGTGAGGCCGGCTGGGAGAGAGTGCAGTTCCTGTCTAACTTCGTGCAGTGCTGCTGGGCAGCCCAGAGGCCCACACTGGGCCCCAGCCTGCAGCTTCCAGCTGTGCTCACTGCATCTCCGCATGGTGACTCGGGCACCGTGACTCAGGCGGAGGTTGGCACATGGGGCCTCAGGGGCCCAGGTGCTTCCCAGGGCCCAGAAGTCAGCTGGGACCTGCCCTTCCACACCAAATACTTGAGTTTTGATCACCAGTCAGGCTTAGGGACCACACCCATGCACAAATTTCGTGCACTGAGCCTCTAGTACAAAATAAAATTGAAAGAAAAAATATTTTTTTGTGCAAGGGCGTGATGGTTCAGTCCTCCCCAACTGTGCCAGGCTGCATTTGTGGATAAGTTCTTTGAACCATGTAGATATATTAATTCCCATCAAACTTTGTATCTCTATCCATTTATCATATATCTATCTACTTACTAGAGGCCCAGTGTTAAAATTTATGCACAAGTAGGGTCCCTAGGCCTGGCCAGCGATCAGGGCCAATCAGGGCCTTCCGGCTGCCAACTGGGGCCTTTCTTCATTCCGCACTGGTGTTCATGTCATAGCAACTGATTGAACTCCAGAGGGGACACTTTGCATATTAGCTATATATATGTGGGGTGTGTGTGTATATATATATTTATATATTTATATCTATATATCTATATATCTATATCTATTTCATGTCATAGCAACTGATTGAACTACAGAGGGGACACTTTGCATATTAGCTATATATATGTGGAGTGTGTGTGTATCTATATATCTATATATCTATATCTATATCTATATCTATATCTATATCTATATCTATATCTACTTTATCGAGTCACTATTCCCTAGTTTATCTGATGGGTTATACCCTGTTACCATCTGTATTCATTTTTTATTGGTGCTGTAACAAATTTGGCAACACATTTATCATCTTACAGTTCTTTAAGTTGGAAGTCCTACGTGGATCCAAAACCAAGGGCTGAAATCATAGACCAATGTCAGGGCTGAATTCCTCTTTGGAGGCTCTGGGTGAGAATTGGTTTCCTTTCCAGCTCTTAGTGGCCAGTTGGTCCCTTTCTTCTTCAAGGCCAGCAATGGGGGGTTGAGTCCTTACGTGGTGTCATTCTCACATTTCTTCTTAGTCATATCTCCTTCTGCCTTTCTTCTCTCTCTTTCACTCTTAATGACCCTTGCGATTACATTGGGCCCTCAAATAATCCAGGGTAATCTCCCCGTTTAGAGTTGTTAATTATAAGCTTAATTTCCCTTTGCTATGTAACCTTATATGTTAGAAGGTTTTAGGATTAAGATGTGGACATCTGTGAGGATCATCATTTTGTCTACCACCAAACTATCATTATTCACTTTGTTATTCAAATTATCCTACATTTGGCCAGTGGAGATCCTTTAAGCTCTTGTATTCTTTGCCACATCTCAATCATTCTTACAATACTTCTTTGTTTTCTGGTATACTAAGATGTTACAGGCTCATCTTTAACTTTTCTACCTCTAGCCTTGGGAGCAACTGTTTCTCTAAAGAGGCTTGATTCCTTTTACTGGAAAATGATATTTTGAAACCAAGATCTAGGCTGTGGGTACCATGTATATCTTATGTTATTAAGATTTCACTATTCCTAAACATTAAAGAATTTAAATTAAAAAAAAAAAAAAAAGATTCACTATTCCTAGTTCCTCTCTTTGTGCAGACCTGCAAAATCCATGCGAGTCTCTCTGTGTGTATATATATGTATATCTACCCATATAGATATTGAAACTAATATATACCAATAACTCGAATTCTAGCCTGATAGCATAAGGTTTATTCTAGTACCTGTACCTCCCTTTTTGTGACATTGAGAAAACTATTTCCCATTATTCTGAATATATTTTCTTATTTGTTCAACTAGAGGCCCGGTGCACAAAATTAGTACACATGAGGTGGGTGTCCCTCAACTCAGCCTGGACCCTCTTCAATCTGGGACATCCCTCTGACAATCCAGGACTGCTGGCTCCCAACCACATGCCTGCCTGCCTGATTGCCCCTAACCGCCTCTGCCTGCCAGCCTGATCACCCCCTAACCACTCCCCTGCCAGCCTGATGGACACCTAATTGCTCCCCTGCCGACTCAGTTGCCCCTAACTCCCCTCCCCTGCTGGCCTGTTGACACCTAACTGTCCTCCCCTGTTGTTCTGATCATCCCCAACTGCCCTCCCTTGCCGGCCATCTTGTGACCACATGGGGATGGCAATCTTGAGCGAGGACGTGATGGTCAATTTGCATATTACCTCTTTATATGATACATTACAGATACAATAGGTCCTTGGGTTACATCGGAGATACATTGCTATGGCGCAACATAATGGGATATTTGCTGTAAGTCAGAACATACCCACATAAGCATCTATGTCACTCACATGGAACATATACACAGCAGTAATGAAGTGAAACAGTAAAAAAATTTTAACAGAAAGATAATTCCTGACCTTGCAGTAAATAAATAATAAAAACCATAAAACATATGTTCATACGTTGAAATGACAGAACTTTTTTTTTTTTTTAAATGAGAGATAGTGACGTAACCCAAGGACTGCCTGCATTTTATTTTGTATTCATCTTCAGTCTGTCTTGCTACATTATATATAGTATAGGTATTTTAAGTTAGTCTTGAGGGCCAGTTAGCATATTACACCATAATTTTACTGGGAGCTATGGCTTTGTTGCTAATTAATTCAGTAACTTAAGTATTATTTTGCTATATGTGATTTAAAAAAAAAAAAATCTTCACCTGAGGATATTTTTTCTGTTGATTTTTAGATAGAATGGGAGGGAGGGAAAGAGGGAGAGAGAAAAACGTAAACATTGATGTGAGGGAGACACACCAGGGTCTGAGGATGGAACCCGCAACCCAGATGCCTTGATCAGGAATCAAACCTCAGACCCTTCTGTGGACAGGCCAACATTCTTAACCACTGAACCATACTGGCCAGGTCATGTCACATGTGCTTCTATACTTGTTTATATTTGAACAAGTTCTGAACAATCACTGCACCTGTAAAGACAATGTTTCTGGGATTTCCTTATTAACCACTCTTAGCTTAAATATAGTAGAATGTTTTGTATAAACTTATACAAAACAGTTTGTGCTTTGCCAACATTTTCTAAGCTCTATTCCCCTTCCCTTTAGTAATATAAACCATCCCATTGCAAGGAAGATTATTCCAGGAAAAGTATATTTTAAACCAGTTGCATAACAGGCTTTGGGGTTATTTGAAAGTTCAATTACATAGAATTTTAAACAAAATTTTAAGACCAATATCAGTCTTAGCACTGTATTTTCTTTTTTATAAAGATTTTTTAAAATTTATTTTTTTTTATTGATTTCAGAAAGGCCGGGAGAGGTAGAGAGAGAGAGAAACATCAATGATGAGAGAAAATCATTGATTGGCTGCCTCCTGCACACCACCTACTGGGATTGAGCCCTCAACCCAGGCATGTGCCCTTGACCACTAGAATCGAACCCGGGGCCCTTCTGTCCACAGGCTGATGCTCCATCCACTGAGCCAAACCATGTAGGGCAGCAATTGTATTTTTTCCTAGAAGTTTCCATGATAGTGGTATTTCCTCCACCCTGCCCCCCCCAATATTTAGAATAGAATTAACTGTAACAGTAATTATTAATTTGTCACCCTTTGCTTGGAAATCTTGTGGCCACAGAAATATAGAAGATTTTGGTTAATTGTAGGGTGGAATTTACATTTGTATAGAATTTTGTTTTTAATGTGTAGAAACTTCAAGCATTTTCCTCCTTAAAATTCTAAGGGCCTTTTTTTGCTGCATAATAGGGGAGTGCTTTTTCTATCTAACATTTCTTATTCAAGATACGCCCAATTTTCTCTTTTTCAAAAAATATAGAGATCACTTTAAATTACATCTGTAATTACTGATTTTAGAGACACATTATAAGTAAAGTACTACTCTTTCAAAATTCTCTTAATATTAATATAGTCTATCTAATTTTGGGAACGTTACATTTTTAAGAAATGTAACTTGATTACTAGAATCACTATGAATTAATATTTAGTTGCAAATTTGATAATCTAATAAGAGAACATTCAAATTTACCAATAGAGAGTAAGTGTGTGGTCTGCCTTCATCAGAATTTTAACTATTGGAGTATTAGTTATCCTATATAATAAAGAAGTAATATGCAAATTGACCATTACTCCAACACACAAGATGGCTGCCACAAGATGGCCAGCATGGGAAGGCAGTTGTTGGGGACCCAAGCTGGCAGGGGAGAGCAGTTGGGGGGGACCAGGCCTGCAGGGGAGGGCAGTTGAGGGGGACCAGGCCTGCAGTGGATTGCAGTTGAAGGGGACCAGGCCTGCAGGGGAGGGCAGTTGGGGGCGATCAGACCAGCAGGGGAGAGCAGTTAGGGGCAATAAGGCTGGCAGGAGAAGGCAGTTAGTGGTGACTGGACTAGCAGGGGAGGACAGTTAGGGGCAACCAGGCCTGCATGGGAGGGTAGTTGGGCGAGGGGGACCAGGCCTGCAGAGAAGGGCAGTTGGGGGGAGGGGGAGCAGGCCTGCAGGGGAGGGCAGGGGAGGGTTGGGGGGGGAAGGGGGAGCAGGCCTGCAGGAGACCAGGCCTATAGGGGCAGGCAGTTAGGGGTGACCAGGCTGGCAAGGGAGGGCAGTTAGGGGTTACCGGGCCAGCACTGGAGGGCATTTGGGGGTGACCAGGTCAGCAGGGGAGGGCAGTTAGGGGAAATCGGCTGGCAGGGGAGGGAAATTAAGGGTAACCATTTCTGCAGGGGAGGGCAGTTGGGAGCGACCAGGCCTGCAGGGGAGGGCAGTTTGGTGTGACCAGGCTGGCAGGGAGGGCAGTTAGGGGTGACTAGGCTGGCAGGGGAGGGTAATTAGGGGCAATTGGGCCGGAAGGGGAGCAGTTAGGCATCGATCAGGCTGGCAGGGGAGTGGTTAGGGGGTGATCAGGCTGGCAGGCAGAGGTGGTTAGGGGCAATTAGGCAGGCAAGCAGTTGGGAGCCAGCAGTCCTGGATTGTGAGAGGGATGTCCCAGTTTGGAGAGGGTGCAGGCTGGGCTGAGAGACACCCCTTCTGTGTACCAGTTAAGTGCAACATTTCTAAAATGAAAACCATCCCCATATGCCAGTATATTTGGAATATAATTTAAAAAATCAATTTGTAATGAATATTATAAAAATAAATATATTACAATTCAGGTGTTCTTCAATATGTTCAGTTGAAAATTCTCACGAAAAATGATTTTAAAGTTGGTCTATAAAGTTGGCAGGCAAATTGTTAAATTCTAATTGTTTGCACATCTTGAACGTAAGGATGGGGTGAGTGATTTGATGAAGCATGTTAGCATATTAACTTTTAACTCTATAGCAAATACTGTATAACTTAGTTGAGATAAGTTTTAAGTGAACAGTTGTTTTGTTTTTTTTTAAAAAACTAAGAAATGTAGAAAATTTGTATTCTTTAACTTTCTGTTACTATAATTAATTGGACTTTCATTTATAGTTGGAGCAAAGTATAAAATTAGTATATTGCCACTATAGTTTTCAACAGTGTTGCTGAAAATGCCATCCATTCCCCATTCCTGTATTTATTAAATGTCTGCTCTAAAACTGTATTAGTCAAAGTTTCACCACATGCCTATTTCAGCTTCAAGAATATTAATTTATTGCCAGGTTGTTACACCATTTCAATCTATACATCAGTAACCCACAGATCAGTAAATCCAGTAAGGGCTGTTTTTATCAGCAGTTCTGCTTATTCTATTTCAGTAAGCGATAGTCTGTGTAATCAAGGTGATGTCATATTTTGAAATATGTCCCTTATAATTAAAATGAGAACCCTGGCTAGTGTGCTCAGTAGTTAGAGCGGCAGCCTGAGCACCAAAAGGTTGAGGGCTCAATTCCCAGTCAAGGGCATATAACTGAGTTTTGTGGGAGGCAACCAGTCAATATATCTCCCATATTGATTTTTTTCTCTCTCTTTCTTCCCCCTCCGTCTTTCCCTACTTCCCTATCTCCCTTCTAATCTCTCTGAAAAGCAATGAAAAAAAAAAATCTTTTGATGAGGATTAACAAAAACAAACAGAGATATGATGTTTTGGAATTTAGGGCTTTAGCATTTTTTTCTAATGCTTATCTAGATAGGTATCATTTAAGGTGTATGCCTTAGTTTTAGTTCATATAGAATAAGATTAGGGAATTTTTATAAAAGAAAACTGTTATAAAATGTTAATTGAACTACTATTTGTGAAATTTTAGGGGAATAAGTTCCATATGAAACCATTATCATCAGGATTCAATAAAATGTATTT
Source organism: Pipistrellus hanaki (assembly GCF_964339955.1). Classification (NCBI taxonomy): domain Eukaryota; kingdom Metazoa; phylum Chordata; class Mammalia; order Chiroptera; family Vespertilionidae; genus Pipistrellus; species Pipistrellus hanaki. The sequence goes on from NC_140505.1 coordinate 121,637,926, forward strand.
TAAGTGGACACACATAAACTTAATATGTCTTTCTGCTTTATGATTAAACATTTTAACCTAGTTATTATGGTTCAAATATAACTTAGAAACTAAATTTTATAAAGTATATTCTTTGTTGGTATTCACTAGAGGTTTCATATTTTTATAAATAGATTTTTCACATGTTTGCTGTACAGGCTACCAAGAATTCATCTGCCTTATCTTTATGGGGTGCCACATTAATGAAGGCAAATAAAGAAACTGTAAAGCGCCATTTTCAACCTTTTTCATCTCATGGCACAATAAACGAGTCACTAAAATTCTGTGGCACACCAAAAAATATATATTTTTTGCTGAACTGACAAAAAAAAAATAGGTATAATTTTGATTCATTCACACCTGATGGCTAATGTGTTGGCTGTTGTCATTTTTTAAATTTGACAATCTGAGGGAAAAGAGGTCAGTGTTCCTGACTAAATAGTCAGGTATTTTATGTTTTAAAATTCAGCACACCGTTGAAAATAGCTGGTCCAAAGTTTACTTTGCCTAGCAAGTAAAAAATAGATGTTGCCCAAGGGTACAATGTCTTTCCCCAGAGGTAATTCTGCTGTCACACAGTGACACTTCTAGTGTCCTGTCACCTGGTTACTCCCGTAATGGGTTAATTACAAAGGAATTGTGCTAACTTTTTTATTCACCTTTGCCATTTAATTTCCACAATAATCCAATAAAATAGATATTGACTGTTATTCCTTTTTGAAGATGAAGTAACTAGGTGTTAAATAACTTACCCGTAGTGCTGGCACTTGGATCTACGTAAATCCTATAGTTCCCACATTAATATGTTCTTTATTGCACTACGCAGTCAGTGTTCTCAGTCTAGAATATGGTCATCTTATAAAGAGAGGTTATTATCTGATTTTGATTATATCTGAAAATTTTTTTTCATTAATGGGTCTCTCTTGGAGACTTTTAATGATTAAGTAGAAAAAAGAGTTACTGGTGTTTACAAGACTCACCATTTAATTTTGACCAGTTTTTATAAAATGATAATGTAAAAATATTGGGAGAGCTTGGGCAAGATAATAATTTTCCCACTCCAGTGTAATACTAACTCACAGCAATTTTTTTTATACTTTAGAATCAGCATAAAAAATACATTCTCACCAAAACCGGTTTGGCTCAGTGGATTGAGCATCAGCCTGCAGACTGAAAGGTCCCAGGTTCGATTCCGGTCAAGGGCATGTACCATGGTTGCGGGCACATCCCCAATGGGGGGGTGTGCAAGAGGCAGCTGATCAATGTTTCTCTCTCATCTATGTTTCTAACTCTCTCTCCCTCTCTCTTCCTCGCTGTAAAAAATAAATAAAAAAAATATATTTTAAAAAATACATTCTCACTTTTTATTTTTAGCTGTCTTTAAAAATGAGCTCTCTCTCTCTCTCTCTCTCTCTCTCTCTCTCTCTCTCTATATATATATATATATATATATATATATATATATATGGTGAATTGTAGCTTTTTAAAAAAAATTGAAGCCATAAAAAATGCCTGGAAAGGGTTATAATTGTTTCATATTTTAACGTTCATTGACTTTCAGGAATATTTAAAGGTGATGGTTGATGAACGATGCTTCCTTTATTTTCTTAACTTTTTAAAAAAAATATATTTTATTGATTTTTTACAGAGAGGAAGGGAGAGAGAGAGAGCTAGAAATGTCGATGAGAGAGAAACATCGACCAGCTGCCTCTTGCACACCCCCTACCGGGGATGTGCCTGCAACCAAGGTACATGCCCTTGACCGGAATCGAACCCGGGACCTTTCAGTCCGCAGACTGACCCTCTACCACTGAGCCAAACCGGTTTCGGCTATTTTCTTAACTTTAATACAATTTTAAAAAGTGATTGGTTTTGTCTGAAATATCAGATGTATTATAGAGTCTTGTTTTGTTTGACCAGTAGTGCAGATTTTTTAAAGCAATTGTTCTAAATTATTTTCTTTCAAAATGAGATATTTTCTATCAACTGTTTTATGTAATCTAGAATCTGTGCTTGCACACACATTCAAACTGACATGTAATTATTTTTATTTCACAGGAGACATCTAGAACAGTTTCAGGCAGATATAAAAGGTAAGAATCCTTAAGTTATGATTTACAACATATTGTAGACATGAGTGTAATGTCTGTCTCACCATGGCTTAACTAGAACTGTTTTGAGCAGCTTTTTGAAAAATAAGGAACCTTTATATTATGCTTTTAAAAAGAAATTACACTGTAAGTAGGAGTGTAATGTCTGTCTAACCATGACATATTTTGGCATACCTTGCAGTCTTTGAAACTGTACACACTGTGAATTTGTATGGGCCTGATGAACTTAGCAAAATATAAGCTTACGATCATTTTCCCTTATGTGTTTAAACGTTGAAAATACCACTTATATTAATTAGCTTTGGCTGCCATAACAAAAAAACCATAGACAGAACTGCTTAAACAGAAACATATTTCCACAATTCTGTATTGGGCTGTAAAGTCCAACATCAGGGTTGCCAGCATGATTGGGTTCTGATGAAGGTTGTCTTCCTGACTTGCAGATGGCTGCCTTCCTGCCTTTCCTCAGATGGTGGAAAGAGAAAGAGTGGCTTCTGTGTCTCTTTTGATAAAGACACTAATCCCATTGTGAGAGCCCCATCCTCACGACCTCACAGATACCTACTCACCTCCCAAAGGCTCTCCTTTCAATATACCATTACGCTGAGGGTTAGGGCTTTACCATGTGCATTTTGGGTGGATGCAGTTCAGTCCTTTTCTTAGTTTGTTCAGGCTGCTATAACGAAGTACCACAGACTGGTAGCTTATAGACAACAGAAATTTATTTCTCATGGTCCTGGAGGCTGGCAGTCAGAGATCAGAGTGCCATTTTGTTCAGGTTCTGGTCAAGGTCGTCTTCTGGGTTGCTGACTGACAACTTCCTGCTCTGTCCTCACATGGTGGAAAGGACTAAGGAGCTCTGTAGGGTCTCTTTTATAAAGGCACTAATTCCATTCATGAGGACTTCATCTTCATGATCTAGGCACCTCCAAAGACCCCACCTCCTAATACCATTACATTGGGCATTGGTATTTTGACATGAATTGGGAGTAGGTGGGGGGGGGGGGGGGAGGGGAGGGGAGTGTGAAGTAACAGACATTCAGACCACAGTAAGTCCATAGCACCACCTCTAATGAGTAGTGCTTTTACCAGAAAATGTGTTTTAGTGTGTGTGCACATATATAGGAAGAAAATCAGAATTCGTTATGAGAAGTTGTTTAATGCAGATGCCAGGAATGTTGGCTTTCTTCCCTGTTGAAGCCATAAAGGTTGCAGAAGATGTGCTCATACTTGTGCTAATAATTAGGGAATAATTATAAATTTTATTAAGTGCTTATAATGCCCCAAATGCTTTACATAGAGATCTCACTTAATTCTCGCAGTTATCTTATAAGGTACAATATTTAGTTTCATTTCATAGATGAGGGGTTAAAGAGGTAGAATAATTTTGCTGAGGTTACTAAGCTAGTCAACTGAGGCATCTAAATTTGAACTCAGGCAATCTGACTCCAGAACCCACATGCTTGCACATGACCATCTCCCTAGATTTATACATAAAAGACCTTTGTTTTCCTCTATGTGTATGTTAAAGTTTAGAATATTTGATTAAAAGTTTTGTTTATTATATCTTGTCTGAAATAAAACATTGATTAAGAGGAGCTCTAATTTTAATACTTAGCCATCCCCCCTTACCAGCAGAAGTTGTATTCCAAGACCCCCAGTGGGTACCTGAAACCACGTGTACAGAATCCTTTATATACTATGTTTGCTCCTATACTTGCCTACCTATGATACAGTTTAATTTATAAATTAGGCACAATAAGAAATTAGCAGCAACAATTAATAATAAAGTAGAACAATTAGTATACTAATATGAATATAGTCTTTCTCAAAATATCTGATAGTACTAATACGCATTCTTCTTTTGTGATAATGTGAGATGATACCATGTCTATGCGATGAGATGAAGTGAGGTGAATGATGTAGGTATTGTGACATAGCATATTATTGACTTTATGGTGATTTTTAAGAATCACTTTACTGCTTCTCTGTGGCATGTCGGAATTGTCAGCCTCACTACTCTTGGCTTTGGGGCCATTATTAGGTAAAATAGAATAAGAATCACTTAAACAGGAGCACTGTGCATAATTTAACAGTCAATCTATTAACTGAGATGGCTATTATGTGACTGGATAGGTAGTGTATAAGAGAGTGGATACACTGGACATGTGGGTGAGTCACATCCTAGATGGCTCAAGATTTCATCACATTACTCAGAATGGCTTGTAATTTAAAACTTATGAATTGTTTACTTCTGGAATTTTCCATTTAATATTTTCAGAATACAGTTGACCATGGGTAACTGAAACTGAAAAGTGAAAAACTGGATAAGGAGGGAATACTGTATTCTATCGAAATTACTCTTATCTTGAACATCTCTCATGTTCACTGACTCCCTTTTTAAAAGTGTTTAAATAACTTTGAGAAATTATAGCCATCGCTCAGTATGCTTTGGGGATTGGTTCTAGGACCTTACTCAGATGCCAAAATTTAGGTATACTCAAGTTACTGTGTAAACCTATGGACACTCTCCTATATACTTTAAATCATCTGTGGATTATTTATAATAGCTAATACAATGTAAATGCTATGCAAGTAGTTGTTATGCTGTATTGTTTAGGGAATAGTGACAAAAAGTCTGTACATGTTCAGTATAGATGCAACTCTCATGATGGGCCTAACTAGATAGCATACATCAGCAACAACGTAATATTTTTTTTTCCTGAATATTTTACATCTAAGGCTGGTTGATTTTGTGGATGTGGAGCCCTTGGGTGCCTGTATTTGGAGATGTAGGAGGTCATGAAATTTCTGAAACTCAAGGTTTAGGAAAAATGGATCAGTGTCGTGTTTGTAGGTTATTTTTCCAATGTATAATTTTCTTAATAGGATGTTTTCTTGGTTAAGTTTATAGTGTATTGATTAAAATAAAATAATTTTTAAAAAACTAAGAGATTTTTAGATGTGAGGCTGTGGATATACTGCTTGGTGTGATATCTAAATACAACCTTCCCCCCCCCCCCCCTCCCCCCTGAATGACTTGCAAAGGGAAGGATTAGCCAGGGTGTATAATTTACCATTCTTCTTAAAGCATGTAATTTAACCGTTAGAAATGGCACTGATTAAGAAACAGGGGAAGCAAGGTAAGACAGATAATAAGTTTTATCATTTTCACATAGTAATTAACTTTTGTTTATTTGTTTGCACAAATTTTTTTTATACACTATTGATAATTTTATTAAGTAACATTTGTGCACAGTGATAAGTGTGCTTCTAACTTGGCCTCCCCTCCAGTAACATTAATAGGTTATATTTATGTAGCTGTATACAATTATGTAGCTGTATACAATTTTAATTGTATACAGAGCACCTGCACATACCTTATCTAGCAATAGCCTCATCAGGCACCTGAACAGGCATCTTCATTGCAAAATGAGGAAAATGGTTTTAGTTCCACAAGTCCTTTATTATATCACACTAGGGGCCCAGTGCATGAAATTCGTGCATGGGGGGTGGGTCCCTCAGCCCGACCTGCACCCTCTCCAATCTGGGAGCCTCTAGGGAGCTCTCTCCAATCCAGGAGTTCCTGTCTGTCTTTGCAATCATATGAGCAAATTATCTGAGACCCCAACACAGTTTGGTTTGGTCCTCACAGAATAATAGAGGTCTTTCTTTTTTGTCTTTGCTCCATTGGTGGAGATTTACTAGAAATTGCAAGATATATTCCTTTTAATCTTTCCTTGACACGTGGACTTTACTTATGTCTCTCACCTTTGTTTTCCCTCCATCCCCCACCCACAAAAGTAACTTGCTTCAGGCTCAATTTGCTCTAGTGTCTAGGACAGTGGTCAGCAAACTGTGGCTCACGAGCCACATGCGGCTTTTTGGCCCCTTGAGTTTTTAGTGAAGGCCAGCTTAGGAGTACTCTAATTAAGTTAATAACAATGTACCTATATAGTTTGAGTTTTAAAAATTTGGCTCGCAAAAGAAATTTCAATCGTTGTACTGTTGATATTTGGCTCGGTTGACTAATGAGTTTGCCGACCACTGGTCTAGGAGATCCCGCAAAGCATCTGCCACCAGAACTACAATCCCCAGCATTCCTGTGCCCTCCACGCTCTGGGCTTCTGCTTCTGGTCCAGGGACTGCCACCAGAATTACCATTCCCAGAATTCCTGGTGCTCCACGCACTCTTGGTTTCTGCTTCTGGTCCAGGGGCTGCAGAAACCAAAAGAACTGGGAACTTCAGCCGCCCCCAGGCCGGGCTGACAGGATTGAACGCTCCAGTGGTGTCCACAGGACCCTGGCTGCTCCGCACTGGTGCACACACTGCCCACAGGCCCGCCATCTTTGTCAGGTTAATTTGCATACTCACCCCTGATTGGCTGTGGGGATCTCAAAGGGATGGTCAATTTACATATTTATCTATTACTAGTATAGATTATTAGTATAGATTTCCCTCTGAGCAGAAATTAGCTAAGTTACAAGAGAGGAAATATTTTTTTTTAAGTTTTGTAAGTTATAAGAGAGGGAAAGTTTTGTTCATATGCAGAGCATTGTTCATAAGCAGAGCATTGGACATGTCAGGATATGAATATTAGGAAGAATTAGTTTTATCTTAGCTGAAATATAGGTGCAAAATTCTATATCATACGTATAATGTTTCATGTAATTATTGTTCTATAACTATAATTCAAATAGCTTTATCAGAACTTTTCTTCTCTTACAATTTTTTTGCAGTTACTGAAAATGATTATGGTAGAACTTTTATACATCTTAGAATTGTTTATTTTAAAAGCAATTCTTATTGAATATTTGGATTAGAGAAACCCACACAGATCAATTACTATTAACATTATATTTATAGGCTTTTTATTTGTATAACTGTGTGGGTAATGGACATATAATTTTGCTTTTTACTTTACTCCATAGTTGATGTAAAACAGGTATCTTAAACTTTTATTTTAAGTTGATAGAGAATGACTGCTATCAACTGAGCAGTCTCTGCTTTTCTCCTTTTCAATGAAGTGTAGTGTAAGTATTCCAGAGACCTTCATTATAACTGTTTTTAGGGACCCATAATTTTTTGTTTTTGCCATAATTTCTTTATTTTGAGAAAATGTGACTCTGATTCTTTTCCTTAAGGACCAGCATTCTCTTTCATAGTTTGTTGTGCTAAAATGTTTGTTTTGATAATTTGAATTTGTCCCAGTTGATATATTAGGGAACGATTTGACTATAACACAAAATTTGAGTTTGCTAATGCAGAATTTTAATTTTGTTCATGAGAAACAGTAGGTACACCAAGAAAGCTGTACCTAGCTCAACCAAGCCACATGGAAATGCACAAACCATACACCTCAAACTTCATACTTCACTGTGAACCACAGCTGTCCACATGTGGTGTTAGAAGAACTTCTGTCTAATTTCAAAAGACCCTCCTTTTCATACTTTACTTAATGTGTAAATAAAATAAGTGTCACTTTTAAAAGATACTGTATATCTTGAATTATGTCAGATCTCTTATTTTTGAACTAATATATAGAGAAACCAGACCTTTAATTGTCATGTGAATCTTAATGCTCTTTCTTAGGAAATTGAATAGGCCCTCTAAGTTTGGAAAGTAAATAATTTATTTAGAAACATAATATTCATACAGAGATTTAAGATGTTGTAACACAACTGTTAACTTTTTTTTTTTTTTTCTAAATAGGAGTTTTTTTATAACCACTGTTTTGAAACCAGTAGTTCTTGTTTGCACATGTGTTTAAAGAACCACTTAGTCACAAGAAACTTCCTTAGTTTGTAGGTCAGAGGTTACACCAAAACATTATCCTTGAAAAGTAAGAAATTTTAGACTAAAAACCAAATGTATCTCCCAGTCTTCTTGAGCTGTATGTGAACTTTTCTAAAGAAACCTGTTCCTTCTCAAGATCTCTTCTTTCTGTACTAGAGGCTCAGTGCATGAATTCGTGCACTGGTGGCGTCCCTCAGGATGGCTTGCAGTGATCGTGCTGAAACCTGCAGTCCAACTCTGTCTGCAGCTCTTACCTGCCACTCCCGCTCATCCCGACCTCATTACACCTGCTGTGGGCTTGCGCCCAATCAGTCCTGATCGGGAGGGGCTTGCAGAGGCACCGCTGCCACAGTGGTACTCACCAGCCATGAGCCCTGTGTCTGGTGCCCTCCCACAGGGAATGGCCTGCAGGTTTGGGCCAGAGGCGGCTCTCTGACATCTCTCCAGGGGTCCCAGATAGTGAGAGGTTGCAGGCCAGGTTGAGGCGCCCCACTGGTGCATTGTTCGGGCAGGGGAGGGATTATGGGAGAGCTCCAGGGCATGTCCAGCCCCCTTCTCGTCTAGTCCCAATTAGCCGGACCCCCGCAGCAAGCTAACCTACCAGTGGTCCCTGGTGGTCAGTGCACATCATAGCAAGCGGTTGAGTGCACATCATAGCAAGCGGCCTTAGCATATCATTAGCATATTACACATTGATTGGTAAAACAGTCAACCAGTCACTGGACCACCAGACATATTAGGCTGTTACTATATAAGATTAGCATCCTATCTAATATAATAGTAATATCAAAATTGACCATCATTCCTACACACAAGATGGCCCCCATGTGGTCAAAGATGGCCACCCCCATTTGGAAACAAGATGGCCACCAAAAGATGGCCAGCAGGGGAGGGCAGTTGTGGGTGATCAGGTTAGAGGAAGGATTGGCCAGGGGGGTGGGAAGGGGCGTTTGGAGGGGCCAGGCCTGCTGGGACAGGCAGTTAGGAGGGGCCAGGCCTGCTGGGGCAGGCAGTTGGGGGGAACCAGGCCTGCATGGGAGGGCAGTTAGAGGTGAGCAGGCCTGCTGGGTGGGCAGTTGGGGGGAACCAGGCCTGCAGGCGAGGGCTGTTGGGAGGAGCATGCCTGCAGGGAAGAGCATTTGAGGGCAACCAGGCCTTCAGGGGAGGGCAGTTAGAGGCAATCGGGCTGGCAGAGGAGCAGTTAGGCGTTGATCAGGCTGGCAGGGGAGTGGTTAGGGGATGATCAGACTGGCAGGCAGAAGCAGTTAGGGGCAATCAGTCAGGCAGGCAAGCCATTGGGAGCCTATAGTCCTGGATTGTGAGAGGGATGCCAATGACCCATTTAAATGGGCAGCCAGACATCCCTCGAGGGGTCCCAGATTGGAGATGGTGAAGGCTGGGCTGGGTTCAGGCCTAAACAGGCCATCAGACACAAGATGTCCCAGATTGGAGAGAATGAAGGCTGGGCTGAGGGACACCCCCCTCTGTGCATGAATCTTGTGCACCGGGCCTCTAGTCTATATATGTAAAAAGCCAGCAACTGTAATGGCCATAACGACCCGTTGCTATGATGTCTACTGTAGCCAGCGAATTGTCCGATTAGGGAATGGGGCCAACTGGTCAACCTCGTGGCCCCTCACCCCTGCCAACCTGCCCCTGATTAGACTCTCCCATCCTGATCAAGAGCTGGCCACTGGCCAAACGCCCCTTCCCTCCCCCCTGGCCAACCCTGCCCCTGATCAGCCTGCCCCACCACTATAGGCCTGCCCCTGATGGCACCCCTTACCCCAGTAGGGCCAGGGCTGGGTGGCCAATCTGCAGCCCCCCTCCCCCCACTGTCCCATCCCTGATTGCACCCCCCACCCTATCAGGGAAGGGCCAGTTGGCCAACCACTCATAGTGCCACCCCAGGCTGCTGGCCCCCACTTGGTACCCCCTACCTTGTTCAGGGATGGAGCTGGCTAGCTCACCACCCACAACCCCTCCCGATGGCTGGTCCCACCCCCAATCATCTCCCAACACCACTTGGGGATTGGGCCTACCAGCCAATTGCCCGTGGCCCCTTTGTCCAGCCCTCCCGGTCCTAATTGAGTCCTGATGGGGGTGGGCCGGCCAGCCAACTTCCCGCCATCTCCTCCTCCCGACAGGCCCAGCCCCGATCTGCCCTGATGGGGGCCGGGCCAGCTGGACCCCACCTGAGCACAAATTTGTGCACTGGGCCTCTAGTATCTATATTTTACCAAATGCTACAATGATACAATAGCTTTGGCTCTTCTGGTTAATGTATTTTGCAAATGGATAGGAAGTCACAAAATGATATTTTAAAAGTAATTTTCATGGTCTGAATTCTTCTCTGGTGGATTTGTAAACTGTTTTTTTTGTGTGTGTTGTAAATATTAGCTAAGATTTATATAGTGTTCATTATGTATCAGATATTATTCAAAGTACTTGCCATATATGTTAATTCAGTCAATTATGCAATAACCTCATGAGGGAGATGTTTTATTATCTCTATTTTACAGATGAGGAAACCAAGGTAGAGTGTAGTTGAATGAATTGTGTGAGATCAGAGAGTTATTAATTGATTTTTTTCAGCATATGTTGGTTTATCTCATAATAATATTAATTTGCCTGGTATGGGTAGAATGTAGAATGTTTGTTTTACAATTTTGTTTGGCTTATTTTGACTTCAAGTAACTGAAAAGTAGGTACTAGTAACTGGATTTTTTTGTTTGTTTGTTTAACATGGGTTGTTGTTTTATTTTTTGGTTTTGTTTTGTTCTTTAACTTCTACATATGTGAACTTTGTTTAGGTAATTTTACTTTGTTTTAGCTACAAGATTTAAAATATCTTCATAATCAAGAAAGATATTTATGTTAATATTTGGCATAAATATTTTAAGTGCATTTTATGTACAGTATTATATTTCCTTGGAAATTAACCACTAATCTGGACATGCTATTCTATAAAATAACTTTATTGAGATATAATTGAAATATCAAAATTAATCCTTTGAAAATGTACAGTTCACCAGTTTATAGTACATTGACAGGTTGTACAACCACCACCACTATCTAGTTCTATAACTTCCCCCTCCCCCACCAAGAAAAAGGGGAAACCACATATCCATTAACAGTGAACCCCAACCCAGCCCTTAGCAACCAGTTCTCTGTTTCCTGTCTTCATAAGTGTGCCTGTGTTAGATATTTCATATAAATGGAATCATACAATATATGGCCTTTTGGTTTGGCTTCTTTCAATTTACATAATGTTTTTAAGATTTATTTATATTAGCAGCATGCTTGGTTATACCACATTTTGGTTAATCATTCATCAGTTGATGGACATTAGGTGGTTCCCACCTTTTGGTTAATATGAATTACTGTATTAGAATACATAACATAGTATGCTATAAACATTCATGTATAAGTTTTTGTGTGATTCCTACTTTTTATATTGCTTAGTTTTGAAAAATCAAAATGGATTTTTATGTTTAATATTTGTTTAATAGTTCTGAGGTGCCAGGTATGTGTCTGGGGTACGCATGCTAAGATAATGAGGAGTGTATAACTTTAGCTCTTTTTGTCAAATACAGTGACCTAAATTTGGAAGGATGTTTCGTTTTCTGTATTTGTTTTGTCCAGGTCTCAGGTAGTAAAATTTGAACAACTGATGAGGTAACTATCATATTTAATTTCTTTAGGGTAATTCACTATACCAGAAATGAGCATGTATAATGACTCCTAACTGGAAAAACTTACAATTTTCAGTGAGATAGATTATAAACTATAACATTAATATAAATAGTTACAATGCAGACATTGAACTGATGCTATAGAAAATTATTAATTGTATATGAAAATTATATTAAGTGGGGAGGGGGAGAACGTATTACAAAAAAACATAATATTGAAGCAAAGTCTAACAGTATTCTTAACTTGAAATCTATTGATGCTCTACAAAAATTCTGTGTAAAAGAATAAATGTTTATCTAGGAGAAGAGCTATATTTTTCATTAGATTTTCAAAGGGATGTAGAATCCAAAAAGATTGATAACTGCTAACATGTCACAGTGGAATGTATTGGTAGTTTTCTCTGGGTTGTTGGGGTTACTGGAGATACTTATATTTTTTCATTTTCTACAGTGAATATGTACCACAGAGTTGATTTTTATTTTTAGTTGTTGCTCTGTGTGGGGTATGCATTTAAAGGAAGAAGAAAGAGAAGACCTGTGTGAGTAAGGGGCTATTTTGGGAAGTGGGAGTGGTGGTGGGGAACAAGGTAGGAAATATTAAAAATATGAAGACCAATCATGGAATTGTTGGTAACTTAGAAATTTCATGATTCATCCAACACTTCTAAGTATTTTGATGCTCATTCTAAAAGTAGGATTTTACTCATGAGTCTTGTATTTCTTTTAATTGCTAAGATTTAAAATATCTATCTTAGTGGAAAATTCCTCTAGCTGTAATTTCACAATGCTGCCGGTCTTGTTCTCATGATAGTTTTAGAAGAACAGTGTTTATTTCCCCTACATGACTCCTCCTAATCTTTCCACAGAAGATGTGAAAATTCCCAGAGGAGGAAAACTTTCGGTAGATTGTGGTATTTATCTTTAATGATACTCTGTATTCTTTTTCCTTTTCTGAACATTATAGTTAATATGTTTGTAGCTAAGGGCAGAGCCTGGGTGATTCTTTTTGGAATCATATTAGAGATTTGTGTTAACATTTCTGAATAGAATGTTACAAATTTTTTGGAGTTAATGAAACAATTTTATTTTCTGGGTATTTTGTACTGCACATATCAGACCTTCAAAATAGGTTAACATTTCTGTTTCTAAAATAAACAAAGCTAAATTTGGCAGTAAGATCAAGTAACACAATTATTCACAATTCTCGACAGTATTTTTTACAAACCTAATCTGAATGTGGATAAAGCACTTTTTTCCCCCTAATAATTATTCCTTGTTTTTAATTTGCATAATGATATCATTTATGTATCAACAAACCAACTATGAAGTATTTTAAAATTTGTTAATAGGTTAAACTTTTAAAAATACTCTTTTAAGCTTGTACATTAATGCTTTTAAGGGATATTCATACTTCTAGGTTTTTGTTTGTAGTTGTCAGCATTGTAGTTTCTATTTGAATAATCTTAAGGATATTGCATACAATTGGACTTTCTTTAAGTGAAAAGAAATCCTTTAAAATTATTCTAATGTTCTTATACTAGAGGCCCGGTGCACGAAATTCATGCACCGGAGTGTGTGTCCCTCAGCCCATCTGGGATCCCTCTCACAATCCAGGACTGCTGGCTCCCAACTGCTCGCCTGCCTGCCTTCCTGATTGCCCTTAACCACTTCTGCCTACCAGCTTGATCACCCCCTAACAACTCTCCTACAAACCTGATTGATGCCTAACTGCTCCCCTGCCAGCCTCATTGCTATAACTGCCTTTCCCTGTAAGTCTGGTCACCCCCAACTGCTCTCCCCGCAGGCCTGGTCATCCCTAACTGCCCTCCCCTGCAAGCTTGGTCGCTCCTAACTGCCCTCCTTTGCAGGCCTGGTCCCTCCCAATTGCACTCCCCTGCTGGCCATCTTGTGGTGGCCATCTTGTGTCCACATGGGGGCAGCCATCTTGTGTGTTGGAATTATGGTCAATCTCCATTTTATTAAAATAATTGTCACTTTTCTTGCTTTAATGGCTTCCCATAACCTTCAGATGATGCCTGCACTAGTCTTCAAGGAAAAGTGATGTGCAAGATAATGTATAGAACTTCTATTTATATTTATCATTTAATATAAAAAAAAAAACATTAAGACATTAGTACTTAATAGCTAGTACTGTATATTACTCATTACCCTTGCTCTATATGTGAGATGGTCATTTGGTCCTGGAGGTATCCTGAGGAAAGCGTTTTGTTTGTTCACCTTATGAATGTTGCATAATACTGAAATTCGAATTTTAAATGGATTTATGAATTATCTAGTTTAACTAATACTTAGAAAATTGATAAATCTGGGTAAAATTTAAGGAGAATATCTAATCAAGTATATAAGGACAAAAATGATCACATGTTCAGCTGGCAAGATACATAGAATCAGATCTGTTTTTGAAAACAGCAAAATATCTTTGTTTACTTTGGAATTTTTAGTGAAGCTTTTAAAATATTTAAATTTTTATTGTGAGGCATCTCTTTTAGTAGCATAACTATAAAATCAAATATGAAAATTGATCTTAGAACTAGCTCTTTGAATCTCTGGCAAAGTATTAAAATAAGATCCTAAAAAGTGATGAAGCATTTTCAGTTATACTTTCATTAAAAATGTCATAGTCCGTATAGATAGGTGGAACAACAAATTGATGTTTCTCTCTCTCTCTCTCTCTCTCTCTCTCTCTCTCTCATACACACAAATAAATAAATTTTTTTTCAATGTTATGGTCAGTGCTTTGTGAAAACAAAAACTTTGTACCTTAAAAAAAATATATGCTTTAAATTTTTTTCATCCCTTATATTCTGTTTTTGTGATACAGATAATATTTATTTTAATAATGTGATTATATTATAAATACTGATTATCTGTATATAATGCATATTGCATATATATTTTTATAATAATAAATATGTAACATGTAATATATAGTTATCATAATATGGTTACATTATAAATTATAAGAATAATACATAAATAAACATACATACCAACATGGGTATGTAGTGAATAAAATTTGGAGACCATAATTTAAATTCTTATAAAATGACTTTCAGGTTTTCTACTTTTTCAGTGTCATATCACTTCTCTTAAATAGGCCATGTGCTCTTTGTTTCTAGACATTTGCACATTCTGAGTTTTAAACTTTCTGTAGCATAACTATCGCTCAAAGTGTGGTCCTTGAACTAGTGGTCATTACCAGTCCAAAGCTAGATAAAAACTTGAAGTAAATATTTAGAAGCTTGAATTGCATTTTGATATTGTCATCATATGCAACTGCATTATCAGTAGAATCTCTTTTGAACTGAATATTGACTAGCCCAAGTCAATGTTGCATGCACAATATTTTGAATTTAATTTTTAGATCAGTTTAAGGTTCACAGTAAAATTGAGGGGAAGGTATAAAAATTTTCCACATGCCTTTTGTGAACTCCCCCCCCCCCCCCAACCTCCCCACACACACAAATGCATGGCCTTCCCCATTATCAACATTCCCCAACACCTATTTATTCCCCCTCCCCATTACTTCTCCCCCAATCCCTGGAACTACTTACTGTTTTTACTCTCTCCATATAATTTTGTTTTCTACCATGTCATGTAGTTGAAGTCTATTCTCTTTTTCTTACTTAGCCCATGTAGGGACCTGTTGGTTTAATCAATCTTTTCAAAGAAAGCTTTTGGTTTTATTGATTTTTATATATTGGTTTTCTATTTATAATTTAACTAGAGGCCCGGTGCACAGGATTGGTACATGGGTGGGGGCGTAGTTCCCCTCAGCCTGGCCTGTACCTTCTCGCAATCCGGGATCCCTCGGGGGACGTCCAACTTATCTTTTAGGCCCCATCCCACAGGGATCCCTGCAGGATCGGGCCTAAATTGGCTGTCGGACATCCCTCTCAAAATCTGGGACCACTGGCTCCTAACCCCTCTGACTGCCTGCCTGATTGCCCCTCACTGCCTCTGCCTCAGCTCCTGCCACTGCGGCTTCTTTCAGAAGGTCCTTTGGCTGTCTGGTCTAATTAGCATATAATGCTTTTATTATTATATATTGATTTCTATTCTGATTATTTCATTTTTCTGCTTACTTTGGGTTTAAATTTCACTTTCTTTTCTAGTGTCCAAAGGTAGAAAATTACTTAGAATACTGACTTTAGACCCTTCTTCTTTCCTTATATATGCATCTGTGCTATAAACTTCCCTCTTAAGCATCCCACTGCTTTCACTTGCATCCCACAGATTTTAAGTTGTGGGTTCATTTTCATTTAAAATGAAATATTAAAAATATTTTAAAATTTTTTCTTGAGATTTCTTCTTTGATCCACATGTAATTTAGAAATGTGTTGTTTAATCTCCACATATTTTAAGATTTCCCGATTATCTTTGCTTCTGATTTCTAGTTTAATCCTACTGTGGCCTTAGAGCAGACATTGATTTGGTATATCTTGATGTATGTTCCATGTGAGCTTGAGCAGTATGTGTAGCCTGCTGTACATGTGTTATTTTTATATTAGTCATATGTAACCCAAAATAGTTAAGAATTGAAGAAAATGTGAAAATTTATTTACTTTAAAAATCTTTTCAATTTCTGCATTTGTTAGTATTATCTAAATCCAGGGAGTAAATTTTTAATTTTTATTCTAATTTATTTAAGATAAAACAAGCTTTAATAGACTTTAAAACAATAATTTAAAATATCCCTTTCTGAATATGACAGTAATAGCAAACCAAGAGATGTTGATGGAAGTACTATAATTTCAAAGAGATACAGAACAACAGAGTCTATACCCGTTTTGTGGGCAAGCATTGTCCTTCCTATACTGAATTCAGTGATTAGCCGTAATGGATGTGGAATTGCTAAAACCACAGTGAATTATTTGCAGTGATGTACTGTTTACTAAAACAATAAAACCATCAAAATTTAAGTGGCACTTATAATAGGCATGACATAAATATATTCACAACCACAAATGCATTATTTGAACAAATATTATAGTTAAGCTGACAGCCAGTCTTCAGGATTTCATATGTAATCATTAGTGCTTTGTAAATTTCTTTTAAAGTCTCATTTCAGGTTATACACAAATGATAAGACAAAGATACTTTATTAGAGATATGGAGTGAATCTGTAGCAAAGAAGATAGTTTGTATAATACTTTACAGCAACACCATAGCTCAATAAATTTAGGACCATTTAAGTGATACAGAAAACAAATTCTTCAACAAATAAGATAGCAAAAAAAATTTTTTAAAAATAGATTTTATTGATTTTTTACAGAGGAAGAGAGAGGGATAGAGAGTTAGAAACATCGATGAGAGAATCATTGATCAGCTGCCTCCTGCACACCCCCCACTGGGGATATGCCCGCAACCAGCCAAGGTTCATGACTAGAATCGAACCTGGGACCCCCCCCCCAGTCCGCAGGCCGATGCGTCTACCCACTGAGCCTAACCGGTTTCGGCAATAGCAAATAAATTTTTGTTATAATTTCATGAACACATTGACTTTTGTTGACATGACAGTGATATGAAGAATTTATTTTTTAACTTCCTTGATGACAAACACAACATGCTCTGAAGTATATAAAACTTTGAAGGGTTAACAAATCAACTGGTTTGAAGTTTGGCTTTCTTTTGTAGAAGTATGTTCTGATTATATAGAGAAAGTGACAGGGAAAACATGCTGGAACTTGTGCCAGGATGTACATTAATGTCCTGCATGTTTCTTTGAGAAAGTCTTGTTATCTCAGCTGAACTAAACAGTATTCTTGTTATATCAGCTAAGTTAACAGTGGTTCACTAAAAGTGTGAATTACTTAAACACTAATGCATTAAATTTGAGATTAAAAAATAGTAAGTGATAATTTGGAAGCTCCACCAATCAACTGTTAATCATATGCTGAAGTAAAAAATAACGTTCAAAGGAAAATTTTCAGACAAAAGTATTTGAACTTTGGGATGAACTCACTGTTTTTTTTTTTGTTTGTTTGTTTTGTTTTTAAATATATTTTATTGATTTTTCACAGAGAGAAGAGAGAGGAATAGAGAGTTAGAAACATCGATGAGAGAGAATCATCGATCAGCTGTCTCTTGCACACCCCACACTGGGGATGTGCCCTCAGCCAAGGTACACGCTCTTGCCCGGAATCGAACCCGGGACTTCTCAGTCCGCAGGCCGACGCTCTATCCACTGAGCCAAACCGGTCCCGGCGAACTCATTGTTTTTGCAAACTAAGAAATCAGTTTGGTCCCCAGCTTTTAAAATACGTGAATTAGACTTGTTTCTCTAATAGTTCTTATTAAGTAATTTAGTCTTCCATGTAAGGGAGACATAAAATGTTTTCAGTGTTATATAAGACCAAAGAACAAAAATGAATGGAGCCGAAACTGGTTTGGCTCAGTGGAGAGAGCGTCGGCCTGCGGACTCAATGGTCCCAGGTTTGATTCCAGTCAAGGGCATGTGCCTTGGTTGCAGGCACATCCCCGGTGGGGGGGTGGTGCAAGAGGCAGTTGACTGATGATTCTCTCTCATCGATGTTTCTAACTCTCTATCCCTTTCTCTTCCTCTCTGTAAAAAATCAATAATTAATATATATATATATATATATATGAATGGAAATGTTGGGGGAAAATTCTACCAATTATGAGTTCCACAATATTTTAACAGTTATCAGTAAAGTTAGTGATTTTATTATTGCACATTTGCATAAAAGAAAAGCTATCCATAAAAAATTAATATATCAGGAATCCACTTTTTATCAAAAGCTATTTTATATTTAACTATAAATGATTGGCATATGATTGAAGCTGATTACTAATGAAGGACTGAAGACATTTTGAAAAGTCATTTTCTGCATTTGTGATAAAAGTTGAAAATGAACATCCTGAGCTGGCTGAAATTGTTTTACTGTCTCTTATTCCTATCAGCATACATCTGTGAAACTAGTTTTTCTGTTATGGGTGCTATTTAAACAAAACATGCATGTAATTTAGATATACCTTAACCCTTGTGAGCAGCATAATCATCAGTCCAACCTAGTATAGGTAAGTTAACAACTATGGTCATCAGCTCCTAGGAGAGCCCCGGAAGCCTGACTCGTGGTATTTACCCTTCCAAATTGCAACATAGTTGATGTGCCAGTATGTCATTTCTGAGATTTGGGTAGAACCAATATGCAGTGTCTGTCTTGGTTGCTATGTCACTTTCTCTTTGGGAGACAGTTGCTATATGGTGAACAGCCCAATGGAGAGGCTCACAGAGTGAGGGACTGAGGCTTCTGGCCAGCAGCCAGTGAGACACCGAGGCCTTTTGCAGTCAGATATGTGGATGAGCTTAGCAGGGGTCTTCAAACTACGGCCCGCGGGCCACATGCGGCCCGCAGAGGAGTCTGATCCGGCCCGCCAGGTTTTTTGGGCAGTGAGCGCAGCCGAGGTGTTACAGTAGGAATTAGTAGTTCATATAGTCCGGCCCTCCAGCTCTCTGAGGGACCGTGATCTGGCCCCCACTTTAAAAAGTTTGAGGACCCCTGGCTTAGAGGCAAATTCTCCAATCAAGTCAAGCCTTCAGGTGACTTAGTAGTGTGATAGCCTATGATTGCCTATATGCATACTTCCAGGGGAAAATATGTAATTCTTTTCTTTTTTTCTATTTATTCTAATTATATTATTAAAATATAATTTTTGTGGGTCAGAATAAAATAAAATATTTGTATTTGTATGGCCTCTCTTGTTTTTTCAATAGTTCATTTTTATTTGATCATTTATAAAAGTACTAGAGGCCCGGTGCACAAAATTCATGTATGGGGAAGGGGGGGTTCCCCTCAGTCCAGCCTGCACCCTCTTCAATCCGGGACATCTCTCACACAATCCTGGACCACTGTCTCCTAACTGCTCACCTGCCTGCTAGCCTGATTGCCCCTCACTGCCCTCTCCTGCTGGCCGAATCACCACTTTTTTTTTTTTTTTTTAAATATATATTTTATTGATTTTTCACAGAGAGGAAGAGAGAGGGATAGAGACTTAGAAACATCGATGAGAGAGAATCATCAATAAGTTGCCTCCTGCACACCCCCTACTGGGGATGTGCCCGCAACCAAGGTACATGCCCCCGACCGGAATCGAACCCGGGACCCTTCAGTCTGCAGGCCGACGCTCTATCCACTGAGCCAAACCGGTTTCGGCGGGCCTAATCACCTCTTAACTGCCTCTGCCTGCCAGCCTGATTGCCCCCAACCGCACCCCCCCCCCTTGCCTGGTCACCCCTAACTGCCCCCCTTCTGGCCTGATTGCCCCAACTCCCCCACACACACAGGCCTGGTCATCCCCAACAACTTCCCCTGCCGGTCTGGTCACCCCCAACTGCCCCTGCTGGATTGGTCACCCCTATTGCCCTCCTTCTGGCCTGTCTCCCCCATTGGCCTGGTCGTCCCTCACTCCCCCTCCTCCCCGCGCCGGTCTGGTTACCCGATGCAGCCTGCTGTTCAGTCATTTGGTCATCCCTCACTAACCCCCTGATAGCCTGGTCGCCCCACTCAGCCTGTGATCCGTTGTCCGTCCAGTTGTTTCAGTTGTGATGGCCCCTGGCTTTTTATATATTAGGATTGGTCCATGATGGATTGGAATTTTTTTAAAAAAAAGAAAGTGGTTCTCTATCACAGATAGTCTGCATTAATTCTCTTTCATAGTACCCTAAATTAACTTATTGTGATGATGGTTTTGCTTTGTTCTAGTTAGCTATAATCTCTGTTAAGTTGAAGGGCAGGGTGTATGTCTATGTTTTCTGTTACAGTATCCAGAACAGTGTCCCGTCTTTACCAGCTATCCAGTAGATACTGGTCAAAAGAATTAATTAGTGTTTTTCATTATGTTGGAATAATGATTAACTTCTATAGTTATGAATTAAGTTGATTACTATAGCCAGGTGTCCTCAGGGAATAGTAATTGTTTATGGTGAACAGAAAATATTTTCAGCGTTCTTCTTGCTGGGTATATTAGATGTTTTTTGAATGAATATATATAATTATTTTTTATTTTTTTATTTTTTATTTTCATAGCTCAACCACTGCCTCTGAAGAAGATATCTCAAGTAGATATCCCCGAACAGATAGAAGTGGGTTCGGCAGACATAATAGGGATGCAAATGCTTCAGGTAATTTGGTTTCAAGTAACACATTGGAAAAGAAAATTGAAGATCTTGAAAAGGTATGAATTACAAATTATTTAAGGTTGATAGAATTAATATACTATTTGGATTTTTTTTTTTTTACTTGCATAGCAGCTGAGAGAGAAAATAAATTGAAATTTGTAAATTGAAAAATAAAATAAGTTTTAAAAAATTGAAATTTAGCACTGAGTGACAGTGCTAAAAAAAAAAAAAGGGGGGAAAAGAATAAGGGCACCGATAGAAGATATCATTAGTGTTCATTGGTAGTTTCCATTTATAGTCAACTAGCAGCTTTGAATCACTCTCTTACGTATATTGTCTAGATGCACAGTGACTTGGTTTACTTTCTGATTTCCTTAATATTTTCCTGTGTCTGGTTCTGTTAATGTTATAACTTTTAGAAGCAGAGCCAATTCTTGTATTCCTTGATATTTAATGACTACTCCCATCCTGCCAAGTGCTATCTTTAATATATTGAAAATAGCCCTTGCCTTTGAAATGGTTACAAGTTTTCCTGGCAGAATGGACTACTGTGTGTTTATTTTATTATCTGTACAGATTGTCATTTGGGTTCTGAGTTAGCGCCCATAGCCATATTTTGTGTTTGAAACCATTTAAAATTTTTTAAATTAAATTTATTGGGATAACATTTGTTAATAAACACAAAGCAATATACAGATGGAGTTTGAAACAATTTTAAGAATAAACCTATTTAGTAGTATCTTTGAGAACAATGCAAATGGATATTGGTATAAATTATCAGGTTCTATAGAGTCAACCTCTAAAATTGATAATGGTACTGAATTACTGTCTGATTATCGAAAATGTTTTGTTTTGCTTAATTGAAATTATTACCTGTGATATAAAGATTATTTTTAGTAGAGATTTAATTTGTAAAGTTGTTTCTTTAATAACATTATCGTTATTTTTAGTTCACTTATGAGCTTTCAAACTAGTTTCTATAAGTCTGCAGTTAAAACTTTAAGGAATATATAGTTCAGTAGATTTCAAGGGGATTCTTCAGGAAGGTTTTGAAAGTTCCACAAGGGTTTGGATTGCCTTGTTAGTGGCTGGCAGCAGTTGATTAGAGGCCAGCCGGCTGCTTTCGCTGTGGATTAGTAGGAAAGAAAGTAGTTCTGGGTGAGACCTTTTCAGTTCTGCTTCTCTTTTGCCCTCAAGGTGGCTGACCTAGCCCAAGTCTCTGGTTTCTCTAAATAAGATTTCTTTGGAAAAGGTGTTACATTGTCTATTTCAGTTTCTTCGTTTTATCCATTGTCAGTTAACTCGCAGAGTTGGAAGTAAAACTGAGGGCCATTTTTTTCCCCCTGTTTAGACTTTTCCATACAGCTTTCTCCTTTTCTTTTTAAAATATTTTTTTCCAGTTACAATTGACATACAGTTGACATATATTAGTTTCAGGTGCATAACAAAGTAAAAATTTTAAACTATTTTTAATAAATTTGAATTTCTTCAAACAGATATTATCCATCAAAATATTTTATTACTAATGGTGGTGATAAGCTAAAGAGGGAACTTTGAGTGTTAGTATTTATTAAAGATTTGTGTAAACATAGATTTAATCAGAAACATATCTTACAACTCCTAAGTCCCTCTCATTCTCTGGTTCTTTTCTGGGATGGATTTTTCCTTCCCTCTTCAAATGGCAAGAAAATTCAATGGAAATTTTCATATTTGGAAGATGTATGATACTTAAAATTATAAACCACCAAATTACTTTCCACTTAATCAACTTTGTAATTATATATACTAGGAAATATCAAGAGAAAGGCAAGAAAACTTAAGACTTGTGAGACTGATGCAAGATAAAGAGGAAATGATCGGAAAACTCAAAGAAGAAATTGACTTGTTAAATAGAGTGAGTATTTACATATTTCAGATTCATCATTTCCTTTTTTTCTGGAAATTAAATGAAAATATATAAATATGAAGAAATTATTTAATTTCATTATTTGGTTGGTTCTTTCGTTAATGCCATTAATTTGTGGTAAGAATGATCATTTCCTTCTGGAAATTGATTTCCTGTGTTTAATTATTAATTGTATTTACTTAATATTCTGTTAGAGATGGACTGATGAATGGATTTGCTTTGTGTTTTGTTCATCTGGAGGTGAGGTGAGAGGCAGCTTGGTCACCACTATACATAAAAGCCACAAAGTTTCCTCAATGAAGACTACTTTCTTGCCATAGGAAATTCCAATTTCTTTGTATTTTCTCTACTTCTTTGTCTTCAAGTGTATGTGTGCATTCTCAACTTTATGTTAATAAGCCTTATCTGAAGACCTCTCTTATGAATATTTGTAGGTCTTTTTTTCTCTCCTTTAGCCCTTGAATTTACTTCCTGCTTAAGAAGCAGGTCTTAATGCTAGAGCTAGATCATACTTAAGTAATGCTGATGAGAAGACATCCCATAGTTTTGGTTTTAGAAAACTTTAGATAGGATAGAGGAAGGAAATGTTTACTTTTCAAGCATGTCAAACTCACGGCTGGTAGGCC
This sequence comes from Pipistrellus hanaki, assembly GCF_964339955.1. Taxonomy (NCBI): domain Eukaryota; kingdom Metazoa; phylum Chordata; class Mammalia; order Chiroptera; family Vespertilionidae; genus Pipistrellus; species Pipistrellus hanaki. The sequence continues at coordinate 121,661,242 of NC_140505.1, forward strand.
GCATGCCTCATTTATTTGAAGGAGTTTGACATGCTTGCTAGGGGAAAAATAACATTTTTAATCCAGTCTTAACTCTAACTATGAAAAAAGAGAAAATACAGTCTTCATTATGTGCAACATAAAGTTGTAAGGCATTAACTACAGGTTGTAGATGATGATGCTGAAACTCAGAGTTTAACTTGCTCAAGGTCATATATAGTAATCACATAGTAATCAACTGAGCCAGTATTTGGCCTCAGGTATTTGAGAATACTACTTCTAAACAAGTTCTTTAACTTTTATAGGCTATCTTTCATCTTGGATCAGAACACAGCATTATCTATTGGTTATGAACTATGATTTAATGAAATCTGCAAATATTTTTGGTGTTTATGATGTATTAGCACTGTTCATTAAAGAGAATAATAAAACACCTCTACTTTCATTGCTTATAATTCTAAATCTTATGTAAGTCTCAGTTGTAGTAATTTTAGGAATCATGTATTTTTATTGTTGTTTTAAACAGATCAGTTTTTCAACATCACTCATGTAGTTTGTGAGAAAATGCAGATTCTGTTTTTGTACATTTTAAAAAATTTTATTGATTTTTTTCTTTTAAGAGAGAAAGGTAGGGAGAGAGAGAGAGAGGTAGAAACATTGATATGAGAGAGAAACATCAATCAGTTGCCTCCTGCACCCACCTGAACTGGGGATTGAACCTGAAACCTGGGTATGTGCCCTGACTAGGAATCAGACCTGCTACCTTTTAGTGAACGGAATGAACAACCAACTGATCCATACCGGCCAGGGATGTTCTTGTACATTTTAAAATCATGGACTAATTATCCAAAGACAATATACTAAATTTATTAGAATGCTATTCTCCAATAGCACATGAGATGATTGCTCCAAGTTTTAGTATTTTGAATTGCAAGGTTAAATCTATAAATGTCTGCTTTCCAACTATCAGTAAATAGTCTGCCTTGAAATAATGTTTCTTCTCACTGAAACTTAGAGCAGATGGTATTTGTATTTACAAAATGGTTGTATATAAGGCACTAGAATTACAATAGGGAACTTAAAGCTAGAATCACATAACTTTAAAGCCAAAGGGCGATTACCTAGTTTAGTGATTTTCAATTTTTTTAAGCTCTAAAACCTTTCATTCAAACAAAATATCATAGAGAAGCCTAATATACACATTGAGCCAGATCAACTCTGTCTGTCCCAGATCTCCTTTTCTGTTTGCCTCAGTTCTTATCAGCACCTCAGGTTCTCACCCCATAACATACACACTTACAAAAGGTCATATGAAGTGTTAGGAGTATATCCAGAACTTGTGCCTGGATCTTTTTGATGCCTAATTTGACACAAGGTTGCAATCTTAGCCTCAGAACCTCATATTGCCCCAATATGTTTTTTTTTGTTTGTTTGTTTGTTTGTTTGTTTGTTTGTGGAATGGGGATTTTTTAAATAAAAAATTAAGGTTTTTTTGTAATGGTTAAAAATTGGAAGATTTACAATTAAAGAATTCTGGTTTCTGGCTTCTCTTGAAAAACTGAAAGATCTGGCAAGAGTTGGCTCATATTATCAATGAGAAGGAGTCGAGTAGTGTATGCTTCCTTTAGGTGGGACTATTCTATCTAAAGTTGTTTTCAGAACTTGCCCTCATTTCCAGATTAATTGCTTGTATGAATTACCTCTGAGTGTGTATTTTTTGAAGTGTTTTTATTTAGAATATTTTAAAAAACTCACATACTATTTTCCTTTTGGTTTCCTTAAGGACCTAGATGATATAGAAGATGAAAATGAACAACTAAAGCAGGAGAATAAAACTCTGTTAAAAGTCGTTGGGCAACTGACAAGGTAGAAGATTCAGGCTCAGTGTGGAAAAAATATTTTAAAACTACTGATTGAATGTTACGGTTAATATGAGGACAATATTCCTGTGCTGCAGTACATTAAGTATGTATATTTATTTCTGGAAAACAGTGGATGTTTATTTTGAAAACATTTCTTTTTCATTGTTAGTTTCAAAAAGTGTCTACTTTTTATTTCACGAATAAGTAACATCTTTCGGTCATTAAAATTACAGGTTATGCCTCTTTGGTTTTGTGTGGTATTCAAATAATATATAGTTTAAAGTCACAACCATTTGAATATATTTTATCTATGGTAGTGCATTTTCTCCCTAAAAGAATATACATAGCCTTTGTTTACATGAATTCAAATTCTTCTGGGGAGTTACCTGCAAATACCTTATTACTGGGGTGTGCAACCTTTTATGTGTAGGTGATTTACTCATAAAGGTCTTTGTCTGCTGTCTTTGTTCTTTCAACTTAATCTAAGCAATTTATAGTATATAGAGTTGCACTATTTTGTATAACAGTCATCTTTAAAAAGGAAAGCTATATTAAAAAGTCACTTAATATCACATACTAACTAGTAGGTTAAATACAAAATTTAAGAGAATACTTGAATTGTGCTATAGTAAATTAAAATGTACTATTTTATATTTGAATATTGAAAAAAATTTAAATCACGTAAACTTCCGAAGGACATAACATTTGTAATTTCAATATAAAATTTCTTTGTAGGTACTACCTTTTTTAGTTTATAAGTGAACATGGGGTATTTAAAAAGTTGTTTATTCATCAAGCCTTGATAGAGTGTACGATTTTAGTGTATAAGAAAAAATTTCATATCTTTAATTATCATATACATGAAAATAAAAACCAAGATATTTATCCACACTAAAAACATTTATAGTACATTACAAAAGAGTACATAAACAAAACTAGCATGGAAATACTTTTGCTTTATTTCTAACTTGGAGAATAACATTGACACAGTTGTTACCATATGAGAGAATTATTGCCTTACCTCAAATTTAAAGGATTTTCTTTTATTAGAATTTTAAAAAAATAATTATTTTGAAGAATTATACAATTTTTCTATTATCATTAGTATTTAGAGTTGTTTTATATTACATTTTCATGTTGAGTAAGGAAATCCTCTCCTTTAAAATAACATTAATATTAAGAAGTGATAGTAGAGTCTCAAACATGAGTATATGGATGCCCATTTATCTAATTAATACACATAAGTGGCTTGAACATAATTAAATGTGTTTTAGATACCCCACTGATTCATTTTCCTTCACTTGCTTAGCCCCTTCATTATTCACTATTAGAAAAATAGGAAGGGTGACACATTTGGGAAAATTATAGAATAAATGATAAAAATCAGATGTGGAATTCTAAAACTCTTTGCAGTGGCCTAGATTGCCCCCTTAGCCCTTACCCCTCCCCACTTCAGAAGTTTCAACCGTGGCTGATCATCAGAATCACTTGGGTTGCTTAAAAAAGAATTATCTGGCTACAGTTTCTAGTTAGGTTTAAATTGAGACCCTTTTAAAGGTCTGATGATAACCATCTGATGATTCTGATTATAACATAAGTTTGGAAACAGCTGCTGTTGCCTCTTTCCTTCTGTACCTTCCACTGGAGACTCTGGAGTTAATATAATTTTAGCTATCAGCATTGCTTCCCCTTTTAGTTTATTTAATAACCTGGTCTCTGGGAAAGTTTTAATATGTCCAAATATATTAACCAACAATTTCAATGTTAAATTACCAAACTTGATACAGTGCAGAATTACTACCCTAAAGGGCATCCTTTTCAGAGAATACTGCCCAGTGTAGGGCAGCGATCCACTATCCACATGTCAGGTGGTCTGCCAGGATCAGTTACTGTCTTTGGCTTGAGGTACTCATTTCCCTTTACTTAGCCTTAGGTATGTGGCAGATATATCGGTATTATCTAATTTCCCATCCACATTTTGGACATTGTGAAAATGCTGTCAGTATTTAGTCTTAAAATATGTTAAGTGTACTGGTTTTTCAGTAAAAGAAGTATTTGTAATTTATTTAACCCATATGTAAGTAAAGGAATATTCCATTTCCATTTATAAAATTATACCAGTTATTAATACTTATAAAGACTGAGCAGTTTTAATTTTTTTTCCCTTTTCTCAGCTTATTGGGAACATTTCTGACAATGATCTTTTACATAATGGTACCTAGTGCAAATGCATCCCCTAAGATCTTAGGCAAGCCTTTCACATGCAATTCTTTATATATATATATTTACTTCACATACAGATTTTTACACTGAGTATTAAAAAATAAAGTAGGATCTGCTACAATATCCCTTTAAAACTTATAAAAATATTGAAATTTTGAAAAAGTAGCTTAAATACATGTGTTCCACCTTAGAAAACTTGACTATTGTCAATAAAGTGCTAGTATTTGTGAAAGTATTAGTCTCATTCAGAAGAAATTGTTCTTATATTTCCGGAGAATTTGTGGCATAATAAAGCATATCCAAAGTTATAATGTGTTTATGATATTATTTTCCAAACAGTATGATTATTAACTTTAAAATGAATACAACTGGCCTCCCTGATTTTTGACATGTATTAACTTGGGAATTGAGGAAATAATCCGTTTCATTATTAATATTATTGCACTATGGTTACCTGTAGAGGAAAAGGAAGATGTTAGGGTGTGTATTTCTAAGGAAATTTACTAAACATACTAGATTAGCACTGTCACACTTGATCATGTGGTTTAAAACATAGAAGCTTAAGTATCAGGGGCAGATCCATGAAGCAATGTATTCTTTTTAAAAATAATTTTTTAATTGTGGTAGAAGCAATGTATTTTTAAGGTCAAAAACCTACCTCGATTACATGTATTTTATGTTTTCTGGATTAATCTGGATTTTTGTAATTAGAAATTAAGATGCAAGATTTTGCATCCACTAATACTTTATTGAATATAATAGAAATAAATGTATTAGACATATCAATATGTTCAACACCATAAGGCGAAATAGAAAAGGCCTTGTATTTGATAATTGATCTGATGTCCTAGATAATACTCACATATACAGTGATTGTCATCTGTCATCTTTGTATTTTTATGATCTTGGGTCTGTGCCTAGTAAGTTCCATGCAGTGTTGTCACTTATATTCTATTGTTAATCCATTACAATATTCAGGCATATATTTTCATCTTGTAATATAAAAACCAAATACACCAGGTTTTCATTTGGGGGAGTATGTTAAACGAGAAAGAACTAGCATTCACGAATCTGAAGTTAAAAATAACATGTTAGAGTCAGGGCTAAACATTCTATTACTGTATCTGAACCACTCCTAATATGTAATAGTAAGTTTCTTTTGTATTGGAATTATGCTAGCTAAATAAAGGATATCCCATGGACAGGATTGTGATTTATATTATTTAGAACTTAGTAATACTTTTTCTTTTGTCATTCCATTAAACTGAAAGCATAATATTAATCAGTGAACATTTTGTTCATCAGGTGCCTCCATAAAAGGTACTTCCCCCTGTGCAAGTAAGTTTGTCAGTGATGTATAGAAATTGATTGTTTTATTCTCAGTATAAAGACTTGAACCACTACCCAAGAAAACCGAGGCCCGTAAGTTTTTAATTTTACTTAGCTAAAATCTCATATCATATTCAAGTCGTATCCTCTTCCCCAAAATAATCACATGTCAGTATATAAGAAGACTGTGGATGAGAGGATTACATTAAATTTTCATACCCATTCTTTCAGCAAGTGTTTATTAGTCAACGGGATATACAGTTACAGATATTACAGAAGTTATAAAAGAATGGACATGGGCCAGCCCTTCCGTTTAGCAATGTACAGTCTGTGTGGTGTGAGTCAGGAGCACCAAGTGCAATTTTAAGTAGCAATTTTCAGTCTAATCTGAATAGTTCATTCAAAAGTATTTTTTGTATTTATTATTCAGTCATTGTCTTTCAGGTCTTGTTAATAGGTACCATTCAACGTGCTTCAACATTTACTGAATGTTGGAGTGAAAGACCTGGGAAGCATTGCACCATATTTCTTTTAGATAATTATGTATTATGAAAAGAAAATTTTAAAGGAATTTATAGTGATACTGAAGTAAAAAGACTTCATTGTATGTCAGATACCCCAAACTGTTGATGTATTCAAACATGATTTTAAGTTAGTTTTTCTGAATATATTATTGATTACTGGTTTGTTTTAGGTATTTAAGTCTAACAAACAGTTGGCATATGGCAGGCACTTTGGTAATAATAGAATGTTAGTGATGATCACTTGATGGACATTTATTACATGCCTGTTTTATTTTTGTTTCCCTCTCTGAATACCTAACGTGTATATATTACTTTTTGGTGAACTTTTCTCTTGAAAGATTTGGCTATGTTATTCAGGGCTTTTTATTATTATATGTGTTTTTTTTGTTTGTTTTTTGTTTTTTTTTCTTTTCTAAGATTAAGTATCAGGTGGCTACTGCTACCAGCAAATACCATATGAAAGCTAAAATTTACTGTTGAAAAATCAGCTAATTTAGATAATCCAAATATTTTTAGAAAAACATCTGGATACTTTATTGGCCCACATTAGTATTGTGTAGACACTTTTCACAATTCCCATTGCATAGGTTTTCATTGTGGAGTAGTCACCTTATTCACTTCATTATGCTTTGCATGTAAAATAATAAATACTCAATAAAAAAGTAAATTTTCATTTATTTTTCAACACTGGTTATTTCCCTACTGCACTGTCAGTAAAATCTTGACCATGAATTTTACTTTTGAAAGTAAATGCTAGTATTCTAATTAACATATGTGCCTCTTACTGAAACAGTATACAGTACATAAGAATTTTTATTTAGTATATTATAGAAAGTAAAATGTTCTAAAAACAAAAATATAGCTTGGATAAGATCTGACTACATTAATGGTGAGGCTCCTTGAATAAGTGAGGACGTGTACACATGTTCAAGCTGACAGAACATTTTAATTATCTTTGTATTTTAAAACTACATGAGTAATTTCTTAATTCAAATACGAACTGTTATCAACTACATCTGATGGCGTTCAAAGAATCTCAGATCCTCCATAGTTTGAAAAGATAAGTAGAGGTCTGAGAATGTAAAAATCCAGTCTGTGTTTTTTTAGTAAATGGTTTTCATATCTTTTTGCTAGTGTGCCATTCTTCATACACCCTCACAAGCTAATCAGTCTTCTTTACTTCTAGAACTCTAAGTTAATCTTTTCAGTAATGTCATACATGTCTAACAAGTGAACAAGCATCCTTCAGTCACAATCTGTAGATAATGTCTCAAGTCCTTTTATAAGAACATACTTGATTACTGGAGTGAGCCTTACTGAAAACATTCGCAAGGTCTCTTAGTCTTAATTGAAACTGGAGCCATTTATCTTAGACTTCATTAAATATCTTTTTTAAATTCTAGATTCACTCTGTGTTTGCACACAATTCTATCAGTAGCTGTAAATGCCCACATATTTTCTTAATCTCTTCTAGTTTCTTTGTTCATCTCTGCAAGAGCATACATTTTATTCCTGGTCAACTTCTTGGAAAGAATTTATGTAATGTTGAGCCTTTATGTTAAAGAGATGGAGGAAAAGATATAATATCTCTTACAATCCAGTCATTTTATTTTGATGTCTAACCAGATAAGGTTAAAAAGGAAGCTAAAAATGAAACTTCCATATTAATACTGATCACATGTACAATTTTACTTGCACTTGCAAAAAAATTCTGTGATTGAATAAAGATGCCTTTAAAAGGAAAAAGCTCACTATTTCAGTTTTATGGAAGCAAATTAAGAAAAAATTAATAGAAAGGTATTGATTTATTCTTATTATTTTTAGTGCAAAAGTATAAACAAAACCATCAAAGACACAGGAAATCTCATTTGAAGAACCTTCTAATCACTTTTGGTAAGAATACATTCATTTGATAAAATGTTTTAAAAAAAAGTTGAACAATTATTGGCTTTCCATAGCTGATTAAAAGTTTCATGTACAAATGATTCAGGACAGTGAACAATGTCACTAATTTATAGCAAAACTATGCAGCTAATTTTCATATTAGCTGTAATATTTAATATTTAAAGTAAGCTAGTGAATCAGTGAAAATTATAATGGACACTTCAGAAATGCTCATTGATGATCGAAGGAGAAAAGTGCCTCATTTCTTTAAGAAGTACAGCTAAGCATAACAAATGAGTTAATTTGAATATAACTTTAACCCTACTTAATTATAGCATAGAAATGTTCAGTAGTGCCAGGCATTGTGTTCAGTGGTTTAAATGCCTGGCACTACTGAACGTTTAAATATTGTTTTTATTTGATTCTTTAGAAATTATGCAAGGTACAGATGGGAAGGGTCATTTGCCCAAGGTTACAAAGCAATTCATTGTTCTGCTTTTTGCTATGACATGCTCACTCTTACGACACAACTAGAGGCCTGATGCATGAAATTCATGCAAGAGTAGGCCTTCTTTCCCCAGGCTGTGGGCACCAGCTTCTCTCTAACATCCAGGGCCCTGGGCTGGCTTCCCTCCAGCCCTGGCTTCATCCCGAAGGATGTCCGGAAGGACATCTGGTCTAATTAGCATATTACCCTTTTATTATCAATATTATAGATCATTGTCCTACTAAATAATTTGCCAGTGGTTCTCCAAGTGTGGTCCCCATACTAGTAGCTTTGGCTCCACTTACAAACCTGTTAGAAATACAAATTCTTGGGCCCCACCCAACACCTGAATGAGGTGAGGCCCAGCAATCTATGTTTAAACAAGCCCTTAGTGTTTCTGATGCACGTCAAAGCTTGTAAATTTACATTAGCATTTTTATTTTTAAGCAAAGATTTTCGTGTCTCTTTCTGGACATCATATGAATAATATAACATGAACTGGTAAGAAAGAAAAGTCATCTTTTTATTGTTGTTTACATTGAAAAAGGCTGTATGAACCAGGAGAAGCCTCTGCATGATGTTGACAGTTTGACACAACCCATTAGTTTAGAATTATCTCCAGAACGCAAATAAATAAAAGTTTAAGAGACCGTGGAATGAAATCTTTGTTTTTCTGTTAAGATCTTTCTCTGTTATTGTCTGAAGGTTTTTCATAACAATAATGCATTTTTGTTACATTTTAAAACTTTATTGAAACAAATAAATGAATGTCCCATCAATTACAGTTTGTTTGATTTTTGCATGTATGGACACTGGGGAGGCCGATAGGATGAGTAAAATCTTTTAATCATTTTTTAAATATAAGGAGATAGTTAAATAAGCTACCTTTTAGCCTTTAAAAACTTTAGAGCAGTTTTATTACAGAATTATTATGAAGGTACAACAGATTACTTGAATAACCTCACAGCCAGTTTACCGTTATTAATATCTCACAATAGCATGGTACATTTGTCATAGTTTAACCAAAATGGATACATTATTATTTACTGAAGTCCATACTTGACTCAGGTTTCCCCCATTTCTCCTTACTGTCCTTTTGTTCCGGGATCCAATCAAAGATACAGTGTCTCCGTACCATCCTCTTAGGTCTTTTTCTTAAGACTTTCCTTGTTTTTGATGACCTTAATAGTTTTGAAGATTACAAATTAGGCATTTTCCACTTCTTACTAAGAACATTTTCATATATACATAAAAGTATAGAAAATATCCATATCTTGCCAACCTTATGTTAGCCTTCTTTGTTGTTTTTTTTTTTCCTTTCCTTTCTGGGATAGTTTAAAGTTAAATTGCAATCATTCTATCATTTAATCTGTAAATACTTGTATATATCTCTAATAGATAAGGACTTAAAAAATAACCACACTATGGCCGAAACCGGTTTGGCTCAGTGGATAGAGCATCGGTCTGTGGACTGGAGGGTCCCAGGTTCGATTCTGGTCAGGGCTATGTACATGGGTTGCCAGCACATCCCCGCTGGGGAGTGTGTAGGAGGCGGCTGGTCGATGTTTCTCTCTCATCAATGTTTCTAGCCCTCTATTCCGCTCTGTAAAAAATCAATAAAATATATATTTAAAAAAATAAATAACCACACTATGTATTATCATACTTAACAAATTTAATGCTAATTTCTTCATGTCTGTTCAGTTCAATTTCTCTTGAGAAACAGGCCTGCAAGAAATTTACTGGGAGAAAACAGCTGTGAGGAAAATGGGGTAGGAGGGCGGGGAGGCTAGAAGACCTCAGTTCAGGTCTGACTGATGGGAAGAAGAGAGGGACGGAGGGTGGCTGAGCAGGAAGTCTTTGTCCACAGAACAGTTGAGAGTGTTTAGCAAGACTGAAGAAGTCCTCCGGCCAGAAATACAAGCTCTCAGGAGCCCCACATCTTGCAGGAACGGGCTTGCCTTTGTGTTCCTGCTCTGCCCCTTTGTTGGCAGGGAGCAGCCAGTAGGAAGCAGCTGCAGCTGTCAGTTCACCAGGTGTGGGAGGCCGCAGAGGCTCACCTTCACGGCTGCCGCAGCCTGCCACACCCGTGTCCACATTTCCCCAGGTGCCTCAAAATGCCCTCGTACTGTTTGTTTAAGTAAAGATCCCAATGAGAGTCATTCTTTGCATTTGGTTAATATGTCTCTTAAGTCTTTTAAACCTATAAATGACACACACACTCCTAGTTTTTATGCCATTTTTCAAATGGAAGAAACTAGATGATTCTGAAGAATTTCCTACATTTTGCATTTGAATGATTATATCTTTATGGTTTAATTTATCCATCTCCCCTGCTCCCCATTTCCTGCCAGTTGTTAATTAGATGTATAGGCTTTATTAGGTTCAATATTTCATAGGTGTTTGTACTTCAAGTTAAATCACATCCGAAGGTACATAAAGTCTGGTTGTCTCACTTGTTTTTTTAAGTCCTCACCCTAAGATATATGGGTGTTTTTTTTATTTTATTTTTTATTTTTGATTTAGAGAGAGAGGAAAGGGGAGAGAAACATTGATCATTTAATTCCTATACTCACCCCAGGTGGGGATCAAACCTGCAACTTAGGTATGTGCCCCTACAGAGAATCAAACCCACGACTTTTTGGCATACGGGATGATGCTCCAGCCAACTGAGCGACCAGGGCTGATTATCTCACTTTTAATGATGTTAAGATTAACAGATTCAGTTGCTCTTAGCTTGGTTACTGTATTTTAAAGTTCCCTATCAATCATTTATGCAATAGGTTTTTGTGTGTTTGTGTTTTTAATATTGATTTCAGAGAGGAAGGGAGAGGGTGAGAGAAACATTAATGATGAGAGAGAAGCATTGATTGGCTGCCTCCTGCACATCCCCCACTGGGAATCAAGCCCACAACCCGGGCATGTGCCCTAGGCCGGAATCAAACCTGGGACCCTTTAGTCTGCAGGCCAGTGCTCTATCCACTGAGCCAAACCAGCTAGGGTTATGTAATGGTTTTAACAAACATTGATAATTATTGCCAAGATCCAATACCTCATTAGGTATTGAAAGTGATAGTTTTCTAATTCTATCCGTCTATTTACATTAGTAGTTGGAATTCTTTAAAGGGTAACTTTTCTTCATCAATCACTTTCCCTAAGACACAGGAAGGTAAGATCACATTGATTCTTTCCCTTTATTTACCAACTTTGTAATAATGGACCAGAGCCTAAGCAACCTCTAAAGGTAAATCATTTGTTTATTTTATGTATTTAATTTGTTTTAATCCATTGCAGTCATTTTTTATATCCAAATTGTCCCAGGTTTGGCCATTGGGAAGCCTGTGTCTATCCTTTTGGTCATCGATAGCTTCCTTGTTTTCTGGCCCAAGGAGTCCAGTCTCTGTTTCTCTCTTTTCTGTGTCCATCTCCATCACGGAAAAGGAAACAGTCCTGGTTGCTGAGTGGAGGAGCTGGGATTAAGAAATTGAAGAAAGAAAGAGACCACAAGACAGAAATAGATTCATCAAGCTAGGAGCTAGGTGGGCGCCATTCTCTTTGATGGAGAGGCAGCAGGCACCCAAGCCACACAGCAGGTTTATTTTTATACCCCAAAATACCAGGAAGTAACACCAAAACTTAGGATCAAAGGAGCTTATTTGCATTCTTAACTAGACCTAGCATTATTGGATTTACATATCTAGACGCGCCCCTGCTGACACCTGGACAAAGGTAAGTCAGAAACTGAATAATACCCCACCACCATGGCGTGTGTGTGTGTGTGTGTGTGTGTGTGTGTGTGTGTGTGTAAGTGTAAGTGTAACCAGGACAGGGACTCTGCCAGTGCCTCAGGCTCAGCTGACTATTTAAAGGATGTCCATGTGTCTTCTTTGGAGGCCATCTACAGTACTTTTCCTTTTCAGGATTTGGAATCAAGAGCTACCTTTCTTTGTAGAAAATCAAAGCCTTAGCCACCTATATTATCAGATGCTATAAAAACCAGAGGGCCTTATAAAGCTCTTAGTAAAAGCCAACATTTCTAACTACTACCTTTATTGGAAAATGTAAGAAGACAGAAATCTGCTTGTTCCTTGCCATTCTCATTTATTTCCCCACTTATTTTCTGTGCAAATGGTAAGCAGAGCTTAGATATATCTTCTGTATTTTTAAAAAATTTAAATCTGGTTATGCCTTTTGAGAAACTCGGGAAGTTGGTTTAAAAGTCTGGATTTTATTTTTTTGAATAAATCACTTTACAGTGGTGTTCAAATTAGAATATAGATATGTAAAAATGTATAGCTATTATTGAGTTGGATGAGAAAAAAACAGAGCTCATGTAATAAGATGATGATGCTAAATTTATAATAAAAAGCAAGGTGCCCAGATTGTGGTCACTGCTCCCACCCATTAAAATTCACTGTATGGGTTTTAAAAAAGACTAGACACTTCCATCCATAGTTATATATGAATGAGGGTCTATGTAGAGGTGCCACCCCTTCAGTAAATCTTATAGCTGTTTGGGAGGCGGTCCAGGACTCCACAATCCTGGCTGTGAAGAGGGAGGACTGTTAGTAATAGCAAGAGGCACATTGTGAGTTGCCCTGTGGCTGGTTGGGCCAGTGTTCCTGCAGTGGTTAGAATAACGCCCAGTTGCTGCCAGCCATTACAAAGGGGACATCCTGATGATACCAGCAAAAACCTTTCCTCTACTCCTGACACATCCAGAAAGAGGACAGTTTTTTCTTCCAGAATATGAAAACCAGCCTTAGCTCAGAATTCTTGTATTTTGTATCTTATATTGGTTTTCAAATATACATTATATACTTCTTTATGCTAGGCTCAGTAAAAAGACAAACCATGTCCCTACACCATTGTATTATCTGTTGCCCAATAAAAGAGTGTTGGCATAGGGTTGAGGATGGTGACGTTGCAGACTGTCCTTTGGCCCTTTCTAAAAGATGAGAATTGAAATTCACTTGCCTATTGAAGAGATAGTAGCCCCAATGCGTGTCATAAGCTATAGTTTGTGTTATAAAGTCATGCTGAATGGTCTAATGTTTGGAAAAGACAGATTTGTTTTTACTAATCTTGAAGCTGGGAGTGATTGAGGATTTAGAGCTTAAATACATATTGTCATTTAATTTGTTACATGAATTTTATTTTTGCCCCCAAATATGTTCTTAATGGCAGTGCTACTGTCCTCAGTTAGGGTCAGGGCCCCACGTTATCTAGTACATTCTGATCATCTGAAGCATTTTGCAATTATTCAGTTTCTGTGCTTAAATTTTATAATGGATTTCCAAATAATGTGTTTCTGTAGCTCATAAAACTCCCAGTCACCCATGGTTAAATAAAAGTATTTGTTCCTGTGTTTTTCTTTCCTTCTGAGTCTGCAATTGAGGTGGAACTAAGTACAGTGTACTTTGCAAGTTTTTGATATCTAGTTACTTGAGAAACACTCCCCCTGTGGCAAAATCATCATCATCCATTTACTTTTTTTTTTTTGTAATTGAGTGGTCAGGATACTTTATTCTTCAGTGATCCTTCCCAAAAATGTATTTTGTTTGGGAGGGACATATGTGGAGGATTTAGATCCAGTTTTGAGGATTTAACCCTTATAAACTTAGACTAGCATTTAGTCTTTTATACTTAGTTTTAAAGAATTCTTACAGATAAATTGGTAAGAGCTATTTCCCTTCCCAGGGCACTTGAGAAGGTTCTCTTACTTGGTCTCAGATGGGTTTACATCTTCCTGACTAACTTAAAGAAGTTGACTGTGTACATGGGAAAGTAAGAGTGAGAGAGGTGTTTTATTTACTCTGAGGTCACACGTGATATAAACGGAAGCAGATATCTTTCCAGTACCTGAAAAGTGAGGTGTCCGACCACTAATGACATTGGTCTGCAACAGGTCTAATTAGAGGGAAGGTTAGAGATAACCAAATACCACAAAACCCTAAAATAAAGGCAGTTATAAAAATTATGTTTGGAATGGAGAGTAGAAATGAACTTTGATCTTTCCCTCCATTAGAACATGATTTCAATTCAGTGGGAGGCTGGGTGCAAGGGTGACAGTCTGCCCCTACCTCAGGATCACCTGGAAACCTCAGGAGTCTCAGATGAATCTGGCTGCCTCTGTTCCCAAAAAGCTTACATGTGGTTCAAGAATAGCCAGAGTGTGCACAAGCAGATTAATTCCTGAAAGGCCAGGGGGAGACTCATTAGGACCCTAGCATTTAAGGTAAGCTTTGAAGGAATTGGGGAGGGAGGGTTGGTATCAGTTACAGTCAGGAGTATTTAGAAAAATATATTCAACATCTGATGAGCTATGGTATTACAGCTGAGGGCTGTAAGGCTCTTTCTCACATCATAGCCTAATGATGTGGTGGCTTCCAAGTTAGACCCACTTGACCACTAATTTCTAAGTTTAAGCTATTTGAATTCTGGCTGGACTCTTCAGTTTAAGCAACTTGATCTTGGACAACTTGTCTTATGATTTCCTCATTTGCAACCAGGACAAAAGAGTGCCTGACTTAGTTGGGTTATTGTGGAGAATAACTGACAAAATGCATGTAAAACATGTGACACAATGCCGGTGTATGGTATGATGGGAGAAGAATTAAAAAGATGCAGCTTTCTGCCCTGGCTGGGTGGCTCAGCTCATTGAGTGTCATCCCGTGCACCAAAAGGAGGCAGGTTTGATTTTCCCATCAGGACACATACCCTGGTTGTGGGTTCAATTCCCAGTTGGGGTGTGTGCAGGTTGCAACCAATCAATGTTTCACTCTCACATCAATGTTTCTTTCTCGTTCTCTCATCCTCTTCCTCTAAAACAATAATAGTAATTATAAGCACATTGTTAGGCGAGCATTAAAATACATAGTGTGATTTGTATCAGTGAGGAAGTTGAGAAGATTATAATGCTTGTCTTCCCTGAAATAAAAAGAAAAGGTTGTCAGGGGGGCTCTGAATAATTAATAAAACCACTATCTCATCTTTTATGTCTGCTTTTCTAGGGAGCCTGGCTGTCCTTAGAGGTCCAACTGAAGCAAGTCAGAACTCTGTCCTAAAAAAAGAGGGCAGGATGTGTTGATGCAAATGTAATGTAATCTCTGTAGTCCCTGGTAAACTATGACTACTCAGGAAACAGCAGCGTTTTGGGTAAAGCAAAACATCTTTTACAAAGAAAGAGCTTCTTGAGTTCATTCACTTCATAAGTTCAAAAATGATTCCCAGTTAGATCTGTCTTCCTCTCAAACCCCCTGGCTCAACCTGGGCCCGTGTTCCTATGAAGACATGTCTGTGCCCGAACTCCTGAACAAATACACATACAGTCCCTGGCCGCGCCGTTAACCAAGGTGATGGGGAACCAAACCAGCAGGGGGAATCAGCTTGGGTTCCCCAAGGGTGGCGACGAATGCGTTTCTCTCTGTACTCCTCCGCCTGTTTTCTCAGGGTCCCTGCACACGTGTGCCCGGATGTCCTGACACAGCGCGCAGGAAGCCTATGGCAGCAAAGGGCTGCTTGTCTCCTGGCCTGCTCCTGTATAACCACAAGCGGTCTTTGTTGATCGGATTATGGGATAGGATGGCAATTACAGGTGTTGGTACTAGGGGGTGACTTCTCTATTGCTGTGGCAGACTGCCCTAGTGGTATTTGAAAGAGCTCGAACAAAACGTTTTCCTCCCGAATTGCGCAAGGTTGAAAGGAATGTTTGTCTTATGACCCGGAAAAAGCATCGTAACTGGAATGTGGACATTTTATTTGTCCAATTATATGTATTGTATTAATTGAAATTGCATACACAGCCTAATTCCTTTTGTTGTATTTCCTCCTCATATGTTGTACATGTCAGCTTAAACAAGGGGTGATTTACTCATCATCATATAAAATTTATGAAATATAAGAAGTAAAGTTTAATCTCTATTTTAAATTAGTTCAAAAATAGTAGCCAGTTTTTCCTCTCATGAGTGAGATCGATGAGAAAAGTTAAAGTAGGCAATAGACTCTTTCCATCTGAAAATATTTGGGACTTCAGTTCTAATTGGTGGGGGTAATATAGGCTTAAGGAGATATATGGATTTTCTTAACATCTAAAAGATGGCAAACTGAGCTACTACACAGAGAAACAGATTAAAATGGTATATTTTAAAATACATTCCCCATTTTAAAATATTTAGTGTAGTCACCACCCTGGCCAGTGTGGCTCAGTTGGTTGGTTGTCATTGCATGCTCCAAAAAGATCTCCGGTTTGTTAACCCATCAGGGCACATGCCCAGGTTGCAGGCTCCATCCTAGATATGGGGTGTGTGGGAGGCAGCCGATTGATCAATGGTCTGCTCTTGCATTAATGTTTCACTTCTCCCTCTCTAAAAACCAATAAAAATATTTTTTCACAAGTAATTTCTTTATTGGTTAAGGTATCACATATTTGTCCTCAAACTCCCCATTCCAATCCCCCTCTACTCATGCCCCCACCCCCCTATTGTCCTTGGCCACTGGTTAGGCTCAAATGTGTGCACATAAGTCCTCTGGTTGATCTCTCCCTTTTATCCCCACCCTCCCTTTGAGGTCCAACAGTCTGACCCATGGCTCCTTATCTCTGGGTCTGTTCTTGTTCATCAGTCTATGTTGTTTATCATTTCCCCTAGATGAGTGAGATCATGTCCTACTGGAAATATACTTATAAGAATAAAAAATGAGACAACCAATAATCGTTATGCTGAAAGGCAAATGCATCAGTCTGTAGTGAGCTTCTTTCTGGGCCACAATAAAAATGTTTTAAGAAAAGAGCTCTTCCTAAAATACTGAATTGCTATCTCTAGAAATAAAACTAGGGTCTCCCTTGTCTAGATTTGTACCCTGCAGGACTACATTGGTTGGGGAAGCTTTTCCAGTGCTGACAGCCAGTGGTACAGAATAACTGACATTTGATATCTATGTGCATTTCCTTTTGACAGCCCAAGGAGGTTTTCAAATACCTGTTGAATATAAGAATGAATGAATGAGTGAGTGAATCAGAGGCCTTGGTTGATACTTTGGCCTAACCCTGACTGTTATTTATTCTACCGTGTTTCCTCGAAAATAAGACATCCTCTGAAAATAAGACCTAGCGCAACTTTGGGAGGGAAAAAAAAAAAAAAAAAAGACAATGTCTTATTTTCGGGGAAACGGGGTACTAGTGAGTTTTGTGACCTTTAGCAAGCCGCTTTACCTAGGACTGTTTCCTTGTCTATAAAGTGGATTTAATAACTCCTACCATATGAAGTACTGAATAAATGTTTATTAAATATCTGAGTAATGATTGGATCCAATTTAGATATACTGAGTCCAATATTCTAGGGTCTGGGGATTTCCCCTTTTTCGAAAAATCCGGTGAATCTTATGCACCCAGAGTTTAAAAACCATTTATTTATTTTTATTTTTAAACAAAAATTTATTATTGAAAGTATTACATATGCTCATCTTTTCCCTATTTCCCCCTTCTAGCCCACCCCTGCCCACTGCTCCAGGGAAAACCACTCATTTAAACTCCACTCTGTATTAGGCAAGGCATATGGCAGAAGCCCAAGGCAGTAATAAAATACATCAGACTGTCTTTAATAAGTTTACATAGACCAATATGGACAAACACAGAAGGAGAGATTAATTTCCTTAAAAGACTGGTGAAGCTTCTTAAGGATTTAGCATTTATAAGGATTAGGATTTTTTAAATGCCTACATCAGAATGTGTCACAGAACTGCTGGTGTTCTTCTCTTAACATATTTTTTGTCTATACACCCCATATGCTTCTTCCTAATCTGTAAGGATGGTATCTATATTTTTTCATAGATCATCTCCAGCCAATTTTTAAATTTCTTTAAGTGACTAGACTAACTTTTCTGATTTTTGTGATATTATTATTGCTTTGTTCTGATGACCTAGTTCTAGCAGGTATGTTTTCTTCTTTCTTTTTTGTAAATCAATTGATGCATTTTCTCATTTCCATTTTGTGGTTGAAAAAATTTTCATGAAAATGAAATTTTCTTGCAAACTCACATTGTACTCCTGAGACTCATTATATGATTTAAGAAATTCACTTTCCAAACTGGAAAAAAGAAATCCAGGCAGTTAACACTCAGGTTTTTCTTGCTTATGCATGATTGAATGTCTGCTCTGCACATCCAGCTCTCCTTTTATCTGTTTCTCTGCTTGTTAGGCATGGAGAGAGGAATGGAAGCAAGCAGATCTGGTAAAAAGATTTAGCAAAGAAGGGTGGCTAGAGTAAGTCTCAGCTTTAGAGAATTCTGTTGATATTAGAGAGTGTGTTAGGGTTCTGTCTTGTTTGCAGAGGTGTAACCTAATGATCCTGGCAGGGCTAGGATACCGACCAGAGACTTTGACCTTTGATCCTGTCACGGACTTACTAGAACTGTGTACTTGTACAAACCAATCCGTCTTCATGTAACAGGGAAAATGCCTACATAATTTTATATTCAGGGTCCAAGGGATGTCAGTAAAAGGAATTTAAAGAATTCACTGAATGTGAACACAATATTCTAGATACTAAACAAGAAACCACAAAAAATGTACCTTGTCTCTTAAGAGGCTGCATGAGATGAAAACGGAAATGGGTTTTTTCCTCTCTTTTCAGAATTTGTATACCAATAGCATTAAGTATTATACAAAATATTTTAGAATTAATGATTTTCTGGTGATAAAATTTAAAAGAGCATTTTTATACTTATTTAATAGTGTGTAGAACTGTTATACATTATTAAATTTGAGGGACTTGCCCAATGTTAACTAGTTAAATAATGCTGGAATGGGGACTGACATAGTTTTTTTCTGATTTTTCTGTTCACCAAAATAACATGCTCTAAAAGGAATGAGCATTTTTGTTCTATTTATGGAAGTCTGACATGTCTATAATCTGCTGTTATCAAGTGTTTAAAGTTTTGTTTTTAGACCACATGGGGCGGATGTTAATGTTGTCCAAGCAAAACCAAAGATTTAGGGTTAAGCAGAAACCTTTTGAATAATAAGGAGGAATTCTCATTGTGTTTGTAGTATAACCGAGTGCCACTCCCTGACAAAAGCTTAAATTTTAAGCTAAACTTAAATTGAGGAAAAGTAGTAAAGAACACTGATTAGATAGTAAAAATACCTCTCCTCCTATAAGATGAAGGCGGTTTTGAGGATCAAAAACATTGTGGAAGTTTGTAACATTAACTATAACACTCATAAAACCATATGTGTAGCTATTGTAGTATTAGCTCTAATATTATGAGCAAATGAATTGATTTTATCCTTTAGAGGTAAATCTTGACTTTCAAAGGTTGTTTTTTTAAAAAAAAAAAAAAAGAAAGAAAGAAAAAAGATCTAAAATGTTTTGGATTAAAAGAATCCAAAGGCTGCTGGTTGTCAGAATCAAA
This sequence comes from Pipistrellus hanaki, assembly GCF_964339955.1. Taxonomy (NCBI): domain Eukaryota; kingdom Metazoa; phylum Chordata; class Mammalia; order Chiroptera; family Vespertilionidae; genus Pipistrellus; species Pipistrellus hanaki. The sequence continues at coordinate 121,680,942 of NC_140505.1, forward strand.
AGGGGGTTTTCATTTCAAGTTTCTAAATTACCAAAAGATAAAAATAGATAAAAAGTAAAACTTATGTTCACTAATTTCACAATATGAAAAATATATATACTGGAGGCAAAGGGGAGACAGGCTTCATGCAGAGTTGGGAACCAGAGGAGCAAATATTCTCCTGAAGTCTAGGGGATGTTTGGGCCAGGTCTGATAGTGTAATAGGTGCTCGGCAAGTACTAGCATTTGTTGAATGAATGAATGAAGGAAGGAAGAAATGATGAGTAAACACAAATGCATCTGTTCCTCTGCTGGCTGCTTTTCCAGTTGGAGCACTGGATGTTTTATCATTTGAATTCCACAGGAACATCTTAACTAAGTCATGTCTTTAGGCCAATCTGTTTCCAAGCTTGTTTGTGTTTTTCACATTCTTTTTTTGACCTGCAGTATTATTCTGTGACCTTTTTCGTGAATTCCAGTAGATCATTCAGTTGGGACCCAAGGAAGTCAGTAAATTAAACTTGATTTGGAATGGAATACATAGGGCGAGTGGCTTGGATTAGAATCAAATTAGGTCTGGTTAATCTTATTTTGGTTTAATCTATGTGGGAAAGAATAGAAATAGAGGAAAAACAAATAAACAAAAATAGGGGAAACTATTCTTGTATAATGATAAGCAGTTTCTGTTTAAAAAAATAAAATAAGTTCTGAGGGCCAAAACCTAAATTATTTTTATTAGAAGTTTGGGAACAAAACTCGGAAAGATGAACTTCCCCAGTCATCACGGTTGCTGTTTACTTTCCTAGCTTTCCCAAGACAGTGTCTCTGGGCTTTTAAACATGATGCTAGCCAGACAAGGCATGCCACTTAATAGAGTTCATGTTTTTAATCTTCTCCGGGGCTCTGGAAACAGAGAAAGCAACTAGGCAGGCAAACAGTGTACAGTGGAGTCACTGAGGCTCAGTCTTGAGTTTCAGATGGAGTCTAAGGAATGTTGAGAAAGTGCAGTAAGTTCTTGCACTAGTGATTTCTGTAAGCTGATTTCCCCCTTCTTTTATTGGAAATTATTTCCATTTTGCAATGTATTGGACTACCGAAGATTTCACCTTGGTGCTCAGAGTTCAGAAAAATCCCCTTTCTGAACTGGCTGAGAAAGCATTTGAGTGAAATGGGAAATTTATTCAAAGCTGCTTAGGCAGGGAGAGGCCAGGAAGCAGCAAGTGAAAACCATCCGAGTGAGAGCTCTTTTGTTTGGAGTTTGGGCTGGGGCCTGGGGAGGTGTGAATGGGATTGTTCCTTGAGGAGAATTTCATGTGATTGCCTACTAAGTTCTTACAAAGGAGAGAGCCAACCAAGACTCCCCATTTGGGCGTATCTGGAATGTAATAATATTTGTTCCAGACAGTTGAATTTCCCCTCCCACGAAGTGAGTATTTTGCTCATTTAATAGAGCAAATTAAGTTTTCCTTTTAAAAAGGGGAAGAGTCAGCATATTATTTCTAATTTCTCATAGTTAGCCTGTGGATCCAAGGTCTGACCACAACATGGGAGATACTGGGATTTTCCCAGGATTCGCCGCAGGGTTCTCAGGCTCCCGACTCATCTCCCCTGATGCTGGTGAAGGCTTCACTTGCCCGAACAGAGGGGAATAATAATGGCTTTTCATTTGCCTAAAGCCAATGACTGGGCCAATTATTTTTTAAATTTATTTTTTATTTTATTTTTTCTACCACCTTTTATGGACCAAAGAATGATTTTATACAGTTCTTTTTAGCATTGAGATTAACTATACCAAAGAAATAAATGAATTTTGGCTTTGGTTAATTTTCTGAAAGCAAATCTAAAAACATAATGTCTTCTGCTTCAGCGAAAATACTTAAGTATTTTAAAAATTATTTGTCATGGGATTTTTTTATACATATAAAATTATACACATATATGCAATTATGCACACAAACATATAATGCTTGTTATATACTATTGGTATAGGTTTGAAAACTAAGAAAATGAAGATTCAAGTTATAAGGACAGCTCAAGGATGATACATTCTGGTTGGTTTTTTTTGTTTTTTACCAGAGTTACAAAGGTCTTAGAGTAAATGCTGTTGGAACAGAAAGGACATCTTCATTTCATTCTGTTTCAGAAAAAGGAAATGGTTACCATTTCATTCGTTCAGTTCTGATTCTCTTCAATAATTGGCATTTTTGTTTTTGGAAATGGCATCTTAAGATATACAAGTACTGCCTCAGGCACTATTGATAATGTTTCACCTAAAGTAATTGTTGCTAAAAGGAAAATGTCTAGATTGAATAAGCCACATTCCACGTGCCTTAGGTCTTTTTTGAAAAAGGAGGTGTATGTATAATTTTTTTAATTTTAATTTTATTTTATTTTTGAGAGAAGATGGTTTTAAAGTGCTCTCAACTTGTTCAGGTTTAAAAGGGAGGACATAAAGTTTGCAATTTAATATGATCACAACCACTAGTTATAGAAGGAAGAAAATTGAACATTTCCCCCTATCTATGGGTGATAGAATTCTCTTTCCTGTTGCTACTGTCATATTTCCTTCACTTCTTTAAGCATATCTGTTCTTACAATGAAAAAGTCTCTATTAGTCTTCTAAAGAATGTCCCTGCAGTTTCCGGGCTGTCCAGCTTATCTCGGTTTTATTTCTAGTGTGCTTCTGCCACCTGCTGCTTTCTGAAACCATTACAGTGCTCACTGAAAAAGGAAAAGCCTTAGGAAGGTTGGAAAGAAATTTTCATGGTGTAGGAGAGTGAGAGGGAGGCAAATTTAGAATGCATAGAAGATATGTGTGTGTGTGTGTGTGTGTGTGTGTGTGTGTGTGTGTGTGTGAGAGAGAGAGAGAGAGAGAGAGAGAGAGAGAGAGAGAGAGAGAGAGAAGACAGAGAGAGAACTCTTTCCAAATGTTTGGTTGGTAACATGTTTATTTAATAGATTACATCGGTATTGAAATTACATTCAATCATTAGGGCCTGGTAAAGGGGGAGAGAAAGACCTTGTGGTCAGTGCTGATAACAATAAGCTCCAGAAGTAAGGTTTTAAAACATATTTCCATAGTTTCTATTCTTGTCGTTCTCTGTGTTGTGTTTTTTTCCCCCCACATGAAAAACCTCAGCCGGACCCTTGTGCCTGGAAAGCTGTAAGCTGCTTGTTACATGTGTTTCTTTGCATTAAATTGCCTGCTGTGTTTACGCGAACTGCTTTTCTCTCCACATTATCATTCCAGACAACATTCCGTTGGTTCGGTGCCTCAAACTATTTCTATGGTCTGGTGCCCTGCAGTTATGTGAGCTCCAGGAAGGGGGCCTGTACCTGGAACTTTGGCCTTCCTGCCCGAGCGTCAGCAGGCTGGGTTTGATGACTTGTCTGAGCAGCTCTCAGAGCTTTATTTTTAGAAAAAAAAAACACATTCGGTTTTGAAATGGTGTTTAAGGAGCCTTGTTTGTCATCTGGACAAACGCCTGTTTCCAGGATGGCCCTGGGATCATCTTTCCCAGCTCGCTGAAGCAGACTTACTTGGCTTCGGTGTCATACCTGCCTTGAAGAATTACGGCTATGACTTTGAACTGCAGGCTCACAAACTCCGAGCTCTGGATATCACTTGGGTTACTAAGCACCCACTAAGGGCAGGATTTTTAAAAAATAAATGTAGTCACTTACAGCCTCCTGAGATATGTAATTTCTTGTTTATTTCCTATTTGAGAAAACTGAGATCAGAGATTAAATGGCTTACCTGAAGGTACCTAGCTTGGAAATGGCAGAGTAGAAATTTGAACTCATGTGGTCTGAAAAGAGAAACCATGTCTAGAGGTGACTGATGATAAAAAAGCAGGAGGAGGACCTGTGGAGAGGTATGCTGGCTGCCTCAGCATCAGTACCACCTCAGCGTCAGTACCTCCTCAGCATTAGTACCTCCTCAGTATCAGTACCTCCTCAGCATCAGTACCTCCTAGCATCAGTACCGCCTCAGCATCAGTATCATCTCCTTATGAAACTGTATCTTTGTAACATAGAAGTCCATACCTGAAGCCTATATGTTTATGCTGACCAATGTCACCACAATAAGTTTGATTTTAAAAAGAGAAACTGTATCTTGCTTTCTGACAGCCCGCTGCTGCTGGGGTTGGCAGAGCACTCAGGCAGGTTGGAAGCTCATCTCTAACTTCCAGGCCTCCCCGTTAGGTCAGTTCTGACTTCGATTAGTGCAGTAACCTAAGTCCTCTATGGACCTCTCTTCTTGATACATAGCCAATCGGTTCTTCACGCTGCATCTGGAACAACGAACAACGTCTCTGAAGAACAAATCTGATCTTGTTGCTCCTGAGCATTAACTCTTTCAAGGGTTTCCAGTTACAATTGAGATAAAGTCAGAATTTTTTTTTTTTTTATCCTCACCCAAGGATAGGATGTACTGATATTTTAGAAGAAGAAGGGAGAGAGAGAGAGAGAAACATCAGTTGGTTGCCACCATATGGACCCTAATCAGGAATGGAACCCACAACCTAACCTAGGCATGTGCTTGGACAGGGAATCGAACATGCAACCTTTTTGGTGCACGGGATAATGCTCCAGCCAGCTGACCAACACGTGTGTACCAGTCCAAATTCTCTACCACAGCTTGCAGCTCCTCCACCCCCAGCCTCGTGTCGGTTCCCTGCCCACCACAAACACTGTGCGTCAGCTCCGAGAACTCACGGTCCCCTCAGCAAGTCGGTTCTTTCAGAAAGCTTCCCGCCCAGCCCGCTCTCGCTCAGCACTCCTCTCTGCAGCACGCCTGTCCCACTGCGTCGTCATTGCCTCCTTTTACTGAGATACAGTTCACACCCTTTAAAGTGCACAGGTCCCTGGTTTTCAGTGTATTCACAAGGTTATGCGGCCATCACCACCTGTCATTTCAGAACACTTTCATCACCCCCCAAACCCACACACCCCGCTCCCCTTCCCCACCCGCTGACAGCCGCCAGCTTGCTTTCTCCTCCATGGGCTTCCCTGTTCTAGGCCTTTCATATAAATGGATCGTGGAATATCCTTTTGTGTCTTGCTTCTTCAAGCACAATGTGTTCAGAGTTTGCCATGTTGCAGCATGATCAGAAGCCCCTTTCTTTGTATGGTTGGATGTTCTTCCAGTGTATGGATAGGTCACCACCTTTTGATTAGCCATGCATCAGCTGATGGATGTTTGTTTGATTGGTTAGTACTTTGTGGGTACTAGGAGTACAGCTTCTATAATATAAACACATGTGTACACATTTTTGTATGATGTGTTTTCAGCGCTCTTGGGTAAGTACCTCGGCGTGGAATTACTGGGTCATATGGCAACTCTGTTTTCCATAGCAGCTGCGCCATTTCACATCCCCACCAACAGCGTGTGAGGTTCTAACTTCTCCACATTCTTGCCAACACTTGCTAATAACTACGGAATTATTATTATTTTTTCATAATAACTATCCTTGTGGGTCTGAAGTTATAATTGTCTTGTAACTGGTTCATTCCCCCCATGACACTAAACTGGGAGGGCAGAGAGTTGGCAATACCTTATTCTTGTACCCCAGAGCCATGGGCGTGGAGTCCGTGCTCAGTTGACATCTGAGAAGTGGGTGGCCTGGTCTTTGCTATGTGCTTCTCTTCTGTGAATCCAGGAGATACAGGGGCAGGAGTGTGAAGAGAGGTTTGGCTGCCCGTCCACACACTGTTCACTGGAGCGCCCCAGGATCTTAATCACCACACTAAGTAGATGCTCCATGGCTTTAACAGCCTTACCCGGGACGTTCCCTGCATGCAGAACGGCGGGCGCTCTCCTCTAACCGGCTCAGAATGGGGGAGGCCGAGCGCGGCTCTGCTGGCATTTTAATCTGTGATTCCGGGGAGTCTTTCTATTCCAAACACATTTCCTCAGAGCATGTGAACGCTGCCTAATGAGAAAGCCATTCATTCGGAGGGAAAGGGGAGAAGAAAAGAAGCAAAACAAAAGTTCCTTTACTGGAAACCGAAGAGCCACATCGATTATACATTCAGAATAATACGGACTGAAGCCAAGCTGTCATGCTCTGGAACAACTCTATTTAGCCAAGTTACAGCTGGGATCTCATTTATTTCTCTTTTCCCGGCTATCTGTTTTTATTTTTTCCCAGCGTGCCCCAGACCGGTATTTGTAAAGGTGAGCTGGAAACCAAATGATGCGTGTTCCCTGATCTCCCACAGGCACAGTCCCAGAGAGAAGGTGCCTTCCTGGCCCCGTGCCGGGGTCGTGATGAGGTGGGCGAGGGCCGTGGGTGCCATCTGCAAACTCTGAGTCCATCTCCACCCTTTGTCAACATACCATCTTTGGGGTTTTGCTCAGTCAGGAGTATAAATCTTCTTTGTTTTTCTGCACTTTTTTTTTTCCTTCTCTCTCTCCACCTGCTGTGAAACACAATGGTGGCCCAACCCTGGAGCCTTCTGTGGAAATGGAATCCTTAAACCATGGGACTAATTTTCAATTCTGTCTTCTCCACAACAAATGTGGATTTGCTGAGTTACAGCCACCACCTGACTAATCTCAGTGAACTCTTCCTCTAGTTTATCTTTCCTCTCGAAAACAGTGTGTGCACCTCCGATCCTTTGAGGGGAGAGGATAGGAAAGGAGAAGAAAGGCCTTTGGGAAAGTGTTAGGTAAATAAATAGCACTGGCCTCTTGGAAAGAGTGTCATGTTATGATACGGCAGTGAAAATACAAAAGAGGAAAAAATAACAGAGCAGTCTTTGTCCAAATATGGCCACTTGAACTCCGGGTGGTATTTCAGCACTGGAGGGAAATTCCAGAGGTCTCTGGCCGAGAATGTTTCCCTGCCCTTATCTGCCTGCCTCTGCCGATAATCCCAGGCTGAGCCCCGTCAGCAGGTGTCTGGTTGCGTGGAGAAGGACAGCACCCGTGTTGTTGGGGCAGCAGCATCCGCGCCCATGTTCTGTCCTGCACCTTTAACACTCCCTGATTTATAATGCCACCCAGGACTCTGATCAGTTGACGTGGCTTCTAAAAATACCAGTCTCAGAGAAATCACATGCGTGCCTGCCCCTTTGCTAGGCCCCGGGTCGATGCCTAGGGGTGCAGTGAAGTTACAGGAAGGGGAGTTCTGCCAGGAAAGCCCAAAGTCCCTCGCAGCTTTGCTTTCTTTGGCACACTCACAAGGACCCAGCTTTCCATGTCCCAGGCTACCCTCTCCGTGCCTCTAGCCCGGGAAACATGTGGCTCTTGGCCCCCACGTTCCCACACATCATGACTAACCTACGGGGAGCTGTGGACCTGTGGGCCACCCCGCTTTTGAGCAAGCCACACGTTTATAACCTGAATTTGGAAACAAAACAGAATCGTGTACAAATAGGCTGTGCTGGATTAGTCAGCTCCTTGAAAAGTCCCTTTTGCTCTTGAGGATAGCATGTGAGGGAAATTCCAAACTTTAGGAGGACAAAAATGCAGGTTTAAAGTCTGGATTCTGAACTGTGTCCAAAGTTGAGCAAGATGGGTATGCGGGGAACTTTGGCCTGGGCGATTCGTGCTGCACGGGGACGTGCGTCTGGATGTGTCCGCCCCGGTTTGTTTATTTACCATGAGAACCGGTTTGTTTATTTACCATGAGAACCGAAGGGAAACTTCCTGTGGGAGAGGGTGCAGGTGGGCCCGCTCCACTCCGAGCCAGAGGAAATCAGTCTCCTGCTTAGCGATGACACTGCCCTCTAGTGGTTCGTGAGGCTTAAATGAATAAACCTCAGGTGTGTCCCAGATCTCCAAAAAACTTACCAAGTAAACTCCCAGATTGTGAGAGGGAAAGAGAAAGGGAGGGAGAGAAAGAAAGGAGAGGAAGAGGATTCTTGCCAACGTAGCCCATCTCAGCGACTCTGAGGTGACAGGGACAGGGCTGCTGAGATCCAGGAAGGGCCTCAGTGCAAAGATTTTCATTCCAGGCCACCAGCTACCAACCTTCATGAAGGATTTGAACAAAGCTGTGTGCCAGCTCCCCCTGGCCCACATTCCATTTCAAGGTAAGATCCTGGCAGCGCTGAGCGGCGGAGCACCTGTTGCAAGCTGTTCTTGCACCGCCACCTTTTTGTGCTCCCTTGAGGCCTCCTGTTGTCTTCCCAAATACCCCTGCTGCCCTTTGCACTTTGCCTCCTGCTGCCTTCCCACGAAGAACCCCTGGCCTAATCCCTCAGGTGTCTCTGGGGGAGAATGTTTAGAGAGTGGCCTGGGCCCTTTGGGAATGACAGGAATGCTGAGAATGTCAGGCTCTATTTTGCAGATCAGGGAAAGAAAGTTTGGGCCCAGGGGAGGGGACAGGCCTTCAAAACACCTCGGATCACGGTTACCTCAGGCCACGGAGCTGGCCCCGAAGCCCGTCTCCTCTGTGAGCCCTGCCCTGTCTGCTGACCTGGGCTCAGAGGCCTCTGGGAAAGGTGGTGGTTTGTGTACCAAATGGCAGATAGGAGACATGAGTCATTTGTCATAAAGTTTTAGTTGTATTCAGCTTAACTGGCAAACAACGTGAGGCAATTTTGTAGCTATCAGTCCTTTCAGGGTATCCGTGAAGGCTTCCCCTGAGGTTGACAGGTTTAGTATGTGGCTCCTGGAATCTTACTTTATTACAGGAAAAGGGGGAAATAGCAAGAACTTGACTCAGAGCTATCACCGACGTCTCTCTGGTTTTTTACCTGCATTAACTTTTTCATCCGATTATTTACTGATTTATTTTTGTTAATCTTCACTGGAGGATATTTTTCCCATTGAGTTTTAGAGAGAGTGGAATGGGATTGGGGTGTGAGGGAAAGAGAGAAACACTGTGAGAGAGATACATTGGTTGGTCGCCTCCCCCATGGGCCCAGGCTATGATCAAACCTACAACCCAGGTGTGTGCCCTTGACCTGGAATCGAACCCACAACCCTTCAGTGCACTGGGCTGACACGTTAACTACGTAGGCACACCGATCAGGGCTCATTTGGCTATTTTTTAATTTTTGCATTGAACTCACATGATTATAAGGATGACCACCAAACCACCCACCACCTCCTCTTCTCCCTCCCCCTCCTTTGTGACAATTAGAAGACTCAACGTGTTTTGATTGGTTACTTAATGTGAGGCTCCTGTTTTGAATTGTGTGTTTATCTATTACTGGGGAACGTGTTTTGATTGGTTACTTAATGTGAGGCTCCTGTTTTGAATTGTGTGTTTATCTATTACTCAGAGGCATGTGTGGCTCATGATGAAGCCTTCACATTACCCTCAAACACTGCCACCTTCTCACCCCACCGCCCTGCTCCACCTTTGTCTCCACGGAAACCTCCTTGGAAACGTAAATGTGTTCCCTGGGACAGGCCACTCTCCCACCTGCGTTGGAGGCATGCGAACATTAACATGTGTCTGCACTTTTGAGAGAATCTCCTTGTGTTAGAGTATAAACATGAAAGGGTTTTATTTTTCCCATGATTGCTACTGACTGTGTCCTGTCAGAACACTCTGTGCCTGCTGGGTAGTGAGACCCCTTAATGGCATCTCAGCCCAATTGCATCACTTATGCCACTGCTGTGAGCGTCCCTAAAGAAGGAACGCATGAGGCCAAAGTGGTCAGGGATTGTACATTCATTAGGTCATCTGGAGACCAGATGAGCTGAGCCCCCAAATGGCGCCAGCACCCAGGGGTGGGGAGTCAAAGGTTTTAAAGGACTCAAGGTGGGCTTTTTCTTGGCGGAGAATTTTTCTGTGCAGGTCCAGATCCTGGGAAGATCCGGAGGGAAGAGATAATGGTCTTAGCAAGTGGAATGTGGTCTTAGCAAGTGGAATGTGTTCTTAGCAAGTGGGATGAGGTCTTAGCAAGTGGAATGTGGTCTAAGCAAAAGGGAATGTCCATCATGAAGTTCCCAGGGGAGGGGTATCATTCAATTATTTGATCAAACCTAACAACTACCTGTTTATTAAAACAGCATCACTGAAACCTTAAGACTCAGTGGTATTGATGAAAGAATGTCCACCCTAAGGAAAAGTTTTATAAGAGTTTATTTGAGCCAAACTGACAACATTTGCTGGGAAGCAAAATTTCAATGGATTGGTGAAAATGTTATGGAGAATGGCAGTTCTAGCTCCCTTTACATACTAGAATCCAAGGAGAAGACGGGGAGGGGGGGGGGTGCTACATGAAACCCATTGGTGGTAGATTAGGGTGATGGGGAGAAAGCAAAGCGGGGAACTCTCTGAGACTGGATAAAAGGTAAAGCAGAGAGACACACTTCTTTACATGGGTGGGTACAGGGTAGTTAACAGTTAACATTTACAGCACGTTGAGATGGTGTTTGGGGAACAAGATAAGGATGAGGGGTTCTGTGGCCTCCTGCTCTAGTGGGGGATTGTGCCCGGAGGAGTCAGGAAAAAAGGGATTAGTCTCACATTGCAGAGGTATGTCATCATAGATGCAAAACCAATAGACAAGCTCATGGAAAGACTGACCTTTGTCAAGCAAGCTCCTGACCGAGGATGCGACTACCCACCACTACTTGCTCTTAGGTGGGGGTTTTTATGTTCAGACCCTCCTGTGCGGTTACTTTTGGTCACTGAGTTGGTAAGACTTGCCGTGAAGGCTTCCCCTGAGGTTGTCAGGTTTAGTATGTGGTTCCTTTTTATGCCCACAGTAGTGTTTGTTTAAAAATGTTTTATTCAAAGGTCATCTTCCTTCCCTTGCCCACCCCAGAGAGACCAGTAGTCTTAGGTGCTGGGGGGTGGTATGGCGGTCTCGCAGTGTTCTCGCACATCCCAGCCCTTCTCCACGCTAGCCCTCTTGATGGAGGAACTGAGGCCAACACTGACTTCTCTCGCCTGCCCGCTTCTGAAGAGGGTGTCTTATACACAGCTCCTTTTCCTGTGGCTGCTTTCCTGGCCAACGCTATCCTTCACTTCATTCTGTGTGGAAGGAGCCTGAGTGCAGTTTCTTTCTTGGAGCACACATACCGGTTCTTCAGTGAGCTCTACAGGCTGGGCTCCCGGTGGAGATTTCTCAGGTGCAATCTTCCCCTTGAGACCATGGCACGTATTGCCTGGGGGGGAGGGGGGGGGAAGAAGGGGGGGAAGAGTATATGGCTTAAGCTCCACTGCCTTCCTAGAGTTTATGGGAGCCATATGATACCCTGGCGTTCTTGCTGCTCCAAAGAGGACAATGCAGCCTGCCTCCCAGCTCTTCCTATCAGCTTCCACACCTCTCCTGCTCCTCCCTCACACTCCCAAGAATCAGGGTCTGTGCCAGACCAGTGATTTGCCAACTTTCCAACCAGAGCTAAGCTCTAATCCTCAACATAGCACGAGTAGTGGGAAGCAACATTTCCGGTTTAGTCTTATTGTGCGGAGGGCCCTGCTGGAATTCCAACCTATCAGTGAGGGGAGATGAAAGGGATAGTTGACACTCTGCAGAGTGCTTTCCCCCAAGAGGTAAGCCCTTTCTCCCATCCTTCCTCTTCCATGAAAGGAGTGGATCTGCTGAAATGTTGACTGTCTCCAAGTCTAACTTCATAGGTGTCTGTCTTCTTTGCTTACACTTTTATTTATTGAGTTTTGAGAGAAACATTGGTTTTGTTGTTCCACTTATTTATGCATGCATTGGTTGACTCTTGTGTGAGCCCTGACCGGCAATCGAATCTGCAACCTTGGTGTACACTCTAACCAACTGATCTTCCCAGCCAGGCAATAATTCTTGACATTTAGCACCTGACAGAGTCTGTTATACAGTGATGTCATGGTTCTCAGCTCTGGCTTCATATTAGGTTTAATCAGCCTGGAAATGGGACCTGGGTCTCGGTAGTTAAAAAATATCTTAGTGATTTTGGTACACAATGAGAGTTAAGACCTCACATGACTAATGGATGGCAGAATGCACCCTAAAGGGACAGCATTTAGAGTAATTCTAAAGTGAGAGACAGGTTAGTATAGGGAAAATGTGGCTCTGGAGAGGCAACTGAAGAAAGCAAGTTCCTATAGGAATGGTTTGAGGGATGAAGAATTTGGGGAGGGAATCCTGGAATAATTCTATTCCCCACTTCCCCCAATTTTTCTTTCTAATCCTTTTGTTTTTCTCACAATCAAATACCCAATCTAACTCTGAAGAAGATTTGTTGGAGTTTTTGCTCTTGAATTTTTTCTTAACTGCTGGTGGGCTGCACATGGCACTATGCCTGAGGCCCTGCTTAAGACAGAGCCCCTACCCCATAACGAAGCAGAGAGTAGGGGCTGGAAGAGGGTTCTGCAAATAGTTATCATTCGAAGCAGCAGGTCTCTTTTAAGATCAATCTTAGTCACCAAGACATGGAAAGAAGTGAAAAGTTTCCTCACTCCTAAAAAGAAGACACAAAAAAGAGATGCCCTTAGCTCTTGGCGATTTCCTCCTCTGACACTTAAAGTCTCTCTACTCAAACATCTAACTTTTTCTCCTCTCAGGCCCTCTTTTTCAGTGTTAGTGCCTAGTGCCTTACAGGAAGCCCACTGGGTAGGTGGTTGAACCTGAATCCCGAGGAGGGGCACGGGGCATCTCTTTTTTGTGTCTTCTTTTTAGGAGTGAGGAAACTTTTCACTTCTTTACATGTCTTGGTGACTAAGATTGATCATTTGTCCATCTTAAAACCAATGACCAGCAAGGGCAATGGGATTCTCATGGGTGGATTAGATTAGTCATAGGCAAGAGAATCAGTATTGGAGAGTCAACCACCAAGACGTCTACACTCTGCGTTCTCTCTCTCACAAAACTTTTCTCATGTTCTGTAGTCTTCTCTTGTCCTGTTTTCTCTAGTAGGTCAAGGATCTTGTCTTATTTATCTTTTTCTTTCTACATCTTGCAGAAGTTTATAATATGGTTAGAGGGATGATGTTAACCCACAAATGAAGCATGCACACATACACATTTTAAGCAGATGCATACCACACTCAGTGGTATGACTGTGTGCGAATACCCTACGTTGGGCTGCCAGTTGTGAGTGCCCCACATTAGGCGCCAGTTGCAAGTGTCACCCCCACGGTCTCATGTGGGGTTCAGGGTTCGGGTTCTGGAGGAAGCCACACACAAATGAAAGAGATTAGACAAGAAAATATTGATTTGAGAATTGGGGGCCAGGTGGAAGCCCAAGAGAGGACTAGACTTTGCTCTGGCATTGAGATCCCTTTTATTCAGGTTTGAGATGCACTGATAGCTCTTAGGCAGGCAATTTTCAGTAACAAACTATCTTATCAGTAAGGATTTACATAAGACTAAAAGGTGGAAGTTATTTCAGCTACCATTGTCTCCACTAAACAGTGAGTGCATAGCTCTGACCCTTGCCAGAGCCTCAAGGTTGACCAGCTTTCCTGGTTCCTTGTCCATCTCTTTCTGTTAGTGAAGGCAATGGGCAGCTTCCAACAGCTGTGTTCTTGAGTTTGGGTACCCCAACTGAATCAGCATTACGACGGCCAGTATAGCAAAGCCCACTGGACACATTTTCACTTTGTAGACTATCAATAGCTCTTTCCCATCTCTTTAGATCCCCTGGAGTCCAGCTGTATCTTCAATTGCTGGCCAGTCTGCTCTGGATGGAGTAATGCTCATGAGGCTGTTTGTAAAGTCAAGGGACTTCTGTGAGGTTCTTATTGCCTAAGGACCTTCATTCTGTTTCCTTGAAGGTGCCTAGAGCTGCAATAAAACAGACATTTGAAGGTTTCCTGTGATACTCCTTCTTGTTCCTTTGGCAGGTACAGCACCATCATTTGAACAGCTTTTGTCAGGCATCATTGATCAGAACTGTTTACCAGAACACAAAATAAATGGAGATAAACCACATTGGAATAAACAAGACACTTAACTCAGGGCCGCATGGCGGAGCTCTCAGTGGCTGTGAGTGTACATGCACTCTGCTGCACTCAAAGCACAAGGGGAAATATATGTCTATCAATTATAGGAAAAATACATTTAAATAATTATAAAGTGCTTTGGGAAAATTATTCGGACATATACTCTGAAAAGGAATAGATGCTCCACGGAATGAGTTTTTAAAAGTTTTTAAAATGCATTAGCACACATTTAAAAAATGTGTGCCAATGCATTGAATGGTAGTATGTGAACGAGTTTGGGGGTATATGCTCTGCTCATATTTCTTTTTCTCAGGTACAAATCCCTGCTATGAGGATGGGTTTAGGTGGTCAGTTTATGTCATGGAACCCATGTAGGTAACCCAGTCCTCCATGGATTGTGCAGGGATAGGGAAACCTGACCTGAAATGAAATAGACTTTCTTCCTTAGTTTCCTAATGACCCCCAAACTATGGTCAGGCGATGCTGAGTTTGGCCCAGTGTCCCAAGTGGGTGTTCGTTAGCAGTAGGTTTGGTTCTGAGAGGTATAATGTAAAAATCATGACACCTAAACAAAATAGAAATGTATTTTTTTCCTCTCATATAAACATAGGCAAAGCAGGCTTTGCATAGCAAGCTGCCTCATGGCCATTAGGGTCTGAGGCCCCGATGTCTTACTGCTCTGCCAGCTTCACCGTGTGCCCCATCCAGTGGTTTGCTGGAAAACTGACTCTGGGGGTGGGGGAAAGTTTGATTTGTAGCATTTGCCTGATTCCTACTATGGCTAACTTCAAGCTACCAATGGTTTACAAGCAGCATGCAACATTCCTGAATGTTTGACAATCTGCTCTCCTGCCCAATGAGCCTGCTCTATCTAGCAGACCACTGCTTCGCCCTCATGGCCCCAAATGGCTGCCCCAGCTCCAGACATTACAACTACGTTCCAGCTAATAGGAAGGAAGAAATCGAAAGAGGACACAAACTCCTCCCCTTTTAGGGTATCTTCTAGAAACCGTACACAGCCACTCACACCCCATTGGACAGAACTTAATCACATGACTACATCTACTTGGGAAATACCTATTTTCTTCTGGGCCTCCATGTACTCCACTAAGATTTGGATGTTCTGCTATGAAAAAAGAAGAGGGAAATACATTTGGGGGGAAATTAGCAGTTTCTGTAACTAATGGTAACACCCAGTTCCACATAAGTGCCCAAGTTAATGGGGAGGCAGAAGCCCAAATTAAAGCCCAAATTAAAAAGAAGTTAGTTTTCCGAGCGAGAAGACTTGGAGTGGCTCTACAGCAGGGATGATAAATATGCAGCTTCAGACAGAGAAAGCGAGACTAGCTGCCAATTATTTAAATTTCAGGGTGACTAATGACAAAGCTCCCTCTTTCTCTCCTGTGTTGGAACTGAGGGACAGATACATAAGTCAGGCAGATGGAGAGAGAAGTGTCAGCTTTATGGCTGATTCCACTGTTTGGAGGAAGACTTCAGCCCTGCAGTGACAAAGGGGCTCCCCTTCCCTCCTGAAAGTTCCCCTAGTCAGAGGCAGGCTCGGAAAAGCGCAGAGTTGCCCACCCCTGTTCGTCCTGCCCTGTGCACCTGCCCTTGAATGCTCCCCACAGAAGGAAATTGGTGAGTGTTCTTCTTCCAGTTTCACTAATAAGATAATTAATCAAAATGGATTGAGGTGTAGTAGGAGAGGCCAGGGTATGTCCTTCTCCATTGAAACATGAAAAACGAGTGTTCTAATACCTGTGACCTTTCAAACCTGTTGCGGTTTAGCTAATCATGCTGCTGTTGGGTTACATGAAATCCCTCGGAATCCTTACAGCTCTCCATTTATGTAAATGAGCATGGGGGTTTCTCTTACAGCACAATGGTCTCTGACTTAGAAATGCACTTAAGGGCTGTCTTGTATGGGTCAGAGGCTGCAAAGTTTACAAGAGGCTCGAAGGAGGCAGAGGAGTTTTCATGGACAAACTTGAGCTTGCTCTGAAAGTCCGGGCTGAGGGAATGGAAGTGTTTTAATGGAGCAGAACTTGATGGACGCAGTGAGAATGGGGAACTGGCATGGAATGGCCTATGCCCATGGGAGGAGACCACAAAGACTAGGTGAGGTGCCCGTTAAAGTGGGAAGGCAGCTGAAACAGGTGGTATGGGACCACTGTCTGGACTCCAACACCTCTGGAATCTTTTTGTTTTAAAAATATATATTTTTTATTGATTTCAGAGAGGAAGGGCGAGGGAGAGAGAGAGAAAAAAACATCAATGAGGAGAGGGAATTATTGATCGGCTGCCTCCTGGGGATAAAGCCCAAAACCTAGGCATGAGCCCTGACCAGGAATGGAACTGTGACCTCCTGGTTCATAGATTGATGCTCTACCACGGAGCCACACCAGCTAGGCCAGAGAAGGAAATTTATAGCCATTGAAGAAAAGCAAAACGTGGTGTTTTCACAGCTTATTCTGGAGGAAGTATTATTATTCCCGGACCTTTTCAGTTGCATGGACCAACAAGTTCCCTTCTGTGTTTAATCCAGTTAAAATAAATAGCCCTGACTCATACATTCCCTTTATCGGGTACAGGGAAGTGACTTTAAGAATTATGCCTGCCTTAGAACAGCCTGGAAGACAACCCAGATGGCTGGGCCCCATCCCCCAGCGTGTGATGCAGCAGGTCTGTGATGGGGCTCGAGAACTTCATTTTTTAGGAGGTCCCGGGTGGTGCTGCTGCTGCTGGTCATGGGGCCACACTCTGACAATCACGGGGATTAAATGCTGGCCTGGGATCAATCCTGCCCAGTATTGAGTGAGTGACTGAGAATGCAATTCCTGAATCATAAAATGAGAGATTAGAGGAGAGGGTCTCTGTGGTCTTCTTGAGCCCGTGCTTCTGTGACTCTCTTCACATTTTTTCCGCATAATAGAAACCGCAGTGTTTACTGAGATTGCTTTTATCCCCGTCACTGCATTCATTTTACCTCGAGGGCTCATACCATTAGGCCGGGATCTGAAGGCATGTGATTGGACTTGAGATCCTTTCTCAAGAGGAAAGACCCTCTTAACATGGCCCTTCTACACTCAAGAAAAGAATAGGAAAAAGAAAAAAAAAAAAAGTGGCAAGAAATTCAGATATGGCCCAGACTGCTTGACAAGTTGAAAGAAAAGGGATGAGACGTTTTCACTAAAGTGGAAGTGCTGTTGACCCAGCACCTGAAGCTTTGGAGATCATTCACTTAAATGGTTAAAAATGTCCAGCCTTAAGGAAATATTTACCGGTTCATAACTGTGCAACACAAACGAGCTGGATGTCTGGCCAAAGGGTCAGAGGCTTCCTTGCGGCCTCACAGGCTCAGCACAGAGGATGGGGAGGCTGCCCCAGCCCCAGGTGGAGGGGCTTTTGTCAATGTTTGCAGCCTCAGCACCGCGCCGCTTGCTCAAAGGGCCTGAGTGCTGTCTGCTGAGCGAAGCCTGGCGTCAGCAGAGACAGTGTCTGGCAGCCACACAGAGAACTGCACTGAGACCAGGGATTTCCTGAGTTTCATTGTGGATGACCTTTGTACGCAGTCCCGCAGCAAGGGGATGAGGCCGAGAGGTGACGTGTCCCAGGACAGGGACATGCCACCCTGAGCAACAGAAGCAAGGTTTTGAGGGATCAGCAGGACGTTGAGGTTTTCTCTTTTTTTTCAAATAAGTGGGTTTTGTGGTAACAGCAAACCAGGAAGTGGGGACCCTTTTCACTGAAAACTTCCCCCGCATGAGAGAAGCTGTGGGTGAATCCTCCCATGATCAGGAATTCTTCCAGGATGAGTTAGTAGCTGTGGAAAATGCAGAGCCCTGAGTCTCTGTCCTAACCTGGGATCATTGATTCTGGGAGTTGGGCTTATTCAACAAAGGGGAAGCAGGAGGGTGGGGCAGAGGGCAGCCTCGGACTCTGTAGCATTGACTTCACCACTCCCAGGGCTGAGTGACCCACATACCATTACGCCCCACTGGGTAGCTGGTGGCTGATGAACTCTATGGCTCCCTGAGTTTATATCCAGTTCACGCTACATTTTCTCTTCTTCCTGGTCAATCTTTATTCTCTTAGGTTATACACAAGCATTTCTACTTAAACCCCGGATATTGTGAACTGCTCGGTGGTTGGTCAGTATCTTACTCTACATTATATTCCATCCAGTGACTATTCGCCGTACATATCTTTTTCTAAAGCTGAGCGCTGACACTGGTAAGCAGAGTTCATCATCCTTAAAGTCAGATCTGGAGGTGAGAGAGAGGCAAATTAGGAACCACACTACCACTCTGATGCTCCTACCCCAGCTTGCCTTGCTCGTTTTGACCTTATTGCTTAAAAAGTCCTTTAACTTCGACTGCTGACAAACTCTGGTTCATCCTGGAGAACCAGGCTCAGTCACTGTGAAACTTTCCGTTTTGTGTAGAATTCGGTCCTTCAAATGTTCTTGTAATTATTTCACGAATGATTTGCATGTTTGTTCGCTACGAGCTAATTGAAGGAAGGGTCTGTTTTTGACATTTTAAACTGAAATTGATTTAACTACTTACCGCCACGCCAGGCGGCTGCTGTGTGGCACAGCTTCGTGGGCTCGGGGAACTCCCAGTCTCCCTCCAGTCCTTTTAGTTGTGAACACAGTGCGACTCAGAGCTCCGAGTCCTGTTTATTCCCTTAGCTCCTGGAGAAAGGTCATCCTTGAAGCTTCTAGCGGAGGTTTATTTTAGAGCTGAGGAATGGAGTTCTCTTCCTAGAGGCTGTTTTGATAAGGAATGACCAAAGATGGACAGGAGCTTAAGGGTGGGGGTTACTGCAAGGGAGGGGGAGAGTGGGGGTGGGGGAGAAGATGAAGTGTTTATCTTGAGTCACAAAAGATAAACTTCGCCCAGTGTCTAATTTCACTTACGGCTGGAGGCCTTCTAATGAGTCAGCCCAGTGTATAGAGAAACTCTAATTCAACTCACGGAGGCTGAGGACGGAAGGTTAATTCTGTGCACATCAGCCATGTGTTGAGACTGGTTCTGAAATGGTTTTAAAATTTTAGACAGTACAGTGGTAGGTCAGGTGTCGCTCTTGTGTTGCTGTTTTCCTAGAAGTCAGGCTGTGCTTTGATGCCTGGAGATCCCGAATGGCAATGTCCTAAATCCTAAGCAGCATTAAAATATTTCTGTGAGTGGTTTTTTTTTTGTGTGTGTGTGTGTTTTTTTCCTGCGTGATCATTAACTCTTTTCTGCTTCTGATCTCCTAAAAGCTAAGCCAGCTGGACATTGATTTGGTCCTGATTCTATGTTGCTCATAACACTTGGCCACTTCATGGAAGATCCTTCTCCGAGGCTGAGGGGTACAAGTGAGTGAATAATGTTTTCATTTCAAAGGCAGGCCATGCTGCGTCTGCTGGTTTCCATGGCGGCATCCCTGTGCATCTAGATTGTGGGCATCCTTTGCTCTTAATAGTCTCATTTCTCCTTCTGACCAGAATAAACTCCGTGTTTTGTATTTGTGATTTTTCTCTGTCACAGGGTCTACTGACATAGAAGCATGACTTTAGAGAGGAGACTGCAAGCCATTGCAAGCCTGCTATGGAAATAAAAGGTGGGAAACAGAGCAAGTAAATCATCAGACACCAACAGACCTGTGATTCACATTTAATTTCTGGAGGTTACCACATCCAATCTAAACAAGAATAAAATGCACTTCATTCTGATGATAGTGTGTGCATGCTTGTACATACTGGTCTCTCCTCACAGCTGTCCACGTTTGCTCCGGATCATGTAGGTACAGACCTGTGTTGCATCGCCCATCTTCCCTGCTTTTCCACAGAGTGGAGCTGTGACTGCACTGAGAGGAAGCAAACAGAATCCCAAAGATCAAAGATTGTGGACATGGCAGTGAGAATGACCAGAAGTTTCTGTTTATCGATCGATAGGCGAGGGGAAATCACTCCTCAGGTTTCGTTTGAAGATCTGGGGCTGTGGAAATCAGACTTTTGGATCTGAATCCAATGAGAATGAGAGATGAACTTGCCTCTGGTGTCTGCCCAGGCGAGTCATTTCTTTGCTCTGAGAGGCAGATCTTATCTCACAGGGGTCTGAAATACTCCTCTCCAAGTTGTTTGTTTTCCCGACTGCAGTGCTTTCTTCCCAGGTGTGCTAACTCAGGAGAACACTGAGCATCTGGTCCGTGGAAAAGACAACCCTCTCTCTGGGCACTCAGTCAGTCAGCAAATATTGACTCTCGTGGACTTTGTGCCAGGAACCCGCCTAGTCCCCGAGGGCAGAGCGGAGAACAAACCGGCCTCTGTCCTTGAGGGGCTTCCGCTTTAGTGGCAGGAGACTGACGGTGAAAGTCTAACCGCGAAGGAAGCACGAGGGTCAAGGGTTGGAGATGGGCCTGAATCGGTCTGGAGAGATGGTCCTGAGGATGACTTCGGAACTGCTGTCTGCATGTTGGGAAGAAAGCGGCCACTGGGGCTGAGCTCAGCACGTGGGACAGAACCGGGGCGGTGGATTGGGGTGCTGTGCACCGGAGAGGGGGATGCGCTGGGAGGGGAGGCAGAGGCCGGTCACCGGTGGCTTCCTAGGCCAGTGCTGGGAGGGTGGGTGGAGTTGACTCAGGTTGTACAAAGAGGTCACTGAGTGCTTCATGCAGGAAAGGGACGTGGGTGGATATAATGCGAAAAATTCATTTGGCTGCTGTGGAGAGCAAGGACCAGCGGGACGAGTGTGGTAGTGATGGAGACTTGTCAGTGGGCATAGGCCAGGGTGGTCACCTGAGGGTGAAATGGTCAGTTCAGAGCTACTCATTGTCATCAGGGCTCTCGGGCTTACAGGCGGGCTGGATGTGGAATAGGAGAGAAGAATCAGGGATGGCTGCTCCGTTGTGACCTGAGCAATGAGTAAGCGTTGGTGCTGTGGACTGAGGCCTCCCTGTTGGGGAAGGAGCATTGCACAGAGAAGGTGGTTCTCTACAGAGTTCCCTTCAGGTGTGTGCAAAGGAACCAGCCTTCTGGGCCAGATGACTATGGTATAGTTAGAAAGCTGCAACAGTACTTCTAGCTGCTGACATGTATAGGGGACACTTTTATTATTTACTTATTTATTTATTTATTTATTTATTTAAATATATTTTATTGATTTTTTTACAGAGAGGAAGAGAGAGGGATAGAGAGTTAGAAACATCGATGAGAGAGAACCATCGATCAGCTGCCTCTTGCACGCCCCCTACTGGGGATGTGCCCGCAACCCAGGTACATGCCCTTGACCGGAATCGAACCTGGGACTTTTCAGTCCACAGACCGACGCTCTATCCATTGAGCCAAACCAGTTTCGGCTATAGGGGACACTTTTAGGTGACAATGTTTTCACAATACTTGTGGGCCTATAATTTGTGGCCTGGGTGAGGTGGTAAATCTCTCACGTCTTGTGTTCAATAACCCACTGAAGAGAGCAACCATATCATGTCTAAAATGCCTGATTTGTGGGCCTGGCTGGATAACTTAGTTGATGAGAGCATCATCCTAATACACTAAGGTTGCAGGTTCAATCCCCAGTTAGGATACATACAAGAATCAACCAATGAGTACATACGTAAGTGGAACAACAAATCAATGTCTCTCTCACCCCTTCTCTCTATCTCAAATCAATATAAAAAAATTAAAAATAAAATTCCTGACTTTGTTGAGCTATTGTGTGTATATATACATACATATATATGCATGCATATACATTATACATATGAGTGTATATATATATAAGGTGAGATATATCTTTTCTGCAAATATTGACACACACACATATATATAGTGTAGATACATATATATGCCAATATTCATAGAAAAAAATACATCTGTCTGTCTACCTCTGCCACCTCCCATAACCCACCCATACCCCAGTGAATATAAAATAGCACCATTCACATTTTGGATCAAAACAACTGGACAGAATCTTATGAGAACTATGTATCTTTTGTTCACTTGTTTCTTCTTTCATTTATTAAGTCATCCATGAGTCAACAAGTGTCTACTATGTTATATAAGCATTGTTTTAGGCTTTGTGGATACAAAGGTTTTTTAATTTGTTGGCAACTATTACCTTTTTTAAAATAGTTAAAATGGGTAATAGCAATAAGTTTAGTTTAATTAGATCCTTGATGGAGAATTTTGTGCCAGATCCTGAAAGGGGGTATACATCATGTTGGGGCAGTTATCTTGAGGGCAGTGGGGAACCCTGGATAGGTTTTACGTGTGGGGGTGCTTTGATCTAACTTTGCATATTAGAAAGCCACAGTATGGAAATGAAAAGTAAATGAATAGGAGTACCCTTCACCTATGCTCTCCCTCCCAGGCCCCTCTATACAACGAGGCTGTTATTTAGCCATCATTCATGTATTCGGTGCCTCGTAGAAAAGACAGATTCCTCATGTGTGCCTTTGTGAAATGTCATAAGCAAATGCTTCTAGATCAGAGTAAGAAAATTACCAGACCAGTTAATAGCAGTAGCTTCTTAATCTCATCATAAGGTGATTAATTACAATATATGCTGTCACCTATGCTATTTTCCAATTCAAGGACGTTCCAGTGGAGTATATGGTTGGCCTTTTACCTCAGAGGCCTCTTCTTTTCACTTCTCTAACCCCTTTCTTATGAAGAGAGCTGGGTCGAGGTCATTACCTCTGCAACTGTGAAGGCTTGTAGTACAGTTCAAGTGAGATTTCCTTCTGTGGTTTAAATTAAGGATCAATACTTTGGGCTTGCTCTTTTTGTTTGTTTTGTTTCCCTTTCTTCCGTTGATGATGAAGACTTTCTTTTTGCTTTTTAAATGTCTTGGAAGCAGCTACTGAATAGTGGGCTATATATCTCTATTTGTAAGATATATAAACACTACAACTCAGTGGGTCCATCAGAGAAATGAAAAGTTGAATAAAAAAAAAAAAAGAAGATAATTTGTAATTTGTACTCCATGGGACTTATATACAAGGTGTTCGAAAAAGTTTTATACTCACTTTAATAGCTGATAGGTCGATTGATGCTTCTTTCTTTTCAAATTTAACCCATTGGAATTAATAATTATTCAAAGTGTAGATATTTTGGCGGGGCAACATGTATATATTATCAGGAAAAAGAATGAGAATAACTCATGGTGGTAATCTAGCTTGTCATTCATTTCCTCAGCAAATTTTTATAGAGTGCCTCAGTATGCCAGGTAATGCAGGTGTAGCCCCTACCTACCCTTCTGGTTATCTTGGCACAGATTTGGAAAAGGTTTGGGGTGCTCATTAAGAAAAATTAATTAATTCCTTAAACCTTTAAAGTCAGCAGAAACCAGTTTAGCTCAGTGGATGGAGAGTTGGCCTGCAGACTGAAGGGTCCCAGGTTCGATTCCGATCAAGGGCATGTACCTTGGTTTCGGGCACATCCCCAGTAGGGGGTGTGCAAGGGACAGCTGATAGATGTTTCTCTCTCATTGATGTTTCTAACTATCTGTCTCCCTTCCTCTCTGTAAAAAAATCAATAAAATATATTTTAAAAAACAAACAATAAAAACTTTAAAGACATCTGCCAATTTATTTAAAGATTCATTTATTAGTTCTTTGATCAAACACGTTTATTTTGATGAATTATTGTAGGAAAAGACGATGCTAGGTTTCGGGATTCATGAAAAAAAATCAAATGAAAATGCAGCTTTCAAAAGCTATGGAGACCACTGTGTTTCGGTGGTTCCTGTGGTGTCAATAAATGCATCAGTAGAATTAAATCCAATCTAATAACCAGCAGTGGTTTGAAACACTCATTGGAAAGGTCCCTGGGCTGGAATAAATAATGAATCATCATTACGAAGTGCTAGGTCCCTGGAGAGTATGATCGTTGGGCTAGCCAGGGGTGGGATGAAAGAACTCTGGTTGCTGAAACTCGGTGAGAATACAGAATCAGTGATAAATCCAGACCCGTCTCAGGGTACACAGTAAGAGAGAGCTACTGCCTCTCCCACGTCTGCTGTGTCTCCCCATTTCTTTTTTTTTTTTTTTTATTTTTATTTTTTTTTTTATTTATTTTATTTTATTTTTTAATAAATTTTTATTGTTCATATTATTACAAGTGTTCCTTTCCCCCCCCCTTCCCACCCCACCCTCTGCCCCATTGTCCTCATCCATAGGTGCACAGTTTATGTTCAGTCTCTTCCCACATTCCCCTCTCCCCTTTTCCCCAAGAATCATTAGTTCACTCCCCTTCCATACCTCTGATT
The DNA here is from genome assembly GCF_964339955.1 of Pipistrellus hanaki. Lineage (NCBI taxonomy): Eukaryota > Metazoa > Chordata > Mammalia > Chiroptera > Vespertilionidae > Pipistrellus > Pipistrellus hanaki. The sequence continues at coordinate 121,705,027 of NC_140505.1, forward strand.
CTATTATATTCAACAGTTAATATTCATCAGATTTTTTTTTTATTTCCTTGGTTTTTAGATTCACTTGTTGATAGTTACATATTTGTTGTTCATAATTTTTATCTTTATTTACTTTCTCTTCTGAAAGAACCCCCTTCAGCAATTCATATAATTCTGGTTTGGTGGTGATGAACTCCTTTAGCTTTTTTTTATTAGTGAAGCTCTTTATCTGACCTTCGATTCTCAGTGATAGCTTTGCTGGGTAGAGTATTTTTGGCTGTAGGTTCTTGCTATTCATCACCTTGAATATTTCTTGCCATTCCCGTCTCGCCTGCATGGTTTCTGTTGAGAAATCAGCTGACAGTCGTATAGGTGCTCCTTTATAGGTAACCACCTGCTTAGCTCTTGCTGCTTTTAATATTCTCTCTTTGTCCTTTGCTCTTGGAATCTTAATTATGATTTGTCTTGGTGTGGTCCTCTTTGGATTCCTCTTATCTGGAGTTCTGTGTGCTTCCTGGACTTGTAAGTCCAATTCTTTCCCCAGGTGGGGGAAGTTTTCTGTCACTATTTCTTTCAGTATGTTTTCGATATCTTGCTCTCTCTCATCTTCTGGGACCCCCATGATTCTGATGTTGGATCGTTTGAAGTTGTCCCAGAGGTTTCTTACATTATCTTCAATTTTCTGGATTCTCTTGCCTTCTAGCTTCTGCAGAGGAGTGTCTTCTGGCTCTTTATGTTCCAAATCTTTGACTTGATTCTTGCGATCTTCTATTCTGTTTTTAGGACTCTGTATAATATTTTTTATTTCAGACAATGTATTCTTTATTTCTTGTTGATCCCTTTTCATATCCTCATAGGTCTCAATTATTTTATCGGCCTTTTCTAGGAAACTCTTGAAAAACCTTATAAGTGTGGTTTTGAACTCTATATCCAGTCGCTTTTTGTCCTCCATTTCTTTTGTTTGTGATCTATTTGGTTTAGGCATTTTCGCAGGCAGCTTTCCTGATGGGGCGGGGTTTCAGGGTGGAGCCTACAGCCTTGGCTTCCGTCAGCCCCGCCCTATGCGACTCCTGAGACTCAGGGTCCTTCAGTACTTGTTGCAAGCACCTCTGAGAGAAAGGTGCCCTCAATTTTCGCCTGCTACCAAACCGTGTAGGCTCTCCCGCAATGGGCCCGAAACTGGGATTCAGTTCAGTTGGAAGTAGAGTTGGAGGTGGCGTTCAGAGCAGTCTGGAGCCCCTGTCTCCTTCCCGCCAGGGCAGTCCTATGGCACAGCCGGCCGTCCCTTCTCTGCGCGCTGTGTGCACGCCTCTGGGACCTCCTTTCGCTGCTCCCCGGGTTCCGCCTTACAGCCCAGCTCCCTCTGTGTAAGCCTGGGTCCCCGGGGTCTGGCCTAGAACGGGGTTCAGAGCAGTTGGGGGGCCCAGCACAGTCGGAGTGTTTATTTCCTTCCTGCTAGGGAACGCCAGCCAGGCACTCAGCCGCCCCTCCTCTCCGGCTCCGTCCTCTCTGCGCGCAGCGTGTCTCCGTACCTTGGGCTTTTACAGCTCCTCCGCGCTTCCTTCTGGTTTTCTCCTTGCTTCTCGTTGTAGAATTTCCAGTCAGTCGACTTTCCTGTAGTTCTGGGTAATGTCCATTTATATTTTAGTTGTATTTTATTGAAATTGTTGCATGCGGCTGCGGCTAGATGCCTACCCGAGCAGCCATCTTGGATTCTCCTTCCCCATTTCTTATTTCCTAGGCCTTGCATTATCTAAACCCCAGAGTTTTCTTCTTTGGCCCTAATGAACATTTCCCTCTGAAAATCATTGACCACTGTCCCCACAGAGCTGCTAACAAATATAACCAATTCTAGGCCTGGAACAAAAAAGGTATAGGAGTCAAATGATTGTGGGTCCATGATATTTGCGTTGTCATTAATGCACAAAACTTAACCCCGAGCCTGCAGGTGGGGATTTATAACTATGATTTTAGCTTTTAGAAGCTGTGAGATAATCTTCAACATTGAAGATACCTGTTCAGATTTCAGTTTGAGATAAATCTAGAGAATTTGGTGCGACCTCCAAATAGTCTGAGGACTATTTGAAACATAGGTGAGAGGTAGAGGGTAGGGCTGGGGGGGAGGGAGGGATGGTTTTGAGTACCAGAACACACGGGGTGGCTTGTGAACCAGTTTCCTTTAGAAGGGAATCGCTGAGGCCTAGTTCCTTTTATACTTTTTTGACAACTGTGAGAGGTAGTTCCTTAGACGCCCATAGTGTACAGTAGCCCCCTTATCCTCGGGATATGCATTTTAAGACCCCCACTGGATGCCTGCAACTGCAGACAATACTGAACCCTATGTACTATACTATTTTTTTTTTTAAATAAATCTTTATTGTTCAGATTATTACAAATGTTCCTCTTTTTTTATTTTCCCTCAATTGCTCTCCTCCACCAGGTACCCACCCTACCCTCTGCCCTTTCCCCACCCCCCATTGTCCTCATCCCTAGGTACAGTTTTTGTTCGGTCTCTTCCCGCACCCACACACCCCTTTTCCCCAAGAATCGGCAACCTCAGCACATGATTTTTTTTTTTTTCTTTCCTTATTGAGAACTTTAACCTTCTCACTTAAAGGAAGCACTTGACTGCTTTGGCATCTCTGCATTGCCAGCATCACTACTCTTGTGCTCTGGGCCATTATTGAGAAGATAAGGGTGACTTGAACACAAGCACTCACTGCAATATCGCAACAGTTAATCTGATAACGTAGATGGCTACTAAGTGACTAAGGTGCCGGTAACACACACAGCACAGAGCTGGACAAAAGGGTGATTCACATCCCAGCAGGGTCAGAACAGGACTCACGAGATTTCACCAAGCTATTCCGAAAGGCGCGCGACTTAAAACTTTATTTCTGGAATTTTTCCACTTGATGTTTTTGGACCGAGGTTTACTGCAGGTAACACACTGCGGAAAGCAAAACCGCAGATAAAGGGCACTACTGTCTGCTGTTTCCATTTATGAAAATAGTTGCCTGTGAAGTAAGATTATTTAACTTCGATTCATGTGCGTCGCAAATACGGTGTAGTCCTAGGGAGAGCGCCCAGTTCCCAGCTGGGTCTGCTTCGGGACCCTACAGGCTGCTTGTGGAATACCAGTATGTGATCTTGGTTAGTTATTTTATTACCTGTAGAGCGGCGGCTCTAAGAGAGCTTGTGTTGCTGCCGAAGGATCAATTAACTGCATGGGAAGCCCTTACAACCATATCAGGTTCATCTTGACGTTCAATAAATTGAAACTCTTATTATGACAGATCCAGAAGAAAGTTGCAAAATCTTTATTTCCTGAAGATAGTGAAAAACTAAAGAGATTTTCATTAAATTGTGATATTAAGTATGGTCCTGGAAAAAGGGAATTTGATAACCTTCCCATTCCCCAAAAGTAAATTTTATTTTTTTCCTTTTAATACAAAAGAATATATGGTTGATATAACAATTCAAAATATTTACTAGTATATAAAGTAAAACTCTCCTCCCCTCTAATGCCATGCCCCGAGGGGGTCCCCATGAACAGTCATATCTTTCCCCAGTTACATGGAAAAAATATACATACATATATACACCTTTTCTTTTTTTTGTAAATATGACATTCATTATATTGTGCATGTATTTCTGCAACTTGCTTTTTTATATAATGATGTAACATGGTCACCTTTCTATGAAAATTCAAAGTTCTATTTGGTTTTTATTTTATTTTATTTTATTTTTGGTTTAATAGTTATATGTTATTTCATAGTGTGGATATGGTGTTATTTGTTTAATCAGTTTCCTGTTGTTTGATTTTTAGATTGCACCCCCCTTTTTTTGGGCCATAGCAAATGATGCTGCAATGCACACCTTATATGTTTTACTTCTGTAGGATATAGTCCTGAAGATGCATGGCTAAGTTCATGCATAGTTAATATTGTAATAGGTTAGTTTTGAGATGAGTCTACTCGTTAGGATTTAACTGACTTCAACCCAATATGGAGGGCTTGCATGATTGAACAACAGCTTAAAAAAGAAACACACACACATACACACACACACACACACACACACACACACACACGCCTATTGATCACCAGTTCAGTGAGACACTAAATGACTAAGGTTGGAAATCAATGTTTATTTCTCTTGGACTCTGAAAGTTCTAGAACTGTCGTCTTCCTAGATTTTATTTCGGTAACTCTGGTCCCCTGGGCACAATATTGCGGTTTTGAAGCTGAGGGATTTGTTGGAAAGGAATGTCCTTAGCTGATTTAAAGCCATGCTGGTGGCTCAAGTGAGGTCTTTAGTACCTTTTACTCAACAGTGTGGGGATGGCAGTCCCAAGTGCCATCTGTGTTCCCATCTCTGAGGAGCTGTCAACGTCACCAAAGCGATTTTCTCTCGTATTTTTAAAAGTGAACTCAGCGCGGAGAAGTTCAGCACGCCTCTTATCCCCCTCCTACAGCTGCCATCTATTTGGACGGAATGGAAGCTGGGAGTCTGCACGTCCCGGTGTCTGGAGGAGGAAACCTGGCAAGGCACTGCAGGCAGCTGGGGATGTTCCTCTTTCTTTGCCCTCCAGGCTCTCTTATCTCCTCCTCCTGCTTCAAACACGGTCCCTGCCAAAACCTCAGCCACATCTGCAGGAAGAGAGCGCCCGGGATGGCACCGGGGAGAGCACCAGGGCCCGCCTCTCCTCCTGGGCTAAAGGCGCTTCTCTGAACTGCTGATCTGCCCCAGAGAAAACTATTTTCTCTTCAGGGACTACAGAAGGGGGAATTAATTTCCAATTTTGAATTCGTTTTCTATGTAAACGTTAAAACTTTTCTCGAAAATAATACATAGTTTAAAAATAATACAATGCAAATGGACTTATAATGAAAGGTAGCCTGTAAACATCCCCCCGCCCCCCTCCCCGCAGCGCTGCTCCCATTTTTACCTCGTTTCTTCTGATGACTACCCCCAGGTCCCCACACAGAATTCTTATGCTGCTACTTCTTTCCTTTTAAAAATTAATGTTATATATTATCTAATGACCTTCTATTATCTGTGAGAACTTACTTCATTTATATTTCCTCCTCCTTTTTTTTTCCCCCTTCCATCCAGTACAGTTAAATCATCATTTTTAATTCCTTAGTGGGTAATTGCATGTTAGGATGTTTCCACGCCTAGCAAGACAAAAATCAACTCCAAACACTTCAGCAGCGAGGAAAATACATTTCCCCACAATAAGATGTCCCGATTGGTCAGCTATAAGGTTGATTAATTCAGATGTCTGAAAGAATATGGGAGCCCAGTGCAGACTTGGGCTAAAAGCAGCCACAAACCTGCTGCTAATGACTGACAAGAGATGTGGAGCTATCACAATGCAGATTAATCATGATTTACCCCTGATTGTTCCTGAGCCCGTGATTCCAAAGAATAATGTTGACAAGGAAATACAATCTGGCTTCTGCTGACAAGTAAAAGTAGGGGGAAGAAGAAAATGAGGGAGGTGGGCTGTAGATGAGGCCCCAGGAACATTCATTATACTCAACACATAGCTTTAGTTCATTTATGATTTTTAAAAAAGATTTTTTTTTAAATTGATTTCAGAGAGGAAGGAGAGGTAGAGAGAGAGGGGGGGGGAGGGAGAGAGAAACATCAATGAGAGAAAAATCATTGATCGGCTGCCTCTTGTACACCCCCTACTGGTGATGGAGCCGGAAACTCAGGTATGTGCCCTGACTGAGAATCAAACACTGACATCCTGGTTCATAGGTTGACACTCCATCACTGACCCACATGGGCTGGGTAGTTTATTTTTACGTTTACTTATTTTTCCATGGACTCAATTAAATATTTCTCGAGTTCCCAACCCTTCCCCTCAGCAATCTTCCTTCCCTTCCACTCCCAAGTGTTTGTCATCTGTGCTTTTCCATCAACATATTTGCTCCCATTCATAGTCTGTCCATTTCTTAGGTATTCCAAGTTTGATGCATAGGTTAACTGTAAATATTGAAAATCAACAATCAATGTTTATATTATTGTGGTGTATAATTCTTTTTCATAATAGAAATTCTATCTTCTCCAATGATTTGATTTTGCCTACCACTGTGCCTGGTGACTAACAGGCACCTGTGTTTGCTGAATGAAAGAATGTGTCTGAGATTTTTTATAAATGGGTATTACCTGTAATGGAAAGTCCAATAGGGTGGAGAGAGGGTGGGGCTGGGAGAGGAAATGGATGCAGGAACACATCCAAATTCAGAACCAACCTTCTCTTGTTTGGGTTCTGATGGTAAAGATACTACAGAAATGCAGCCGTTGGCGTGGGAGAAAATGCAGATTGTGTACGCAAGTAGCCGTATTACAGGGTGTCCCCAAAGTGTATACACACTTAAATAGCTGATAGCACAATTGATGTTCCTTTCTTTTCAGATTCAGCCCAGTGGAATTATTAATGGTATCCAAAGTGTGTGTACATTTTTTGGGGGGGACACCCTGTATCCGATTACTCAGCTCTAAGAATTAGAAGAATCTTCCTCCCAAAGACAGGGATGGGACATGCTATGCTGGCTTGTGGGACGCGCCTTGTTCTGTACTGAAGCACCTGTGTGCAGGGTGTAAAACAATCCATTTTTCATGGTGCTGGCATCCAGGTTGCACACAGGGGGACATACAGGCTGTCAATGAGGATTTACCGCCACAGGCCACCTCCCCGTGATAAATGACCCCTGGGGAAACACAGATGAAGCCTGGCACTGGGCAAGCTGTTCCCGGAGCATAACTCTGCTCTCCAGGCATTGTCAGCGAGAGTTCCTGGTGAGGGGAAATGGATTGTGTCAGGGAGAAAAAAAAACACACAGGGGTGACACTGCAGCGAGGACTGTGCGCGAGGTGGTCCGAGGAAGAGTCAATAACAGATGGAGAGTTAGAAACGTGAGCCTTTATATAGGAAATCTTTGTAGCTCTAATTAGAAGCAGAATATGGATCAGCTCAGAAGGCAGCTCCGACAGACTTGCTACTGTGTTTCACTGTTCATGCAATTCCCTGATTTAGCATATTGGTGGGCAGAAACCCTGGTTACGGTGTCGCTAATTAGAATATCTGTACTTGCACCTAGTGGACCATTTCCCTGGCTTTGTATCTCAAGCAGTGAATAGAAGAGGGAATTTTAATGATGCCCCATTAAGGCATCTAAACAGTGCAACCAATAGTTTGCAGTTCCTGAGCTGGCATTGTTAATAAAATTACTTGTTCCAGTGGCATGCTAGTTCTGTAACAATAGGAGGTTATTGTTGGTTCTCCAAGGACCACTGATTCAGGTCCCGCTTTGGATGTATGTAGGAAAATCGGTAGGAAAAAATTGTGTTTTTTGTTGCATGGAGGAGAGGAATAATTTTATTTAAATGTTTTAATAATAATTGTTTTGGAATACTTTTCTCCCAACTTAAAAGTAACTGTGGTAATTGAATTGCAGAGAAGTGGGAAGTCAAAATTCCTCATCATTAGTATTGGATAATAGAAAGGGTTCTGTGAGGGGTATCCTTGTAAGCAGCCTGCTGCTGTTCAAAGGAAAAAGGTTGGCTCAGGTTTGAACAGATCTTTGAGATTCAAAGCCTATTGAATCTGGTTCTCATTACTTCTCTGAAATGGACACAGCTCCTCTCCATCGCTCAACCCCCCTCTCCACCTCCATATCCCCCCCCCCCCCCCCCTGCCACACACACACACACACACCTTCAGGCTGAAACCAGATTAGCCCTGTGAATACTAACTCCAACCTGGACCAGATCACCTGCCTTTCCTAAACTGGAGACCTGAGACTGTGGCCATACTGCTTGCTGGAATCTGACTGGCGTTGGTGGTGACTGGTATGATTCACCTCATGCCAAATTCTTTCAATGCCAGTCTTCCACTGTGAGTGGCGGTCTTGCTTGTCCTCTGCACCTGTTTGTCCACCTGCCTTTGCTTCCTTTTTGTTGGGAGCCTGTGCCCTCCAGTGTCAGGCTTTGCATCAAAATAGCTTGTCCCAGCTCTAAAGGCCCATGGCCCTCTCTTCCTGACACACAATGGGGCCCAGGCTCGGGGAGAGCTGTAGGCTGTGTCCCATCTGACATGGATTTGAAAGTTGTTCCTTTGTCCTTATTGATGGTGGAATCACCTCTCTTCTATGTGGAAGATGAATTTATCATCTCTTTTACTTTTTCAATCTTCCTCCGTCCACTGGCTTCTTTATTTAGACTAGGGGTGTCGAACTCAATCAGAGAAGGGGCCAAAATCTAAAATCCAGCCTAAATCGCGGGCCGAATGGTTTACTGAACAGTCATAAACTGACAATGTCATAAACTGACAGCGGAGTGCAGTGATGACAGCGCGGTGCGGGCCACATTGCAAGGCCTGGCGGGCTGGATTTGGCCCGCGGGCCTTGTGTTTGACACATGTGATTTAGACCCACAAATGTGTTTAGATTTTCCTTGCAATTAGCCAAACCATGTTTACTTCTGTATATGTCTATGTACATATCTTTATCTTATCTCCATCTTCTCTACCTGATCCTTCACTGAGCATGGCCAAACTTCTTGAGTCCAGCTATATTCATTGCCTTCATATTTCATCAGCTGTATGCCCTTTGCCCTTTCCAGTATGTCTTTTCTTCATAATATTTATCCGAAATAGCTTTCTTCAAGTCACTAGTGGCTTTAAAAAAAAAAAAAAGTTAAATATTTTATTATGGAAAATGTCAAACATACATAAAAGTAGAGATATGATTATTCTTACTGAATTCCTGGTAATTTCTTTATTATAATGCTTTATTTTATAATTATCACCACCACCTCTCTCCCATGCTCCCATCTCATTCCCATTGTAGGCCAATTGTATAAGTTAAAGTAACTATGGAAATTGAACCCTACATCTCTAACAGAGAAGAAAGACATTAAAAATATGTATAACCACCATATCAATCTGTAAAGAATTTTTGTGAGTTTATTTGAGCCAAACTGTCGACATATGCCGGGAAGCAGAACCTCAATGGATTGAGATAATGCTCCTGAGAATGGTGGGTTACATTTCTATATTTATATATTGCAATCAAAGGAAAGAAACATAGGTGTATTACATGGAATTTATTGGTGATAGATTAGGGACGTGGGACAGAGCGAAGGGGGGGGGGCGGGGGGGGGGAAGAAACCTTTGGGATAGGGTAAAAGGTGAAATGATGGACATGAGCTTCTTTTACAGATATGGATACCGGAAAATAACGTAATTAACAATTGACAATTAACTTGATAACAATAACAATGAGGGAAGTTCTGAAAGCCATTTGTTGTGCCCTGAGGGGTCCAGGGTAAAAAGGAAGTTACAAGTTACCCAGACATCTCACAGATATGTTATCTTAGAGGCAGGAAGGCAGATGGGCTCAGTACAGTAGATCAAAGTTGATCTTTGTCGGGTGAAATATCTGGGACATGACTACCCACTATAACCTGTTTGTAGTTAGATATTTAATTTTCAAACCATCTTTTGTGGTTATTTTAGGTCTCTGAGTTTGCAAGACTGCCACACAAGCCTTCCCTGAGCTTGTCCTGTTAGCATGTGGCTCTTTTCTTTCACACACACCTAACAAAATTAACACTTCCTTGATCTCACCTGATTCTCAGTACATATTCAAGTTTTCCTGATACTAGTTATCTCTTAATTACCAAAATCTTTTGCCTTATTCATTTTTGTTTGTTTTTTGTTATTCCTTACCAGAGGATATTTTCGTATGGGGTTTTTAGAGAGAGTGGGAGAGATACACACAGAGAGAAAAAAACATTGATGTGGGTGAGACACATTGATTGGTTGCCTCCAGCATGCACCCTGACCTAATCAAAGGTACATGCCCCTGACCAGAATCGAACCCAGGACCCTTCAGTCCATGCTCTATCCACTGAACCAAACTGGGGTTGTCTTTATTCCTTTGCTTTAACAGTCACTGTTGAACGTTTTAGTAGAGTAGAATTAAACTCACTGTATAGTGATATCCTTGCCTTCACTTCACTATCATATTTTTCCTTTTTTCAGATGAGGGTTAAGAGCACAGTCTGGATATAGTCTTATAGATTCCTTTCCAATTCAACTCTATATTTCTGAGTAGCATTTCCTTAAAGAAGCCTTCTCCAGCTGCCTTCACCTTGCCAGACCCAGTCCAAGCACTTTTCCTTTTTGTCCCCATAAATCCCATGTATACATACATACATATATATATATATATATATATATATATATATATATATATATATATATACCTCCATCATTGCCATGGGTTCCTGGGTGTGTTTGTTCCTGTTGCACAATGCGTTCATATTCATCCTTGCATGCCTAGTGCCTAGTTGAATAGCATTGCACTCAACTATCTAATGAATCCTTAATGTTAGTTAACAATACTATCACTGGTATGTAATAGCGATTGAGTATTTACTGTGTGCTAGGTTGTATAGTAAAGTGCTTTCCATGCTTTATTTCACTTAATCCTGATAACACTCTTAAGTCAAGCCCCATCATCACTGTGATTATGTTACAGGCGAGGAAGCTGAGGCTCAGTGAGATTGTCACTTGCCTAAGGAAAGAGAAACGGGTGGTATAATGAGACTGTGTGGCACAGAGGTTTGAGTCCCAGGTCCACTGCTCCTTGACTATGAGATGATGGACAAACTTTGTTAAACTCTGTAAGCCTCTGCTTCTCCATTTGCAACATGAGGATTGTGAAATCTTTGTTTCATAGAATGGTGGAGCACTAAATGGGATAATGAGTTTAAAGTAACTTGAAAATTGTTGGATTTCTGAGAAAATCATGCAAAAATTTTTAACTACAATTTACTGTTTAAATTTGAGTAAAACTGCCTTCCACTCCCCCAGTGCCTCCCTCCAATGCCCCTCCCCAACTCCCATGAGTAATGCATGGAGTTGTGATCATAGCATACATTCAATTTAATCGTCTACTTTTTCATTATGAACATTATTATATTACTACTAGAGGCCGGGTACCCTCAAGGGGGTACCTTCAGCCTAGCCTGTACCCTATCTAATTTGGGACATCCCTTTCACAATCCTAGACAGCTGGCTCCTAATCACTCACCTGCTTACCTGCCTGGTCACTTCTTACTACCTCCTCTGCCAGCCTGGTCACCCCCAACTGCACCTCCCCCTTCCCCTCCCTGCCAGCCTGGTCATTCCTCATGGCCCCCCACCAGCCTGGTAGCCCCACACAGTCTGCTGTTCAGTTGTTTGATTGTCCCTCACTAACCCCCCTGCCAGCTTGGTTGCCCCATGTAGCCTGCTATTCAGTCATTTGGTCAGCTCTCACTAACCTCCCTGCTGGCCTGGTTGTAGGCAGCCATCTTGTGAGGGTGTGAGGGTCAACTTGCATATTATTGCAACTTGCATATTACCTCTTTATTATATAAAGATGCTTTTTTTTTTAAATTGTGAAGTGTATCACACACAGACAAGAGTATATACAACAGTGTATATGCACGTCTTAAAGATTAATTATAAAATAAAAAGTTGTGAATACACCAACTAGATCAAAACATTTCCAATGCTTCAGAAATAGCTCTGTGTCCTTCTGTGAAGGTATCCTCTTTATTCCCTTCTAGAGAAGGGTACTAGTTCTGTGTTCCTTGTGATGTTTCTCTTTACAGTTATATATATTCTTCAATAATATATTGCCTCATTTTGGAAAACCGAGCAGCAAACACGAGCCTAGTTGTGTATAGAAAAGGCAAATTTGCCACTGTCAGAGGAAGACAGAAGACATACCTGCACAGTCACTTGGTCAAAGCCTGGTTTCAGCTTCCCTGAAAGTTTTCAGAAGCCCCTTTGGAGGAAGTCAGGACACAGTCAGTGGTAAATCCTGGGAAGCAGGGCGGGAGTACAGATGAGTGTCCAGGAGCAATAAGATGAAGGGAAAAGACTGTTTTGTACTGTTTTCCACTTTTGAGCTTACCGTGACCTACCTCAGACTTCCAGGAATAGGTCAGTGCAAAACATTTCTCTAGAAGAAAATGAGTATTCTCCACTGACTCAATGGTCAGGGGGTGGAGTGCAGAATGAAATCATCAGATGCATCTGCCAAGTGCACCTGAGAATTATGGCCAGCCCTCATTTTGGGCATTTTATCCTCAGATTAAAATGATGGCACCCAGGCAGGAGGACCTGGCTACTGGTGGTCTCAGAGTGTCAGCCTTTTGGATAACTTTGCTCTGGTTCCTCTCTATACTTCTTATATAACTACCATCTTTGCAACTTCATTACCTCTGTATCGATCTTCTTATTACTTTCCTCCTGGACATTCCATTTGCTTTCCTTTGTGTTGGGCCTCCATATTTTTAATAAATCCCATGTTTTTCTTTTTCTTGGTTTACTTCTTCATTTGATGGAAAATATTAGTCAGTTTTAGTTAATAATGTGTTAGTGGGAGACACATATATATATTTTTTAGATCATGAATGTCTTAAAATGACTGTATTCTATTTTCACACTTGATTGATATAATAGTTGGGTTGAATATAGAATTCTAGATTGGATATTATTTAAAGCCATTTTTTCATTGTCTTCTCTCTCTGTCAAAATTTGTAGAATCTTTCCTTTGCCTCACTGTTTTGAAATTTCGCAGTAATGTGCCTCATTTTAGGGTTATTTTAATAGACTGTATTGGGCATTCAGTGGACCCTTTCAATCTAGCATCTCAGTTTTGGGGAATATTCCTCAATTATTTTGTTGATTATTTCTTTCACTTTGTTTCTATTTTTCTGGGGCCTATACTACTTAGCATTGGATTTTCTGGATTCATTCTTTTGTTTTTCTTATCTTTTTCCCTTGTTTATCATATTTTTTGTCTTTTTCTATGTGTGAGTGTGCTGTCTATGGGAAATTTCCTTAACTGTTTTTTTTTAAAACTTTTATGAACACATTTTTAACTTATTTGGGCATATTTTTTTGTATTCTGAAAACCCTTTTAAAAATAAAATGCTTTTCGGGGGCGGTGCTTGAAGATGGCGACCGAACAGTCAGACTTGTTCTGACTCTGGTCCCAGAACAGATAAAAGTAACATCTGAGTCGCTCAGGGAGGGTTGATTGGCAGCTGAGGGGCAGCAGAGGTTTCAAGGAAGCTAGGCAGCGATCCGCTGGACAGGATTTCCTGCCGGTGGCCAACACTGCCACAGTGGCGGCGGCAGCGGCAGCGGCGCTGTGAGAAAGGAGTGGCTTCTCTGAGGCCGGGAAAGCCCACAGCGGAGAGGTCCATCCAGTAGCTGAGATGCCCAAGTTGGCGCTGGCGCGTGGATTCAAAGGCGTTCTTCAGTCACCCACGGAAAGGTCAGAATTTGCGGGGAAATCCTGAGAGATCGCGGTCCCGCGGCGCCGGCAGCCACGGTAGCCGGGGAGTTCTGGCCCCGCCTCCATGGAGCGCCCGCAAAGCTGAGCCCTAAGAAGGCTGCAGCGACATCTAGTGCTGGGTTTGGCATAAGCTTCCCCAGAAGCGGGAATTTTTTTTTTTTTTTTTTTTTATTTTATTTTTAAAAAAAGCCAGGGGACACGGGACAGAGTGTTAAGAATCGCGGCTGTCCCGCCAAGGGCGGAACATCTGGACACCTCGGCGCCTGATCCCCTTCACCCCCTAGCTTCGGAATACTAGGGGAGGACTGCCTAGTTGGGCATATCCGGGGAATTTGCAGGGAGAAAGTGCCTCCCTGGAAACAAGGGATCAGAGCCAGAAGAGGTAGTCTGGGAGCCAGCTGGCACCCTGCCAGCTAGAGCCATAGAGAAAGAAGGCCGGAGCAACCAAAAAGACCGGAAACACTGACACCTAAGAGCTGAATTACAAACTGCCCCCTTTTTTTTTTCTTTTTTTCTTTTTTTCTTTTTTTCCTTTCTTTTCTTTTGTCTTTTAATTAATCAAAAATAAATGGACACAAATAACTAAGATATAGCCTACTAAAAATTAAGGACTACCTTACAAAACTGAGGTGCAGTGGAAAGCTGGGAACTGCAAGACTGTCTGGTCCGAGAATCAGAAGTGCCAAATACATTAACTGAGGAAGTGAGTGACCAGTACTGGTCATTTTTATGCTAATTTTGCTATTCTTTATTTTATTTTCATTTTTTACATCTTTTATTTAATTTTCATTTTTCATATCTTTTACTTAAGAAACAATTTTTTTTCTTTTTTCCTTACTTGATTTTACCTTTTCAATTATTACATTTTTCAATCTCTATCATCACTATTACTACTGCTATTTTGCAATTTTTAAAAAAATTTTTATTTATTTATTTTTTCTCTCTCTAGTACCATTTTATTTTTTCTTTATTTTACATTGGGAGTAACCTTCATTCTATTTTAATCTCTACTATAGCATCATTCAACCCTATCTCAACTCAACCTTTACACTATCACTCTCTTACTAAACTTTACCCTTTAGTCTACAGTTTATCCTATCCCTTTCCGGCTTTAGTTTTTCCTCTATTCTCTCTGTATACCCCCTGCTAAAGCTCTCACTATACTTATAGACCTAAGTTCCAACCCCTGATCCAAGTGTATAAATACCAATCTCTGCACTATATTAACTAGTTAAAAAAAAAAAAATCCGTTCTCCCCTCTATCCTTTTCGCATTGTATGTGTGAAGGTTGATTATTGTGAATTTTTATGCCTTTTAGTGAAATTGTTATGCTTATTCCTGTATTGTTATTGTTGCTTTGTATTTTTTTTTAAATCCTCTGTTTTTGTTTGTTTCTTTTACTTCTGTATATCATAGCCTTACTTAATAATAGTGGATATTGTAGTTTGTATTAATCTCCAAGTATTGTTACTGGCATTGGCTGGGTCCAGAGGTTTTTCTATGGCAATTTTCTCCACATATATATAGTTTGTTTCCCATTTCTCTTTTAGTTTGCTTCTTCTCTCTCTTTCTCTCTCTCTCTCTCCCTCTTCTTTTTTTCCCTGTTTTCCAACTTCATTTTGTCATCACTTTTTTTTTCTTCTTCTTTTTCTATCTCTTTATCCCTCTTTTTTTTTTAATTTACTTAATTTTTTTTAATTTTAATTTAATTTTATTTTTTTAATTTTTCTTTATTTTATTTTTACCTTTATTCCTTCTCTCCTATCCCCTAAGTTGCCTTTCTCTAGTGGTCACCTTTATTAGAGGTTATTAATATTGTAAATACATTCCTGTTAAGTGCCTCTTGTGTTGTACCTGGTAGTGTTGTATTTTGTACCTCAAAATCAACACAGGAGAAGGAATACCACATAACCAGACATCCTGAAAAGAGAGGCCATGGGGAGACAAAAACATAGTCCGCACGTGAAAGAAAAGCAGGCATCACCAGAAAAGGAAGTAAACGAGCCAGAGGTAAGCAGCCTGCCAGAGCAAGAATTCAGAGTAATGATCATAGCATGGCTAAAAAGAATGGAAGAGAAATTTGACAATAGCCAAGAAGAAATGAGAAAGAACCATGAGGAAATGAAGAAGAGCCATGAGGAACTGAAGAAGAACCAAGAAGAAATGAAAAGTGACATCGCTACCATGAAGAACTCAATAGTAGACTAGATGAAGCAGAGGACCGCATCAGTGAGCTAGAAGATAAGATGGAAAAAAATACCCAAGTAGAGCAACTTCTAGAAAAAAAGATTAAAAAGCAGGGGGAGAGCCTACGGGAGCTTTGGGACAAAACAAAACAAAATAATATTCGAATAATAGGGGTTCCAGAAGGAAAGGAAACTGAGGTAGACATGGAAAAAGTATTTCAAGAAATAATGACAGAAAACTTTCCTGAAATAGAAAAGAAAAAACCCACACAAATCCAAGATGCCCGCAGAGTCCCAAGCAAAATGAATCCCAGAAGACAGACTCCAAGGCACATTATAATTAAATTGGCAAACAACAACGACAAAGTAAGAATCTTAAAAGCAGCCAGAGAGAGACAGAAAGTTACATACAAAGGAACCCCCATCAGACTAGCAACTGATTTCTCAACAGAAACTTATCAGGCCAGAAGGGAATGGGATGAAATATACAAAGTCATGCAAAGGAAGGGTCTGAATCCAAGAATACTGTACCCAGCAAGGCTATCAATCAAAATTGAAGGGGAAATCAGGAGCTTCACAGACAAAAAAAGACTGAAGGAATTTATCTCCACCAAACCAGCAATGCAAGAAATGCTAAAGGGTCTACTGTAAAAATAAATAAATAAGAAGTGAAGAAGGAACACGGGTATAGAATAAAAATGGCGTCAAATGAGTACCTATCAATAATAACCTTAAATGTAAATGGATTAAATGCTCCAATCAAAAGACATAGGGTAACAGATTGGATAAGAAAACAAGACCCATACATCTGTTGTCTACAAGAAACCCACCTCAGAAAAAGAGATGCACACAGACTGAGGGTGAAGGGATGGAAAAAAGTTTTCCAGGCAAATGGAAATGAAAAAAAAGCTGGGGTAGCAATACTTATATCTGACAAATTAGATCTCAGAGTGAAGGACATAACAAGAGATAATGAAGGCCACTTCATAATACTAAAGGGAACAATCCAACAAGAAGAAATAACCCTGGTAAATATATATGCACCCAATACAGGAGCAACCAAATACATTAAAAAACTGTTGGAGGACATTAAGGGAGAGATTAATAGCAATACAATCATAGTAGGAGATTTTAATACCCCACTGTCACCCTTTGACAAATCATCTAAACAAAAAATCAGCAAAGAAATATCAATCCTAAATGACTCACTAGACCAGATGGAATTAATTGACATCTTCAGGACACTCCACCCCAAAGCCACAGAATATACATTCTTCTCAAGTGCACATGGGACATTCTCAAAGATAGACCACATTTTGGGACATAGGCAAAGTCTCTTCAAATTCAAGAAGATAGAAATCATATCAAGTATCTTCTCAGACCATAATGGCATAAAACTGGAAATTAACTACAATAAAAATAATCCAAAGAAATCAAACACATGGAGACTAAACAGCTTGCTATTAAACAAGGACTGGGTTACCAGAGAAATCAAGGAAGAAATTAAAAACATCCTGGAAACAAATGACAATGAAAGCACAACAATCCAAAATCTTTGGGACACAGCAAAAGCAGTTTTGAGAGGGAAGTTCATATCCTTACAAGCCTATTGCAAAAAACTAGAAAAAATAGTAACAGATGATCTAACTCTACAACTCAAAGAGTTAGAAAAGGAGCAACAAGAAAAGCCCAGTGTAAGCAGAAGGAAGGAAATAACAAAAATCAGAGCAGAGATAAACGACATAGAGACCAAAAAAACAATACATAAGATCAACAAAACCAAGAGCTGGTTCTTTGAAAGAATAAACAAGATAGATGGACCTCTAGCCAGGTTAACCAAGAAACAGAGAGGACCCAAATAAACAAAATCAGAAATGAAAGAGGTGAAATAACAACAGACCCCACCGAAATACAACGGATTGTTACAAAATACTACGAACAACTCTATTCCAACAAACTGAACAACCTGGAGGAAATGGACATATTCCTAGAAAAATACAAACTTCCAAAACTCAATCAGGAAGAATCTAAAAATCTCAATAGACCAGTGACTTGGGAAGAAATTGAAACAGTCATCAAAAAGCTTCCAGCAAACAAAAGCCCAGGGCCAGATGGCTTCACAGGAGAGTTTTACCAAACATTCAAGGAAGAACTAAAACCTATCCTCCTCAGACTATTCCAAAAAATTCAAGAGGAAGGAACACTTCCAAACTCCTTCTATGAAGCCAGCATCACCCTAATACCAAAACCTGATAAAGACAACTCAATGAAAGAGAATTACAGGCCAATATCCCTCATGAACATAGATGCCAAAATCCTCAACAAAATTCTAGCAAATCGGCTCCAGCAGAGCATCACAAAGATCATACACCATGACCAAGTAGGATTTATTCCAGGAATGCAAGGTTGGTACAATATCCGCAAATCAATAAACGTGATACATCACATAAACAAGTTGAAAGATAAAAATCATATAGTCATATCAATTGATGCAGAAAAAGCATTTGATAAAATCCAACACCCTTTCCTGATAAAAACTCTTAACAAGGTGGGAGTACAAGGATCATACCTCAACGTAATAAAAGCTATATATGATAAACCCACGGCCAACATCATACTCAATGGGCAAAAACTAAAACCATTCCCTCTAAGAACAGGAACAAGACAGGGATGCCCACTATCGCCACTCCTCTTTGACATAGTACTGGAAGTACTAGCCATTGCAATTAGACAAGAGGAGGAAATAAAAGGCATCCAAATTGGAAAAGAAGAAGTAAAGTTATCCTTATTTGCAGACGACATGATATTGTATATAAAAAACCCAAAAGACTCCATTAAAAAACTAATTGGCTTAATAAATGAATTTGGCAATGTAGCAGGATACAAAATTAACACCAAGAAATCTATGGCTTTTCTATACAACAACAGTGAGTTTATAGAAACAGAGACTAAAAAAGCAATTCCATTTACGATCGCACCAAAAAAATTAAGATACCTAGGAATAAACTTAACTAAGGAAGTAAAGGACCTATACGCGGAAAACTACACGACACTGAAAAAAGAAATAGAGGAAGATGTAAACAGATGGAAGAACATACCATGTTCATGGATTGGTAGAATCAACATCATCAAAATGTCCATACTTCCTAAAGCAATCTATAAGTTCAATGCACTCCCCATTAAAATACCAATGGCATATTTCACTGACCTAGAAAGAACTCTCCAAAAGTTCATTTGGAACAATAAAAGACCCCGAATAGCCACAGCAATCCTGAGAAAGAAGAGTAAAGTAGGAGGTATCTCAATACCAGACTTCAAACTGTATTACAAAGCCACTGTTCTCAAAACAGCCTGGTACTGGCACAAAAACAGACATATAGATCAATGGAATCGAATCGAGAACCCAGATATCAACCCAAATCACTATGCTCAATTAATATTTGACAAAGGAGGCACTAATATACAATGGAATTAAGACAGTCTCTTCAATAAATGGTGTTGGGAAAATTGGACAGATACATGCAAAAGAATGAAACTAGATCACCAACTTACACCATACACAAAAATAAACTCAAAATGGATACAGGACTTAAACATCAGACGGGAAACCATAAAAATACTAGAAGCATCCACAGGCAACAAAATCTCAGACGTATGCCAAAAGAACTTCTTCACTGATACTACCCCTAGTGCAATGGAAGCTAAAGAGAAAATAAACAAATGGGACTACATCAAAATAAAAAGCTTTTTTACAGCAAAAGAAACCATCAACAAAACAACAAGAAAGCCCGCTGTGTGGGAGAACATATTTGCAAATGTTACCACTGATAAAGGTTTTTTTTTTTTTTTTTTTTTTTTTTTTTAAAAAAAAACATATTTTATTGATTTTTTTACAGAAAGGAAGAGAGAGGGATAGAGAGTTAGAAACATTGATGAGAGAGAATCATTGATCAGCTGCCTCTTGCACATCCCTTACTAGGGATGTGCCCACAACCAAGGTACATGCCCTTGATCGGAATTGAACCTGGGACCTTTCAGTCCGCTGAGCCAAACCGGTTTCGGCAAAAGTTGAATTTTTCTCAGCACATTTGATTGACAATAAAAATATTTAGTTTATAAACAATATGTTTTATCAGCAATATAAAATATTTTAAAGTAAGACACATTTTGAAATGGGTTATTCAAAAGATTACACAGTGATTTTTTTATGGAGATAAACTGGAAGAAAGTTATTTTGATCTAGAACTGACACTCAACACAGTTGAGTGAAAAGGTATCACTTTTGTGTTAAAGGTAAGAATTACACAGTACAGATGTCATTTTTTGTTCTTTTTTCCAAGGACAATTGGTGTTATATTCATATCACTTCTTTCAACCTGTGATTAAACATTTTTTTTTTTTTTTTTTAATATATTTTATTGATTTTTTTTTTTTTACCCCCTCCCTCCCTCCCACACATCCCCTCCCTCCCCAGAGTTTTGTGTCCATTGGTTGCACTTATATGCATGTATACAAGTCCTTCGGTTGATCTATTATCTCCCCCAGATCTTCCTCCCGTCCCCACTGTAACTCGACAGTCTACTTGTTGATATACTGTCTCTATATCTATCTTATGGTTCACCAGTTTATAATGTTCTTTATTATCCACAAATGAGTGAGGTCATGTGGTGTTTCTCTTTCATTGATTGGCTTATTTCACTCAGCATGATGTTCTCCAATTCCATCCAGGATGCTGCAAATGATGAGAAATCCTTCTTTTTTATGGCAGCATAGTATTCCATTGTGTAGATGTACCATAGTTTTTGGATCCAATCATCTGCTGACGGACACTTAGGCTGTTTCCAAATTCTGGCTATTGTAGATTGTGCTGCTATGAACATAGGGGTGCATATATCCTTTCTGATTGGTGTTTCAAGTTTCTTGGGATATATTCCTAGAAGTGGGATTACTGGGTCAAATGGGAGTTCCATTTTCAGTTTTTTGAGGAAACTCCACACTGTTCTCCACAGTACCACTGATAAAGGTTTAATCTCCAACATCTACAAACAGCTTATACAACTAAATAAAAGGAAGATGAATGATCCAATTAAAAAATGGGCAATGGACCTAAATAGAATATTTTCAAAAGAAGACAGAAGGAAGGCCAAAAAGCACATGAAAACATGCTCAAAGTCACTAATTATCCGAGAGATGCAAATCAAAACAACAATGCGGTACCATCTCACACCTGTCAGAATGGCCACCATCAACAAATCAACAAACGACAAGTGTTGGCGAGGTTGCGGAGAAAAAGGAACCCTCGTGCACTGCTGGTGGGAATGTAGACTGGTGCAACCACTGTGGAGAACAGTGTGGAGTTTCCTCAAAAAACTGAAAATGGAACTCCCATTTGACCCAGTAATCCCACTTCTAGGAATATATCCCAAGAAACTAGAAACACCAATCAGAAAGGATATATGCACCCCTATGTTCATAGCAGCACAATCTACAATAGCCAGAATTTGGAAACAGCCTAAGTGTCCGTCAGCAGATGATTGGATCCAAAAACTATGGTACATCTACACAATGGAATACTATGCTGCCATAAAAAAGAAGGATTTCTCATCATTTGCAGCATCCTGGATGGAATTGGAGAACATCATGCTGAGTGAAATAAGCCAATCAATGAAAGAGAAACACCACATGACCTCACTCATTTGTGGATAATAAAGAACATTATAAACTGATGAATCATAAGATAGATATAGAGACAGTATATCAACAAGTAGACTGTCAAATTACAGCGGGGAGGGGAGGAAGATCTGGGGGAGATAATAGATCAACCGAAGGACTTGTATACATGCATATAAGTGCAACCAATGGACACAAAACTCTGGGGAGGGAGGGGATGTGTGGGAGGGAGGGAGGGGGTAAAAAAAAAATCAATAAAATATATTAAAAAAAATAAAAAAAAAATAAAATGCTTTTCTTTTTTTAAAGGAATGAAATATTTTTTTTTTCTAATTAGTAACATGTTGTTTGATGCATTCTCTTTTTGCATGGTCTTCGTTTCTACTAAGTTTTTCTTAAATGAATTTTTCCATCCTATACAGGATTGAGCCGATTTTTATATATTTAGAGGTATTTGTGTTTTCTATTCTGATTGCTGTCTCTCCATAGCCAATGTTTTAATGTTGGCAATCATTACTATTGGCATGAATATAAGAAAATAGGCACTCACAAAAACTCTTGGTGGAATATTTATGACAGAATTTTTTTGAGAGCAAGTAGTATTTCCAAAAATTTTCAGAGGAGGGAAAGAGAGAGAAAAAGTGGGTGAGTGAGCTGTCAAGGGTACTCCTGAGTTTTTCACCCAGTACTGATCTGTGCATATGTGAGTGGAAAACTCTGAGAACAGAAAACAACCACCAGCAAGTAGTGGGTGGAACAATTACTGAAATTCAAACAAGGCTGGGAATAGTTCATGTTCTCACCAGCCATATAAAAATACCTCATTATATAAAACACATTGGATAGAAACCTCCAAAGAATATTATATTGTCTTAGTATAAGAGTTAGGTTGTAACTAAATTAGCTCTTCACTAGTGACTGCTCTGAATCCACTATAACAACTAACAACGCTTAAAAGTAAGTCTTTAAAGCATTCAATTGACTCCAAGTAATTGTCTGTGTGCCAAAAAAATAAAATAAAAATCTAATCTGATTTAAAGGAATACAACAAACTCCAGAGATGATAGAACTAGCAGAAAATGAAAACATCTACTAAAAATATACTCCATATGTTCAGAAAGGTAGAAGAAAATAGGAGCATGTTGAGAAAAGAAATAAAAGATATATCTCTATAATGAAAAATAGTCTGGGTGGTATTAATAGCAGATTAGGCAATGGAAAAGACAAGATCAATGTACTTTAAGATAGCAACAGGAACTATCCCCAAAAAAAGCACAGAGAGCAAGAAACCTGAAAAACCTTAAATAGAGCACCATGTTCTGTGGGACACTATCAAGCAGCCTTATTTACAAGTAATTGGACTCCCAGAAAAAGAGGGGAAGGAGAACAAAAAATGTTCACAGAGCCCAGCCATTCCCAATCATTGGATGAAGCTTGGAAAATTTCTAAGGGGCTTTTGGTGACCGTGACCCATGCTGGTCCAGGTCCAGACTTGGAGTGCTCTGTGTGGATGACACAGCTGTCTCTGGGCAATTCCAGGATCCAGACTTAGACAATTTAGAGGAAGATGCTAAGGTACGGGGATCCCCGAGGGGCATGACACAGGACAGGGGCCCCACTTGCCTCCTGGGAGGGAGTGATGACTCCCACCCTCTCTCATATCCCAGGGAAATGTCTAAAGCTGTAGTTGGAAGATGGTAAAGCTTCTGTCAGCCTGAAGGACAAGTTGCAGCAGCCCCCTTCCTGGAAGCTCCCATTGCGGTTCCTGCTGCTGGTGACACACGATGAGAGAAGGAAATGAGCTGCTATTATGGGATTTCAGGATGTATCCGCTACGGCAGCTCCGCAATTATTCCCCCCATTCATCGTCCTACCTCCTCCATGTTTTAATTACCGGTGATAACTTCTAGAATGGCTAGCATCACTGCGCTGCTCCTTTTTAATTTATTTTTTTATTTTGCACTCTTTTGGGTTTGCTCCATCAATCTAAAACAGTGTGATTTTTATAGTTCAAGAATTTCACAACATTTCTAGTGAGTTAGTGGCACTTGGTTCTCTTTTCTTTATATCATTCCTGTCATTTTTGGGATTTGGGGTTAAGAAAGTAATTAAAATTGTATGCTTAACCCACCATCTTGAGTCAACCTTCCTCTCATTGTTTTAATCTGCATTTTTTGATTCCTAGTAAGATGGAATATTTCCCCATATGTCTGTTCACTAATTATTTCCTAATTTGTGAATTGGCTGCTCATGTCCTTTTTAATTTTATTCATTGCAATATTTGTTTTTTAAAAGTTAAGAATTAGTGTTCAGCTGTATTCAAATTTATTGATTCCAAAATATGCCCCTGCATATCCGTTTCCCTGTAGTTAGCATGTTGGTCCATGCTTTGAGTTATTCTCTCTTCTCTGTCCTCTATTTGTTAGATTGGATCCCTCATAACATTTCTACAAAGACTTTTAGTTCAGCTACAGACCTAGTCTTCAGTTATCATTCTCCAATAATCTATGATAATAAAAATGTAATATGCTAATTAGACCAGACAGCCAAACAGCCTTCCGGATGTCATTCTGGACATCCTTGTGGCCAAAGCTGTGGCAGCCAAGGCCAAGGCAGAGGAGGTTAGAGGAGATCTGGCAGGCAGATGAGTGGTTAGGGCAATGAGCCAGGCAGGCAGAGGCGGTTAGCCAGGCAGGCACGTGGTTAGGGGAGATCAGACAAGCAGGCAGGCCAATGGTTAGGAGCCAGTGGTCCCAGATTGTGACATCCCCTGAGGGGTCCCGGATCGTGAGAGGGTGTAGGCTGGGCTGAGAGCCTCCCCCCTTCTGTGTACTAATTTCGTGCACTGAGCCTCTAGTCTATAATAATAAAAGCTTAATATGCTACTCTTGCATGATTTTGGTGCATCGAGCTTCTAGTTATTTATAATGGCTGATATTAATTGTGTGCTTCTTTTTGTTAGACATTATACTTAGCATTTTACACGTTACAATTAATCCTTAAAACAGCCTATGCAGTAGGTCCATTTTACAGATGAGGAAACTGAGGTTTACAGATGAGGTTACATAACATGTCTAGAGTCACAAAGGTGACAGGACAGGGATTCAATCCTGTTCTGCCAGACGACAAAGCCCCTTAAACTACGATAGTCTGTTTATTACTTGGAATTCCTGTAGTCCCCTTGGCTGCATCAGTTGGGTGTAGCATACTCAATCTATGTATCATTATTTTTTTGTTCTTATATATGTCTTATACTTCCTATTCAGTTGTAAACCTTTTAAGGTTACATACTTTTACCATATAAGTGCTTTTCGTATTCTCAGTATAAATCTCAGTGCTAACAAATGATGGGCCCTCGATAGTTTGTTAAATGTATCAATTTTTCGGAATCTTTTTTGGGTTAATTACTTACCTAGCAGAAAATGTTTTTGCATGGCAAGCCGAAAGGCATTTTCTTTATAATTTGTCTCAGCTCTTGCCACAGATTAAGTATCGTCCCTCCTCGATCTCTCTCTCATGGCAGGTTATTTAGAAGGTCGTTAAGTGACAGCCTCAGCACTCCCTAGATTTCCACTTGTAATTATGAAGAACTAATATGCGTGGAAATTTCCAGAAGTGAGCTTAATTTCTTTGGCTCCTTTGCAATCAGGTGAAACTTCCTAAATGAGCCTTGATTCTCTCTCATCATTTTTCCACAGATAAAAATGTCAAGTGTGTATAAAAGTTACCTTTGAAAATAGCAAGACAATTTGCAACAACAGCAAAGCAGCCCACTTTCACTGGTACCATGAGGTAGTGTGGGTCACTGCCCTTCCATTCTTGCATAGAGTTACCAAGTTCAACTTTATCACTCCTCTCAGTCACCGAATCTGTGGACAAAGGAGATAAAAAACCTACCGTGCCATTCTGACAATGATAATCCTCGGCAATTTATAGCCCCTTCATTTTCCCCATGTATTTTAGAGCCATTCATCTCCCAGCATTCCGAAGCCCAGTTGTGCTGGGAGCTGAGATGAAGTCAGATTTTCTCCATGCAAAGAGAGCAGAGTGAAGTTAAAAATATGTATCTGGATCCCAGCATCCCAACCCGAGATGGTGATACTGAAAGGCATGTGTAATGTGCACAAAGGGTGAAATAAAATTCTCATCACAAAATCTATTTTCATTTACTTACCTTATGAATAGAACTATATCACAAATAATTTATAAGTGATAGCTATGAAATAAAAAAACATAAAAGTTTTAGAGACTTCGATCAATATTCAGGTTTAGAAAAATCTTTGCAGAGCACTTATGTCTTTATTGCTGATCTATAGAAATTTGCAATGTAGAGCTTGCAATAGTTATAAACACACACCTTTTTATTGATTCATATACACAATATCTACTGTCAGAAAGGGTTTAAAGTAATTTACAATAAAGGCACTGAATTACAACTCATTGTAAGATAATTATGTGAATTGTGACTATAATGTGACTCTGGGTTAGGAATGTGTCTGGTTAAAATTCAAAGAAAATGTGACAGACAATACCTTAAACAAGAAAGTTTATATTTCTGAAACAAAAAGAAGTTACAAAGCCCAGGACAGCCCAATAATTCCATCAGGGACCCAGGTCTCACTCCCATGTTCCTGCTCTATTCTCTCATTGAGTGTGGCTTCAATTCATGGTTTCAAGATGCTGGCTATACCTCAGTCAGGTGTCATGACTGTCTTCTAGGCAGGAGAAAGGGACAGAGGCAAAAGGCTGATGAGCACGTCAGCAGAATTCATGGCTCTTAACTAGCTTTCCTTCATCTTAGATCTCATTTGCTAAAATTTGGTCAGAATGCCAAAGGGGATGTAGACTAGGGGAGTGTTTCTAGCTGAGTACATTGGCAGATTGAACAAAAGATATTTGTTTTGTATCATGAAGGTAGAAGGGGAAAATGGATATAAAAACATGTTTGCAATAGTAACTGATTTTAAAAATAGGCATATTTAAAATTTATTTGTCCAAGTAAGTGTTTTTAGAAAAAAAATTAAAATAACCCAAAGGAATAGTCAATCCCACAGGTGTGAGGTAATATCTCATTGTGGTTTTGATTTGCATTCCATGAAGATTAGTGAAGTTGGGCATCTTTTCATGTACCTGTTGGCCATCGGTAAGTCTTCTGTGGAAAAATTTGGTCAGAATGTCAAAGGGGATGCCAATTTTTAAATCAGTTGTTTGTTTGCTTTTAGGCTGTGTAAATTATTTATATATTTTGGTTATATATTTATATATATTGGATTATGATTTGCAAATATTTCCTCCCACTTTGTAGGTTGCCTTTCATTTTGTTGATGGTTTCCTTCACGTGCAAAGCTTTTTTAGTTTGATGTAGTCACATTTGTTTATTTTTGCTTTTGTTGCCCTTGCCTGAGGAGGTTGATCCAAAATATATTGCTGAGGCTGATGTGCAGAGTGTAGTGCCTGTGGTTGCTTACAGGAGCTATATGGCTTTAGGTCTTGTATTCAAATCTTTAATCTGTTCTGAATTTATTTTTGTATATCGTGTAAGATAGTGGTCCAGTTTCATTCTTTTTCATGTAGGTGTCCATTTTTCCCCAACATAATTTATGAATAAACTTTCTTTTCCCCATTTTATATTCATGCTTCTTTTGCCATACATTAACCTGTTAACCGAGCGGGACGTATAAATACGTCAAACGTAAACAATATCGGGTACGGGTAGGACGTATGAATACGTCCTTGAAATATATGTTGCGCCCTGAAACGGGCGGGACGTATATTTCCGAACAACAAAGGTATTATTCATCCATACATGTCTCCACATGAATTTGAGACACGGAGGGAATCAGTATAATTTCGCTATTGAGAGTGGTGGACGTGTTCTGGGTGAGCAGTGACGGGTACGTACTTACACTTACCTACCTATTTTCGTATTATATGTTATTTACTTATATTTTTTTATATCTCCAACCTTTATATAATAGAAAAACATATAAAATTGATCCAATCATCAATAATTTGTCAGAAAAGTTTAAAAGTTTTTATGTATGTGAATGAGAAATATGCCTAGATGAATCTCTTATTATAAAAAGGGAATTTATCTTGGAAACAATATATATCTACAAAAAGAGCTAGATTTGGAATGAAGTTGTTTATTTTGAGCGAAAGCCAATCTGGATACGTACAAAATATAATTTTATACACAGGCAAGGACACAAATTATGGTTCAAACTACCCACAAGAAAAACAATCAACAAGAATTGTTTTGGAGTTAACACATGACTTACTGAATAAAGAGTATAGGATTTACTTAGATAATTTCTTTATGTCAATTCATTTGGCTGAACTCTTGTGTCAAAACAATACAGACATTGTTGGAACAATGAGGATAAACAGAGTCGGAATCCCCAGTGAAATAAAAACAAAAAAAAAAATTACAGAAAAATGAACATATGTAAGAATCAAAGACAAACTCATGGTTTTAAAATGGAAGGATAAAAAAGACGTATTGATGCTCAGTTCTATTCATAATAATGAAAAGACAATGATTGAAAAGAGAGGAAGAAGGCAAGAAAAACCGAATGTTGTCCTGGATTATAACAAGAATATGGGTGGCATAGATTTGGGAGATGGAGTTATGGTGGCCTACACGGCTGCCCGTAATAGGGTAAAAAAATTTTATAAAAAATTTTTTCTATGATTAATTGATATGTGCTGCTTCAATGCATATATTATATACAAAAAAGATAAAGGTCATTTGGATCGATTACACTTTTTTGATAGAGTGTGTAGAGAAATTGGTAGATAACAACATAGTGAAAACCCATCCAAAGACATCAACAAGCAGCTCTACATATAAACCATCACGCTTAGTTGAAAGGCATTTTCCAGAACAAATGAAAAGCGATATAGGAAAAACTAAATCCAGGAAATGCTGAGTTTGCTACAAAAAAGGTGTTAGGAAAGAATCTACATACTGGTGTCCAGATTGTAAGGTAGCACTATGTATCAACAATTGTTTTAAAATATATCACAGGGAAGTTGAGTTTTGAATTTTTACATCTATATTTCAATTTTTTAAACTCAATATTTCTATTTTATTTGTGTGCTTTTGTTTATTGTTCTGTAATTGTTAACTTTTTTATATTTTTTATTGTGTATAGAAAGAAAAAATATTTTTTGTAATCTTTATACTTGTTTATAAAATTTATAATTTTTTAATTCGATATTTCCATTTTTTGTAGGTATTCTTTTTTATTTGTTTGTAATTTTGTATTTTTCTTTGTGCTTTATATATAAATAAGCAAAAAAATATACATTTCATTTATTTTAATTAAGTATAAATAAATAAAATAATAATATAAAATTACGTCCACTGGGCGTGACGTACTGACACGTCCTAGTGGAAGAGTATGCGCCCATTGTAGATTGCGTAATTAAAGAGGGAACTCCCAGTTAACAGGTTAATTGACCACTAAGCATAGGATTTATTTCTGGGCTTTCAATTATTTTCCTTCTCCTCCTCTATAATAAAGAGGTAATATGCAAACTGACCCTCATGCCTTTGCACAAGATGACTGCCCCCATGTAGTCAAAGATGGCCACTACAAGATGGCCAGCAGGGGACAGTAGTTGTGGGCAATCAGGCCAGCAGGGGTGGCCAGGCCAGCAGGGGAGGGCAGTTAGGGGCTATCAGACTAGCAGAGGAGGGCAGTTGGGGATGACTAGGCAAGCAGGGGAGGGCAGTTGGGGGCGACCAGGCCTGCAGGGGAGCAGTTAGGTATCAATCAGGCTGGCAGAGGAGTGATTAGGGGGTAATCAGGCTTGCAGGCAGAAGCAGTTAGGGGCAGTCAGGCAGGCAGGTGAACAGTTGTGAGCCAGCAGGCCTAAGTTGTGAAAGGGATGTCCAACTACTGATTTAGGCCTGATCCCTGTGGGGTTAGGCCTAAACCAGCAGTAGGACATCCCCCAAGAGGTCCCAGATTGGGGAGGATGAAGGCTGGGCTGAGGGACACCCCCCACCCAGTGTATGAATTTTGTGCATCAGTTTTCTAGTGGCTATTATAAATAGACAAAAAAATAACAATTGTTGGTGAAGATGTGGAGAAAAGGGAAACCTTGTACATTGTTGGGAGAAATGGAGAATGATGTAGCCTCTGTGGAAAAAGTATGAAAGTCCCTCAAAAAATTTAAGAATAGAACTATCATATGATCCAGCAATTTTATTTCTTGGTATTTACCAAAAGAAAACAAAATCATCAATTCAAAGCATTATATTCACCCATATGCTCACTGCAGCATTATTTACAATGACCAAGATATAGAAGTAATCAAAGTGTTCAAAGATAAATAGACAAAGAAGATGTGGTACATATATTCAATAGAATAATACTAGGCCATAAAAATAAATGAAATCTTGACATTTGTGATAACATGAATGGACCTAGAGGGTATTATGCTAAGTCAGACTGAGAAAGACAAATACTGTATGATTTCACTTATATGTGGAATCTAAAACACAAACAAAACAAAACAAAGCAGAGAGAGATTCAGACACTGGAAACAAACTGGTAGTAACAGAGGCTTGGGAGGATGGGGTTGGGGTGTTGGTGTAATAGGTGAAAGGAATTAAGAGGTATAAACTTCCAGTTATGAAATAAGTAACTCATGGGGATATAATTAATTTAAAGCATAGGTAATATAGTTAATAATGTAATAACTTTACATAGTGACAGGTGGTATCTAGACATCATGGGGATCATTTTGAAATGTATATAAATGTCTAATCAGTATGATATACACCTGAAACTAATCTACATTAATAAAAGAGAAATATATAAATTGACAATTACTTTGTGATGCCCATCAGCCAATCAGGAGTGAGCATGCAAATTACCATGACAAAGATGACAGTGGCCCCACCCCCCAGCCACTCTGGGCCTCTGGGCAGCATGCATGTAGGCACAGAGCCACCAGGCAGGGCATAACACCTGCTGTGAGGGGGAGGGAGGGGGAGGGGCGGAGGGAGCTACAGAAACAGCGCTCCAGCGAGTGAAGACTGAAGGCAGCGGCCAGAGCAAAGGCCTGGGTCCTGGGTGCCAGAGGAAAACTGGTGCCGGCAGCCAGGGGAAGGAAGACCTATTGCACAAATCTTCATGCAATGGGCCTCTAGTAGGATATATATGTTATACATCAATAAAAATGCTTTCAGGGATAATATTCCTGTAATTCCTATGTTAAAAAGAGAGAGAGAGAGAGAGAGAGAGAGAGAGAGAGAGAGAGAGAGAGAGAGAGAGATACAAGAAAATCAGGCATTCCTTTAAAACAAAGTTTTCTAATATGCATTCCATGAAATATCAATAGACATTATTTTAAAAAAATTTCTGAATCAAATTAGTTTGGGAATCCACAATTATGACACCAGAACCAATAACATGATAGAAACGTGCTTTGTAAATTTCCAAGGGAAATAGAACGGCAAAGTTTCTAATTTCTTTGGCCACAGAACTCTTTCGTTGACATTTAAAAAAATTATCTCTATTGTTGAAAGTATTACAGATGTCTTCCTTTTCCCCCATTGACCCTTGCCACCTGCTCCTGCCCAACTCCAGGCCTTCATTTCTCAGACTAGTTTAAAAGGGATCCCAATTTGAAAAACGAGTAGGATTTTATCTTGTCCTTGACCAAAAGAAATTCTTTTTATCTTAGCTGTATCTGAACACGTTAGTTAAATCTACCCCTAGGATATTTTTAATGAATACTGTTATCAAAAGGAATTAAAAAAATGTTTGAGCAATAGCAAAATCATTGAAATTCTTCTCCTGTACACACACACACACACACACACACACACACACACACACACACATTTCCCCCCCTTAATGAACCAGCCATATTAATTTCTATCTTCTTTTTCTATATTATTTTTAATAGCACATATCCATTCATTAACTCTTTCATCAAAGATCTCTATGTATTAGGCTCCTACAGTGGTTATAAACAGAGTAATAATAATAATGATTCTTACTGATGAGGAGATAGTGATTATAGACCCATCTAAGATCACTCCATTTGTTCCCTTCCTCCAGAACCCCGGTTTTGCAGAGCTGTTAATGTGGTTTATGTTTTCTGTATTGTGGAGCGGGGTGTCTACAAAAGTACAGCTGAGATTGAAACACTGAATGGAAGGAGGAAGGTTGAATATATTGTGCCTCAGAGGCTTGGAAAGATTAGAATAAAGACCCGGGAGCTAAAGGCAGTTAGCAATAGGTAAGGCAACAATTATCCACTGTCCCCTTTATTCCTGGCATTTGTGAGACCTCTGCATACAAAGGAACAAAACACAATCCCTTTACCTATAATTATTTTTGGAACAAATTGTATCTCTATTGTTCAGGTTATAAACTCAGTGCAGAATCCAATGCCTGGCACTTTAAGCACTCAGTGATTACTTTTGTTGAATACACGAATGAATTATGGGGAGGAAAGTCCCTGCTCTCAACAAGTTCAATTTGGAGACTTTTTTCTAGACATACATTTGGAATGTAGTTTGGTAGAGATAAGGAGAATATAATAACTTAAATACAAGATAAAAATATAAAAAGTGCTTTTAAGTACTAGTATGTTCAGGACTGCATCCCAGTGATT
This sequence comes from Pipistrellus hanaki, assembly GCF_964339955.1. Classification (NCBI taxonomy): domain Eukaryota; kingdom Metazoa; phylum Chordata; class Mammalia; order Chiroptera; family Vespertilionidae; genus Pipistrellus; species Pipistrellus hanaki. Next base: position 121,736,882 of record NC_140505.1, read on the forward strand.
TTGACTTTTGCTTTCCCAACGATGTATCTTCTTTTTACCTTGCTATTTTTAAATTTCAAAACAGAGTAATATTAAAAAAAAAAACTAAATAAAAAGGGGGAAAATGTCCATGATCCCACTATCTCAAAAAATTAAGTTCCTGATAATAAAAAATAATAGTAGTAAATTGACTCTATGAAACAGTAGGAAAAAAAGTAGAAATATATTCTTTAAAAAGTATGATCAGCCCTGGCTTGTATTGCTAAGTAGTTAAGAGTGTGGGCTGGAGTGCCAAAGGTTCTTGGGTTTGATTCCCAGTTAAGGGCATGCACCTGGATAGCAGGTTCATTCCTGGTCAAGGCACATTTAGGAGGCACCCAATTGATGTGTCTCTCTCACACTGATGTTTCTCTATCTCCCTTCCTTCCTTGAGTTCTTTAAAAATCAATGAATTTGGAAGCAGAAACCAAGATGACGGCATAGGTAAACACCTAAACTGCCACCTTGCAGAACAATTTCAAAACTACAACTAAAAGACAAAACATCTATCACCCAGAACCATGGGAAAGCTGGCTGAGTAGAAGTTCTACAATTAAGAAGGAAAGAGGAAAGAGCACAAGCGCTGAAAAGCCGAGGTATGGAGGAACGCGAATTGGGCTGGTGGTGGGTGACTGGGCGCACAGCTTTTTTTTCAACCCGAAGGGAAACAAGCTCCCAATCACTCTGAAATCCAGTTTCTGGGGACACGCGGAAGACTCAGAGGCCTATGGGGAGAAACTGGACTGTCGGCCATCGGGTCGGAAAGTGAGGATGAGTATGAAATGCTGAAAGGTATTCTTTAAGAAGAGGAGGAAGAAGAAAAAGGTAAAGATAAAAATTATGAACAACAAATACATATCTATCAACAAGTGAATAAAAAAATCAAGTGAATTAAAAATCTGAGGAACAGAATAAACTGGTGAATATAATAGAATCAGGGGCATAAAATGGGAATGGATTGATAATTCTCAGGGGGAAAGGGGGTTTCTGTATAGGGGTACAGGAAGAGACTGGACAAAAATCGTGCACCTATGGATGAGGACAGTGAGGGGAGGTAAGGGCAGAGGGTGGAGTGGGAACCAGGTGGAGGGAAGCTATGGGGGAAAAAAGGAGAAATAATTGTAATAATCTGAACAATAAATATTTATTATTAAAAAAATCAATGGATTCTACATATAAGTGAGATCATATGATATTTGTCTTTCTCCGACGGGCTTATTTTGCTTAGTTAATACTCTCGGAATCCATCTATGCTGTTGCAAATAGTAAAAGTTCCTTCTTTTTTATAGCGGCATAATATTCCATTGTGTAGATGTACCACTGTTTTTTAATCCACTCATCTACTGCTGGGCACTTGGGCTGTTTTCAAATCTTGGCTAAGCTATGGTAAATTGTGCTGCTATGTACATAGGGGTGCATATATTCTTTTTTATTGGTGTTTCAGTCTTAGGATATATTCCTAGAAGTGGGGCCACTGGGTCAAATGGCAATCCTATTTTTAATTTTTTTTAGGAAACACCAGTCTGCATTCCCACCAGCAGTGTGCTAAGGTTCTTTTTTCTCCACATCCTCACCAGCACTTGTCGCTTGTTGACTTACTGATGAAAGCCACTCTCTTTTAGGATCTAATGAAAGCCACTCTGTAGGATCTAATGAACAAAATGAACTGACAAATAAAATAGATCCAGAGACATGGATAGCAAGTAACACACTGAGGATTCTCAGATAAAAAGAGGGGTGGGGGGCAGTGGTAGAGATCAACCAAAGAACTTGCGTGTGGGAACCACACCTGGAAGCCTGATAGTCAAGGCCAGTGAAGCACAGAGTCCTTGTTGTTAATACACCAGATGTCCAAGGCCACCCTGAACATGGGAATCTTAATCAGGCTGGAGATACCATAAGGAAGTACAATTCCACAATATACTTCCCATGTGTGCCCTTCTGTAGCCAAAATGATTGATGTAACTATTGGCACAAAGTCTTCTTTGTTTATGTGGTATATAAAGGTTACTGATCAGCTAGTTTGCAAGAGAGTAGGCTAGGGAGAAAAAGGCTAGAGAGCTCAGATGGAGCTGAGAGCTGGCACTTTTATGACATAAGGCTAAGAGATCATAGAGAGCTCAGATATAGCTAATCTGTGGACCAGCCAGTGTACTGCTGAGCTGGAGAGGTTACTGAGGCTGTAGCTCTAAGGCAGAGCTCAGATGTCGCTACTAGGTAAAGCTATAGGTCTGGGGCAGTGTGCAGCTGCTCAGATAATTGTGGGTACAGAGACTAATGCTGCTTTGTGAGAAGGATGTACATGTTAACCAGCTGGACTGCTATAAAGAACTGTTTTGTCTCACAACTGTATGGCCACTGGCTTCTGCAATAAAGACTCATTCTTATACACCCATAACTTCTCATGGCTTCTCCATCTAAGATCTGGTGTCCTAGGAGCTTCAGCCCCCAAGCAGAGGGATTTGGACACAGCACCTGTTACTAGTGAGCAGAGGATAAAGGAGGATTTTGTTCTAAGTTCCCAATAGCTAGTACAATGGGCAGGGTTGGAGAAGGAACCTGCTCCCCTGGTGTAGTCGGGAAAAATTTAGAAGAATATATGGACTCAGAGCAACTCAGAGCAGCAGTGCTGAACAGGGCTCTTGCTGGTTCAGACAATGCATAACCCATATAACCCATGGACACAGACAATTGTGTGGTGAAGGCCTGGGGAGGGGCCGGGTCCGGGGAGGAGATGGTCAAGTCTACAATATACTGCCCATGTGTGCCCTTTTCATATAAATAAGGGCGGGTCTGGGGACAAAAGTTGGGGGGGGGGGGGGGAGGAATCTCAACAGTAAAGATAAATGTAAATAAATAAATAAAATCAATGGGAAAATATCCTCAGGTGAGGATTAACAACAACAACAAAGTGTGATCAATAAAAACAATAGCCAAATATCCTCCAGAGAGCAAAGACAAATGTGGAGAAGAAACTTAGAAAACAAGTTAGAGAAATTAAATTCCCCAGTGGCTTTGGGCTCCAGTCCAGAAGTTGATTAAAACAAGAAAAACGGGACCAGGTTATTACTCAAAGAAGTCATTTAGAAAGTGGGCGTTGGTTCCCACATCTCACTTCTTGGTGGACATGTTAACTAGAAAACCCAAGGTTCCTGGATCTTGTTTCTAGTTGCTCTTGCTTCCTTCTTGACCCGAGTATTTCTAGAAGGACCCATGAGTATCTTGCATGTGACGCAAATCACGTACTGGCCTCCGAGGCTCGCAAGCCAGCCTTACTGTTGGGCACTGTTGACCTTCATGGTTCTGCACAGGGGCAGCCAGCTCTTTCCTCGCAGTGTGATGCTCAGTTAGCAATGGCCTCAGGCAGGATTTCGTGGGCCTTGAGAATGACAGAGTGAAGTGGGATGGGTCCTTTGAGTTTCACCTACAGATCTTGGTCTCCTTAGCTTGTACCCGCGCTGCCAGGGCAGCAGAGCTATGGAGCTCAATGCCTACTGCTGATTTGTCCTTAGATGCCGCTGCTGGCTATAAACTACACTGTGATGCACATCTTCATGTACATTTCCCGGGTAATTATCTAGTGACACAGCCTATATTCTTAGGATATATTCCTCAAAGTAGAATCGCAAGGTTGGGCATTATAAAAATTTTTCAGCTATTGACAAATGCTGCCAAATTAACCTTTTATAATGGATCCATGCCCTCTTCCCCATTAGTGGTTGTTAAGTCTCCCTTCACCCTTATTAGCAAGATATTATGCTGTTTGATTGTCGCCACTCTATTGTGTGAAATAAGTTTTTTGCTACTTAAATGCATTTTATTTTATTATTAATGAAGGTGAACATTTTTATGTTTATTGACCATGAAATATTGAGTATTTTTATAATCATTGCTTTAAAACTTTTCCCTATTGCTCTGAAAAGCCTTTTCATATAAATAATGTAAGCCTTTTCTATAGAAGTTTCATTCCCCCAATTTTCTGCTTATTTTACCTCAGTTCATGAAATGTGTTGCTGTTGATTCACAGGTGTTTTAAATTCATAGGTACAGTAATTAAATTTAGCAATCATCTTATTTTTACTTTTACTTTCAGTGTAAAGCTTGGAAATTTCCACTTGCATTTTCTTTTGGCACTTTTATATTTCTCATTTTGCCTTTAAATATTTTAATCAAATCAATTTAACTTTGTTTTAATTGACTGATTTTTTTCTCTTGTTATGGGTCATATTTTTCTTTCTTGTAGTAATTTTTGCTTGTATATGAATGTGATGAATGCTACCTACTCGGTTGTCCAGAATTTTTTTCTTCCTTAATGCGTTTTGTTCAGCATGTAGTTAAGGTTCTTGTGTGTCAGCATGATAATTGCCAGGTTTGTTTTTCAGCTTTGTTAGGGCAGGACTAGGGAGGTGGTTATTCGAGGGCTTCCTTAGCCAAATGTTGAGCACAGCCTTTCTGGGAGTCTCTACCAAACGCCCAGGTATTCAACACAGTGTTCCTACCATGACTGGTTGGAACTGAAATGTCTTTCAGGGCCATGTGGGTCTTGGCTATTGTTCCACTCTCCGCATCCTGGTATTTGTTCCTTCCCTGGGAATTTTCTGTGGCCCAGCCTCCGGGAGTCCCATTTTGTACACACACAGGTGAGTGTTTGGCCTAAGATTCAAGGGGATTCTGATGCAGATTTTGGGTCTACTTCTCAGCACAGCTCCCTTTTTTCTGGTGCCCTGCCCCACAAGTTCCAGCCACCTCAGTGCTGTGTGATTCCACTTCTGTTTTGCAGCTCAGGGAGACTGTCACACCTTGCATGGACTATGCTTCCCTCGGTGGTCTGAAAGTTTCTCCAGGAAAAAAAGCTGGGGTGGTCATGTGGTTCACCTCATTTGTCTCCCTTTCTGAGCCAACTTAGTTCTGTTTATCCTGTTGTCTAACATCTGAAAACCGTTACTTCACATATTTTCTTTAGGTTTATAGTTGTATATTGGGGGAGAACTAGTCCAGTAGCATTTACACTCCTGCTGGCCAGATGCATGTATTTGTTATGCATTACTGAGGCTCTGATTGGCTACCCAATACCCATTCACAGCACAATTTTCCCTGTCTTCCTCCCAACTGCAGAGACTGAAAATGTTAGATATTCTGAATAAGAAGGAATGGTTCTGGACCTGGCCTAGCCAGTGATACAAAGAGAAATTCTTCTGAGGTTTCTGCAGACAATTTAACTTCCTGATAGAAGGAGAGAGACACTAAAGGAGAGTTCTCTCTCACCAGCTTGGCCTGCATTTACCTCTTGACTTCAGTATGTGAGCACTCGATGTCTTGTGTTAGGATAGCCATCTTAGACTATGAGTTAACAAGTCCAAGGACGAAAAATCAACCCACCGAAGATGATGAAGAGGAACTTCAAAGCATCCTTAAGGTACTGACCAATCCTGAGATGCCTCCCTATGGACTTCATGTTATGTACAACGCAACATTCTTGTGTTTTAAGTCTGTAAGTTTTTGTTGTTGTTTTGTTACTAGGATAGCCAGAGCATTCCTAACTAACATAGAATTTAAATCTGTATTCCAAATAGTTGGTCAATTATAAGACAGTTTAGTTAAAAAAAATTATTGAAACAACTGCTTTCCCATATACTAAATTATGATATATATTATGGTCTTTTTATGGACTTTCTAGTTCATTCCATTGGTGTATCTGTGTAGTGAAAGAGTTTCAACTGCCCTTAACTTATGACTCATGATATTTCTTTTCATCTTTGTAATACTCTTTTTAGGCCCAATATTCTAGTAATTTTTAATGTGATTTAGAAGAACAACCTTTTCTACTTTTTGAGGGTCATGAGATTGGTAGAGAATTGAGGGGAATGTAGGCATATTCTCAAGGTTTTATGGAAAGAAGATGAAGGCTGTTGATATTTTGGTATTTTTCTGTTAAACATTAGTGTTGCATGTAGAAGTTTCAAGTGCAGTACGACTTTAGGAAGAAGAAAGCAAAGAAAATTTATTCCAAAGTCATAAATAGCTGCTTTTTTATGGGTTGAAAAAATGGAGTTTGAAAGTTGAGATCAAAAGCATTAGCAAATAGACAGATTAGTTGTACAGTAATAAGAAAATATAATGCCCCTGTTCTCTTTTTGCTTAAGTGATAAGCAATTAGTTTGCTTTTGGAGATTTGCAATGTGATAGAAGCTGAGAAAAGCAGACCCTTTAGTTTGCTAACTGAAGCTGTCAGCTGGGAAGGATGTTTTGCTTGAGTATTGACTAGGGGTTAAACGAACTGGAAAAAAATTGGTAATTTTTGTTGCTTTTCCATTTATTGTAACGGCAAATATCTGCATTTTTTTCCCTGCCAATTCTAAAAGCTAGATTTGAACAACTATCCATGTAAGCTAATTTGAACAGCAAAAGGGCAATAGAATTTGAAACCACTTGCTCTTTGAACAATAAGATTCTCATCTGGACTTTGGCTAAGGTCATTGATAATTACTGAAAGATGCCTTTACAGACATGCTAGAATTAAATAATATAGTTCTGAAAAATAATATTGAATATACAGTTTTCCAGCTTATTCCTCATTATTCAGCTTAGCATTACTAATCCTATCTGAGTCATTTAGTTTATGCATTTATTGATCAGTGTTTATTGAGTGGCTACTATGTTCCAGGCACTGTTCTAGCTGCTGGAGGTCCAGGAATGAGCGAAGCTGATGAAAAGCTCAGTCCTTATGGGTATATATTTTATTCGGGAGAAATAGCTAATAAACAGATAAACAAGAGAATAGTATGTCACACATTCATACTATATGAAGAAAAATAATGCAGGAGAGGAAGAATAGAGAGTGATGACACGGGGGTGCTAAAAGTTGGTATTTAATTCAGGATCTAAATAAATGGAAGGAATGGCAGATGGAGCTCTCTGGGGAATGACTGTTGAAGGAGAGGGAACAGCAGGTGCCAAGGCCCTGAGGGAGGAGCATGTTTGACATATCTGAGGAATAGCAAGTGTTGAGTATGAATGGGTGGAGCAAGAAGAGTGGTGGGTGATGAAGCTAAGTGTAGCTAGAGACAAGGCTACGGAGGGCCTTAGTGGACAATGGTAAGAAATTCAGCTTTTTGTTTTTTGATAAGGAGTGACATGACATACATGTTTAAGCATGATAACTTTGGCTGCTGTACTGAAATTAAACTGGAAAGGAGAAGAATGAAAGCATAAGGGCCAATTATGGAGCTGTTGAGTTAACCATGGTGAAAGGCAGTGGTCTTGGACCAGGTTGTAGGGTGTTGACAATAATTAGATACTGCATATATTTTAAAGGTAGAACTGATATGTTGGGTGTTGCTGATATATTGGGTGTGTGTCCGTAAAGAAGAAGAGTAGTTAAGGTTATCTTGGAGGTTTGGGCCTTACTGAAATGGGGGAAACTGTATGAGTAGGTTGGGAAGAGGAATGGGATTGGAGTTGGAGAAGAGCAACGGTTCAGTCTGAGACAATGACCTTAGAGATGCCCATTAGACATCAAGGGTGAGGTCTGGGCTGGAGATAAAAGTTTGGAGTCATCAGCACATAAATAGCACTAAAGTCATTAGGCAGGATGAGATCACCCAGGATGAGTGTGGGAAGAGAAGAGGTCTGAACCCTGAGGCACTTCACATTATTGACTTGATCTATAACTTTTGACAAGTCTCTTGATCTCTGTATTTCTCAATTCCTAATAGAGTGTTGGACAATAAAACTATGTGAGCCACAAAAGAGAGCCACAATCATAATTTAACATTTTTAGTAAGCACATTAAGGATAGTTTAAAAAAGTGAAATTAATTTAAATAGTATTTAACACAGTCGGATAGGCAAAATATAGGACCCAAACATGTCCAAGATACCTAAAATGTAAGTATGTTTCCTTTCTTTAAAAAAAATAATATTTTATTGATTTTTAGAGAGCGAGAGGAAGGGAAAAAGAGAAACATCCTTAGGAGAGCTCAATATCAATAGGCTGCCTCCTGCATGCCTGCCCCCCCCCAACCCCACACTAGGGGGCCATAACACGAGCAACCTTTTGGTGCATGGGACAATGCCCAACCAACTGGGCCACACTGGTCAGTGTGAGTATGTTTCTTACATGGAGAAGGTGCTTTGCAAATGTGCTTAAAGTTAGAATGGTCGGACTAGGCTGAGTTATTCATGTGGGCTCAATCTAATCACATTCCTTCTTAAAAATGGAGAATCTTGTCCTGGCTGGGTGGCTCAACTGGTTGGGGTATTGTCTCATACACCAAAGGTTGCAGGTTCGGTTCCTGGTCAGGGCACATACTAGGTGGCAGGTTTGATCCATGATCAGGTCAGGTTGTGTACAGAAAACATCAATTTTTTTTCTCTCTCTCCCTTTCCCCCTTACTCCTCCCTTCCTCTCTACAAATTAATAAAAAATGGTTTGTTTGTTTGTTTGTTTGTTTTTGGGGTGTGTGTGAAAATTAAGAAAAAAAAGAGACTCTTTCCCAGGCTGTGGTCAGAGAGATGTTAGGAAGGAAGGAGGATAAGAGAGAAGATGTTGCTGGCTTTGAAGGTGGAGCAAGGGGGACATTAGCCAAGGAATGTGAGCAGCCTCCAGAAGCTGGACAAAGCAAGGATACGGACCCTCACTTAGAGCCTTCAGAAGGAGCGCAGCCTCGTCAAAACCTTGATTTAGCCCAATGACCCCTACAAAAATGTAAGATAATTTGCGTTGTTTGAAGCCACTAAGTTTGTAACAATTTGTATGGCAGTGATAGGAAAGGGATATACTCAATATACCCTCAAAATGAGCATTTTTCAGTTGAAATCAATATAAAACTTAGTAAGATGTATGTTTCACAGGTACAGCACATCTCAATTTGGACTAGCCTTACATGGCTGGTGGTTATTATTTTGGACATTTCCCTTCTAATTAGTGCCGTAAGGACAAGACAAAGCAGTTTAGTACAAGGAAGACATGTGTGATGGTTAACTTTATGGTCCCCATGGCTGGGTCATAGTTCTCAGATATTTTGACAAACATTATTCCAGAATGTTCTATTTTTACGAAGGTGTTTTTTGGAAGAGATTAATATCTAAACCAGTGGCCTTTGAGTAAAGCAGGTTGCCCTCTATAATGCCGGTGGGCTTCACCCCAGCAGTTGAAGATCTTAACAAAAGCTGATTTACCATGAACAAGAAGGAATTCTGCCAGCAGACTGTCATTAGACCCAAACTAAAACTCTTCCCTGAATCTCCACAATCCTGTGAGCCAATTCCTTGAAATAAATCTCTATCTATCTATCTATCTATCTATCTATCTATCTATCTATCTATCTATCCTTCTTTCTATCTATCTATCTATCTATCTATCTATCTATCTATCTATCTATCTATCTATCTATCTATCTATCCATCCATACTAGTGGTTTCATTTCTCTGGAAAATGCTGACTAATACAGTATGGATTTGAGACAAATCTTTTGTCTCAAATCCATACTGTATGGATTAGTATTTACATGCTTAAACCTCGTCCTCTCCCCGTGTCCAGAGTCCATGCTTTTGTAGAATAGTGCTCACTCTGGGGAGAGAAAGATGTGAACTGGGAGTGGGTGACTGGGGCAGGAGGAGAGGTGCTATGTTGTCCAGGAAGCTGAAAGGAAGGGAGTGTGAGGGGAAGGGTCTGTGCTGGGATGGACTTTGGAAAGAGAGAGCATATTCTCGCTCAAGGCAGAGAGAGGACCAGAGAGGTCTGATCTGCAGTCCTGAGAAGACTGGTTTCACTTGGGTTGAAACATTTTGAGTCTTGTCAAGGGACAAAGGGATAGAGCCTGTACTAGAATTAGCCTAGCAGCGCTGCCATAGGAAAATACCACGGGCTGGATGGCTTAAACAATATAAATTTATTTTCTCAGTTTCAAGGTTGCTGGAATCCAAGATTAAGGTGCCAACAGGTTTGGTTTCCTCTGAGGCCGCACTCTGGTTTGCCCTCTTACTGTGTCGTCACATCCTTCCTCTGCATGCATGGCCCCTGGGTCCCTCTGTGTCCTAATCCCCTTTTCTTAGAAAGACAGGGTCAGGTTGCATTAGGACTCAGCCACCCCAGGGTAGTGTTTCCCAAAGTATGGTACTCGTACCCCCAGGGGTACGGGAAGAGTTTGGTGGGGGTACGCTTTGCACCGGAGTTTGGTGGGGATATGCTCTGCACCGTGCTTAGCTGCGCCTAATTCTACGTTCTCATGAGTACGAGGGGTACTCAGCATTACAAAAATTATAGAAGGGGTACACAAATGTCAAAAGTTTGGGAAACACTGCCCTAGGGGGCTCATTTTAACTTAATCACATCTATAAAGGCTTAATCTCCATATGGGAGTCACATTCTGAGGCACTAGGAGTTAGGGGTTCCATGTATGAATTCTGGGGGGACACACACAATTCAGCCCATAATGTGGTCCTACCTCAATCTGTCTCACAGACTCCTAAAAGGAGAAATAGTACTTAGTTTACAGGAAGTGTTGGGTAAACATGCAGAGATGGTATACATCTTTGTTTTAAGATTTTGAAGAATTTATTTAAAAAAATATTTTATTGATATTTTTAGAGAGAGAGGAAGGGATAGGGAGAGGGAAAGAGAAACATCAATGTGAAAGCTCATCATCCATTGGCCGCTTCCCACAGAACCCATACCACGTGACCTGACCTGGAATCAAACCAGTAACCTTCTGGTTCATGAGACAGTGCCCAACCAAGTGAGCCACACTGGCCAGGACTGGTATACATCTTAAAGGACTCCTGATGAAGTAGGAAATACTTTCAGGGTAGAGATGCAGGCCTGGGTGGGTGTGAAGTCACAGTAGGTTCCGGGGCTGGGGAGGCCCCTTCCTGGCCATCAGACACAAGCCGTGATCCTCCTGGCGAGAGGCAAAGCAAAGGCTGTTGAGTCGCTCAGCCCATCACTTGCTGCCCCAAGCCTGCCTAATTGGAATCACCTGGGTCTGTGTCCTGGCTGGGAGAGAAGCACAGCAGCACATATTGGAGGGGAATGTGAGAAAATGAGGCAACTGTAACACTGACAGGAAATTGGTCAGGGACCTAGCTTCCAGTTCCTTTTCATAATTTATAAATTATCCGACTCTCACATTTGCTGGGGGAAGAAGCTTTGCTTTCATATTCTGAAACGTGTTCATTTCCCCATGAATTAAGAAAGAAAAAGTCTTCAGTATGTTCAAGGAAACTGGTGAGGCAGGCATTCTTATTCTAGAGCATTATTGTTTGCCTACGGCCAGAGGCATTTGGGGGTAGAGCGAACCACCAGCCACGTGTGGGCTACAAGGATGTAGCAACAATGAATGAGGCCTGATAATTCAGATTGTGCTTCAGAGAAAGAGAGAGAGTGAGTGAGAGACAGACAGAGAGAGAGAGAGAGAGAGAGAGAGAGAGAGAGAGAGAGAGAGAGACTGTGCAGCGTATCTGGAAATAAATGTCACATAGCTCTCTTTCCCCGATGGCCTGAGGTCTCCTAGCCCTTCTTCCCCTTCACTCTTCACTCTGCAGCCTGTAGGACTTTGTCAGGAAATTTCAGGGGAAGAGAAGGCATGGAAATGTGAGTGTTCAGAGAATGTGTAACCAGAACATGGGGCAGGGCTGGGCGGAGTGAGGAAGGTGATTGAAACCTGGGGAGAACCCTGGTTAGATGTTCATCTGTAAGAGGAGGCAGCGGGGGAGGTATTGAAGAAGCAGAGTGACATGACTTGATTCTAGTCTGCACACTATAGCTGCCCACATTTGTTTGGTCTGTGAGGTTTTCCATTATTAGTGTCTGACATTGGTAGTGTAGTGAGCACAAAGGTTTCTACATTTTTAAAGGGTTAGAAAGAAAGGAAGGAAGGATGGTTGTCAGGTAGTAGGAAGAAGAGAAGATACAGAATGTATTGTCAACAAAGCCCCATATATTTCACTTTTCACTGCTGACCCTGGGCTAGATTTAGAAGCCAATACCTATCATTTATTGAATGATTATTGAATAATAGGGTTTAATGCCCATTATCTTGATACACAAAATTAAGGATTATCCAGGGCTATATAGCTAAGCCAGTGGTCAGCAAACTGGGGCTCGAGAGCCGCAATTTGCCAACCACTGAGCTAAGCGAATGAACCAGGATTTGAACATCTGTAAGCTTTCAAGTTGGAGCTCTTTCTGCTCTCAGGTGAGGGCAGAACATGAGGCTGGGCCCTGGGAGGCAGCGGTGAGGCTTCTGTGATGCTAAGGCATCTGCCTTTAGAGAGCCGGCCGGATGAGCAACTCCTCACCCAGCCTACAGTCCTGATGGGAAGGTGAGGGGGGCAATTGCCTCACCTGGACACTCCTCCTCCCAGACATTCTCTTTCTTGAGATTCTCTCCTGCCACCTTCTCTTCTCAAGTTCTTGCCAATGCCTTTCTCATGTCATTTATTGATATTCTGAGAGAGAGGAAGATTATATGCCCTCACTGGGAATTGAACTCATGCAACCCTTTGGTGTACAGGGATGATGCTCCAACCAACTGAGCCACCCGGCCAGGGCTCATGTCATTTATTTTGTAACCAAGCGGCCTGGAGTAGTGAAGAGGTCAGTGGAATGGAGAGACTGGTATGCCAGTTCTGGGCCTGTCATTACTGAGGCCCTGACCCCCACAAGTTGGCAGACACTGAATGCACCAAGCCCAGAGTTGGGGAGGCTGTGGGAAAACTGGAACACATAACACCAATGGCAGTACTTCTTGGTGAAACCTTCTAAGAAGCCAAATTTGAAAATTCTGGAAACTTAAAAACATAAATAGATAAAATCTATCTATTTATAGATTAATGAAATAATAAATAAAATCTCCACTAAAGTATCCATGGCAATATCATTTATATAATAAATAAATAAATTAAAATAGTAACTTAAATATCCAATGTAAGAGAAATGATTGAATAAGTTTTTGTTTATCTACCTGAAGAAAAAAGTCAGATGATTATTAAAAATAAAAATTATAAAGACTATGTGGCAACAAAAAAAGGCTTGTTTCTTTTGTAAGTTACATAATAGCTCATTGTGGGGTTGGACACCTAAAACATATAATATTGTACATTAACTATAATTTTTTAAAAAATTAAAAATACATGCCAAAAAAAAGAGAAAAGATTGTATATGGACCAAGATTGTCAGCCCAAATGGCAAAACATAAAGGGTGTGTATGGTGATTTTTTTCCTCTCTTTTTTCTTTAAAAAAAAAATATTTTATTGATTTTTTACAGAGAGGAAGAGAGAGGGATAGAGAATTAGAAACATTGAAGAGAGGAACATCAATCAGCTGTCTCCCACATGCCCCCCACTGGGGATGTGCCCACATCCAAGGTACATGCCCTTGACCGGAATTGAACCTGGAACCCTTGAGTCCAAAGGTTGACGCTAGACGCTCTATCCACTGAGCCAAACCTGTTAGGCTCTTTTTTCTTTTCTTCCTTTTAAGTTTCTATAATAGTAGTTTTTTTTATGAACTCAGGAAACCGTAAGGTTTGAGGTACAAGAAATAAGTTGGAGACTACCAGGACATATTAAAGGAAGGTTTATTCCCCAGTAATGAGCAGGACTCATTATGTAGGTAGAGAAATCAGCATTAAAGGAGGGGGGAGAAGAGAAAGGAGGGACCCAAGAGGGCTGACTCCACAGAGAGAGAACAGCAGCACATGGAGGGGTGGGGGAGCCTTTTGAGGGGAGGAACAGGAAAGGGTTGGACCCAGGGCAGAAAAGGGAGGGGTGGGCTCCAGGGCACTTGGGCACACACTGATTGGTGGTTCAATGTCTTGGGGATGTCTCCGTGGCAGATGCCAGTAAAGTCATAATTCCGCCCACCAGTTGGGGAGAGGGAGGATCTCGCAGAAACTAGAATTGTGTAATATCCTAGAGCAGTGGTCAGCAAACTCATTAGTCAACATAGTGGCAAACTGTGGCTTGTGAGCCGTGATTTGCCGACCGCTGCCTTAGAGCTTTTGAAGAAAGGTTGCTTAAAATATATAGCAGATGGTTGGTTCCTGGAAAACCAATTGATGTTTTCAGATAATGAAAGGCGGTGCATACTTTTAATATTACCTTTTCAATAGTGTTTTTGGTCAAGGGGAAGAATGATGAGGCTGCTGCTGTCTGAGTGTGGGCCTCTACCATACCTCCTGGCAGAGGTGTATGGCGGCCGAATAGTGTTGTTTTGTTGGCCAAAGTGAATATTGCGTTATCTGCACGTAGTGATTACTTTATGGAGGGTATGAGGTCCAAGCATGTATAATTAGGTCGGGGAAATTGGTGCCATAATTGTGAAAGTAGTGCTCTCTGCGAGCATGCTAAGCTGGAAGAATGTAAGTTTGGAGGTGCTAGGGGCCATCTGTGCTGTCATGTGGAGACACTGGGGACAAAGGGGGAAGAGAGAGAGAGAGTGAATGGGATGGCAACATTGTTTGAGGGCCTTGATCCAGCTGTTCCTGAATGTAATCACATCTTGAATTTCCTGCTTAGATGAGCCAATAATTTATACCTCTCTCTCGCTTCCTTACCCCCACTTCCTTCTCCCTTCTTTTCCTCTTTTCCTAATTCAGCTTGACTGGGGTTTCTTCCACAGGCAACTTAAATAATCCTTCACTCCAACCCCAGAGGTAGGGAAGTGATGGAGGTAAAGTGGACAGCTGGGAAGGAAGTGAGTCCCGACTTGGTCAGTACAAAATCCTGTTGAAGCTGTGTGCACCCTGGCAGGGACAAGCACATTTTACACAAGGGGAAGGGCTGTTGGCAGGAGGGCTACTGTCAGGGCAGAAGGATGTGCGTGGGAACTCTGGCATGTGTGCTGGTGGGAAGGTAGAGTGCTCAGTAAGGCTGAAATGCAGATGTTAACATGCAGGTAACTTCCAGCCAGCCTCAGAAGGTAGATCACAAATCATCAGCAGGTTTTCCTGGTGTTTTTATTACTGTTCCTTCTTGATGGTTCCTCCTGAATAATTATTACTCTGTAGGCTTTGGGAAAATGTCTTCGTACATTTAGTATTAGGCCATTTCTCATTTTTATTTTCCTGATTACTTACCTCTTTATT